>NC_086445.1:483064223-483801723 GCF_028390025.1 Pseudophryne corroboree | reverse complement strand
GAAGAAGATAGTCGAAACAGCTGTCGGAATGTTAAGTATTCATTGATCTATTTATGCTGCTACCATCATGTGTGCTATATGCTTGTTGCCTTTTTTAATGAATTTTTTGGACAAGTAAAAACTCCTTTTTGCATTCAAGCTGTGTGCTGGTTCTTCTGAGTTTAATCGCCCTGGTGGTTTTCCTTGGATTTTTTTCTGCATGATTACACTAACCGTGCACTAGCGTTCTGTCTAAATATAAGTGAGAAGCGGCTGCTTTTGTGGATTTGTTTATACTTCATGGTAACGGACTGTTATTATGGACTGGGAGCTGCACCACAAGTAAAAGATTCATCTTTTCATATTTTTCTATTTTCCATTTTTTCATTTTTTATTTTTTGGAACTTGTTTTTCCTATATCAATTGTTTTTGTGTATAAAATTTTTTTTTGTGTGTTGGGTATTTTTTTGGACAATGGATCTGGATGCTAAGGATATTACTGGGACAAAACGTTTCTTGGACAAAGAGGTTTCCAAGATTTTGTTTTCTTCTACTGAACAATTAGCCTTTGATGTAGACACTCCCACTGAAATATACTCTGATTTGTTGCGATTACGTAAAAGACTTGTAGAACTAGAACTACACGGTTTAACGATATCTCAATATCATAAAGAGAATTTAATTCCCCGTGGTTTCAGAATTAAAAATCAGCCTACACTTGGTCGGAACAACAAAGAGTTTTGTCGTCAGTGGTGTCAGATACTTAATCAATGCAGTTTTGACTTGATGGTACTGGTGGTACAACAGGTCAACACTGACATTGACAATATTAAGAAGGAAATATTGGGCTATGAGCGTGCAGGCTTAGAAACTTTAAAAACAGACTCTACAAACGATTGGTTAACCAAATTAGACGACTCAATCCAAACATTTAAAAACGAATTATTGGTTTTTAAAAAAACTAAATACCGTAAGGTTAAAGACGATTATAGGGATTTGAGAGTCTATCCGTGGTTATTCATGCAGACCAATAGACGTCCCTGGAGAAAAGGTCATAATTTCCGTAATAAAACTGAGGTCCAATTTACGGATATAGAATCACACACCTCTCAAAGTGATTCAGACCATTCAGGCAACTACAGGGGTCGTTTTTTAGGGGACAAAACATTTACCAGGAGCAAAACAAAAGAGACCACGGATTCAAGAGACCGTGCAGGAGAGGGGGGCTCAAACACAAAAAGTGCAGGAGGCAGGAATTACAAGGGGGGACGGAAATAACTGTTTTCAATTTATCAGAATATACACCGACTGAGGCAGAAATGTCAGTACTATCTAAAGGACTCACTTTTGTTCAAACGTATAAACAAAATGAGTTTGAATGTGAGGTTGAACTATTTAAATTTTTTCGACAACTTAAACTTAAAGACTATTTCTCAAAAAAGGACACTGATTCTGCCAAAAGGAGTCAATTTAGAACACCCAGTAATTTTGACCCACCTTCTATGAATCCTGCCATTGAGGTATTCATGAATTTAGTTAAAAAAGAAACCTTACCCTGCATTAACAACATCAAAATTAAAAATCACAATATGACTAAATTAGAAAGGCTGGCAGTCAAATCTCTAAGAGACAATCCAAATGTCATCATACGCCCCGCCGATAAGGGTGGGGGCGTGGTATTATTAAATCATACTGATTATATTGATGAAATTAATCGACAACTAGCCGACAAACAATGCTACAAACAACTGCGTTTTGATCCAACTAATAACTTTAAACATGAGGCAGACTCCATCATTGGCTTAGGAGTGTCTAATTATTGGATTGATGACCAAACCGCCAAATTTCTGACTCAGGACTTTCCCCGTATTCCTTTGATTTACGTTTTGCCTAAAGTCCACAAATGTCTGGACAAACCCCCTGGAAGACCTATTATATCCTCCAGGGGCTCTTTGTGCCAGACATTATCCCAATTTGTAGACTTCTTTTTACAGCCGGTCGTGCAATCAACGCCATATTTCATCAAAGACACTTCAGATTTTCTATCAAAACTAAAGGCGGTTGGTTCTCTTCCCAATGACTGTATACTGGTGACACTTGATGTCACCAGTCTATACACTTGTATTAATCATCTTGAGGGCATTGAGGCAACCAGGAAGGCCATCGCCTCCAGTCCACAGTATGAGGGTCCACCAAGTGAATTTTTGTTACTTTTGCTAGATTTCATTTTACATAAAAATTATTTTTTGTTTGAAAATTCATTTTATTTACAATTACAGGGCACGGCGATGGGGTCCAATGTGGCCCCATCGTATGCTAATTTATTCATGTTCCAGTATGAACAACAATATATCATGGCAGATCCAGAATTTTCTACTCACATTATGTTTTATGTGCGATATATTGATGACCTGTTCATGCTGTGGACTGGGGGTGAGACTAAACTTCAACAATTTATTACTAGATTGAATCAAATTCCAGGGTCCATCAGGCTCACATGTGTTCATGACTTTATTTCTATTAATTTTTTGGACGTTACGATTAAGTTAAACAATGGTTCTATCACCACTCAGGTGTATAGGAAGCCTACAGATAAAAATTCGCTTTTGCTGGCGACAAGTTTCCATCCGCAGCCATTAAAGAAGGGTTTACCCTTTTCACAACTTTTACGTGTGATGCGAATAACCTCTGATGAATCACTAATACCAGCTGCTTTGGCCGAGATGGGCAAGAAATTCATTGAGAGAGGCTATGACTCGACAGAGATACAAGGAGCCATCACGAGATGCCTCCAGATGGAACGCACAGATGTATCAAGATCTAAGAATAAAGATACTGAGATTGGACGATTGGTCTTTTCCAGCACATATTCCGTTGCCTCTGGTGCCATGAGACGTGCGATCTCTAAACATTGGCACATTCTACAGGCAGATCCGACTATGGGAAAATTTTGTGACAGCTTACCATTATTCAGCTACAAACGTAGTCCAAATCTCAAAGATCAGATCACCTATTCCGATATAGCACCAATGTCACAACAAGGCACTGGCTGGCTACAATTGAAACCAGGAGCACACAAATGTGGCTCCTGTGTTAATTGCAAGCATATGCACACAGGCAGCTCGTTCGTCCATCCAACCAGGGGCGATACTTTTCGATTGAAATATCGAATGACATGTGAGACCAAATATGTCGTTTACGTGATCCAATGCCCCTGCAAGAAACTATATGTCGGAAAGACCATCAGAATGCTCAAAGAACGAATGGCCCTGCATCGGTCATCTATTAAGAAAGCGTTCATTAAAATTGAGAACTCTACTCCGCCAGTTGCTAAACATTTTGTTCATCTAGGTCATCATATTAAAGATCTAATATTTATGCCCATCGATCACATACCACCATTAAAGAGGGGTGGTGACCGTCATAAGCTGCTACTACAACAAGAATGCCGCTGGATCCGACGACTATTTTCCCTTTCACCTTTGGGACTTAATGAGGAATTTTCGTTGGTACCTTTTTTATAAAAATAATTTTTTCCTTTTTCCTTTTTTACGCTTTTTTCATTTTTTGTATCTGAACACATGTGGGTCTGATGACTCCGCATCCGTATCCATTGTCCAATTCAGTTAATATTTTGTTTATTAATTAATGTGTGCTCACTTGTATATTTTAGTAGATGATTCACATATCTATTTATCAAAAAGCTTGCATTCTTTTGATTTTTTATAAAGCATGACCTATTGGATACAATCAATGCATAGTAATTAGAAATGTAGCCAGTGACATACGCAAATTCATATTAATTTATTGTCAGATAATTTATCACTGGCCATCTACATGCTTTATCATCATACTGCATTTGTGCATTTATTATGTGATTCATCTTTTGATATTATTTGTTTTATGTTATGTTGCACTGTAGAGTATTTATTGTTATTTCATGTCTGTGCGCCTCTCCCCTTGTCCCCGGAAACAGGCTTGGTGCCTCTACAGTTCCGGGTGTGCTCATTTGCCCGGACTGTTTTGAGCGCGGCCTGCTGGTTGCCACGGGTGACGCGCTAGCAGTGACGCGCAGCCCGAGGGTGAACCACAACACGGGGACGCAGTTACGGAGATATTTTTCTCCGTCTAGGGAGGACAGAATCCGGCTCCATCGTATGGTTACACGCGATGTGTAGCGGATTAAACCCTCCCCGAGACGTCACTTCCGGTTCACGGTTTGCCGTGTTGTTTGGGTGTGACGTAACTGGCTTCCACGTGCGACTGGGAACAGGTGAGACAGCTCACAGGTAAGTACTCCACACACTATATAATACACTTATGGGTTAAGCACTTGAGGCACATGTCACTTTGGAAACAGACACTGCGGTTGGCAGTGTGCAGCACCATGTCACTTTATCCATTCCCATGAAGAAGATAGTCGAAACAGCTGTCGGAATGTTAAGTATTCATTGATCTATTTATGCTGCTACCATCATGTGTGCTATATGCTTGTTGCCTTTTTTAATGAATTTTTTGGACAAGTAAAAACTCCTTTTTGCATTCAAGCTGTGTGCTGGTTCTTCTGAGTTTAATCGTCCTGGTGGTTTTCCTTGGATTTTTTTCTGCATGATTACACTAACCGTGCACTAGCGTTCTGTCTAAATATAAGTGAGAAGCGGCTGCTTTTGTGGATTTATATATATATATATATATATATATATATATATCTACACACACACACACATATATATATATATATATATATATATATACATACATACACACACACACACACACATACATACATATACACGGGTGGTCTTCAGTATGCCGGCGGTCGGGCTCCCGGCGACCAGCATACCGGCGCCGGGAGCCTGACTGCCGGCATACCGACACTTATTCTACCTCGTGGGGGTCCACGACCCCCCTGGAGGGAGAATAGAATAGTGTGGCGCGCAAGGGGCTCATTTGCGCTCGCCACACTGTTGGTAAGCCGGCGGCCGGCCTCCCGGCACCGGTATGCTGGTCGCCGGGAGGCCAGCCGCTGGGAGATCGTAGTGAACCCACATACACATATACATAGCATATTAAACATGCATACATATATATATATACATATATACACACACATACAGTACACATATATATACACATGTATATATATATATATATATCATGTGTGTGTGTGTGTGTGTGTGTGTGTGTGTGTGTGTGTGTGTGTGTGTGTGTGTGTGTGTTTATATGTATGTATGTATGTATGTATGTATATACATGTGTATATATGTAGGCACATGGATATATATGTACTATAATTAAAATAAAGTAAACTTTTATTGCACTTGCAAGTGCCACCAGGAAGACAGCAGGCTGCAGAGGACGCTAGACAGTCATTAATAATACTCATGCAGCTTTAAAAAAAAAAAAAAAAATTTTTTTTTTTTTTTAGTGGAGGGGGGTTTCTGGGTACTCGGAAACCCCCCCTGGGTGCGCCACTGTAGTGACCTAAGGTGAATGGCTACAGGGAAGAGTCTCGGTGTGCCAATGTGCATGTGGGGCCTGTTTTATTCATGACATGTGAGGGGTAGTGCTGTTGCCATGGTTGCACAGTATACTTCTGGTGCTGCCCATGTTAGGCCACTTCTACAAATTTTTCCATGGCCACTTTCAGTTCCCAACCTGCCCTTGCCCAACTTTAAAAGAAAGTGCAATTGAATATGCTAGTGCTACATAAATGTTAATAAACTAATATATAGCTGTAACAGCCAATAATTATAAAACCTCTTGGTGTCTCTGGGCCTTTCAAACTGCAGTGAAAATTTTAAAATACCAAAAGCTATGTTGGGGCCAATGTGTTTTATTTTTTCCTTGTGCAATGTTTTTCATCTGCGCTTGTGCCTGAGTTGCACCTCGCATTTATGCACCACGATGGTACAGAGTTGCAGTACAGAGTCAGACACATGCACCAAGAAGTGTATCAGCAATGTGTTGGGCATTCCTGTGTGGTTACAGTGGATTGGCTTATCAGATGCTGAAAGTGGTTACATTTACAGATGGAGTCGCGCTCATCTAGTGCGGCTTCATCGCAAACGTGCACTCCCGGGGGGACTATGTGATCCGGCACCTAGCCCCGCTATGGGAGTGCACAGAGACATTCCCATTGTAGTGAATAGGGCGCGTCACGGACGCACGCACAACCCAGACACTGCGATGGGCGCACCCAGGCACGGACGGAGCCACGATTAGCGTGGTTCCATCTGTGTAGAGACGTTCAATTGTTCACATTGGAGGCCATACTCAGACAGATGATCTGCACCTAGCATAGGGCTGGTGAAAGTTTCAATGGTGCGACCGATGGTGGCATCTAAAGCATGATTGCAGCGTCTGTAGACACTAAAAGTGGGTGCCTCAGCCCAGTCGTATTTGAATGCACATATGTACACCAGGGAAGTACATTGTAGCGTCTTTAGCATTAAGTCACAGATGCAACTGCAGCAAAGGAAGCAAGGAGGCCGCAACTGCATCCAACTCCGAATCAGACCCTATAGAGAGGAATCCCTCCCCTACAACAGACCCCACCCACATTAGTGCTACTTCCATAAATTTCTCCGCTCAATCCGCCCCTGTAGTGACCTAAAAAGAAACTGAGGTATGTATGATCTTGATGTGACATCAGGGACAGGAGCAATAAAGGAAAACTAAACACTTGAGTCCAGTGGTGCAAGTATGCGGGTACGCTCGGGTACGCAGTACCCTTAAGAATTTGGCAGCAGGTACGCAGTACCCACTACCATAACCTTTGCCATTACCACAATTATAATGTGCCACAAAGCAACAAGACCATGTCGGGGTTACTGGGAGTGCGACAGTGGCTGTATTTTCCTGTTATAATGGAGGCATTACTATATACTGTTATTAAATTGGGGACATTAGTATATATTTCTATTATACTGGAGGTATCACTATATATTTATAATATACTGGAGGCATTACTATATATTTTTAGCCTTGCCTCCAGATTTAAAAAAAAAGGGGGCTGTCGTGTGGCCACGCCGCTAGTGTCATGTAGCCACTCCTACTAGCAGCATGTGGCTGCGCCCCCTCATAACATGACCACGCCCATTTTTCGACACTCTACCACTAAGAAAATATTTCTACTTGCACCACAGCACTTGACACTTGGCAGGTACAGTGTGTAGGTTCTTCAAGTTCAAAATAACTATATGTGTTATCAGGGCCGGATTAAGCCCTTGGGGGGCCCAGGGCACACAAGACAGGGGGCCCACCCACCAGCAACCACCCCCCGCAGGGGGGAAAGCAGGATTCGGAAGGGGGGTTTCCTTTGAAGCACACGTGTGTGTGTGTGTGTGTGTGTGTGTGTGTGTGTGTGTGTGTGTGTGTGTGTGTGTACACACACACACACACACACACACACACACACACACACATTACATAGAACTCATGCACCCCCATACACACAAATACATACACACATACATATACACGAATAGAACATATACACATATATACAGTATACACAGATAGAACACATACACACATAGATCACAAACTGTGCGTACACGTACACTTACATTAAAGCCTGCCCTGAGAAAAAGGGTGAGGATGCCGCAGCCAGGACATATTGCTGGGAGCCAGGGGCACAGTTCACCATTAGGCCCCACCCCCACGGCAATAATGCCGTGATTCGCGGGTCGGCGGGGAGGGGGCGGAGCCAATATGACATGATTCTATAACAATTATCTTATATTACCTCCGTCCCCTCTGCTCCGACCCCCGAATCGCAGCATACCCCCGCACAAAGACCCCACGCTGCAGTGGGGAGAAGACTACCGGCTGCAAGGGAGGGAGGTTTCCGCGCTGCCAGCGGGTGTGTTATGTCCCGCTCGCGGCTGTGCGTGTGGCTCCCTCCCCCTCCTAATGGGCAGCTCGGATCAGGGATTGATACAGGCAGCAATCTCCAGCCTCCACTGCAGCCAGGAGAGCTGCTGCTGGTGGCGGAGGCTGGAGAGGGGACAGCAGCACCAGAGCGGGGCAGCGCAGCTTTGGCTGGGGGCCCCTTATGACAGGGGGGCCCGGGGTACTGACCCCCTGGGCCCCCCCCCTTAATCCGGCTCTGTGTGTTATGAGTCGCTGCTTCGGCTCATTTCTGTTTGTGTTTTTGGCTGTCTCCTAGCAACCTGGAAGCTGGTTACTGTGTGTAGCAGCACACCTGTTACGAATGCTTCATTACCTGACTCCAGCTTGTTGTCTCTTGTGAAAGTCAGGAGGCTGATGGACATAGTTACATAGTTTCTGAAGTTGAAAAAAGACAATTTGGCCATCGAGTTCAACCTAATTGGGAGTTCCTATGCTTTATTATTTTTAGGACTATTTTTATCTATATATGTGTATGTATATATATATATATATATTTATTTATTTATTTTTTGTATTATTACAGTGCGTGATCTACCCACCATATCCCTGTATATTCTTATCTATTAGAAATTTATCTAGCCCATTCTTAAATGTGTTGACCAAGTCTGCCACTACTACTCTATCTGGCAGGGAATTCCAAACACGTATTGTCCTTACTGTGAAAAAACCATTTAGCCCCTGTGTGCGAAATCTCCTCTCCTCTAACCTAAGCGGATGACCACGTGTCCTCTGAGTTGATCTTACCAAAAACAGATCCCCCGCAAGCTGTGTGTATTGTCCCCTTATATATTTGTAAATGTTAATCATGTCCCCTCTTAATCTCCTCTTTTCCAGTGTAAACATGCCTAGCCTCCAGTGTAAACATGCAGCAGCACACCTGCAGAGAGTTGGTAATTAGGGGAGGCTGGCTCTTGTCTCCTATATATGTGTTGTCTGTCTCTCACTCCTTGCTGGTCATAGTTCCTGGTTGCATCAGGAGCCCTTGTCTCTAGTTTCTAGTAGTAGCCGTGGATTCCTTTGGTTATTCTTCTGCCGTCCTCTACAGTATTCCTGTGTTCAGTTCTGTGTCTGTTGCATAATTATCAAAATATAACTCTGCAGTATTTCTGTGTCCAGCCCTGTGTCAGTACATAATTATCAGAATTCTATTCTGTGGCAGTTGCATTATCAGTCCTTTTGCTTTTGTTATCTCTGCTTAAAGTACTCCTCATCTTCTTGCTATACAGTCTTGTGTTTCCTCAGTTATCTATCTCTCTTGCATACCCTCAGTGCTCCCACTGCCAGTGGCTCTGTCTCTTCATTGTTTTGTCTTTTTTCTACAGTGCATTGTCTGTTTATGTACCTTATGTATGCTCCTTGCCCGAAAACTGTCCAGAGTTTGGGAGAGTTCGGTGTTTAAGTGTGTATTGCTTGTTCTCCAGTGTCTTGTCTTAGAGCAGCTCCTATCCTCTTTTGGGCTTTCACTCCATTGGCATTAACCCGGGTCACTTCAAGGTTAAGCTTGCACTACCACCAGTGGAGTAAGTCCTGGCGGCATCCCAGTGCCGGTAGGCACATCACGCCTTAAGGGATAAGTGGCTATTTTAGGCAAGAAGACCTGCTGGTGAGTTCTACGAGTCTTATCCCGAGGTGCACAATGGTCACTGCCCAGAAGACCTCAGCGAGCTCTGCCCTTCTTGGAAGGAGAACCGTCACTAGCTGTAACAATATGTGTGGAAATTCTGAACTCACGTAGTGCAGCTGGACTTCCTACCGCATAACATTGCACTGAAAGTTGGTGTTCCGATCATGCTTCTGCGGAACTTGACTCCGCCCAAGTTATGCAACAAAACCCAACTTAAAGTGACTGCTCCGCAGAGGAACCTAATTGAGGCAGAGATTCTAATGGGATTTGGCGCAGGCGAGGCTAACTTTATACCACGTATAACCCTTATCCCCAACAATTTTCCTTTACATTTCAAGCGCCTGCAGTTTCTTGTAAGTGCTTTGCTATGACGATCAACAAGTCGCAGGGGAAAACGCTCAGGGCTACAGGCGTAGATCGCAGGACCAGCTGCTTCTCCCATGGGCAGCTTTATGTGACTAACTGACGAGTTAGTAGCCCCAAGCTTTTTATGTTAATCCCTGAAGGTAAAACTGCAAATATTGGGAGTTATCCAGGTTTGTTAGCAAATCAAAAAAGTTAGCAATTGGGCAAAACCATGTGCACTGCAGGTGGGGCAGATATAACATTTGCAGAGAGATTTAGATTTGGGTGGCTTATGTTATTTCTGTGCAGGGTAAATACTGGCTGCTTTATTTTTACACTGCAATTTAGATTTCAGTTTGAACACATCCCACCCAAATCTAAATCTCTCTGCACATCTTACATTTGCCCCACCTGCACTGCAACATGGTTTTGCACAGTTGCTTGCTTTTTTGGTTTGCTAACAAACCTGTATAAGGCCCCTTGGGGCAGATGTATTAAGCCTGGAAAAGTGATAAAGCAGTGACAAATGGAAGGTGATAACGCACCAGCCAATCATTATGGGTTTGAAGAATGACAGGAGCTTATTGGCTGGTGTGTTATTACCTTTCACTTATGACTCCTTAATCACTGCTTTATCACTTCTCCAGGCATAATACATCTGTCCCATTGTTTGCAAAGAAATTTTGTGATGCATTATAATATTAAACACTAATGGCTTTGTAAAATTAGTTTCACTGAGCAATAACAGACATCCACACGAGCGAAGCCGTCGGCAATAGCTAATATATATATATATATATATATATATATATATATATAGTATAGGAAAAGGAAGACTGAAATCGTGTTGTTGATGACAAATCCTATCACATGTAGTTTGGAATTCAAGGGACAAAAGGATTTCTAATTATAAGAGAATTATATTTTACATAGAGGTATGTAAAATAACAATACTGATTGGCATGAATTAGGTGTTTGTAGTTTATTACTAACACCCATATTAGATTATTACACATTAGATACACATGGCGGAATGTGATGAAGTCAGAGGTCAGTGGCCATACGGAATGCCGGCCAAACTCTAACTTTTTTAAAGGGGCAAAAATTTACAACGCTAAACCGTGTCTTGTAAATGATTGCCCCTTTAAAAAAATGTCGGAGTTTGGCTGGCATCCCACAAGGTCGCTGAACTCGGACTTCATTACATCCCGGCCAATATATCTTATCTCTTATTAAGATTCATTCAGATGATGGGTATTCGGACTGTAGGTCGACAGTCAATGGTTTGACCACTAATGATTGACATGCATTAGGTCGACATGGTCAAAAGGTCAACAGTGCTTATGGTTGACAGGTAAAAAAAAAGGTTGACAGGTTCAAATGATCAACATGACAATGGTCGACACAACTTTTTAAGGGTTTTTTTTGCATTTCTTCCACACTTTTCATACTTTACCATCCATGTGGACTGCGATTGGGAATAATACAAAACAAGATTTATTTATGAATTATTCCAGGTGAAGCAATTTGTATATAATAAAAATCTCACGTTTTATTCAATTCCACAAATTGGACAATTTGCAAGACAAGTTAGACAATCCCCTTTTATGTCCAAGGGGCATATTTATCTCAAACTGCATTTTTAATGTGGATGTGATACATTTTTTATTCCTAAATTTGCAACATGAAAATGTCAGTTTGCATGTAAATTTAATATCAAGCTCTCGCAAGGAGACAGGCTCTGATAAGAGCATATCTTGATGAATATTTGGTTTGGTGTCTTACTGCACATATATTGGTCTTAGTCGGCGCATGTGTCAGCATATGCTATTATAGGCTAGCGGCCATCTACCAGGGCCAAGTTCTGGAATGCTTCGCATTTCGGAGCTTGATAAATCTGACTTCATAGTATCCCTGGAAGAAACCTTTGGGGGACAGCTTTGCATTCAAAATGGAGGGATCACGGCAGAATAGAGATCCCTGGGCAGATATGTGGTCCCTCCATGTTGAATTCCAGAGATCCTGAATATTTGCAGGTACTCCCCAAAAACTGATGTTTTCATTGGATATCCTGCAAATATTGTGTAATAAATATACCCATTTGATGGTTTTGTTATAGCATGCAGACTGCGGCAGTCGGCAGCAACAACGCACTTCAGCAAGGTAGCAGAACGGGGAGAGCACCTCTGCAGCCTGGTGCCTCCCTGCTTTGCAGACCATACTGAGTGGTTAGCAACGACTCTGGTAGCAGGCACCATTTATCCAGAGATATGTGCATGCAAAGTGTCAAAGTCTACTCAGGACATGTATTGGCGAAGAGGAGGGGGTGGGGGGGGGGGCACAGAAACTGCATGCAAGGCTCCTCCTCTGCCAACAAAAAAAATAAGTAAATCTCTTTCTGTCAACAGTCATGAAGAAATGTATTTAGCAACATTGGACTCTTTATACACCTCCTTCCCTGTTGCTGTTTAAATAAAGGTCTCCCTGCATAAGGTGCACAAAGGTAAAACACAGGGGGTGACTCAGTAAGGATTGTAATCGCGATTCTCTGTGCAGTTTTCCGATGGTGGGGAAACTGCATGGAATGGATTTGGTGAGTTGACCCTATTTAGGTCGAACACTATTGGTTGACAGGCAGTAGGTTTTGGAAAAGGTCGACATGGTTTTTTTGGTGTTGTCTTCTTCATAAAATGACCATGAACCCCAATCAGTGCTCGGCACAGGTTATTATTCCCAATTGTAGTCCTTGTGGATCATAAAGTATGAAAAAGTTCAACAAATTCCTGTCTTCCTGTCAATCACCTTGCGAACGCCCGTGCGATCTGATTTTTCGCACCATCCTGTCACTGACCGGCGATGCCCTTTGTTGTTGTCCGGCGCAAGTGCGCATTGCGGTGCATACGCATGCGCAGTTAGAACCTGATCGCTCGCTGTGCGAAAATGCGCAGCAGTGATCAGGAATGAATCAGGCCCAAACTTTCCTTGGCCTCGCAATGCCACCTGAGTCGGCAAGCCTGACTATGCTTAAGCTTACTCAGTCTGCCGTCGCATATGAACTGTTCCTCACAGATGTGATGCGATCCAAATGCAGGAAGGAGGTGGTATTGTGGGCACCTCCTTCTGCATGTGCATTAGGCCTACTTTTCTCATCTGCATAACCTTTATCAAGAAACATCCTCATACTATGAAATCACAAAAAAAACCTGTTTCTACTGTAGGGCGACAGTGTGGTAAGATTGTTTTTGGAAGATCAGCTAATTTTGCTGTAGTCAAAGTCATATTTCCAATTGTTTATTCCTGTTCTGTTTGCTCTTGTGGCTCCAGGTGGTCCCTGGACTCCTTTCAATTGTACAATTTTAGGTTTTGTGTTACACTGGATCCACTCCTACCCAGCTTAATTAATATGTTACTAATGTTTTAAGCATTCATTTGATTGGGGGGAAAGGGGGGAGTGGTGTTACTCTTAAGAGCAGGGGTTTTAAAGTGAGCCGGAACGGGGAGGAACTGCGTTCCGTCAGTTCCACTTGGAGACGGAACCAGTTCTGCCTCCTCTGGCTCACTTAACCCAGATTGTGTTACCAGTGGGTGCCCTGCTCTCTCTCCACAGCGGCAGCCAGAGGCAGGATCTCAGTACTGAGCTCCAGCTTCCGGCGCTGTCACTGTGCGCTATGGGAGAGACGTCATGACATCTCTCCCATAGTGCTGAGGAGCGGACGCCCAGAGGACTGCAGTGGTCGGACACGGGAGCGGGGCTTGGTGAGCATTGTGATTTTTGTTTGTTTTTTTCCTTTGTGTAGCCGCGCATCTACTGGGGGGCATTACTACTGGGGGGCATCTGCTGGGGGCAAACTACTGAGGGGCATTACTACTGAGGAGAATCTACTGGGGGCAAACTACTGGGGACATTACTACTGTGGGGCATCTACTGGGGCAAACTACTGGGGGACATTACTACTGGGGGGCATCTACTGGGGGCAAACTACTCGTGGGCATTACTACTGAGGGACATCTACTGGGGAAAACTACTGGGGGGCATTACTACTGGGGGACATCTACTGGGGGCAAACTACTGGGGGACATTACTACTGGGGGCATCTACTTGGGGCATCTATTACTGGGGGGCAAAATACAAGGGGGCAAACTACTGGGGGCAAGCTACAAGGGGACAAACTACAAGGGGCAAACTACCAGGGGGCAAACTACAAGGGGGCAAACTACAAGGGGGCAAGCTACTGGGGGCAAACTACAAGGGGGATAACTACTGGGGGCAAACTACAGGAGGGCATTACTACTGGGGGCATTACTACTGGGGGGCTAAACTACAGGGGCATTACTACTTGGGGCATTATTACTGGGGGGCTAAACTACTGGGGGCATAACTACAGGGGCTAAACTACTGGGGGCATTACTACTTTGAGGCATTACTACTGGGGGCATTACTACTGGGGGCTAAACTACTGGGGGTATAACTACAGGGGCTAAACTACAAGGGGGCAAACTACAGGGGGGCATTACTACTGGTGGCTAAACTACAAGGGGCAAACTACATGAGGGCTAAACTACTGGGGGCATTACCACTGGGAGGCTAAACTACATGGGGCAAACTACATGAGGGCTAAACTACTGGGGGCATTACCACTGGGAGGCTAAACTAAAGGGCGGGGGTAAACTACTGGGGTCATAACTGCAGGGGCATTACCACTGGGGGGCATAACTACTGGGGCTAAACTACAGGGGGCTAAACGACTGGTGGCATTACTACTGGGGGCAATACTACACAGGGGCATTACCATTAAGGGTATTACTACTGGGGGCACTACTAATGAGGGCATTATAAAGGGGGCACTTCATAAGGGGCATCACTCCTGGGGACATAAGGGGCACTACTATTGCGGGCATTGCATAAGGGGCACCACTACTATGGGCTCTATATAAGGGGTACTACCACTGTGGGCACTACCAGTACAGTGGACATTGCATAAGGAGCACTACTACTGTGGGCATTGTATAAGGGGCACTACTGCTGTGGGCATTGTGTATTACGGGGTGCTACTGCTGTAGGCATTATGTGTATTACGGGGTGCTACTACTGTGGGCATTATTGTGTGACCACGCCCCCTTTCTGTTTTAAGACCACACCCCTTTTTGCGGCGCATGCCTACGGTACGTGCAATACCTTCATTACATGGGTGCTGTGGGTAGGGGGGGTGAGTTCCACCACCTCTCTAGGACCACTTTAAGCACTGCTTAAGAGTTTTATTGTCAGTGCAGTGCCATCAAACTAAAAGCCCAGAAGGGACGCACTGGTCCTGTAATACAAATTAGAAGAGCATAACTGGTGCCTTCTTTTAAATAAGAATAATTTAATCAAAAGCAATATTGTAAATGGCAAAAAGATTGTCAAGTGATCAATAGTTATTTCTTTTTTAGTGAAGAAACAAATGAGAAATAATGAACAATTAAAGATAAAGTCTAACCTTTAGACATGCTATAAAAAAAAACCAAAAGGAAAGCATAAAGTGATATTTTATGCCTTTTATTAAATTTAAGATAAACCAAAACAGGTTTTATTTCAAAATATAAACTTATGTTTTTGATTAGCCTTGCATCTTACATCTAAACAGTGCCACATCACAACCAATTAACCATGCATATGTATTTATACATACAGCGCATTACCTTACCTTCTAGGACCAAGTCATACAAATTCATCACACATACCTTTGTCACCTTTGTAACATTGTATTTCTGTCATGCTACATTTACTACACAACTACCAACACCTTCACCAGCTCCATCAATGCGTTCACTAGTTCCACTAACACATTTCCAAGGTACACATTTATTTCAGCCTGAAAACTAACCAGCAAATCTCCATCAGTCACACATTACCCATCCCAACATACTGTGGAGTCCTTTATTCAATTTTAATGATCTCTAAAGCAATGTATTACATTTACCTTTCATAGTGTTGTGAGACCAGGCTAGTGTGATGGCACAGTGTGATGAGTCCAGGTTAGTGTGATGGCACAGTGTGATGAGTCCAGGCTAGAGTGATGGCACAGTGTGATGAGTACAGGTTAGTGTGACGGCGCAGTGTGATGAATCCAGGCTAGTGTAATGGCATAGTGTGATGAGACCAGGCTAGTGTGATGGCACAGTGTGATGAGTCCAGGTTAGTGTGATGGCACAGTGTGATGAGTCCAGGCTAGTGTAATGGCATAGTGTGATGAGTCCAGGCTAGTGTGATGGCACAGTGTGATGAGTACAGGCTAGTGTGACGGCACAGTGTGATGAGTCCAGGCTAGTGTAATGGCATAGTGTGATGAGTCCAGGCTAGTGTGATGGCACAGTGTGATGAGTCCAGGCTAGTGTAATGGCACAGTATGATGAGTCCAGGCTAGTGTGGCGGCATAGTGTGATGAGGCCAGGCTAGTGTGATGGCATAGTGTGATGAGCGCAGGCTAGTGTGATAAGTCCAGGCTAGTGTGATGGCATAGTGTGATGAGCCCAGGCTAGTGTGATGGCATAGTGTGATGAGTGCAGGCTAGTGTGATGGCATAGTGTGATTAGTGAAGTGTGATCTGGCTTGTAAGTGATGAGTGCTAGGGTCACTAGGGGTTGGTGCTAAGATGACAAGTGTGTGTTTTGTGATGCTAGTGATGGGTGCTATACCCAATAGGGGTAGCTGCTAGGGCAATGATGTGTCATCTGGCTAGCACATAGTGGGCGCTATGGTCATTAGGGGTGGCCTGAGTAGTAAAGTGTGGGTGCTAGGGTGCAGGACTGGATTATAGGCAGGGCAGATGGGACTGTCATCCAGAGGCCCTCACATTGGGGGCCCCCACACTGTGACAAACATTTCCTCGACCCGGCCCACTCTGGCCGTCTCCAAGCAGTATCGCAACCAATGATGATATTTATCTTTTGAGACGAAGACAGCTATGTCTTTTTTCTCTACAGTCAGTGGACATTTCTGACAGTTGAAGCCTCGTCGTGGACATACTGTAATGCTGCAATTTGCGCGTGTATTAGGAAGGGGTGGTGCCTAATGCAATAAAGTGCCAGACCTCATGCTGTAACAGGTAGAGTCTCGCTGACTTCCATCTCCTTTTCTTTCCTTCTATCCATCTCTCTTTCTACCTGACACCCTCTCTCTTTCTCCGACTTACTTCAACTCCATCTCTCTCCCTGACACCCTCCCTCTCTCTATCCCTTACACCCTCTCTCTCTTGCGCCCTTCTCTCTTTCCCTGACACTCTCTCTCCCTGACACCCTCTCTCTGTCGCCTGATCGCACTCTCACCCTCTCTCTTTCTTAACACCATCCTTCTCTCCCACTCACTCCCCATCCCTCTCTCTCTCTATCTATCTATCTATCTATCCCTGACACCCGCTCTCTTTTGCTTCCCTCTCTTTCCCCGACACTCTCTCTCCCTGACACCCTCTCTCTCTCCTGCTCACTCTCTATCTCTGTTGCTCTCTCACTCTCTCCCTCTCTCTTAACACCCTCCTTTTCTGCCACTCACTCCCCTCCCTCTCTCTCTCTATCCCTGACACCCTCTCTCTTTTGCCCCTCTCTCGCTCTATCCCCTTTCTTTCTCTCCCCCTCTGTCTCCCTGACACCCTCAATCTCTTGCTCACCCTCTCTCTCTCTCTCCCTGACACGCTCTCTCTCTCTTACTCTGCGCACTGTCCCTCCTTCTCTTTCTCTCTCCCTAATACCCTCTCTCTATATAGCTCTCTCTTGATCCCCTCTCTCTCCCTCTCGTTCTTCCCTCTCTCGCTCTCCATTTTCACTCTCACTTACATCCTCTCTGTCTCGCTCACTCCCCTCACTCCCTTCTAATCCCCTTTGTAGCAAAGTAGTGTCAGTAGTGAGCCAGGGGAAGGTAGGGGCTTGGGGGGAGGTCAATTGTATTGGTGGGTCACCCACTAGCCTTAATTCAGTCCTGATAGGGTGAAAAGGATGTGTCCTGGGTTGAAAATTATGGATGCTAGGCCTAAAAAGGTGTGTGCTAGAGTGGTGAAGGGAGGAATGGATAGTAAGTCCACATCAGGTTCACCTCCAAGTTCACACAGTGGAAGACAGTGAGTGTTCATCCACCCCTCATATTTTCTTTACATTTGACAGTAACAAAGCCTTCATAGATCATATCGATCTGTGTAGGGGTTCATCCAGGTAGGTATTTTGTTTGAGTTGCTTTCTCTTTGTCTTAGGGTCAGATTTTGGTTGGTTACATCGACCTAGTTTTTGGTCGGTCTATATAAAAAATAGATAGTTGCTCCGATTTTCTAAAGTTGGGATTTTGGTAGTTTTGCCGTTGGTTTTGATTTTAGTAAATAGTCAGTTTGTAAAACCGACAGAAATATGACTAAACTACAAAATTGACCTTTAGTAAATATATCCCAGTCCTTGCACGTGTCAATGCACGGCTGTATACCAGGGAATGGCTTGTAGTGGTAATAGAAAAAAATTGCACATTCTATACCAGCAAAAGATGCACACACAGGAACAGCAGACTCATTTGTGTCTTGTTGTGATCACTGGTGTATCACTGCCTGCCTCAATTAAATAATACTTCGCATTTTAAAGTAGTATTTAGATTTTTATTTTTATTTTTTGCTTTGATAGTCTTTAGCTTTGTCTAAGGGTGCATACACACGGTGAGATTCGGACTTATCCGATTCTCACCGTGCGACAGGGGGCCGGGTCGGCACTTAGCCAGTATCGCAAGCACATAATAACTGTGCTTGCGATGCTGGCTATGTGCGATTTCAATCCTGACTATCTCTTCTATAGAGATAGTCAGGATTGACTTGCCTGCACAGCCTATTTTTTCTTCCGATGCCGACTGCGCGGGGCCGCGCATCGGCATCGGATCGGGATCGCAAGGTGACTGTCACCTTGCGATCTGCACTATATTTTCTTCCGATTCTGACTATATAGTCAGAATCGGAAGAAAATATCTTACCGTGTGTACACACCTTAAGTTTTAGCCGCCAAAGAGATAAAGAAATGTTGAATAAATAAAGAACAATTTAATGGTGTCACTATTCACACTATTATATGCTATGTCCTCAGTACATAAATAAACAGGTGTTTTGTATTTCAATGTAAAAGTGTGTCCTTTCAACAAAAGAAGAAAAGCAAAAGGTAAATCACCTTTGCTATGGGTGCAGCCTATTCAGATATTTTAGTCTGATTACGCCTCTGTATCCTTTGTAAAAACAGAATTGTGAGCCAAAACAAACATTCATCTGATCTGTAACACACGCACAGAACGCCTTGATATGTCCAGCACAAGTGAACTGAAAATCCTGAGAAAAAAGAAATTCTTCTGCAACCAAAATTAAAAGCAGACTAGAGCCCCGGGCGTCTGCGGTTTGCAGTTATGTTCTGACAGTAACTGCTGATACTTCCTAAAGGAATTTACATTCTTTGTAGAAATACTGACAGGCGGATGGTTATAGACTCCTGAACACTGAAGAACTGAAGTTGCTCATATAGAAGTATCATTCTAATGCAAGGTTTGTGTAACTTTCTCCCCAAAAACTCTCCATAACGGCTGTAAAGTAGATGGTGTGCGGAAAATCCCAAAATGGGGCTTTAATACCTGCAGAAGCTGAAGGCTTAAGTTTCCCCTTTAGTTCTGTACTCCTCAGAGGCAGAACCAGTGTCAGACTGAGACATGTAGGGCCCACCCGGGGAATACAGTGGTAGGAGCCCATGTTTAGGGGTGTGGCCAGTCTCTAGAGGGGGTGTGCCCAGCCGCCACATTGATTTACTTGTGGTTTACCTAACCATTTTGTAAGTGTTGGTCCACTAGATAAATATATACAGTAAATACTGTAGTGCAAGCATGATAATGTACTAGATTAGTAACAGTACAGTCTGGAACCTGATCCCTAGAGGAGGGGGTGGGGCCCCAGGCAGTAGGGCCCACCGGTGGTTCCCTCTGTACCCCTGTGGGCCAGTCCAACCCTGGCAGAACATAGCAGAAGATAAATATTTAGCTAATATTCTAACTATGACATGTTACTGCACTTTTTGTTGTATTTTCACAAGACATACAGTATAAGCACATTACACAAGGAATACCATACATAGCATGTCTGTTAATCAACCAGGATACATGTGGTCATACAACAGCAGATGACTGAAGAGTGTACAACCTACCCACAGTCACATATGCTTTACAACCTTATAGCTTTGAAAGAAAAGATAATTTTCAGGTGCACATGGAAAATCATTGGACTGTACACTTGTTAAGCTGTTTAAAGGTGCAAGCCAACAGACAATATAAGTGAATAGAAATCAAATTAATCATGTTATTGAGTTGTTGGGACAGATTCCATTAACCGCGCGGCTAAAGCTCTGCCAGGAGCTTTTCAGCTACTGGCACTACCCCACACAGTAAACTGTAGAGGGCGCACTTAATGCAGATTGTTCCTCGCACCCTCAAGAGCAGCAAGTTAAAATCCACATTAAGAGCACCCTCTGGAGCCTGCCACAGGGGAAACTCCATAGCTCTGGGCACTAACTGAGCTCTGTTTATAGCTGGTTAGGCGGTGTTGATGTTGTGTTCAGTAGTTAGTGGTCTCTTAGCTGTCATATAGCCCACAGGGTATAATGCGTTTCCGGGCACTATGTGTCGGCTCATTAGAGGATGCAAGTTGTATTTATATATTAATATTGTGTGCTCAGGTTTATGGATATTTTTACAGCAGACTCCATTAATTATTTTTGCTGACACAGGTCAGCACAACTCGCTTTGTCTCTTTGTGAATTGTACAAGGCCACCAGATAGTGCACATAGTTCAGTTTAGACAATGGCCAGCTCTGTCTAATCCCATTATAGATATATGAATTTGTTCCAAAACACCATCAAAAACCTTTATCCAGGCAGCAGGTGATCTATATAACACAATACTTTTATTCCTGTGTGCCCTAGAAATCTACTCACTTAAAGGCTTTCTATGCAATATGTGGCTTTTTTTGTATATAGATATAGTGTCTGAGATCAAGTACTGTTGTGGTTTTATACTGGGCAAAAAGCCTGCCTGATCATTAGGATTCAATTTACAGCCCTATCACTCTCTGTTTCTTCAAATTGGTCTCCTGCAGCTATGAATTAAACCCGGGCGATCTACCCCTTAGCAGTGGCGGAACATGCGAGTGGTGGGCCCAGGTGCACAAATATGCTGTGGGTTCCCCCTTCTCCACCCTACAGACAGAGAGAGGCAGTGGGTGAAAGGGGAGAAGCAGTAGGTGACAGTGGCAGAGGCAGTGGGTGACAGTGGCAGAAGCCGTGGGTGACAGAGTGGCAAGTGGTAACTGGGGAGTCAGTGGGTCTCTGGTCCAGGTGGCTGAGGGGGACAGAGGGTGACATGGAGAGGCAGTGGGTGGCAGGGAGAGGTGGATGGGTGATTGAAGTGGCAATAGGTGATGGGTAGAGGCAGAGGGTGGTAGATGGTGATTGGGTAGTCAGCGAGTGACAGAAAGGTAGAGGATGACAGGGAGGAGCAGTGGGTGGCACGGGACAGGCAGACAGGGAGAGGCAGTGGGTAACTGGAAAGTCAGTGGGTAACAGGGAAATGTGGGGGGTGACAGGGAGAGGCAGACTGTGGGATGTGTGGAAAGAAGGAGAGGGAGACACAGACTGTGACATGTGTGTGGGAGAAAGGATGAGATATACAGTTATATATGTTTATAAATATTTATTTATTGACAATTTCTTATATAGCACAGCAATTTGTTGCAATTCAATATCTATCTAGATAGATAGATATAGATATATAAATAGATAGATAGATAGATAGATAGATAGATAGATAGATAGATATAAATATATATATATATATATATAAAAATATAGATAGATAGATAGATAGATAGATAGATAGATAGATAGATAGATAGATGTGAGGGCAGGCAGGTGGGACAGGTTTCTCCCCAAGGCAAGGTGTTCACTCTTCCACCGGTCTTATCTGCAAAGAAAATAGTTTTGAGTCATATTATACACGCTGCATCATTTATTTTCTACCTAAGCAAAAGTAATACTTTTTCTCTGGATATTATTTTTCTCCACATGTAGCAATATATAAATGGACATGTAACACATTGCTTCCCCTTGCAGTTGTATTTGATGTGTTACATGTCAGTTTAAAGTTTGCCACATTTGTACAATAGATTAATGAATATCTTTGTAACATATACATATTACATGAAGATAAAATACTGTAAATGCTGATTTACATACAGGACTAAAAGCAACACTTTAAAAAAACATTTCATACACTTTAAATGAAGCCGCTGCGGCCGCTATACTTAATCCACAATCTACGTACTTATTACACCATTAGCGTACAGAGTCCCGTACCGTGTACGGACTTTGCGTACAAACACCGTGCTGGCTGTACAAAGTACACTCAGCGTGTACACACCCAAAGTTACACAGTGAACCCTTAACAGATATGCATGCGATAGTAATACACTTTAAACCTTAGCAGGGAAAGCAAAACACGACACCAGATTTGTATTTAAACTGCTGGGTTCCGACACCACAGCATATTATTACTGAAAGGGGGTTACAATCACAAAGCAATACAATACAATAGAATAATGGCTATAGTCAATGGTACATACTTGTTTGAATTTCGCCGCGCTACCCAGTCTGGTCCTCGGTCATCTAGATAGATAACTTTGTGAGTCGAGAGAGAGAGAGAGAGAGAGAGAGAGAGAGAGACCAGGCCTGCAGCTGGCTTCTTTTATATAATCTTCCAAAACTTAACACAATGGATACTGTAATCTCTTTGTCCATTGGACACAGGGATTGTCATTTACAGTACAAGAGAGGTCATAGGTTGGTTTGAATAGGTGGGCGATGTCTGTTCAAGATGCACTTGTGGGTGGTCTCCTCTGGGTTCCCACCGCATACCTAATGTACAGTAAATACAGTTTATATCTATATTCTGCTCCTGCATATAACTATTCGCAGGAGCGTGCGATCTTCTGCAAACTAACACCGGAATATTACCCTTAAAATACCCTACAGCTGGATATCAAACACCACCTTATAACCTTGTTCTGTCCCCTCCTATCCTGTAAAGGTGAATCCCTTTGTTCTGATACCATTTAAACTGTTGTAACTTGCTGGTGTGATGCAGGGAGACTATGTGTACATTGTGCACTATTTGGATTAAATATGTAATGTGTTTTGATAGCTTTTCCATGCATCCACAAACCCTACCGTAAATACTCATACCACGCGCTAATGCGCAGGACCACGGGAGCGACCATACGCAAATTGCGAATATGCGCACGCATGGCAGAACAAGTACACGCACGGAGGCCATCTGTGTGTAGTTTGTACGTGATGTGTGTACTGCAATATTTTTAGACTTCGACAGTCCACCCTTTGGCAGTCACCAATAACTGCCACTACCTAATCAATAAACAGAAAAATATCTATAAAATATCTACAGAAGTTTGGATGGTCGGGGGAGAGTTGTAGGTGGGAAATATATGACCTAGCGGGATAGTAAAAAGCATGTATGTATGAGTCCATGTCTGGGGGGGCATGTATCATTGTGCCGTATATGTTATACATAAGCTTCGAGGTATTGCGAAGTATACATTAAATCCTTCTCATCCCGTATTAAGGGTCTGTAATTGGGCCAACAAACACTACCAAGCTCTTTTCGGCTTCTTGTTCCAACAAATGGGGTGCACATTTAGTTGATGATACATGGGTGGGGAAACATATGTGAGTGCTAGTATATGTGGATATCACCTGTCGACTATGTGTGCCATTAGCTGGAGGTTGCAGAGATAAAGATAAGACACATATATAAAAATACATTCACATAAACATTTTGGGTAGAGCTGATGTCTTTTCCGGATGGATGTATCTGGGCAGAAGGGGAGACAAAAGAGAAACGGTTGAAAGAAACAGGCCATGAAATTTCTTTGCAATCCTTATCATAACACTGTCTCTATGGATGGGTTGTAGATTAAATCTGCTACTATAACAGCGCCCTCGCTCCTTAGACTCATTAAATTTGTGCCGTGCTTGTGCCGCATTAGAATTTGAACACACCTAAATATCGAACCAATAATTATGACGACTCCCAGGATACAAAGGAGAAACTTCCCAACACTCATAATGACATTCTGAGCCCACTCTCCTAAACCTGAGAACCATTTGCGTGGGTTCAACCATGAGACCCAGCCGGTCAATTCATTACTCACAGTCGCTAAGGTAAGGTTGTGCTTCCTCCTGAACTCCCACTTCAACTGCAAGATATCGTCCATCTTTTGATCGATGATCTCCGTTGGGTCGTCAGTGCTGTTTGTAATATAAGTACAGCACTTCACACCATATTGAGTTGCCAGAGTAACACAGTACCCACCTGTCACGGCTGTGACATAATTAAGGACCATTCTGTGCTGAATCAGTTCCTTCTTGTAAGCTTGTAACTCCCTTCCCGTATACCTAAAGGTGTCGTCATACATCTCAGTGATATTATCTATCAAGTTCACTAGCGCATGGATATACCTATAATTTATAGTTCCTCTGGCAGTACGGGTAATGTCTAATGCGAGAAGGAACTGAATCCCGGTGGATTCGTGGATCAAATCAGACGCTGCGTGCTCTGCCCTATCTATGAGGTGTCTCTTGATGATGTGTTCGTAGTGAGTATGAGTATAAGGAGCCTGAGCACTGCGGTGAACGTCTTTCATTTTATCATTGGTTATGGTCATTACCTCTGGTAGTACTCTCCCAATATAACACAATCCCTCTGAGCTCGGGGCAAGCTACTTGTGCGCCTTCCTCCCTTATATGAAATAGGCATCATCTGGGAGAACACAGGGGACAAAATATAACATCACCATATTACAAATTTTCGAAGTAAAGAAACCAGTCCCTAGTTCTCCCATCTGCTCAGTACAAGTATCGGGCTGGATGATATGAGCACAATACCCTGACGATACTTTTCCAACCCACATGGTCTTGCTTCCACGAGTATACCTATACCGAAAATACCTCCCACTGTTGGCTATTTGGCGTACAAGTTCAGAGTCTATGGGTATCCTATCAGCTCTGTATGAAAAGGTCATTGGTTATTCCACGTCACTTCCCAATTTCCCGGTTTTCGGTAATTGGAAATATTAAAACACAATAAGGACCTGTCTATATGATACTGGTGGAGCTTCAAACTAGGGGGCCTAGAGATATTGAATTTCTTGTCCACCGGTCTCCCACCCCGCAATTCGAGTACCTCATCTATCGCTTAAGGGTATGGTACTAATCCTGACTTACTCTGACCTTGAGGTACTTGTGAGCACACCCAGCATTCTGTCTGATTTAAGACCTTACCCACTAGTGAGTGGTAATCACTCAACGGATGGCAGTCCATGTTGATATTAAGGTTGGACTGACATCTCTGGATGCACCCATCCACTATATTCTCACAATTCCTACAAATACAATATTCATCAGACAATAACCCCTTACAGTGCCTCCGAGCTCCCTGACTACCAGAGTGCTTACTGATGCCAGCCTTTACTAAAGTGATGTGCTGCTCCTGAGATCCTACAACTTCGTACTCGCCATCAGAACCCATTCCAGATCCCTGCTCGACCTCTCTGGGACCCTCACCAAAACAAACTGTCCTGATCAAAACCAGAATTACTAACAGAACCCTAAACGCAGTCTCTTGTAATCGATCCATTTCGTTAGGGGAAAGGAGGAAAATAAGAAGGAGAAAAAGAAAGGAAAATGCAGAGGGAGGTGAAAAAAGAAAAATGGTACGACAACCGTTCTAGATCTTGTTACTCTCTGTGCTCAGATGCCCTTTAACAGTCCTGCCACTCAACTTTCCCGAAACAGACACACTAGTGATATGAGATTCTCTACACTCTGCTCTTTTTCACGAGTTCTCTCCGGGTCAGCGACCTTCTTGCAGTGGGACGAGTGGACCCAAGTCTCTCTTTCGGCGACCTTCAATGCTGTCGTGCTGGTTAACAAGACTTGGTATGGTCCTTCTCACCTGTCTATGAGGCAACCTGAGCGTAAAATTTTTTGAATCATTACATAATCCCCAGGCTCAATGTCATGACAATTACTGTTTGGTAGGTCAGGGATCACCAGCTTTAAATTTCTTTGTTGATTTCTCAGCTGCTGGCTCATCCCAACCAAATATTTCACAGTCACTTCATTATTACATTTCAAGTCATCCTGGGGGTCTATCATTACATGAGGTTGTCGATCAAAAAGAATTTCAAAGGGTGATAAGTTAAGGGGAGACCTCGGAGTGGTTCTGATGCTGTACAACACTAGTGGCAAAGCTTCTGGCCACGACAATCCAGTTTCAGCCATTAATTTACTCAGCTTGTTCTTAATAGTGCTGTTCACTCTCTCTACCTTTGCACTCGCCTGTGGACGGTACAGAGTATGCAGCTTGCTATTAATTCCCATCAGTTTGCACATGACCTGAAAGACTTCACCTGTAAAATGGGTACCCCTGTCACTTTTAGTTATTCTAGGGATACCATATCTACACACAAATTCTTGCACAATTTTCTTTGCAGTGCACGTAGCAGTATTTGTGGCAGCAGGGAAGGCTTCTACCCAGTTGGAAAATACATCAATACAAACTAACACATATTTTAAATTCCTACAGGGTGGATTTCTGTATGAAGTCGATTTGTATTACCTGAAAAGGTCCGTCTGTAGGAGGGATATGGGATGGCTCTGTTGGTATTGTCTTTCCAATATTCTTCCTCAAGCAAGTAAAGCATGTCATTGCTCTCTTACCTGCATGAGAAGAGAATACTGGCATACACCAGTAGGCTCTTACCAGCTTGCACATACCCTCTTTGCCCAGATGAGTCAGACCAAGTGCCGCCTCAGCTAGGCTTGGGAGACATGCTCTGGGGGCCACCGGCTTACCTTGTCCACCTGTCCACAGTCCTGGGGATTCCTGGCCATACCCCTTTGCCCTCCAGACTGCCTTTTCCTGTATGGAACACAAACTTTGCATTTCGGTTAATTGTTGTGTGTTGATCATGTTAAATGTCATCAGTGATGTGATGTGTGTTTGTATGGGGGTGCTTGGTGCTGATTTAGCAGCTTCATCTGCACGGCTGTTACCAAGTGAAATTGGGTCTTGGTTGTAAGTATGTGCTTTGCACTTGGTAACAGCCACTCTGTCTGGTTCCTGTATTGCTGTCAAAAGCCTTCTGATGTGGGACGCATGCGCTACAGGTGTGCCAGCTGCCGTCATGAAATTTCTGAGGCGCCATAGGGCCCCGAAATCATGCACCACTCCAAAGGCGTACCTTGAATCTGTGTCTATATTAGCTGACTTACCCATGGCCATTTCACACGTTCTGGTTAGGGCGACCAGCTCAGCAACTTGTGCTGAGTGCGGTGGGCCCAGGGGTTCAGCTTCTATAATACCTTCGTCATCTACAACTGCATATCCAGTGCACAAGTCTCCCGATTCTGTCTGTCTGTGGCAACTACCGTCAGTGTAAAAGGTAAAGTCTACTCCTTACAGTGGGTTGTCACTGATGTCAGGTCTCGCTGTGAAAGTCTGATTCAGGTATTCCATACAATCATGCATATCAGTGTCTGCACTAAATCCTCCTTCACCAACATTCTCATCCTCCACCCTTTGTGCCTATCCAGGCACACTTGGCAAGTAAGTTGCAGGATTTAGTGAGCTGCATCTCTTAATGGTGATGTTTACCGGGGCCATCAGTGATAATTCCCACTTTGTAAACCGAGCAGATGAGACATGTCTGGTTTGGTCTGAGTTTAGTAAGGCTGATACTGCATGAGGTGTATGAATGGTCAGGTCATGTCCTAACACTACGTCCTCGCTTTTACTTACCAGCAAAGCTATAGCTGCAACACTTCACAAGCAAGTGGGGAGAGACCGCGCTACAGTGTCCAACTGGGCACTGTAGTAAGCTACCGGTCTGCTGGCATCACCATGTCTCTGAGTTAAAACCCCTGCCGCGCACCCTGCACTTTCTGTACCATACAATTCTAAGGGCTTCTCATAATCTGGCATACCTAATGCAGGTGCCTGTGATAGGCACTGTTTGAGTCTCTCAAATGCCGGTTCGGACTCATCTGTGTGCGAGATCCGTTCTGGTTTGTTCAAAGAGACCATTTCTTGCAAAGGTAAAGCCAGTATAGAGAACCCTGGAATCCAGTTTCGACAGTACCCACACATTCCAAGGAAAGTGCGGATCTGTTGCTGCGTTTGTGGCAGAGTCATGTCGCGAATCGCCTGTATTCTATCAGCAGTGAGGTGTCTCAGTCCTTGAGTCAAGCAATGTCCCAAATATTTGACCCTGGTCCAGCACAACTGCAACTTATCCTTTGAACCCTTGTGTCCCGTTTGGGAAAGATGAAACAGAAGCTGTTTCGTGTCTTTCGAGGACGATTTGAGTGAGTCAGAACACAACAATAAGTCATCGACATACTGTATTAGTACTGATCCACTCTCAGGTTGAAAGGATTGTAAACAGTCATGCAAAGCCTGGGAGAAAATACTTGGGCTGTCAATGAAACCTTGGGGTAGACGAGTCCAGGTGTACTGTACTCCCCTGTATGTAAAGGCAAAAAGGTACTGGCTGTCATGGGTGAAGAGGGACAGAAAAGAAAGCAGAACAGAGGTCAATGACAGTGAAGAATTTTGCAGTGGAGGGAATTTGCATGAGGATGACAGCTGGATTGCGCACTACGGGGAATTGGCTCTCAACTATCTTGTTTATCCCCCTTATATCCTGCCCTAGTCTGTAACCCCTCCCCCGACTCTTTTTCACAGGGAAGATGGGGCTATTGACGGTGCTGGATGTCCTGACTAGGATGCCCTGCTGTAGCAGCCGCGCTATGATGGGGTACACTCCTAATTCTACCTCTGGCTTCAGAGGATACTGAGGGATTTTTGGAGCTATCCTACCATCTTTTACTTGTACTACTACTGGAGCTACATTCGCCATCAATCCAGTGTCTTGTCCATCTTTGGTCCAAAGGGAACCCGGTATTTGTGAGATCATTTCCTCTACCTTTGATGGACACTTGTCTATAACAGTAGAATGCGACATTAGCCTTTGAGGGGTGCCTAATATATCTTGCACTTCTGAGCGTGGTTCTCAGGTATATCCAAGAAGACACCCTTAGGAGTACAGTATATGAATTTTACACAATAAATCTCTGCCGAGTAGATTAGTCAGAGCCGATGCAGCCAGCAGAAAAGAATGTTTGGTTTGCAAGGGCCCTATCGTAATCTCTGCAGGTCTACTCAAAGGGTATTGTTGCACCATTCCTGTTACTCCCATTGCTGAAATCATTTTTCTCATGGTCTTTATACCTGACGTAGAATTCAACACTGACCTGGCCGCCCCTGTATCTACAAGAAATGGTAATGGTACACCAGCTACATCAACCGTGACCTCAGGTTCGCTTCCAAGGCTAGCAATCAATTTCACTGGCTGCAGACTACAGGTGTGGCCCAACCCCTATTGTGTATGGGTACCCTCTCGCAGCGCATTGGCAGCTACAATATGTGATGGGGGTAGCTGAGAATTTTTGGAATTCTGCCAATCTCTCCTTGGTGGGTACCTCCTTGTTTCCCCTCTATGTGGCTCATAATCTCTTCTATATGGTCCCTGATTCCAATTATGTGAGTTGTAGTGTGGTTCGTATTCTGGTCTAGGGGGTTGGTATATGTTTTGTGTACCTTTATTCCTACAGTCCCTTGCAAAATGTCCTTCCTTTTTACAATAGAAGCATATTATTGACCGTGACTTACCGTCAGGGGTCTGGAGTTTTGGCTGATGTGATTTTGTTGTAAGAGCATTTATACTTACTGTCATCAGCTTATCCCCCTGAGACTCTCTGTGTTTACTGATGTTCCGGTCGTGCTCGATAGCGGATTCTCTCAATGCAGCCACCGAGATACCTCTCCAGTTAGGTAGAGAGGTTTGTACCCTTGTTTTTAATGCCTCCTTTAACCCATCCATTAATACAGTAACAGCTACCTCCCTGTGATGCGCATTATCTTTAATGTCCTCGATCCCAGTGTATCTAGACATTTCCTGCAGTGCCCGATGGAAATATTCTTATGCCGTTTCACCTTCCTTTTGTCTTATGGAGAAAATTTTATTCCATTTGACAACAGTAGGGAAATATATTCCTAATTGCAGATTGATTTGCCGTACACTCTCCTGATTGTATTCATCAGTGAGAGGTACTTCTGCATCTAACTTACTGTCTGCTATAAATTTCGTGATGTCAATATTTGAAGGTATACACACTCGTAGCACTGTTCGCCAATCTTTATTTGTAGGCTCATGGGCGTTACCTAACTCTTTGATGAATCTCTGCCATCCGACTAGATCTTTCCTGGGATCGGGAAATTCAGACATAATTGACCTTAACTCTGCCCGGGACCAGGGACAATGCATGGCAATTTTCCTGATGGGAGTTACTCCCTGATTGTCAGTTTTCCCGTTGGGGACTGCAATTACCCTGACAGGATTTAATTCAATTACATCCTTCTGGTTTGATTCTACAATGTGGGAAACTATAGTTTCTGCATAATGTATGGTACCATACTTACCTGTGGACACGACCTCACTTATCCCTCCGCTAGTGGGCCTTGCTACAATTCTTGATGGTTGGGCCGTGCCCGCTTGAGTATCTTGTATGGTGGCTGCTAGAGAGAGTGCCGATATCGTGCTGGGATCATCTTCCTGCTCACAATCCTGAGGAAAATTTAAAATGGGATACAGCTGGCAAGGGTTAGCGTTAGTACATTTATAAATCACATTCCTATACTGTACCAATGCACCATTGCTTGTAGCCACTTTCTCCCCAACAATATATGGTGGTGGTGGTGCGGTCGCCATTGTTTTCCCGCTAGGTTTGGAACCTGCTGTGCGAGCTAATTCCCTTTGCACATCCCCCTCTTGCTGCCAATCCTTTGTTTTCTGGATTTGATCAGACATATCCTTATCCTTACGTTCTGCAATACCTCCGGTTTAAAGCTGCCCACCTTAGGGAATGGTACCCTATCTTTGTCAGTCATACATAACCATTCATTGCAAAAGCCTCCGTGTGTGAACCATACTTTTCACACATAATAAACCTTGCTGACCCTCTCGGTCGCAATACTGACCTTTTCGGTCCCACTTCTTCAGCCTGAACCCTAGCTACTAAACGCCCACTGCTTGTGCAATTGGATCCCATCGCGAACTTTTTGCCAATAAACACAATCCCCAATGCACACAGCAGATAGACGGTGAAAGACACCTAGCGCTTTCTCTCGCTCCTTCTCCACTGAGTACCACGACTCACTCCAATAGTGACCACCGCATACCCAGTGAGGCCCTATCTAGTTTCTATTTACTGGAAGTTGTTAGAAATGACTTACCTGTTCCAGTAAATATCTGCCGCTGGAGATTTTACTGAGAGAGACCAGCGAAAACTCCCTATACTCTTATACACAAATCACGCTTGCGTATGCTCTATACAGCGCTAATGATACTGCGATTCTACGCAAAAAGCTCGTAATAGGGGTATCAAGTTGAGCTATACATCACACCCACAAACGCGCGGTCCTATCTGCCGTACAACCACGGGTCGATGTACAAACTGCGACCCTCAGCTCGGAGCGTAATAAAAAATCTTTTTACTTCAATACTACACAATGCACAATTCCCTATTACGCTCCTCTGCAAATCTCCTCACGATTTGCGTATTTCAATCTATATTAACGTGAGTCAGCCACCTCACGCCACCAAGCCTCCACTTACTTGGTGTACCACGGGACCCGATTTCCGGGGTTCAAATCCACTTTCTCCTACGTTCGTTCACTCAAATACACTTTGATTTTTTTCTGTACAGAAAATTTTAATTCATTCAGATAGGCAGCTTTGCCCCAGAGGCAATACAGCTAAACAAAAGTTTTATACTAATCTGCTTTAGAAACCGAGTAGTTTTGTGCTATTGTAGCATGGCTACTGTCCCACCTTTGATCTAAACGACACTATTGTGTAATTTGTACTTATCACCCGCACTTCTTACGTACTTTGTGTAAACACGCGACCGCGTGTGTCTCTTACGCTGCGTGCACAGTCCTGTACTTTGCCTGAGACACGTGTACAAAACCGTGTGTCTGCAGTAAAACAAATCCCACAACTTCTATAAATGTGAGCAATGCTAACTATAATCGCTCACTTAACTCAACACCCAGTTTTTTTTCTGTATAAACCTTTACAACCAGGCCAGACTGAGTTTGTGTCTTTACACTTACTTCCTTAAACACTTATTTTATTTTTAACTATATAGCAACAAATATCTCCGGTTTCACACAGATCTAAATGAAATTAGCAATCTGAGTTTTATGGCAACAATGTGAGAGGGTATGCACAGTATGGGTGCCTTTTGTGTACGCTATTTGGCGCCCAAAAAATTCACAGATTTTTAAATAGCTTTTTTCCTGTTGTATTACGGGTTCTACCAGCACCTCTGCAAACCATACAGAGCAGACGTCATCTAATCAGCACACAAGTAGGGTTTTCAGTGCATCCATTGACCACGAAAGGTTACGTAGGATACTTTCTTTCCGCCCTTTGCTGATAGATTAAGTCTGCTATGACCTGTTAGGCTGTGAGTATGTGGAAATCGGACGATGCCCCCAATTGTAAACGCTGATTTACATACAGGCCTAAAAGCAACACCTTAAAAAAACATTTCATACACTTTAAATGAAGCCGCTGCGGCCGCTATACTTAATCCACAATCTACGTACTTATTACACCATTAGCGTACAGAGTCCCGTACAGTGTACGGACTTTGCGTACAAACACCGTGCTGGCTGTACAAAGTACACTCAGCGTGTACACACCCAAAGTTACACAGTGAACCCTTAACAGATATGCATGCGATAGTAATACACTTTAAACCTTAGCAGGTAAAGCAAAACACGACACAAGATTTGTATTTAAACTGCTAGGTTCCAACACCACAGCATATTATTACTGAAAGGGGGTTACAATCACAAAGCAATACAATACAATAGAATAATGGCTACAGTCAATGGTACATACTTGTTTGAATTTTGCCGCGCTACCCAGTCTGGTCCTCGGTCATCCAGATAGATAACTTTGTGAGTCGAGAGAGAGAGAGAGAGAGACCAGGCCTGCAGCTGGCTCCTTTTATATAATCTTCCAAAACTTAACACAATGGATACTGTAATCTCTTTGTCCATTGGACACAGGGATTGTCATTTACAGTACAGGAGAGGTCATAGGTTGGTTTGAATAGGTGGGCGATGTCTGTACAAGATGTGGGTGGTCTCCTCTGGGTTCCCGCCGCATACCTAATGTACAGTAAATACAGTTTATATCTATATTCTGCTCCTGCACATAACTATTCGCAGGAACGTGCCATCTTCTGCAAACCAACACCGGAATATTACCCTAAAAATACCCTACAGCTGGATACCAAACACCACCTTATAACCTTGTTCTGTCCCCTCCTATCCTGTAAAGGTGAATTCCTTTGTTCTGATACCATTTAAACTGTTGTAACTTGCTGGTGTGATGCAGGGAGACTATGTGTACATTGTGCACTATTTGGATTAAATATGTAATGTGTTTTGATAGCTTTTCCATGCATCCACAAACCCTACCGTAAATACTCATACCACGCGCTAATGCGCAGGACCGCGGGAGCGACCATACGCAAATTGCGAATATGCGCACGCACGGCAGAACAAGTACACGCACGGAGGCCATCTGTGTGTAGTTTGTACGTGATGTGTGTACTGCAATATTTTTCGACTTCGACAATACATATATAAACCTCCACTAATTCTTCCCTTAGCAATCTGATGAAACTAGATCAGCTAGTGAAGTATAACTCTGATTGTATTATGCACCCTCTGATGTTAATTGTGTGCACATATGGGAGATACCTGCTGCGATCCCTCCATGGTACATCTGGGGCATCCTTAATATTTGTGGGTGCTCTCTGATCATGGCTGTTGTCAGGGGATATCCCACGAATATTGAATGCTAAATCTGTCCCTTAGTAACTTTTAAAGGAATTCCTGACAGTTTACATAGAGATGCAAATAAAAATTGGAGATACATTACATTGTATGTAATGGACAACATTCTAGAAATTAGAGGGCACATGGGTGGATTACGGACTGCTGTTGTTCTATATACTGTACTATAGAGACTAGCTGCTAGTAAGATTAACCCCCACCTTATTATATACCTGTTCAGCATGTCTAAGCAATCTGGTAATAATAGTAGGAGATGGGACATTGCTGAGTGCTTGATCTCAGGTCCAGCATTGGACCTTGCCCTCAGATCTCATCAAACTGCTCCCTCTATACAGTACATATAGGTTACACGTACTATATACTGATAAAGAATAAACCCTGCATTATACTTGCCCATACCTCCCAACATACCTGTCCCAAGAACCAGGACCCTGTGTGTGCAAAAGGTGAGCACATCTGATAAAGGGGCAGAGCCTAATGAGAAAAGGGGGTGGGGCCTTGTAGCGCCCCTATCTGCATTACTGTAGCACTCTCACAGCTGTGGGACCGTTGGGAGGTATGTACCTTCCTGACATTCAGCTCCCAATAACCTGTGTATGCATTTTATTCTTTCATTAGGGAAGCACTTTATAGAAGTTTCCTACAGTATAAAGTATACTTATTGTATGTTAGCGTAAGACACCACCATTGTTAGAAGGTGTCTCTGGAAAACGCCTGTCTCTTTATTACTGAGCTAATAAAAAACAGGGAACAGTATTATTACCTGCTCTGGAAGCTGGTGCCTTGGGTGCCCGCGCCTCTTAATAGCATCTTTTCTTGCAGCCTAATAAGTACAATGTAAATGTTATTTTATATTTATCCAATACACATAGTGGTTTATGCAGATCTGAAGTCTGTGCACGGAGCATACAGTATGTTATCTCACTGCATGTGTTTCATGACCAAGCGTATACAGCTATGGGCAATGCAGAGCCATACCATCTCAGAAGCATCGCCACTTGTGTAGAGTTGGCGGCACTAGGCATTCTCCTGTAGGCACATAGAGGGAGTTACAATGCATTGCCGGCTATACAGAGCTGTGCACACACCTAAGTACACCTGTTGTCTGATGGATCTTTTGTACCAGGCATAGATACGGCTGGCTCACATGCAGACTGATAATGATGCTGGTCTGCCAGGTAAAGAGCTCAGTCACATGCAGAGTCAGACTGATAATGAAGCCGGCTATGGAACCAAGTGTATGGATAGTGGTCACAGAGCTGTATATAACTCTGCATATGGGATATTATTGGTATGAGTGGCCCAATCTATGGTCCGCATACTGCAGTGATGCAGGTAGGCAACTATGAGCCAAAGGAAACTGTTGGCATGTACCTTGCTGCCAGTAGACACCCAAAATATCCTAAGGATCCGGCTGACAGGGCATGAGATCACACATGCTACAGCCACAGGACATTCAGTGGATACCTATTTGCAAGCTGGCACTCCTTCCCGTAGGAGGAAACTGGGCTCTAAGGACCACCACATCGACATTAGGCCCATTATAATGAATGGGCCAGTTACAAAAGACATACAGAAGCTGGAGTTTCCGCACATATAACAGGCCCATTACTGATAATGAAGAGACAATGGCCCTCATTCCGAGTTGTTCGCTCGTTGCCGAATTTCGCTATATTGCGATTAGTCGCTTACTGCGCATGTGCAATGTTCGCAGAGCGCATGCGCTTAGTTATTTTACTCAAAAGTTGGTTATTTTACTCACGGCATCACGAGGAATTTTCTTCGTTCTGGTGATCGGAGTGTGATTGACAGGAAGTGGGTGTTTCTGGGCGGAAACTGCCCGTTTTATGGGTGTGTGTGAAAAAACGCTGCCGTTTCTGGGAAAAATGCGGGAGTGGCTGGAGAAACGGGGAAGTGCCTGGGCGAACGCTGGGTGTGTTTGTGACGTCAAACCAGGAACGAAACTGACTGAACTGATCGCAGTGGCAGAGTAAGTGTCGAGCTACTCGGAAACTGCTAAGAAATTTCTATTCGCAATTTTGTGAATCTTTCGTTCGCAATTCTGCTATGCTAAGATACACTCCCCGTGTGCAATGCTGCTAAAAGCAGCTAGCGAGCGAACAACTCAGAATGAGGGCCAATGATTCAAATGATCACAAAGATGTATCTGTGTTTTCTTTTTCTGAAGTCAAGCAGTTTATACCATCCTCTAAGGTTCCTGATGTGCCCCTGGCTGCAGGGGTGTATCTATCGGTCTGGGCACCCCTGGCAAAGTAAGGAACTGGCGCCCCCAAATTTGAAATAGGGATGGTGCATGTGCAAAAAAGGGACATGATCTTGTGGGAAAGGGGCCTGACCATACAATAGTTCCCCCAATTCAAATTACGCTACACAGTAGTAACCCTTATACACATTATGCCCACACAGTAGCAGTTCCCTTTACACATTATGCCCACACAGTAATTCTTATAACACTGAGGAGACAACAGCAGTTCCTGGCCTGGCTGAGGAGGCAATGCCAGGTAGTATAATAAAATAGTAGTGCAAAGAAGTGCAGTGCAACGAACTACCCAGTGGTGCAAGTAGAAAAAAATCTTAGTGGTACTGTGTGGCCAATGAAAATGGGGGCATGAATCACATATGACTCCAATAGTGCAGTGCCAGATACACATATGCCCCCAATAGTGCCAGATACACATATGCCCCCAGTGCCAGGTACACACATGCCCCCACAGTGCCAGATACACATATGCACCCACAGTGCCAGATATGCCCCCATGGTGCTAGATATGCCCCCACAGTGCCAGATACACATATGACTCCATAGTGCTAGATATGCCCCCACAGTGCCAAATACACATATGCCCCCACAGTGCCAGATATGCCCCCACGTTGCCAGATATGCCCCAACATTGCCAGATACATATGCTCCCACGGTGCCAGATATGCCGTCATAGTGCCAGATATGCCCCCATGGTGCCAGATACACATATACCCCCACAGTGCCAGATAAGCCCTCACAGTCATAGTCCCCATCACCCTCCCAGCACTTATCCATAGTCCCCTCCCAGTAAATAGCCATAGCCCCCACCTCACCAAGCAATAATAGCCCCCACCTCACCAAGCAATAGCTGTAGTCCCCCAGCGCATAGCCGTAGTCTCCACCTCTCCCAACACAGTCATACAGCGTTCCCAACCCCACTCCCATCATATAACAATAGTTCCCTGCCAGCATAGATAGTCATAGTCCCCATCCCTGCATATAGCCCCTCACCTCCCCATGCACATAGCCATAGTCCCCATCCCCCTCCCAGCACATAGCTGTAGACCGCCCGTAGCACATAGTAGTAGTCTCCCCCACTCCCAGCACATACATAGCCTCCCCACACAGCACATAGCCCTAGTCCCCACCCCACAACATCCCAGCAGATAGCCGTAGTGTCTGGCAATACCTGCTGTGCCGAGCTGCCTGGGATGGAGGGCGGAGGATCGCTCAGCAGGCATAAGCTGGTGCCGGTGTATGGCACCGCACCAAACTAAGTGAAGAAACTGAAAATAAACTACAGCTCCCAGCAGCCCTTGCCGCTGGGAGCTCCCGACAGCAAGGGTTGCTGGGAGTTGTGGTTTATTTTCAGTTTCTTCCCTGTAGTGAATTGCGGTGCCGGACACCAGTGCCAGCTTCTGCCTGCTGAGTGATCCTCTGCCCTCCATCCCAGACGATGCACAGGCAGCTCGGCACAGCAGGTATTGCCAGACACTACGGCTTAAGAGATTCCACCCATTGGCTGAGGGTGGCACCATCGGGTGGCGCCCCTTGCTCGGCTGGCTCCCCTGGCGAGTGCCATCCTGGCCAATGGGTAGATACGCCCCTGCCTGGCTGGTCTAACTACATCTCTTATCTCACTTGTTACTCACTTTATGCCACATGTAGTAATCCCATTATCTGACCCATAACAATTCTGATCTGTCAAGCAAATACTTATTTGTAAAAACAGGAAAATAATACTTACAGGGAGACTCTGAATCCTTTGATAGGACAGGACCAGAGTACCTCTTCCTCTTTTGTCCTGTCAGTGCAGAATGGGCATTGCATATTTTAAGTTACAGTAGATTTATTTCATTTTATTCTTAGCACAGATATATAATCAGATAATAGTATAGTATATTTTGTATGAACATGTAAATAAAGATTTATACTGTAAGCTTTCACTATCGGTTCATTGTTGTAGACTATGGGGGTATCCAATTAGCCACAATAACGTGGTTTTGCGATATTTTATTGCATTTGCTATAACTTGGTATCCAATTAACTGTGAAAAGTTATAGGCTAAAAGTCTCCATAGGGTTTATCGCAAATGTATCTTCACCATCTCTGAGCAGGGGATAAATAGTGCAAAATCCCTATTTTAACTTAGGTAAAATGTCAGGATTTGGTTTAGAACTCCTGGGACACCCCCATGAATGACTAATTAGGCACTTAGATGTTTTCAATTATTTTTAATTGGCCAATAATGACATCATTTTTGGGATTAAAAAAAAGTAAAGTTATTGAAATTGGGGTACAAGGATGGAACAGGTATGTTGGGGTGCTTTATGAGTGGAATAAGTGTTTTTAGACTTGCAGGTGGGAGTAATCAGTCCATTTCCACTTTTTTTTAAAGTCCTCTACGATGACCCAAAAATATACTTACACCCATTTTTATGAGGCCCAGATTTAATGAGAGCACTTATTTTGCTGAATAAAAAAATAGCTTTCTATCATTTTTTCACATAAGAAAAAATGCATCTAACAGCCATTTGAGACAATTTAATGACACCAAATAGTGTTATTATGGCCACTAATAGGCTTCTATAATATTTCCCTATATTAGTTTGGCTGCTTGGAGGGGTACAGGTAGATTTCCCCATTTCTCCTATACTTATCTCTGATTTTGCTGGCTAGAATTAGGCGAATCCTGTTATCACCATTTTGAAATAGGATGAGTGCTATAAACGGGAGTGCACAGGCTGCAATAAGCTGATAGGTGATAGGTGTGATAACTTTAGCTGCTAGTGCTATATAACCTCTAGCTCATCTTCCTACTCAGTGGTAATAAGTGGTAACCCCAGAGCTTAGTGCGGTGCAAAGGGCAGTGGTGAGGAGATGGCACACAGGTGAAGGTATATGTTGGACATGTTGACACTGACAGAATGCCGACTGATTTTAGGGTTATGTGTAGGCTGCAGTCAGGGTTAAGGTTATTCAATAACTATTGAAAACCAGATTGTCAACATGCTAACTCACAATGTCGACATACTGGCACTATCAACATTATGTCAGTGTCAACATTTGAATGTCAACAATCTGACCATGTTAATATTCAGATTATAGAAGTTTCCTACAGTATAAAGTATACTTATTATGTGTTAGTGTAAGACACCACCATTGTTAGAAGGTGTCTCTAGAAGATGCCTGTCTCTTTAGTACTGAGCTAATAAGTAGGTAACAGTATTATTACCTATTCCAGAAGAGACTCCCTTGGTTTTCTCCTTTCTCGCCTCCGATGGTATCAGCCTCCTCTTCTTAGCACCTGATAACTACAATGTAACTGTTATTCTATATTTGCTCCTACACACATAGGCGCTGATGCAGAGCAGAAGTCTGTGTGCGGAACATATGTCGCTTGTTATAGCACTGCACATGTTCCATAACCAAGCATACACAGCTATTGCTAATGCAGAGTCATACCATCTCAGACGCATCGCCACATGTGTAGAGTTAGCGGCACTAGGCATTCTCCTGTAGGCTCATAGAGGGAGTTACAATGCATTGCCGGCTGTACAGAGCTGTGCGCACACCTAAGTACACCAGTTGTCTGACGTATCTTATATACCAGGTATATAAGGTCACATGCAGACTGATGATGATACTGGTGTGCCAGGTATAGGGCTAGGTCACATGCAGACTGATGATGATGCTGGTGTGCCAGGTATAGGGCTAGGTCACATGCAGACTGATGATGATGCTGGTGTGCCAGGTATAGGGCTAGGTCACATGCAGACTGATGATGATGCTGGTGTGCCAGGTATAGAGCTAGGTCACATGCAGACTGATGATGATGCTGGTGTGCCAGGTATAGGGCTAGGTCACATGCAGACTGATGATGATGCTGGTGTGCCAGGTATAGGGCTAGGTCACATGCAGACTGATGATGATGCTGGTGTGCCAGGTATAGGGCTAGGTCACATGCAGACTGATGATGATGCTGGTGTGCCAGGTATAGGGCTAGGTCACATGCAGACTGATGATGATGCTGGTGTGCCAGGTATAGGGCTAGGTCACATGCAGACTGATGATGATGCTGGTGTTCCAGGTATAGGGCTAGGTCACATGCAGACTGATGATGATGATGGTGTGCCAGGTATAGGGCTAGGTCACATACAGACTCATGATGATGCTGGTGTGCCAGGTATAGGGCTAGGTCACATGCAGACTGATGATGATGCTGGTGTGCCAGGTATAGGGCTAGGTCACATGCAGACTGATGATGATGCTGGTGTGCCAGGTATAGGGCTAGGTCACATGCAGACTGATGATGATGCTGGTGTGCCAGGTATAGGGCTAGGTCACATGCAGACTGATGATGATGATGGTGTGCCAGGTATAGGGCTAGGTCACATACAGACTCATGATGATGCTGGTGTGCCAGGTATAGGTCTGGCTCATGTGCAGACTGATAATGATGCCAATTGTGGACAGTGGCGCAGAGAGGGCGGGGGCAGTTACTTTTTACCTGGGCCTTTTGGAGGGGCACTAAAGGGCTCCCTGGCCCCGCTGACCCCTCTTCCCCCATTGCCGAGAGCCATCCAGGGAAAGAGAGAGCTGACTGCTGCTGCGGCAGAGCTGTGTGCTGAGCTGGGGAGAGAGGCAGCTGCAGCAGCAATCAATCCACTTTGTGGCTGCATGGAGATCATAATTTATTTTATTTTTTTAAGGAGAGGGTCTGGCTATGCCCCTTCTTGTACCAGTGCCTGGCAGACCTGTCGGTGCCCCTGGTTGTGGTACCAAGCGTGTGGATAAGGGTAGTGTGGTCACAGATATGTGTATAACTCTGCATATGAGAGATTACTGGTATCAGTGATCCAGCCTATAGTCACCATACTGCTGTGACCCTGTCACTCACTGTTACTGGTAAGTGCACTTATGGAGCAGGGGGAGATTCTGACCTGTGAGACATCTGCAGCATCTGAGACAAGTAGTGGAGCTGATATGACTCAGACTAAGGACAGGTGCACACATGCATTCATTATGGATTTAGGGGGTAATTCAGACCTGATCGCTCGCTAGTGTTTTTTGCAGTGCTGCGATCACGTCAGAACTGCGCATACACCACAATGTGCAGGCGTGTCACACGGGTACAAAGTGGGTCGTTGCTGTGCGATGGGTTTTACGAAGAATCCATTCGCTCATCCGATCGCAAGGAGATTGACAGGAAGAAGGCATTTGTGGGTGGCAACTGAACGTTTTCAGGGAGTGGTTGGAAAAACGCAGGCGTGTCCAAACGTTTGCAGGGCAGGTGTCTTATGTCAATTCCAAGCCCGGATAGGCTGAAGTGATCGCAGTGGTTGAATAAGTTCTGGGCAACTCAGAAACTGCACAAATATTTTTTGTACCGCCCGGCTGCACATGCGATCGCACACTTGCACTGCTAAAATACACTCCCCTGTACGCAGCGACTATCTGATCGCAGCGCTGCAAAAAATTGTAAGCGAGCGATCACGACTGAATGACCCCCTTAGTACAAGTTCTTTACATCTAATAATAGTGCTCTGATGCTGATCATCAGATAATGTGAATGAATGGACCTATATGCATGTTTTATAACAAGCATTCACTTTAATAAATGCTGATGTTGCCTGCTGCTTGTTCATAAGGGGCATATTAATCATTTATCAGGTTTTAGGCCCAATAATTATAATTTATTATTGTTGCTATTTGTGGCAAGAAGACATTAAGTTTCACTGAATTGTACTTATATACACATGCCGAATTTGTTAAAACAGGAAAATAATACTTACAGGGAAGCTCCTTATCACCCCACTAGGTACAAAATGCTCTGTTTCTGGACTTCCCTCTTAATTTATGATTTCCATCACCTGTGTTGAACTAGTTAAATGAGAAAAAAGCTGTTTCTTCAGAGGTGATGGCAATAATAAATTAAGAGGGAAGTCCAGAAACAGAGCATTTTGGGGGTGATGTATGAAAAACGTCCTAACGGACGTTATGTGCCTGGGGGCGTATCACCACATTATCGTGGTGATACGCCCCCACCCGCCGCCACAATGTATTATTTGCATGCCTGCCGATGTGGGAGGGCGTTATGTCACCTGTAGTGTGATATGCCTTCTTCCACATCGGCGAGGCTGTTATCGGCGCAGCAGTCTGTGCGCATGCGCCCTTCTCCCCTCCTTCCAGCAGGCACTGCTAGCAGCCTCCGGCTCATGCGCCGCCGGAGGTTTGTCCAGGAACAATAAAGTTTTTTCATCTCAATTTCATTTAAAAAAAAAAACAACAGCACATCCATGATTGATGGTAACACACAGCGCCTGGCCGGGGGAGGCGTTACGCCCGGCGTTCACAAGAGACGAAAAGTGACAGCAGAGGCAATCATACATTGCCTCTGCTCTTCGTCTCCCATTCACTTCAGCGGGGTAGCGGTAAGTGGCGGGGGCGCGCGGCGGAGAGGCCATACGGCGTTAACACGCCATTCATACATTAAGAGGAAGTGCTAAATGCAGGCTTAAGGTGCGCTGTGGTCAGCGGAAACCACAGCGCACTTTCATACATCTGCCCCTTTGTACCTAGTGGGGCGGGTCATGTTGGAGGGTATGGAATGGACATTGCATATTACAAGTTGGATTTATCTCATTTTATTCTTAGTACAGATATATAATTATATAATAGCATAGTATTCTTATTATGATCATTTAGGGATTTTTTTGTATGAACGCGGTAAATAAGTGTATATTGGCAAAGAGTGGTGAAGAGGGTTGGCACTGAGAGAAATGAAAAATTAGTACTTATCATAAATGTCGGAGTGTGTCGGTCGTACAGGTATTTTTCTTATTCCCCTTTAAATTTTCTTATCCAACAGTTCTTCCAACAAGTTTGTCAATGTAAAAAAATAAAAGAATGGCTATAGGTTAAACACAGATGTATCTTATATCTCTAAAACTATTCATAGATACGGTCTGCTTTCTTCTAGGTTGTGTATATTATGATAGATATACCTGGCTTACATAATTGAATGTGTCATTAAACTCATCAAGGTTTCTTTCTAAAGATGTTTAGGTGAATGTCACAATCAGATATGCTTCTGAAACAAGTGCATACCTCCACTTACACAAAACACAATTGATGGCAGGCCTATCAAGGTATCTTTTATGCCGAGACTATATCCCAATTCAAAATGTACACGGTCGAACGGCGAAAATTGATCCCTATTATGCGTACCTAACTTGCACTTATAAAGTGCGTTCTTCTCCTATAAAGGTATCTTTGTGAAAAGATTCGTACCAGTACTCACGGATGATATCATGTGTTATACGCCCATCAAGGTATCTTTGTCTTCATTCGATTGGATGGAGATTATTAAAAGTGTAACAATGTTTTATTAAAATTACAAACAAAACAAATGAAAATAATATATTGGCTGCAGGAGGCTGTCGTCCGTAGTGGGGATTGGTCAGACCAACTTCATCCAGCACAAAGGGACCGGTACCTTATCTGACTGGATAGTAAAAATACACAAGTGGTCGTACCTTTCCCACAGAACGGGTGGGGCGATGTCCAGCAGGCAATAGTCCTCAGCCAACGCGTTTCGAGTAGGTCGAAACGCGTTGGCTGAGGACTATTGCCTGCTGGACATCGCCCCACCCGTTCTGTGGGAAAGGTACGACCACTTGTGTATTTTTACTATCCAGTCAGATAAGGTACCGGTCCCTTTGTGCTGGATGAAGTTGGTCTGACCAATCCCCACTACGGACGACAGCCTCCTGCAGCCAATATATTATTTTCATTTGTTTTGTTTGTAATTTTAATAAAACATTGTTACACTTTTAATAATCTCCATCCAATCGAATGAAGACAAAGATACCTTGATGGGCGTATAACACATGATATCATCCGTGAGTACTGGTACGAATCTTTTCACAAAGATACCTTTATAGGAGAAGAACGCACTTTATAAGTGTAAGTTAGGTACGCATAATAGGGATCAATTTTCGCCGTTCGACCGTGTACATTTTGAATTGGGATATAGTCTCGGCATAAAAGATACCTTGATAGGCCTGCCATCAATTGTGTTTTGTGTAAGTGGAGGCATGCACTTGTTTCAGAAGCATATCTGATTGTGACATTCACCTAACCATCTTTAGAAAGAAACCTTGATGAGTTTAATGACACATTCAATTATGTAAGCCAGGTATATCTATCATAATATACACAACCTAGAAGAAAGCAGACCGTATCTATGAATAGTTTTAGAGATATAAGATACATCTGTGTTTAACCTATAGCCATTCTTTTATTTTTTTACATTGACAAACTTGTTGGAAGAACTGTTGGATAAGAAAATTTAAAGGGGAATAAGAAAAATACCTGTACGACCGACACACTCCGACATTTATGATAAGTACTAATTTTTCATTTCTCTCAGCGCCAACCCTCTTCACCACTCTTTGCCGCTTTATTTCTAGTCCTTTGGATCATCTGGGATAGATCCTGGGTGTAAGTGGGGGGCAGCAGAGATCTGAGCAGGAGCGCCATCAAACTTTTCAATACAACTCCTTTGCACATTTAAGTGTATATTGGCGCTGTTAGTTCAGTGTTGTAGGCTAAGCCATGAATTAGTGGTAAATCCTCCATAGATGAGGGAAGGCAGTCCATCTCCTCCTAACCTGATTGCTGTGTAACCTCTAGCTTCATCTTCCTACTCAGTGCTGACCTTGGAAATGAGACCCCCAGAGGTGAGTGGGGTCCCTGAGGCAGCAGTGAGATGGCACACAGGTCCCAGATGTAAGTGGGGTCCCTGAGGCAGCAGTGAGATGGCACACAGGTCCCAGATGTGAGTGGGGTACCTGAGGCAGCAGTGAGGAGATGGCACACACATCCAAGAGGTGAGTGAGATGCCTTGGGCAGCAGTGAGCAGATGGCACACAGGTCCCAGATGTGAGTGGGGTCCCTTAGGCAGCAGTGAGCAGATGGCACACAGGTCCCAGATGTGAGTGGGGTCCCTGAGGCAGCAGTGAGCAGATGGCACACAGGTCCAAGAGGTGAGTGAGATGCCCTGGGCAGTGGTGAGCAGATGGCACACAGGTGACAGAGATGACTGGGGTCCTGGGGCAGCAGAGATGGCATACAAGCTCCAGTGGTGAGTGGGATCCCGGGGTAGGGGTGAAAAGATGGCACATGGGTCTCAGATGTGAGTGGGGTCCCAGGGAAGCAGTGAGGAGATTTCACACAGGTCTCAGCGGTGAGTGTGGTTCCCCGGGCAGCAGAGAAGATATTTATATAACGTGAGTCAGGAGACTGAACACTGATTGCTTTTGAGATAGTCCTCTGAGAAGGGCAATGGACCGTAAAAAGCAAATATTTTTCTTTCTAAAGGCCAGTACACATGTTCTAATTTTCCCAGAGATGTGTGCTGAGCAATCTATCAGTGACCGCTCAGCGCAGCGCGATGTGTGCTTAGCGAGGGGGGGGGGGGGGGACGCGCATCTATCGCTGTGGGGCATAGACATCAGAGATCCGTGCTTAACTTCTAAGCAATCTAGTCAGATTGCTTAGATTTTAAGAACAGATCTCTCCGTGTGTACCCCCTTAAGTAGTCTAAAGGGGCATACACACGGAGAGATCTGTGCTTAATTTCTAAAACCAGAATAGATTGCTTAGAAATTAAGCACGGATCTCTCCATGTGTATGCCCCATAGCGATGCGCGGCCCCGAGCGACGGAATTGCCGGTACTAGATTGGCCTGCATGTAGGCACAATTTAGTTGATCGCTCACTTTACAGCTGTGTGCTGAGCAGGGGGATAGACGTTTACTGAGTGGGGGGAGAGATGTGTACTAGATCGCTCAGCACACATCTCCCAGTGTGTACGGGGCTTAAAGCCCAGTACCCACGGGCCGATTAAGGAGAGATGTGTGCTGAGCGAACCGCTCAGCACACATCTCTCCTGCCGCTCAGCACAGCGCGATCTGTGCTGAGCGTGCGGGGGGAGACGGGGGGGGGGGCGCTCACTTCACCCAGCGGGTGAAGTGAGCGACCCGCTAGATTGGCCTGCATGCAGGCCAATCTAGCAGCAGCGATAGCGATGTGCGGGGCCGCGCATCGCTATCACTGAGGGGGCTACACACGGAGCGATCATGCTGATATTCTAAGCAATCTAGTCAGATTGCTTAGAATATCGCTCCGTGAGTACCCCCCTTAACATTTGAGCCTCAGCTGATAGCGGAAAGTGTTAAAAAGCATCCAAACTGAATTATACCCTATCAAAATATCTGATGTACCTGGGGACCTATATAGACCTCTGTCCCCCAGCTGCTTACTTTAAACTTTAATTCCACAAGAGTGGGTGTATGTTGTATTCATTCCCCCTGCCCCCCATCCCTCATAATCTGGTTGGTTCTCCTTCTGTTCTTAGGGGTTGATCCTATTAGCCACAATGATAATAGGGCAATAGGATCGACCCCTTAGGGTGTGTACACACGGTGAGATCCTTGCTATGCCCGATTTTCACTTGCGATTTCCCTTGAACTCCCTGGAGCCCAGATAGCACAGATTTTGACTAACTTTTCTTGAGATATGGACTATGTGTGCTTAAGATTTTGGCTTATGTGAGATTTTGGCTTATGTGAGATGTCATTGACATGTGAGATGAACTAGATAGTACACCGATCTAGCAAGGATTGACTTACCTGCACAGTCTATCTTTTCTTGCGATGCCGACCTGGCGGGACCGCACATCAGGTCTGAATCAGGAACGCAAGGTGACTTTCACCTTGCGATCTGCACTAACTTTTCTTGCGATTTTGACTATATAGTCAAAATCAAAAGAAAATATCTCACCGTGTGTACACACCCTTAGTCTCCGCTTCTTATCCAAACCTCCTGTGTCTCCCTTTCTTATTCCACAGCCTAGGTTACCAACATTGATCAGATGTACAATATTGTTATTGAATGTATTCCATGTCCCCCTCCCTCTCCTTTAGAATGCGTGTGTGTGTGAGTGTGTGTGTGTTGGTATTAAAATATTGTGTGTTTTTGTGCTAAAACTAGGTAGAAAGCAGCAGAGTCTGACACCTGTCCTGAATCTGGAAAACATTCCTGCTTGTGGGAAGCTGTATCCTGACTGTAGGGACTACTAGGAGTGATGTTCCACTTTACCCTGCTCTGTCAGTCCACCGCTCCCAGCAGCAAATAACGTGCTGTACTATCTGGTGAAAGAATAACACTGCATTACACAGCATCGTCACACTACTCCTCCATTATGTGGGAGTCCTGTGTATAGCGTTGGAGCTGTCATTAGTGGGCAGAGTCAGTGGTACTGACTCTATTCCTTTCCACGTGGAGCAGCAGGGGTTGTAGCTGCTGTGAAGGCCACAGCTTCCCTCTACCAATCATGCAGCTGGTGGGAACCTGGGGTGTGGGGAGGGCCTTGGGTTACAGGTGATAATGATAGAATGGTGGGGGAGCATATGTGACAAGGGGTGAGTGGGGAGGGCATATGGTACACATTCTCACCTTGTCACAGATGATGGTGCTGAGGCCCAAGCACTTCTCATACACAGTTACACTACATTTATATAACATCCATGCACCTCTAGCATAGAAGTAACCTGGAAAGTACAACTATGGATAGTCATTTTTTTATATATCTAAACAAACATACTGTGATAAACAGCATACTTACCACTAGAGGGTGATGAGGTGCTGGGATGGCCACAGTTCTTGTTCACCTTAAAATTAAAATATGGTCTTTATACAAGATCAGACTAATAATCTCATTAAGATAGATAATTATAATAGATTCAAAAATAATGAGTTTGTAATAGTATGAATTGTTTTGTATTGTACAGTAAGAAGTGAGGATATACCACTGTTCTTCCCTACTCTGATCCCTAGACCCAATCACAGTGCTGCCTCCTTGTTAGGGTCTCCTGCCCTGTGCTGCCACGTCGTCATGGCAACCGGGAGACAAGTGCTAGCGGAGTGACCTGAGCGCAGCTGATACTCCGGTTCGGGTCTTTTGCTGTGCAGTGGTTATAGGCTCTGTGCATGGCAGGGGATCCGGTGCTGGTTTTTGTGCTCACAGTCTGTGAGGTCTGAGTGGGGCGTGGACAGCACCTGCTTTATAAGGCCTCTTCTCAGGGTAAGCAGATGCTGCTGAATCTTTGTTGGTTAGTCAGTTTCTGAAAGTTAGCCAGTACTGTGTAGCTTTGTATTTGTTTGTTGCTTACTGCAAATAGGCCTGGGGATTTGGTATTACACTCTGCCAATCCAGACCTAGCAGTAAGACTGGAGTCAGTCGTTTAGCTTGCTGGGGTTCTGTTACTACTCTGTGAACTTAGCAAGTTTGCGGCTGTATTCTAAGACTTGCCTGTCTAATCCTGTCTCACTGTGCTAGGTGTCAGGGGTCAGTTTAGTGGCAGTAAGCTGAACCTGTGCACTGCAAGTGAGAATTAGGATTGTGGAGACTCTCCTTGTGTCTATCATTCCATCTCTGACCAAGGAGTTTACTGCCACACCCGTTGGTAACCCTTTAGGGTTTTGCTGTTGCCCTTAGCAACAGCATTTCGGGTTCTCTACGTATTAAAACACAACATCTTGCTTTTCCCATCTGAGCAGTTCTAATACAAGGGAGATATCCAGTTCCTTAGCCTCTGGGCTTCTCTGTTCACTTTGTGTGTATTTTGTTACCCTATCACCTTCTGTGTACGTTATGTCATATTCCCCAGTCTGTCTGTAAGTCCATTTGTTTTGCATTACAGTTCTAACACCAGTACATTCCTGCAGGCACTGGAGTGCATAACAGTCCTGACACCAGTACTTTCCTGCAGGCACTGGTGTGCATAACATATTCAGCAGCCTAATACTCCTGTTGAAATTTTGTGGGAATATGGAGCATACCCCTCAAAATACGTTGCAACAGGTGGTCGATCAGGTGCAGGTCCTGACTCGACAATTTAATGATTTGTCCATTAAAATGCACACCTCCCAGGCTGCTGGCGGAGCTCCCGCAGCAGCAGCACCTGCAGGGGTTAAGGAGCCGAAAGTAAATCTCCCGGATCGTTTTTCTGGAGATCGCTCGCAGTTCTTTTGTTTCAAGGAGAGCTGCAAGCTATACTTCCGGCTTAGGCCTCAGTCTTCTGGGTCGGAGATTCAGCGGGTGGGCATAGTGATTTCCTTGCTACAAGGAGACCCACAGGTCTGGGCATATGGGTTGCAGCCTGACTGTCCGTCGCTTAAAAGTGTTGATGCTTTTTTTACGGCACTGGGCATGTTGTATGATGACCCTGACAAGACGGCCTCAGCCGAGGCTCAGATTTCGATCCTTAAGCAAGGGCGAAGGCAAGTTGAGGTTTACTGTACGGAGTTTCGGAGGTTGGCCCATGATACCCAGTGAAATGACCCAGCCCTGAGACACCAGTACCGAAGAGGTCTTTCTAACCAGATAAAGGACCAACTGGTACAATATCCCTTGCCTGATAGCTTGGATCAGCTCATGCAGTTATCCATCCGGGTGGATAGACGGCTGAGAGAGCGTAGGCTTGAAAGGGAGACTGAGATTTCCTTCCTTCCCAAGGGAACCTCAGACTCTGAGGAATTTTCCGAGGAGCCTATGCAGATTGGGGCTACCCGCCTCTCCTCGCGTGAGAAGACGCGGAGGAGACAGCAGGGGTTGTGTTTGTACTGTGGGAATAAAGGTCATGTGGTAGTATCATGCCCAGAAAAGCCGGAAAACTTCAGGGCCTGAGGGTGATGGGAAATACCCTGTCAGGCCAGAAGTCAGAATTTCCCAAGAAGACTTTTATCATTCCGGTGACCTTGAAGATCCTCGGTCAAACTGTCAAGACTGAGGCCTTTGTGGACAGTGGGGCCGACGGGGTTTTTATGGACCGCCAATTCGCCCTGAAACACTCTGTTCCCTTAGTACCCTTGGCATCGGAAATTGAGATTTGTGGGTTAAACGGGGAACCATTATCCCAAGGTAAAATTACCTCTTGCACTAGCCAGATTTCTTTGTTTATTGGAGCCACACACTCTGAAAAATTGTCCTTTTATGTGACTGTCTGTACTTTTGCCCCATTGGTGTTGGGGTTACCCTGGTTAAGGGCCCACAATCCTCAATTTGACTGGGTCTCTGGGGAGATTCTTAGTTGGGGTACTGATTGTTTCAGGAGTTGCTTGAGCCTTCCAGTCAGGCTCTCGCAGCTAAGTTTGCCAGGATTGCCAGGGTGTTATGCAGATTTTGCGGACGTGTTCTCCAAAAAAGTTGCAGAGGTACTACCTCCCCATCGCCCCTATGACTGTGCCATTGATTTGTTGCCAAATGCTAAGCTTCCCAAGAGCAGGTTGTACTCCCTGTCACGTCCTGAGACTCAGGCTATGGCAGAGTACATTCAGGAGAACTTGGCTAAGGGATTTATCAGACCTTCACAGTCTCCAGTTGGGTCGGGGTTCTTCTTTGTGGGTAAAAAGGACGGTTCGTTGCGACCCTGCATCGACTTCAGGGAATTGAACCGTATCACGATTAAAAACTCATACCCACTGCCTCTCATTTCGGTCTTGTTTGACCAGCTTCGTACTGCCACCATTTTTTCTAAGATTGACCTACGCGGTGCGTACAATCTAATCCGAATAAGAGAGGGGGATGAATGGAAGACTGCCTTTAATACCCACTCAGGGCATTATGAATATTTGGTGATGCCTTTTGGGCTCTGTAATGCCCCGGCAGTCTTCCAGGATTTCATGAATGATGTGCTCAGGGAATATTTGGATAGATTCTTAGTTGTATACTAAGATGACATCCTAATCTTCTCCCATTCCCTGGAGGAACATCGGAAGCATGTACGCTTAGTCCTCCAGAAACTCAGAGACCACCGGCTTGGGGCGAAGCTGGAGAAGTGCGAATTTGAAGTTCAGCAAATCGCATTTCTAGGATATATTATCTCCCCAGAAGGTTTCCAAATGGAGGGTTCCAAGGTACAGGCAGTCCTGGATTGGGTGCAGCCCACTAGTTTGAAGGCGCTTCAGCGTTTCCTGGGCTTTGCGAATTTTTATAGACGATTTATCGCTGGATTTTCGTCTATAGTGGCGCCCTTGGTAGCACTCACTAAGAAAGGGGCGGATGTTGCTCACTGGTCTTGTGAGGCTAAAGCGGCTTTTGCCCGTCTCAAAAGGGCATTTGTTTCGGCCAAGGTGCTGCGACACCCAGATCCAGAGCGTCCTTTTGTGGTGGAGGTGGATGCCTCTGAGATGGGTATTGGGGCAGTGCTTTCTCAGATGGGAGTGTCTGATAATCGCCTTCATCCCTGTGCTTACTTTTCCCGTACATTTTTGCCTGCCGAGATGAATTATGACGTGGGTAACCGGGAATTGTTGGCTATTAAGGATGCACTCGAGGAGTGGAGACACTGGCTTGAGGGGGCTAAGTTTGTGGTCTCAATTCTCACTGACCATAAGAATCTGGCATATTTAGAGTCAGCGAAGCGTCTCAATGCCAGGCAGGCACGATGGGCTTTGTTTTTTGCTCGCTTTAATTTTTTGATAACATATCGCCCTGGGTCAAAAAACATCAAGGCTGATGCGCTCTCGCTGAGTTTTGCTCCAATCCAGGAGACCACCGAGGAGCCGTTGCCCATTGTTTCCCCATCATGTATTAAAGTGGGCATTACCCAGGACCTCTTATCATTAGTCCTTAGAGCACAGGAGCAGGCTCCTCCAGACCTTCCGGTAGGTCTTTTGTTTGTGCCTCCTAGGTTAAGACAGCGAGTGTTCCTGGAATTCCATGCCAAGAAGTCTGCAGGTCACCCGGGTATTGCCAGAACTCGGGAGTTGCTATCTAGGGCGGTGTGGTGGCCCTCGGTGGCTAAGGATGTGGATCAGTGGGTTCGGGCATGTGACATCTGTGCCCGAAATAAGACTCCTAGAGGGGTTCCTGTTGGCCCATTACATCCACTCTCTATCCCATCTAAGCCATGGACCCACATTTCAATGGATTTTGTGGTGGACTTGCCCAAATCCTCGGGGATAACAGCCATCTGGGTTGTCGTTGACAGGTTTTCGAAGATGGCGCACTTCGTTCCACTGGTTGGGCTGCCATCGGCCAGACGCCTGTCTGAATTATTTATGCTGCATGTTGTGCGTCTCCACGGGTTGCCACTTGATGTGGTCTCTGACCGCGGATCCCAGTTTGTGGCCAAATTCTGGAGGGCATTTTGTTCCGATCTCCAGATTTCTGTCAGCTTGTCGTCGGGCTACCATCCGCAGTCTAATGGGCAGACTGAAAGGGTGAACCAGTCCTTGGAGCAGTTCCTCAGGTGTTATGTCTCCAAGTGTCAGACTGACTGGGTTGCTCATCTGTCCATGGCGGAGTTTGCCTATAACAACGCGGCTCACTCTGCTACAGGGATCTCTCCCTTCCTTTGTGTGTATGGGCATCATCCTAAGGCCAATTCTTTTGACCCCCTGGACTCCACGCCTGGTGGTTCCTCTGTGGTTTTGGTCCTTAGAGGTATTTGGCGGAAAGTGAAGTAAGCCCTTGTGTCTGTGTCATTAGTGACCAAAAGGGTTTTTGATAAGCGGAAAAGACCCTGCAGCTTCAAATTAGGAGACTTCGTCTGGTTGTCTACCAAGAATTTGAAGTTGAGACAGCCATCTCATAAGTTAGGCCCCCGGTTCATCGGCCCTTATAAGATCACCAGGGTTATCAATCCGGTGGCATTTCAGTTAGATCTGCCCCGTTCTTTGGGTATCAATAAAACATTTCATTGTTCCCTTTTAAAACGGGCGATTAGTAATCCTTCTTCCAGTGGAAGACCTTCCCCTCTTCTGATACGTGGCCAGAGGGAGTTTGTTGTTGAAAGGATTCTTGACTCCAAGGTGGTTCGGGGTCGGCTGTCATTTTTGGTGCACTGGAAGGGGTATGGCCCGGAGGAGCGGTCGTGGGTGCGCAGTTGTGATCTTCATGCCCCCAGACTGATACGCTCTTTCTTCTCGCAGTTCCCCGATAAACCCGGTGGTAGGGGTTCTTTGACCCCTCGTCAGAGGGGGGGTACTGTTAGGGTCTCCTGCCCTGTGCTGCCACATCGTCATGGCAACCGGGAGACAAGTGCTAGCGGAGTGACCTGAGCGCAGCTGATACTCCGGTTCGGGTCTTTTGCTGTGCAGTGGTTATAGGCTCTGTGCATGGCAGGGGATCCGGTGCTGGTTTTTGTGCTCACAGTCTGTGAGGTCTGAGTGGGGCGTGGACAGCACCTGCTTTATAAGGCCTCTTCTCAGGGTAAGCAGATGCTGCTGAATCTTTGTTGGTTAGTCAGTTTCTGAAAGTTAGCCAGTACTGTGTAGCTTTGTATTTGTTTGTTGCTTACTGCAAATAGGCCTGGGGATTTGGTATTACACTCTGCCAATCCAGACCTAGCAGTAAGACTGGAGTCAGTCGTTTAGCTTGCTGGGGTTCTGTTACTACTCTGTGAACTTAGCAAGTTTGCGGCTGTATTCTAAGACTTGCCTGTCTAATCCTGTCTCACTGTGCTAGGTGTCAGGGGTCAGTTTAGTGGCAGTAAGCTGAACCTGTGCACTGCAAGTGAGAATTAGGATTGTGGAGACTCTCCTTGTGTCTATCATTCCATCTCTGACCAAGGAGTTTACTGCCACACCCGTTGGTAACCCTTTAGGGTTTTGCTGTTGCCCTTAGCAACAGCATTTCGGGTTCTCTACGTATTAAAACACAACATCTTGCTTTTCCCATCTGAGCAGTTCTAATACAAGGGAGATATCCAGTTCCTTAGCCTCTGGGCTTCTCTGTTCACTTTGTGTGTATTTTGTTACCCTATCACCTTCTGTGTACGTTATGTCATATTCCCCAGTCTGTCTGTAAGTCCATTTGTTTTGCATTACAGTTCTAACACCAGTACATTCCTGCAGGCACTGGAGTGCATAACAGTCCTGACACCAGTACTTTCCTGCAGGCACTGGTGTGCATAACACTCCTATAGTTGGGTCTCGAAGGTGGGGTAAGAATCTGGACTGAGGCACCTCTATAGTTGTACCAAGAAAAACGGCTGCGCTGAATGTCAGAAATGCAGTAAGAAGAGAGCCAACGTATGAAAATATATAAAAATTTAATATATGAAAAATGAATATTATAATGTGATAATAACAATAAATGAGAAATAAAATAAACCACAGAGCTTGTATCGAAGTGTCAGCACAACTGAAGGACTTGTAACATACTGCAACTATAATATAGAGCTGAAGTCCATGTTCCGCAACTGCGGGTGAACGCTGCTGGATATGCACAAACGATGAATAGTAGGTGCAATAGTTAAACTCCAATAGTGAATTGACTGTGTAACGCCAGTTAAAATTCAGTAGTTGATACCTCTCAAGTGGGCTGGTCCGTGTGCCGGGCGTCCCCGGTCAGATGTCCTGCGATGCCCACGAATGCTATGCAGCAGAGAGGAGATAAAGCGCTGTATGCTGTTCAACTGGCTGAGGCGGCATGAATGGTAACAGCCGCTGGAGACGGAAAGGCAGTCAGAAGCGTACCCGTCTGGGTGTGCTGGAGTTGAACCAGAGTGTGACAGGTGGACTTCAGCTCTATATTATAGTTGCAGTATGTTACAAGTCCTTCAGTTGTGCTGACACTTCGATACAAGCTCTGTGGTTTATTTTATTTCTCATTTATTGTTATTATCACATTATAATATTCATTTTTCATATATTAAATTTTGATATATTTTCATACGTTGGCTCTCTTCTAACTGCATTTCTGACATTCAGCGCAGCCGTTTTTCTTGGTATCTCTCTTGTTACATCACTACACATAGTTGTTCAGCTAGCGCAGTATTTCAGAAATTTGGTTTTAGTATACTCTTCAATTCATGTGATATCCTCTGCTGAGGCGCTTTTTCAGCAGTCAATATATCTCCACCTCTATAGTTGTGCTGCTTAGACGAGGATATGACCTAAATCCATGACCAGAACAGACAGATGGTTGTCTTATTCTGGCATAGCATAACTGAATAGAGAATAACCAGACAGTCCTTAAAACTAGTAAATCATTGGCCACAATGTCCAGACCATTAAGAAAAGCCCAACCTACGAATTACAGTTATATAAATACCCCTGATCTTCAAACTTCATCTGGTTTCTTAACAGCTCCATTTTTTTGTGTTTTTTTATTGCTTATTTAATGTATATTGAGTAATACTGAGTACCAGTATTGCTATGGGAAATATTAAATACATTTCATATGTTTTTTTTTATTACATACACCTGTCTGCTCATATTATACTACATAATTTCTTTAGCGCTGTTGCTTGTTTTCTTTGTTATTGTTGTTTGGATTGACTGTCCAATTTTTTACAGCTGCTTAGAGAACCCACTCTGATTAAGCACATGGTAACCCACCTTTTTCAAGTGAGGTTAGTTCCTACTTCAGACTGGAAACTTTACAGGATGCTCACCTACCTAAGATTACACAAGCTCAGACGGATGTGGACTAAATCATGTTTGCACCCACATGCTTTAGTGAGTGCGATTCTCTAGGCTATGGAATGACTAATGTTATCAAGTAAAGCTGCCAGCCAGAAAAGAAGATAGATGCCCACCGGATCCATAACAAAGTTATTCGCAACTGCGTACACATTCGTAGCTTAAGGGCAAGAACAAGAATATCAATTGTAAGGGTTGCCCTATGGCTACACAGACTGGCCATGGCAGTAGCGACACTGGCGCCATGTTTCAATATGTACATGATCGCAGCTGAAGGCAGGTACATGTCCCAGAAATTGCCATGTAACGTCTGCCACTCCTCGTTATCTCCCACATACGGTCCCTTCCTTTGAATTTGTGATAAAAATGTCAGTGTGAGCACAATTGCAACAAAGCCTTGGAACATGCGCAGTGCAATCATGGCACACATGTGCATTCCGCTGATAATCGCTCTGATGCGTGAATATCAGCATGGCATACAATCATTAACTAATAATAATTACATAAGGGTAAGATGACAGGCGGAATCTTGCTGCATACTTTTGTCAATGGAAAAAGGTGTCTGTGGGGTTTATTTAATAGAGGGCAATTTATGTCATGAGATTAAAGCTGAGTTTTACATAAAGGAGGAATCTTGAAACCGCCAAATATAACTGCTTTACATCCCATAGCAAAATGATCAAATATCAGTAAGCTTGACAAATTGTACATGATTAGATTTACTAGCCAGAGAAGTACAATCCATGATTTATGTTCCATGATGGGCACACTAATTACTACAAATGTATTCCTAACTACACACAATCCCCATTGTAGTGTATCTCTGGAAGAAACTGAGAGATAAGTTGGGTGGCCTTATAAACGGTGTAGATAGCGAAAGGCCTAATATACCATTTATCTAGATTGGAAAAGCCTTTATACAGCACTATATGTTTACTATGTAACTCTACTAATAAGCCATCAGGCACAGGTTCCTTTACTAAACATTAGACAGCATAACTGCCATTTACTCTGAAGACTTAAGTCCCCTCCATGAGAAAATAATTTTCTACTAGGAAAAGAAATCTGTATAATTCTACAGGTACAACTACAGTACGGTATCTATACATGATATAGACTTTTCTAAAGTGATATAATCAAACACTAAAACCAGTGAGAGAAATGACAAACCTAAAAAGGTAGATATTGCTGTATTTATACAGCCTGATAATAAGGAAAGAATATGACAAGTCTATACTCACATCCATGATTGAGTGCCGACCATGTAAAATGGGGCTTGATGGTAATTTATTATCTCAAATACAGCAAATGTAGCAGCAAATTTAGCAGCAAAATGATGCACGTCCAGTAACTTGCAAGGCAAAGTATACTCTGGATTCACTACAGTTCCGTCTTGGTGACTGTGACATACTTGGTGATGTCATAGAATGCTGAGTACAGCAGCCAATCAGCTGTCTCAAATCTCAAGTGTTAAGTAGTACTATAATAGATGCATAGACTTTAAGGCCTAGTATACATATGCACATCGTATATATTATATTTAACATTTATCATACCAATTACATGACCTATCCGTAGAATTTTTCTTACTGATACAGCTCACTACACTGCTTAATGGGGGCCTAAACATACAGTGGGGATTGAAAGTTTGGGCACCCCAGAAAAAAATCATTTTAATGTGCAAAAAGAAGCCAAGGAAAGATGGAAAAATCTCCAAAAGGCATCAAATTACAGATTAGACATTCTTATAACATGTCAAAAAAGTTTGATTTTATTTCCATCATTTACACTTTCAAAAGAACAGAAAACAAAAAATGGTGTTTGAAGTTTGCAAATGAACATATAGACAAGCCTGATGCATTTTGGAATAAAGTTCTGTGGACCGATGAGGTTAAAATAGAACTTTTTGGCCGCAATGAGCAAAGGTACGTTTGGAGAAGGAAGGGCACAGAATTTAATGAAAAGAACCTCTGTCCAACTGTTAAGCATGGGGGTGGATCAATCATGCTTTGGGGTTGTATTGCAGCCAGTGGCACAGGGAACATTTCACAAGTAGAAGGAAAAATGGATTCAATAAGATTCCAGCAAATTTTGGACGCTAACTTGATGCCATCTGTGAAAAAGCTGAAGTTAAAGAGAGGCTGGCTTCTACAAATGGATAATGATTCTAAACACACCTCAAAATCCACGGTGGATTACATCAAGAGGCATAAAACTGAAGGTTTTGCCATAGCCTTCACAATCTCCTGACCTCAACATAATTGAAAATCTATGGATAGACCTTAAAAGAGCAGTGCGTCACAGACAGCCCAGGAATCTCAAAGAACTGGAAGACTTTTGTAAGGAAGAATGGGCGAAGATACCTCAAACAAGAATTGAAAGACTCTTGGCTGGCTACAAAAAGCATTTACAAGCTGTGATATTTGCCAAAGGGGGCAGTACAAGTTATTAACTCTGCAGGGTGGCCAAACTTTTGCAGACGCCATTTTTTGTTTTCTGTTCTTTTGAAAGTGTAAATGATGGAAATAAAATCAAACTTTTTTTGACATGTTATAAGAATGTCTAATCTGTAATTTGATGCCTTTTGGAGATTTTTCCATCTTTCCTTGGCTTCTTTTTGCACATTAAAATGTTTTTTTTTTTTTTGAGAAATATTTTTATTCATTTTTAGGTGGATAACAGTAAATTTGAAATGCAGAAAATACAATTGACAAAAAAAGAGTACAAGCAGCACTCCATCAATAATCAATGACAACAATATTTATATAACAGAGTGAGGAGTGTGGTAAACAAGGGAAGTCAAAGTGTTAGGTGTATCTGAGCGCACATGGTAGTGATAGGCTGCTAATAGATAGGGGAACCATAAAACGGCCCAGGAACACCATACATATTAGTACATATATGCATTAGAAGAGCATAGAGGGGGGACGAGAAAGTAGAAGGAGGGGGGAGGGGAAAGGAGTGGGGGGGATCAGGGGAAATAGTCGTCCGGTCCCGACTGCCGGAGTCGCGGAGCAAGGTAATGTGAGTTGGGTATGAGGATGAATTGGTCTAGTTATATATATATAAATACATACACATAACCATAACTAAATATCATATGTTATATACTATATAGTGGCCAGCGGGGGTTCAGCGCCAAAATATGCCGTCCAAGGGGTCCATGTCGCAATAAAATGGGCAGGAGTGTCGTGCAACACTGCTGTGATGCGTTCCAATCTATAGGTGTGCCAAATCGCATTTACAGTGGTTGTAACAGTGGGGGGCGAAATAGACTTCCAGTTAGCCACAATTTGGCATTTAGCCGTATTTAAAATATGTTTAAGTAATTTCTGATGTTGTTGGGGGGTGTGAGGCAGTGGACGGGAGAGTATAGTGTAAAATGGAGAGGCCGGAACTGAGAGGCCAAGAATGTCAAAGATTAATTTATGGATTTTAGACCAGTACCCTCTGATCCGCGGACAGCTCCACCAGATATGCAGCAGGGTTCCCCGTTGGCCACAATGCCTCCAGCACCTATCAGAGCAGGAAGGGTAGAATGAGTGGAGACGCGAAGGAACTAGGTACCAGCGATAATATAATTTGTAAGAGTTTTCTTTAATTCGGACTGAGATGGAGCTGTTGGAGATTTCCGCTTTGATATCCGACCACTCCTAAATGGTCAGGGTCTCACCCGTCTCCTCCTCCCAAGCTAATTCATGTGGTTCTTTCTGGGGTAGATTATATGCAAGTAAAATTTGGTATATGGCGGAGAGCAGACCCCTGGTTGAGTGACAAGAATGACACAAGGATTCAAAGCCCGATCTACCTCCCATGGAGGAAGGCTTGTGGAGGGAGTTAAAGAAGTGACGTAACTGTAAGAATTGATAAAAAGCCGAGTGTGGGAGGGAGAAGCGGGATTGTAGATCCGCAAATGTCGGAAACGTATGAAGGGGTGCAACATCCAGTAAAAAGAGTATATTTTTGTCGGTCCAAGAATTAAATGCCAGATGACTGGAACCCGGTGGAAAGTCAGGGTTATTCCACAGGGGGGTGAGAAGGGGATGGAAGGAACGGAGCTGGTATAACCTGGAGCAAAGGTCCCAAACAGATAGGGTAAATCGCACGGTAGGCAATAGTGAGAATGTTGGTGGGCGATGCTTCGGAGAGCACCATAAGAGGCTATAAGAGGAGTACATCCGAAGCGTAATCGCTTCCAGGTGCGTCCAGACTCTGTTGTCAGGATCGGCATGCCAAAGAACACACGCGGTCAGGTGAGTAGCTCTATAATATTTAAGAAGATCCGGGACTCCCATACCTCCCGCCAGGCGGTGCTTTTGTAGGATTCGCATCTTTACTCTTGGTTTTCTCCCTGCCCAGATGAAATTTGTGATATCAATTTGAAGACTTTTGATAATTTTAACAGGGATATGAATGGGGAGAGTTTGCCACAGGTATAGCAGACGCGGCAATAAGGTCATTTTGACTGCCGCCATGCGCCCATACCAGGATATAAGATATTTAGTCCAGTTGGCCATGTCTGATTTAATGGAAGAGAGTAGTCTGGGAAAGTTGGCAGCGTAAAGACCTGAATAGGTTTTTGTTAGATAGATGCCCAGGTACTTGAGCTTGTCAGCTTGCCAGGTACATGGGTAGGAGGCCTGAAGGAGTCGAAGGACCGGGTCCGCGATATGTAGAGCTAGGATTTCGGTTTTGTCAGAGTTAATTTTGTAGTTTGATAGATGGCTGTAGGTGGTGATTTCCACGAACAAGTGTGGGAGTGAGACACAGGGATCCGTGAGAGTAAGAATAACATCATCGGCGTAGAGCGCGATTTTATGATTCCGGTTTCCCACAGCAATACCCGAAATATTGCGGTTTAGCCTAATTTTGGCCGCCAGGGGCTCCATGATAAGGGCAAAAAGAAGGGGGGAAAGGCGAGTGCCGTTTCTGATAGGGAGGGGTTCAGAAGATAAGCCGTTGACCAAGATAGACGCTGTGGGGTTACAGTAGAGCGACGTGATGCCTCTGTAGAAGGCACCATGTAGGCCCATATTAGTGAGTGTCTGTTGTATAAATGGCCAGGCCACCCTATCAAAGGCCTTCTCTGCGTCAAGAGCCACCACCAAGGTCGATAAGGATTTGTCTTGTGCGATGTGGATAAGATCAATGAGGCGTCTGGTATTATCCGCAGCCTATCTACTTGGAATAAAGCCGACTTGGTCGGGGTGGATGAGGGAGGGTAAAAGGGGGGCGAGCCTGTTAGCAAGGATTTTTGCAAAAAGCTTCAGGTCTACATTTAAAAGCGAGATAGGTCTGTAGTTCTTCATTTCCAAAGGATCTCTATCTGGTTTGGGAATGACAATGATGTTGGCCCTGGTGGTGGCCTCGTCAAAAGAACCCCCCTCCAAAACCAAATTGAACAGGGATTGGATCATAGGGAGCAAAGGGGCAGAGAATTTTTTATAGTACAAGGCGGTAAAGCCGTCAGGGCCAGGGGCCGCTGAACGGCGTAACTGTTTAATGGCTACCGAGATCTCATCTACAGAAATGGGTGCATTAAGTTTCGACACATCTGACTCAGAGAGCTTAGGGAGACAACAGGAGGATAAGTACTGTTGAAGGTTGAGGGTGGGATGAGGGTCTGAGTCAGCAGTAGATGGAAGGTTATATAAAGATGCATAATATTCCCGAAATTGCGAGGCCATAGCTGTGGGATCAAACGTAGTGGAACCGTCAGCGCACTGCAAAGTGACAATGCGGTTTTGAGTGCGCTTCACTCGAAGCTTTCGGGCTAATAAAGTGTCAGCCTTGTCAGACTTTTCATAGAATCTCTGACGTACCCACAAGAGCGCCTTGACTGCTTTTTTGGAGAGAATCTGGGACAATTGGCCCTTGATTGCCAAGATTTTGGAATAGGTCTTCTTCTTGGGGCGGCGTTGATGTAAGTGGGTTAGGGCAGTAAGTTCCGCATCTAGATGCCTGATGCGCTGTGTTTCGATTTTCCTTTGGGCAGAGGAGAGGCTTATGAGGAAGCCACGGATGGTGGCCTTGTGCGCCTCCCATAATAAGGAGGGAGCAATGTCAGGAGATGCGTTGTCAGTATAATAGTTCATCAGTGCGGTAGTGATAACAGCAACATTACTTTTTTTGAGAAGAAGGGATTCATTGAGTCTCCAAGAGCGGAAAGGAGGGGGTGAAGGAGGAATAGACAACTCAAACAGAACGGCGGAATGGTCGGACCAAGGGATGGGGGGCGTCTGAGCACCGAGGAGCTTCCGGGTCGTATCACGGTCCACAAAGACATAGTCAATACGAGTATAGAGATTATAAGGTGGGGAGTAATGAGTATATCCTCTCGCCGAGGGATAAAGAGTCCTCCAGCCGTCGTAAAGGTTATAAAGTGACATATGAGATTGTAAAAGTTTGGTACAGCCTCTACTACCCCTACCAAACTGTCTAAAATTAATTTTTGCCTGGGGTGCCCAAACTTTCAATCCCCACTGTATAAATGTCCTTTTCTTTTGCTGCTTTTAAATTGTATTCATTGAGTAATAATTAGTTTTAACAGATTACACTATCCTGATATTTGTTAAATATTGGTTACAACATTGTATCATTATAATTATTATTGTCATTGATATATACAGTGTTCTATAGTGTCAGAAAATGGGGGAAAAACAGAGGACAAAATAAAGTGCTTCAGTTATCGTCCCTCATCCTTGGCACCCCTTACCCCCCCTCCCACGACATACATATAGTAAGGCCCAGTGACAGGGGGACAAAGGGGACACTTGTGCAGGGCCCTGAGGTTCAGGGGGGCCCCAAGGATCAGGGACACAAATAACGGGGCCACAATGCCAATATTGTTTTTTAAAGTGTATGCACCAACTGCTCAATTTAAGTAGGTATACAGTTAACAGGCCCCCTAAACCCCCCACCTCCTTTTACCCCATAACTTTGTCCAGTTCCTCTGGTCCATGCTGTATTGCCATCATTATGCATGTCGCTGCGCTTACGTTTTTCTGTGTGTCCCTGTAACCGGCACCAAAGAGCCGGGTAGCCCAGCAGGAAAACCACATTTAAAGAGCCCCTCTGCCAAGTTAAGGGATTTTGAGGGGACCCCAGAGATATCAGTGTGCTCGGCCCCAAGATTTCTGATGCTAGCCCTGACCCTAATCTAGACCCATAAACTAACTCTAATGCCTGCAGTTAAATTCTATGTTTCTGTCTATATAGTGTATTGCAAGAAAATATCTGTGAATCCAATGATACCGTACGTGTGTTATCTATTTGCACTTCTTTGTGGGGCGAGAACTTCTCCCCTAATTGAATTCAGCTCTATGAATAGGGGTTGTGCAGCGGTCACAGAAAGGGTTAATCTCTGCAGATTGTCACTCAAATTACATTGTTGCATTTTTTTCAGAAGTGGAGCTTGGAGCTTTAACCCACAGACCAGCTGCAATAATTAAGCTGGGTACACACTAGACCAGTGGTTCTCAAACTGAGTGCTGTGGCATCCTGGGGTGCATCAGGACACTTGCAGGGGTGCCTTGGATTGGTGGCCCAGGACCAATTCAAATTATTTATAGTCAATGTTATAGGCAAAACCAGTGCTGGTGGCTGGCAATCATACAATATATGTGCACAAACAGAAGCAAATCCTGTACCCCATCTAAGAATAACTTATATATTGATTGATAGATAGATAGATAGATAGATAGATAGATAGACTATATTTTTTTAAAGCCCCACTCTGCCAAGTTAAGGGGGATTGAGGAGGCCTCAGAGATATAAGTTATTTATGTTGCTGGCCCTGCCCCTAACACAGACCCCTAAATTAACCCTAATATATTAACCCTAAAGGTTATGATGAGATGATGACCTCAAAACGTTGAAGCAGGAATAAACTGTTTTGTCATTTGAGCTGCAGTGCAGTGATGTATGAAGGTTGTCACACATCATCCAAACCTGTTATATACATACTCGTGTATATATATATATGCTACTTTTTTAAAACCCCTCTTGTCCAAGTCACGGGGCATTGCGGGGGCTCAAGAGAAATCGGTGTAGCGGGCCCCAAGATGTTTGTTGCCGGCCCTGCCTGTGCTACTTATATCTATTCCTGATAATGGCTCATCAGATGTGATGTTGCTCAAATCGTTTAATAACACTATTATTGCTTGAAAAAGAGTATTGGATGAACTTTAATGATATATACATAGCTGATGAAGTAGTAAGTAAGAAAGTAAAATCCTTTTTACGCATCTAACCTGTTTTCAACATGCAGTAAGAAAGCTTAATTAGAACCCCATCTCTTATTGGGTTTGTATATTCTAGGTTTTAGTCATATGATACTGTGTTCAAAGTAAAATTAATTGAGGTGGCAATAGATCCAGGGCTAGAGATAATTAATTTTCTTCCATTTACTTTCTGGAACTTACTGGGAAGTTCAGTTCTCCAAGGCTGCTGCGGTATAGACCACCTATATATACTTATTAAATTAATGTAACCCATTTAGCACCAGCATATACAACCCTGTGCCATCATTAAGTCTGTTAAATATGGTTTAAGGCGATTTAAGGTGATTGGTAATAAATTTGGTGAAAATTTTAACATGACTATTCAAGAAGGAAGTGGATCAGCAGATGTAGGAGTGCAGTATAGACTTCCAAGTTTGTGAACAAAACAAAGTGACATAATTGAAAGCCTGGAGCATAATGGATACAAGTTGGACCTTAAAAGAATACTCATTCGGGGAAAGATTTAATTTCCTCCTCTAGTTCTTGGGTAATGGAAGGGAGAACTGAAGATTATTCAATGAGGTTTTTTTTATGAATTAACAACAACAACAAATAATAATAATAATAATAATAATAATAATAATAATGTAAAACCAAAAACACTTATTATACACAGTGAGGGTCACACAGATCCAGATGAAACTTGAACCATATAGTGTTCACTTACTTCTAATATTGATCAATAGCTACTTATAGGCAGGCGAGACATAGATTTCACTACCTAACTTGAACAGCATTGCTTGGATAAAGTCTTACCGGGGGGCTGTGTTTTAACAAATGTAGCACTGTAGCCCAAGATTACAGGCAGATGAAGGAAAGGTTGTGGGATTGTGTGGCCTTTGGTGATAAAGAGAAATAGTTATAGAGTATAAAGGCCCATACGTATTAAGCCTTAAAAGATGGATAAAGAGTGATAAATGACCAGCCAATCAGCTCCGAACGTCATTTTTCAAACACAGCCTGTTACATGGCAGTTAGGAAGCTGATTGGCTAATCATTTATCACTCATCCGTCTCAAAAATATCACTTTTATAAGGCTTAATACATTTGGGCCAAAATTACTTACAGTAGCCAGTTAGATTCTCACAGCCCCCATTACCATTCATCTCTTATTCCTCTTTGTATACCTTAGCCTCTATCAGTGGCGGAACTAGCGAGCGGTAGGCCCAGGTGCAACAAAATGCTTTGGGCCCCCCCCCCATCCCATCCAAGTCCACCCCCTCACCCCAGAGAGTATCTGGTGAGGGAGACCTGCTCGGGGCCAGGGAAATGGATACCTAGCAACAGTGCCGTAACTAGACATTTTAGCGCTGTGTGCAAGAAACGGCATCGGAGCTCCCTCCCCTCTATGTGACACAGGAGCAGTGCAAAAAATATAGGGGTGTGGCCACAAAATAATACCAATTCATATAACGGTGCACAGTAGTCTCCATTATTCAAATTACGCCGCACAGTAGCACCACTACACCAGGTAGAGCCCCTTTTACACATTACGGTGGACAGATTCCCCTTTGTAGACATTACGGCAGACAGTGTCCCCTTTTTACACATTACGGCAGACAGCGTCATCTTTTTTACACATAACGGCAGACAGCGGCCTGTTTTTACACATTACGGCAAACAGCGTCCCCTTTTTACACATTACGGCAGACAGCGCCCCCTTTTTACACATTATGGCAGACAGCGTCCCCTTTTTACACATTATGGCAGACAGCGTCCCCTTTTTACACATTACAGCAGACAGCGTCCCCATTTTTACACATTAAGTCAGACAGTGCCCCCCTTTTTATACATTACGGCAGACAGTGTCCCCCTTTTTACACATTATGGCAGACAGCGCCCCTTTATATACATTAAGGCAGCCAGTCCCCCTTTTTACACATTGTGGCAGACAGACAGAATAGATAGATAGATAGATAGATAGATAGATAGATAGATAGACAGACAGACAGAAAGAAAAGATTATACTTACTGTCTCCGCTGACAGTCAGGCTCCTCGGTGCAGTTTGATGGCGGATGATGATCCCGGGCAGGGAAGAAGGAGGAGGAGGGAGCCGCAGCAGTGCAGTGTAATTGGTGGAGGCGCTGCTGCTGCTGTCCCTCTCCTTCACCACAGGCTGTCCTCCGCCGCTGTAAATGCTGGGAGGCACTTCCCAGCATTCACAGCGGCGGAGGGCTGCCTATGGTGAAAGAGAGGGACAGCAGCAGCGCCTCCACCAATTACACTGCGCTGCTGCGGCTCCCTCCTCCACCTCCCTCCTCCTCCTTCTCACCCCCCCCCCCCCTCGTGGCGCAGCGCTCCTCTCCTCGGCAGGCGACGAACAGCGGCATGATGTAATGAGTCAGTTTGACTCACTACATGCCGCGCTGCATTTGGGCCCCTGGACAGTGGCAGGCCCCAGTGCACTGGCGGTAGTTCCGCCACTGGCCTCAATGTATATTTACATATACATTAAAAAAATAATAGCTCCTAACTTTTGAATATAGCTTACTCCTTATTGAAATAAGTGCTATTTATATTGCTCGTATACTGTATCATGGGGATGCAGTCAATTTACCTACAATCAAAATCCCGACTGTCAAAATACCGACAACCATTGACCTGTGGTCAAAATACCGACAAGGTAAAAATACCAACATGGTCAAAATACCGTCATTAAAAATGTTGACACTGTCAAAATACCGACATTTAAATTGTCGACAGGTCATAAAATCAACATGAGTTTTTCATGATTTTTTCCCATTGAAACAAATTTGTTCATACTTTACCATCCCAGAGGACGTGGATGGGGAATATAATAGTGTGCCGAGCACAGCGAGCGCAGCGAGCCATGCAACGGGACGCGGTACACTTATATGGTGTCCATAATGACCTATGACGACATACACACCCCAAAAAATATGAAAACCTTTGTCGGTATTTTGACCGTGTCGGTATTTTGACCTTAGTGGGATTTTGACAATTGGTCAATTGTCAGTATTTTGACCGTCGGGATTTTGATTGTAGGTAAATCAAACTAATCCCTCATCGTGGCTCAAGGTGTACCGCTCATTCCAATTTTGTGACTGAACATGTATGTTTTTGCCCTTTCTTGTTCACATACTGTAATAAAAAGTTATTTTTTTTTTTAAAAGGAGGGCAGTTTTGCTCACAGGTTTTCAGTTATTCTTAACAAATCTCTTTGACCGTTCTCATAAATGTACCCGAATATTTTATACCTGCAAGGATTTCTCATTGTCTCTAACTCTCTTTTCATTGCTATCAGCGGGGGTCATTCCGAGTTGTTTCGCTCATTGCCGATTTTCGCTATGCTGTGATTTGTTGCTAAATGCGCATGCGCAAGGCACGCAGGGCGCATGCGCTTAGTTATTTAACTAAAAACTTAGTAGATTTGCTGTGGATCCTGCGGCGCTTTTCAGTCGCATTGCTGATCGTGAATGATTGACAGGAAATTGGCGTTTGTGGGTGGTAACTGAGCGTTTTCCGGGAGTGTGCTAAAAAACGCAGGCGTGTCAGGGAAAAACGCGGGAGTGTCTGGCCGAACGCAGGGCGTGTTTGTGACGTCAAACCAGGAACTAAACGGACTGAGCTGATCGCAATCTTTGAGTAGGTCTGGAGCTACCTAGAAACTGCAAAGAATTATTTAGTAGCAGTTCTGCTAATCTTGTGTTCGCTATTTTGCTAAGCTAAGATACACTCCCAGAGGGCGGCGGCCTAGCGTGTGCAATGCTGCTAAAAGCAGCTAGCAAGCGAACAACTCGGAATGAGGGCCAGTATGTGTTACTGTCTATAACATATAAATAAGTATAAATATACAAGGTAATCCAGAAACTAAAGACCATTAGGCTGCTAAAAAAAAAAATATATATTTTGCTGTTTCACCACATAATCACCTCCTTCATTTAAACTAGTGATGTGCACCGGACATTTTTCGGGTTTTGTGTTTTGGTTTTGGATTCGGTTCCGCGGCCGTGTTTTGGATTCGGACGCGTTTTGGCAAAACCTCACCGAAAAACTTTTGGCGGATTCGGGTGTGTTTTGGATTCGGGTGTTTTTTACAAAAAACCCTAAAAAACAGCTTAAATCATAGAATTTGGGGGTCATTTTGATCCCATAGTATTATTAACTTCAATAACCATAATTTCCACTCATTTCCAGTCTATTCTGAACACCTCACAATATTATTTTTAGTCCTAAAATTTGCACCGAGGTCGCTGGATGGCTAAGCTAAGCGACACAAGTGGCCGACACAAACACCTGGCCCATCTAGGAGTGGCACTGCAGTGTCAGGCAGGATGGCACTTCAAAAAAATTGTCCCCAAACAGCACATGATACAAAGAAAAAAAGAGGCGCACCAAGGTCGCTGTGTGACTAAGCTAAGCGACACAAGTGGCCGACACAAACACCTGGCCCATCTAGGAGTGGCACTGCAGTGTCAGGCAGGATGGCACTTCAAAAAAATTGTCCCCAAACAGCACATGATGCAAAGAAAAAAAGAGGCGCACCAAGGTCGCTGTGTGACTAAGCTAAGCGACACAAGTGGCCGACACAAACACCTGGCCCATCTAGGAGTGGCACTGCAGTGTCAGGCAGGATGGCACTTCAAAAAAATTGTCCCCAAACAGCACATGATGCAAAGAAAAAAAGAGGCGCACCAAGGTCGCTGTGTGACTAAGCTAAGCGACAAGTGGCCGACACAAACATCTGGCCCATCTAGGAGTGGCACTGCAGTGTCAGACAGGATGGCACTTCAAAAAAATTGTCCCCAAACAGCACATGATGCAAAGAAAAAAAGAGGCGCACCAAGGTCGCTGTGTGACTAAGCTAAGCGACACAAGTGGCTGACACAAACACCTGGCCCATCTAGGAGTGGCACTGCAGTGTCAGGCAGGATGGCACTTCAAAAAAATAGTCCCCAAACAGCACATGATGCAAAGAAAAAAAGAGGCGCACCAAGGTCGCTGTGTGACTAAGCTAAGCGACACAAGTGGCCGACACAAACACCTGGCCCATCTAGGAGTGGCACTGCAGTGTCAGGCAGGGTGGCACTTCAAAAAAATTGTCCCCAAACAGCACATGATGCAAAGAAAAAAAGAGGCGCAATGAGGTAGCTGTGTGACTAAGCTAAGCGACCCAAGTGGCCGACACAAACACCTGGCCCATCTAGGAGTGGCACTGCAGTTTTCTAGCGAGAGGATGAGTGCTTCCATCCTCATGTGAATCTGAACCACTAGCCATGAACATAGGCCAGGGCCTCAGCCGTTCCTTGCCACTCCGTGCCGTAAATGGCATATTGGCAAGTTTACGCTTCTCATCAGACGCTTTCAATTTAGATTTTTGGGTCATTTTACTGAACTTTTGTTTTTTGGATTTTACATGCTCTCTACTATGACATTGGGCATCGGCCTTGGCAGACGACGTTGATGGCATTTCATCATCTCGGCCATGACTAGTGGCAGCAGCTTCAGCACGAGGTGGAAGTGGATCTTGATCTTTCCCTATTTTAACCTCCACATTTTTGTTCTCCATTTTTTAATATGTGGAATTATATGCCAGTATCAATAGCAATGGCCTACTACTATATATACTGCGCACAACCTAAATGCACCACAGGTATAGAATGTAGATGGATAGTATACTTAATGACGACACAGAGGTAGGTACAGCAGTGGCCTTCCGTACCGTACTGCTATATATAGTATACTGGTGGTCACTGTGTCAGCAAACTGCAAAACTAAAATGCACCACAGGTATAGAATGTAGATGGATAGTATACTTAATGACGACACAGAGGTAGGTACAGCAGTGGCCTTCCGTACCGTACTGCTATATATAGTATACTGGTGGTCACTGTGTCAGCAAACTGCAAAACTAAAATACACCACAGGTATAGAATGTAGATGGATAGTATACTTAATGACGACACAGAGGTAGGTACAGCAGTGGCCTTCCGTACCGTACTGCTATATATAGTATACTGGTGGTCACTGTGTCAGCAAACTGCAAAACTAAAATGCACCACAGGTATAGAATGTAGATGGATAGTATACTTAATGACGACACAGAGGTAGGTACAGCAGTGGCCTTCCGTACCGTACTGCTATATATAGTATACTGGTGGTCACTGTGTCAGCAAACTGCACAACTGAAATGCACCACAGGTATAGAATCTAGATGGATAGTATACTTAATGACGACACAGAGGTAGGTACAGCAGTGGCCTACTGTACCGTAATGCTATATATTATATACTGGTGGTCACTGGTCAGCAAAACTCTGCACTGTACTCCTCCTATATAATATTATACTGGTGGTCCCCAGTCCCCACAATAAAGCAGCACACTGAGCACAGATATGGAGTGTTTTTCAGGCAAACAACGTATACTGGTGGTCACTGTCAGCAAAACTCTGCACTGTACTCCTGCTATATAATACAGCTGCTCCCCAGTCCCCACAATTAAGCAGTGTGAGCACAGATATATGCAGCACACTGAGCACAGATATGGAGCGTTTTTTTCAGGCAGAGAACGGATAACTGGTGGTCACTGATCAGCAAAACTCTGCACTGTACTCCTCCTATATTATACAGCTGCTCCCCAGCCCTCCCCACAATTAAGCAATAGTGCACAATCAAGTTCAACAATAACGGAGAGGACGCCAGCCACGTCCTCTCCCTAACATTTCCAATGCACGAGTGAAAATGGCGACGACACGCGGCTGCTTATATAGAATCCGAATCTCGCGAGAATCCGACAGTGGGATGATGACGTTCGGGCGCGCTCGGGTTAACCGAGCCATACGGGAGAATCCGAGTATGCCTCGGACCCGTGTAAAATGGGTGAAGTTCGGGGGGGTTCGGTTTCCGAGAAACCGAACCCGCTCACCACTAATTTAAACATTTATCATATCTGTCCACACGCTTTAGAATCCCCCTTCGCTGCATCCAGTCTATTGAACTAGTTGTTGACTGCAAGCTTCAACTCTTCATCACTTACAAAACAGCGGGGGCGATTCAAAGACGGACGCTGCCGCGCATGTGTACGCAGCAGCTGCGTCCATCTGGTCTGCGCATGTGCACTGGCCACAGTGCGCGTGCGCGGCCCTTCTCCTTGTGGCCGCATGCTGGAGGGATGCAGCCGTAAGGTGACTGATATCGGTGGCATTTGTGGAATGGCGTTTCTGCATTGGAGGGGCCTGGCAGCTGAAACGGAGGCATTTCGCGAGCATTTTTGGGGCAGCTGCATGACATCACACGCAGCAGCTCCGATAAATAAAAATGGCAGGGGGCAACCTCTAATCAATGCGTCCGCTATTAAATTGCAGACACATCGTGAGGCTGCGCCACACGTGCTGAACGGTCCACCAGGATGTGAGGAGATGGACACAGATCTTGCTGCGGATAGATCGTTCTGCGTCCATCTCTGAATAACCTCCATTGTCCACTAAGGAACTTTTTTGAGCTTGGTGAACAGGTGAAGATCACTTGGAGCAACGTCCAGACTATAGAGTGGATAACTGAAAAACTTCCCACCTAAAACTGTGACAAAAACTGTGACAAGTGATGCACGTTTGTCCATTTCATTAAACATTTCACACCACTTTCTCACCATACACCTACTTTAATTTCTGATAAATTTTGTCAGATCTCACTTTCTGTGCATTCAAAAACGTAATTATATTGTTCACAGTCAGAGGGATTTGTATGGTGGGGTTCATTTTACACAACATCGTAGGGATGTCCATCGACCACTAATGATTCAAAATCATCGATGGTCTATGACCGATTCTGAATACCATCGATGGGGGAGAACCAGATGGTCTCCCCCCATCGATGGTTCAGTGCTTCAGATTTTTTTATTTATTTGTCCTCAAAGAGTCAGAGCACGGCGCATAGCCCAGACTCCTGACACCCGTGAAGCAACGTTCCTGGGCTCTAATCGGCCCGCATTTCATTGTACAGTAAAACAATGGTGACCATCCATGGGTAAAACCAAAGATGGTTCGCTTACAGATGGTTTTACACCATCGAGGTTATCAATTGATAGTAAGATTGATGGTGACCATCGATGGATAACCCACCGATGGCCATCCCAACAACATCACCAAAAACAACTGAAGCAGCACACCACTCACAGCACTTAGAAAACAGGTTCTGGAGATTGCCTAAACAGGACATAAACTCAGAGCTCCAGTAAACAAAATGTTCTCAATACACTTCACACGAGCATAAATAAGTTGAAACAGACCTCATTCTCTCTCCCAGGATCTTTGTCCATACCGCAGGTACAGGGCACTGACTATCAGTGAGTACATTTATTGTTAACTAACTTAGCACTTATATTCACATATACACACATATATGTATCAGGGGGGCATGACCTCATGGCTAGGTGCGTTGCCTTATGGGAAGTGCTGCGATTGTGAGCCATGCCCCCGTTTTCATCATTGTGGGGACATGTTCAGCTGCTGGCCATGCACCCAGTCCATCTCTCCAGGGAACAGACACTGCACAAATGCGCATAGCATCTATTCACCACTGCTCTGCAAAGCTTAGCAACAAATTAGATGGGGCCTCCCAACTACGCCCCCCCCCATCCTTCCCCCAAGCTTGCGGGTGGGATAGTGCCCAAAAAACTGAACCGTCCTGACAAAATCATGATAGTTGGGAGGCATTCATATATTATGCCTGATGACCAGCTGCTTTTCTCATGGGCAGCTTTACGTGGCTTGTTCACAAGTTAATAGTACCATGCATCTTATTGTATTAATCCCTGAAGGCAAACTGCAAAAATTGTAAAATTAGTTCCGCTGACGAATAACAGACATCCATGCGAGCGAAGCTTAGGGCAAATGCTAGTTTGTATGTATATATTGTATGTGTATGTATGTATATATATATATATATATCTCTATACACACACACACACATATATATATATATATACACACACACACACAAACATAAATACACGCATATAGATATTTCTGCTCGAAGTTCAGCCACACTGTGGCAACCTTAGAAGTTAAACTAACTCATTCGGTATACATTTTTTTCCCTATTCCTTCCAATACTTTTCCTTGTTGTGGTTTAAAGCGCTAGAAGTCTGAATTAAAACAGAAACTGGCACTGCTTCTTTAGTTTTCTGTTAAATCGCATGTGTCTGATTTAGGCACAAATGCATTAATGTACTTGTACTTTGTTTATTCTATTCAATTTCCTAAACACAAACTGCAGTTTGTAACTCAGCATATTTCCTTCTCGCTGGCAAGTATAGCTTTTGTTGTCTCCCTCCAATTGACACAAAAGGGCATTCATTAGTACACCACTGCCGTGTTTACATTATAGGCCGGCTGTCTGCAAAATTATGGTTTCATAATTAAATTCAGTTACTCCTTAGGGAGGTGGCTTATGCCAACCTTTTCAGTAATGATGTTCTAGTGCCAGCTGAGCTTTTACAAAATGAACTAGTACAATTGTATGCACTTCTAGAAGAAGAATTTTAACTGAATTGACTTTTTTTCAGCCTTTAGGTCACCAAAGACATTTTAATTAACAATTTAGTTCATGGTGTTGTATATATTGTCTATTAGGCATTTTAGATTGCCATTTAAAACAGAAGACTTGGCAGCTCTGATCCTAAACAGCCATATCCGAGTGGTGTTATTGGGCCCAATTTGGGCATCAGCCGAGTAATGACTGACCGTTTTTTGTATCTCCTACTGTGGTGCTGCTCCCCTTCATTTTTGTTTCTCCCCCCCCCCCCCTTTTTTTTTTTTTCCCTTTGCCCTCACCTTTCCTCCACCACATATTATTTCATGATTCTTCATTGGGTTACTCTACTTTCATGTCTGCTATATTATGTGACCTTTATTTTGATTTAGAATGTTTTTTTTTTATGTTTTATTGTTTGCCTTTAGATGTGTATCATCGTCTCTTTTTTGTGTACTAAATTTACTCACATGTATGGTCTCAACGCTTTTTTATTTTGTCCCTGATTTGCTGTATTATTGATTTTATGTACCTTGTTTCCTGTAACCTGATGATTTATTTACTTGTTTGAATTTTCTTTTTGCAATGTTATAAACCAGAGGTTCTTAAACGCGTTCCTCAAGGCATCCCAGCGGTTCAAGGTACATCCATGGGTCAGCACAGATGGTTAAATCAAATTGACTGAGGTGTTAATTAAGTCACCTGCGGCCGAGCATGGACATACGTAAAACCTGGACCATTGGGGTGTCTTGAGGACTACATTTGAGAAACTCTGTTTTAAACAATAAACAGAAGTTAGCTTTACTGTATCTGCACAGGTATCAGATAATTTGTCCTCTTATTGTTTCAAACAATCAAAATCCAGTCAGCTCATATAAAACCAGACAATATATAAAATGATCACTGTTGAGGATCTCTATCACCAGATATGTATGGTCAACCGGGAAGTGTTAGGTGGAGCTTTGACATTCGGATCTTATGGTCATTCTGCAGGGTCAAGTGCAGGATTATCACATAATATTATCTATCTAGATTTCATTTTGCCACGCTGCTTCCAATAGACCTCCCTACATTTTCAGTCTATTAGCTTGTCTTAGGTTTGTTTCCTTATGCTTATGTCTGCCATTTTTATATCCCATAGTGTTATCTCTCCCCTAAATGTATCTTTACCTTGCTACAGTATGCCACAGTTTTGCCTGCCCCCTTGGTGTATGGCTGTTCTCCTCGTCTCCCCTTGTGCAATCAGATTCTTTTATGTCCCAAAATGTGCCCCCAACATTTACAATCTTGTACTTAGGTCAATTGACGCCTTGCCTTATGTCTGCACTCCCATTATCTTCCTCTGTGTCTTATATCTGTGTGGCATTTCATCCCTATATGTTGGCTGACACTTGTTTTATAAGTGCCACTTTCTCAATTCCACCATGTCTCTGTTATGAGTCGCTGCTGTGGCTCATTCATGTTTGTATTTCTGAATTTCTTCTAGCAACTAGGATGCTGGCTGCTATGTGCAGCAGCACACCTGTTTGAAATACCTTGTTACCTGACTCCAGCCTAATGACTACTGTGATTGGTCAGTTTTCCTTTCATTAGGGATTCTGGTCAGTTCTTCCATACCAGGTGATATTCCCTAGTTCCTGCATCTAGTGAGCTCACCACACAGTCACTGTACAGTTCCCAGTCTGTCTGTCTGTTCCTGAGTCCTGATTCCGTGACATTGTCTACCTGCATTCCTGTAGCCTTCCTCAGTCTTCTGTGTACTATCTCTGCCAGTCCTGCACCCATGCCCTGTTGGATCATGCCCTGTACCTGCTATCCTGTGTCCATTCCTGTTCCATGTAATTGTCTGCTGTGGCCCTCCAGTTACTTTCATATCTGCTCCTAATTCAAGTCCAGGCTCCTGCCAAGTCTCTGTGATTATATCATGCCAGCTCTGGTACTGAGTACATTCACTCCTGCTGTGCCTGTAGTCACAAGTCTGCAGCAAACTACAGTATATCCGGAATATATGAACCTGTATTCCAGTCACAGTTCAGCCACTGGATTTGCATTCTGTTTGTTATTGCTGACTGTGGCCTAGTCACACTATTCATTCAGCTAGTCTCTCTGCAACTAGGTTCATGCTGTCATCACTCTGCTTTCAATCACAGTACACACCCAGCACCTGTTTGTTTCACAGCAGTTAACCATCACCTGGCTTGGTCACCTGCAACAAACACTTTGTTACTTCAGTCATCATTGTTCTGTAACCAGTGCATATCCAGTCCTGCAGTCTCCAGTCACCATATCTTGTCAAGCCTGTCTGCTGTTACCATTCCTGTATCCAGTCTGCCTGCAATTAACTCTTGCCTTGCCGGCTGCTACACTCCAGGTTTATAACCTTGTAGTCTCCAGCATATTGCGTGAGCCCCTACTACTAGAGTTTTAAGTGCAGACAGCATCTGAAGTACTGGTGAGCGCATACAGCTGTAAAGGAACAGGAGCAGCTGTTATTGGCAGTAGACTCTCTTACCGACTCTAGGGGTCACACACACACATAGCGCTGGAGTTCCCTAACAGTCTCATCTGTATGCTTTTCCTTACTTTCACCCTTGCTTTGTCAGTTTTTATTCTACACTCTTGAACTTTATTCACCATGGACGGCCAGACAGAGCACCATATGGGGGCATAGACGGATGGGGGGGGGGGGCATAGATAGACAGAGGGATGGATTAAAAAGACAGAGCACCATATGGGGACATAGATGGATAGACGGTCGAGGGTGCATAGATGGATAGATGGACGGACAGAGTACCATATGGAGCATAGACGGACAGACAGATGGACATGGAGGACCTCAACGAGCAGACAGCACCATATTGGGGGATAGATGGACAGAGGTGGGCATAGATGGACAGAGCACCATATGGGGATATAGATGGATAGATTAACAGACCGACGGGGGCTGGCATAGCTGGATAGATGGACGGGGGGATATAGATGGACACAGCACTATAATGGATAGATGAACAGATGGACTTGGGAGCATAGACAGACAGAGCACCATATGGGAGCACCGATGGATAGATGGATGGTAGGCCAGGAATAGACGGATGGTGGTGCGGGGCATAGATAGTTAGATGGCTAGACGGACATGGGGTGGCATACACAGAATACCAGGGAATAGATAGGTGGGGGAGCATAAATGGACAGACAGCAGACTGATGGTAGAGGAGAGGGAGGCTCACCGTCAGCAGGTCTGTGTGGCACTGTCCAAACATGATCTGTCTGTCAGCTGTGCAACACTATGCAGATACTGTATGCTTCCGGGCATGTAACATTTATAATTTGCATACTTTAAAATAATACAGAGCAGCTGATTAGTTGTCATGGGCAACTTCTCCACAGGCTCCCTTCTCCACACTTTTCACTGTTTCATGAATAGACCCCTATGTTACTATGTTACATCACACAGTTGTCTCCATTATTTAAATTACTCCACACAGTAGTGCCACTTACACACATTACACCGGGTAGAGCTCCTTATACACACTACTCCAGACCAAGCCCCCTTTTTACACAATTCTCCAGAGCCCCCTTTTTACACAATATGGCAGGCAGAGCCACCCTTTTTACACATTCTGGCAGCAGAGTCCCCCTTTTTACATATTATGGCAGCAGAGTCCCCCTTTTTACACATTATGGCAGCAGAGTCCTCATTTTACAAAGGAGAGAGAGATAGTGTGTTATACTTACCTATGAGCAGCCGGTAGTAATCTTGTCCATCCCGCCCTACGCTGCACAGCATAGGGCACTGTAGGTGGGCTGGGGGTGGCCACGGAGAGATGTCATCTCTCCCAGAACAGGTAGGGGGGAAGGAGGGGATTAGCCAGGATGCGAGCCGAATGCACTGCAGCACTGCATGGCTACCTATGTGAGAAGAGGTAGCTTGGCAGTGTACTGCAGCTGAGCGGTGACATCAGGCAGGTGGCTAGGTGGACTCCACAGTGCGGCAGCAACGCGGTCAAGCAGGTGTTGCCAGTGGTCCTGCGCCCACAGTGCAAATGTGCTGTGTGCCAGGCACCACTGGCACACCGCTAGGTATGGCCCTGGTGGTGCATGTTCCCACGATGCATATGCATTGCAGAAATGCCACGCCATACTGCTCTTTTGAGCAAAGATGTGTGAGGACACATCTGTATACTCTATGTGTTTCTAACATAGAACCATAGAATTATGATAAGAAGCACTTGGCCTATCTAGTCTGCCCCTTCTTTAACTATATTGTTACCTCAAACCATATTTGATCCTTATTTCTGTTGGCAGAGTGTACTGGGCTATCTGGTGCAGTGACGTCAGTCAACACACTTAGTGACTTAAACAGTAATGCAGATTTATTTAGTGTACATAGGTGACTCAGATGTAACACTGATAGCGGTAATCAGGAGCCCATATATCACACAAGGTAACAGCATTAGGTAGTGGTACTTATCAGGAGATGTCTGTGGTGGTGAAGCATGGAGGACTGCACAGGCATGCAGTCTGACTCCCACTATAGCAGGGACGTGCAGTCAGGGGAGGCAGTGTCTCCCCTGTCATAATGATTAAAATAATAAAAAGATATTTATAGCACAGAATCTGTGATAAATATCTTCTTTTATCATTCTAATCATTTCTCCCCTGTGTATATGCCTGCGTCTGAGGGTGGGAGGCAGCGGGAGAGGTGCTTCCCGCTGCTAACACTAAAAGTCCGGGCAGCGGGGGGGTGGGCAGGGCGAAGCAATGGGCTGCAAAAGCCCAATGAAAATGCATGGGGAAGCGGCACCTATACTGGTGCCTCAATGATAGGTGTGTGCAGTCAGCCCCGATGAATGCACGCCCCTGTCAGTCCCCCATATGTGATTGGCCCAACAGATCCAGTGCTGGATCCGCTGTCCAATCACCCACAGGCAGCGCTGGAGGTGGTAGTAGCGGCGCCTGTGTGCCTGAGTGCGGTGGCCGGGTAGGAATCCTACCCCCTTGTTCCTCCTCCGGCGCGGCGCCTGTGTGCCTGAGTGCGGTGGCCGGGTAGTAACCCCCCCCACCTCGTTCCTCCTCTGGCGCCGGCTCTGTCCTCCCAGCCAGTAGCAGCACTCTCCCCTGTCTGTGCTTCTCCGTCCTCCCGCTCCCAGCCAGCAGCATGAGAACCATGTCATTGAGTGCATAATATTCTCTCTCTCTCTCCTTTTCCCCCCACCCTCCTGTGGATTACTTTGTTAGTAAGTAATCTCTCATTATTACAGGTACCACTTTTGGATTCTACATGGACAAGTGGACGTGATCGGCATGGGATGTAGGTAAGTATGTGTGAGTGTGTAACTGTGTTTTAAAAATATTTTACTTTCAAGGAGTGTGTGTGTGTACTGTTTTTTTGGGTATTTTTGTTGTAGAACTACAGGTACCAGTGGGCCTGTTATTTCCCCGCATGCTGGTACTTGAGGTTCTCCAAGTACCAGCAAGCGGGGGAGGCTTGCTGGGCCTTGTAGTTCCACAACAACAAAAAATATTATTATTTTTAACACACTTATGGCTATCAGCCTGGCACCCACCGCCCAGGGGTGCTGGGGACAGCCTCGGGCTTCACCCCTGGCCCTTGGGTGCCTGGAGGTGGAGGGGCTTGATTTAAGGGGTCCCCACTCCTCCAGGGAACCCCGGCCAGGGGTGACTAGCTGGGGGGGGTAATGCCACGGCCGCAGGGACCTACATAAATGTGTCCCCCGGCTGTGGCATTATGTCCCTGGCTAGTGGAGCCCGGTGCTGGTTTTAAAAATACGGGGGACCCCTACATCTTTTGTCCCCCATATTTTTGGAACCAGGACTGGACTAAGAGCCCGGTGCTGGTTGTCTAAATACGGGGAACCCCTGTCCAATTTTTTCCCCAGTATTTAAACAACCAGGACCAACTCAAAGAGCCCGAGACTGGTTATACTTAGGAGGGGGGACCTCACACATTTTTTTACATTTTTTTAACCCATTCAGACCCTTCTCCATTAAGTTAATGGAAGGTTATGTGAGGTCACTCTTGTGGTCTACCGCTGACCGCAAAGTACCCACCATTGGATGCAATGTAGCGCCTATGCGCTACATTGTATCTCTGCCGTGCGCTGCCTGACTGTCGGCTCAGGAGCGCACAGCCAATCAGGAGAGTGCCAAGATGTGGCGCTCCCTGATTGGCTGAAGGGACCCTCTTTGACCGGAGTCACGGGGGGTCCCGGCAGTCGGGGAAAGGGGTCCCATGTGTAAACATGGGTCCCCTTTCAGTGCGTGGTCCGGGTTTTGCATTTTATTGTTTTGCCAAGTACGAGGATTACAAGTAGAAGAGGACCAATCTACACTGGATTGTTGTGAGTATAATTTTATTGACAGGTAACCCGTGGATTCTACTTGGAGAAGGGGACCGACTGCTTCGTGTCAACATAGGTAAGTATGTGTGTGTCGGTAAGCATGTATGTAATAAAGTTTTACTATCACGGTGTGTGTGTACTGTTTTTATTTGGGTATTTTTTTTGCAGTAGAACTACAGGTACCAGCGGGCCCGTTTCTTTCCCCGCATGCTGGTACTTGTGGTTCTCCAAGTACCAGCTTGCGGGGGAGGCTTGCTGGGACTTGTAGTTCTACTACAAAAAAACAATATTCTTTATTTTTACACTTGGCTATCAGCCCCCAATCTGCCGCCCTTGGATGGGGGGGACAGCCTCGGGCTTCACCCCTGGCCCTTGGGTGGCTAGAGGGGGGGACCCCTTGATTTAAGGGGTTCCCACTACTCCAGGGTACCCCAGCCAGGGGTAACTAGTTAGTGATTTAATGCCAGGGTCGCAGGGACCAAGATTAAAGTGTCCCCGGCTGTGGCATTATCTTTATGACTAGTGTAGCCTGGTGCTGGTTCAAAAAATACGGGGGACCTCTATGCTTTTTGTTTAAATATGGGGGAACCCCTGTCAATTTCCCCCCCATATTTTTTCAACCAGGACCGGCTCAAAGAGCCAGGGGCTGGTTTTGCTTAGGAGGGGGGACCCCACGCAATTTTTTTCTTGAATTTTAACACTTTATTTTTTTTTTTAAAGGTGCACAATGAAGCCCTGCACAGATCTCACAGATCCGGCCGAGATTCATTGTGTTAATATCAGCAGTGTTTTACTATTCACTCCCGTAAAACACTGGCCGAAAATACGAATGACATCGACATCAGAAAAAACGAAAATGCAGAATACGACAGCATAGTAAATGAGGCGTACAAAATTCAAAAAGTTGCATATTCACACATTCGATGTCATTCGTGTTTGAATTTGAACCTAATTCAGAAAAATACGAATTTTAGTAAATATACCCCCAAGTAGCTGCTCGGCATAGTTGTAAGGCCGAGACCCCCCCGGGCAGCCACCCAGGATGCGCCCACCTTCCTGGTAGAATGGGCCTTTACCGATTTCGGTAACGGCAATCCAGCCGTAGAATGAGCCTGCTGAATCGTAGAACAGATCCAGCGTGCAATAGTCTGCTTGAAAGCAGGAGCCCCAATCTTGTTGGGATCATACAGGACAAACAGAGCCTCCGTTTTCCTAATCCGTGCTGTCCTGGCGACATAAATTTTCAAAGCCCTGACCACATCGAGAGACTTCGACTCCACTAAGGCGTCAGTAGCCACTGGCACCACAATAGGTTGGTTCATGTGAAACGACGAAACCAAGTTCGGCAGAAATTGCTGACGAGTCCTCAACTCTGCTCTATCTTCATGGAAGATCAAATAAGGGCTCTTGTGAGACAAAGCCGCTAACTCCGATACCCGTCTTGTGGATGCCAAGGCCAACAGGATGACCTCTTTCCAAGTGACGAATTTCAATTCCACCTATTGTAAAGGTTCAGACCAATGTTATTGAAGGAACTGCAACACCACATTAAGGGGGTCATTCCGAGTTGTTCGCTCGTTGCCGATTTTCGCAACGGAGCGACTAAGGCGAAAATGCGCATGCGCATGGTACGCAGTGCGCATGCGCTAAGTATTTTAGCACAAAACTTAATAGATTTACTCACGTCCGAACGAAGAATTTCCATCGTTGAAGTGATCGGAGTGTGATTGACAGGAAGTGGGTGTTTCTGGGCGGAAACTGACCGTTTTCTGGGAGTGTGCGGAAAAACGCAGGCGTGCCAGGATAAAACGTGGGAGTGTCTGGAGAAACGGGGGAGTGGCTGGCCGAACGCAGGGCCTGTTTGTGATGTCAAACCAGGAACGAAATGGGCTGAGCTGATCGCAGTGTAGGAGTAAGTCTCGAACTGCTCAGAAACTGCTAAGAAATTTCTATTCGCAATTCTGCTAATCTTTCGTTCGCATTTCTGCTATGCTAAGATACACTCCCAGAGGGCGGCGGCCTAGCATGTGCAATGCTGCTAAAATCTGCTAGCGAGCGAACAACTCGGAATGAGGGCCTAAGATCCCATGGTGCCACTGGGGGCACAAATAGAGGTTGGATGTACAACACGCCTTTCACGAAAGTCTGAACCTCTGGAAGGGAGGCCAATTGTTTCTGAAAGAAAACCGATAAGGCTGAAATTTGTACTTTAATTAAGCCCAACTTCAAGCCCGCATCCACACTTGCCTGTAGAAAATGGAGAAAACGTCCTAACTGAAATTCTTCCGTAGGAGCCTTCTTGGATTCACACCAAGACACATATTTTCTCCAAATACGGTGGTAATGTTTGTACGTTACTCCCTTTCTAGCCTGAAGAAGTGTGGGAATGACTTCACTGGGAATACCCTTTCGGGTTATGATCTGGCGTTCAACCGCCAAGCCGTCAAACGCAGCCGCGGTAAGTCTTGATACACGCACGGTCCCTGTTGTAACAGATCCTCTTGTAGAGGAAGAGGCCAGGGATCTTCTATGAGTAATTCATGAAGATCCGGATACCAAGCCCTCCTTGGCCAGTCTGGAACAATGAGGATCGCCCGAACCTTTGTTCTTCTTAAGATCTTTAGCACTTTTGGAATGAGCAGAGGCGGAGGAAATACATACACCGACTGAAACACCCATGGCGTCACTAGGGCATCCACTGCTATTGCTTGAGGATCCCTCGACCTGGAACAATATCTCTGAATCTTCTTCTTGAGACGAGATGCCATTATGTCTACTTGAGGAATTCCCAAAAGACTTGTCACATCTGCGAAGACCACTTGATGAAGACCCCACTCCTTTGGATGGAGATCGTGTCTGCTGAGGACGTCTGCTTCCCAGTTGTCCACTCCCGGAATGAAGACCGCTGACAGAGTGCTTGTATGTCTTTCCGCCCAGCAGAGAACCCTCGTGGCCTCTGCCATTGCCGCTCTGCTTTTTGTTCCGCCTTGGCGGTTTATGTACGCTACTGCTGTTATATTATCCGACTGGATCAGTACTGGCAGATTGCGAAGCAGATGTTCCGCTTGAAGAAGGCCGTTGTAAATGGCTCTTAACTCCAGAACGTTTATGTGTAGACAAGTTTCCAGGCTTGACCATCTTCCCTGGAAGTTTTCCCCCTGTGTGACTGCCCCCCAGCCTCAGAGACTCGCATCCGTGGTTACTAGGATCCAGTCCTGGATCCCGAACCTGCGCCCCTCTAGGAGGTGAGAGCTGTGCAGTCACCACAGGAGTGAGATTCTGGTCTTGGAAGACAGAATTATTCGGTGCAGGTGGGATCCGGACCACTTGTCCAACAGGTCCCACTGAAACACCCTGGCATGGAACCTGCCAAACTGAATGGCCTCGGTGGCCGCCACCATCTTCCCCAGTAAACGAGTGCATTGATGGACTGACACTCTTGCTGGTTTCAGAATTTGTCTGACCAGGTTCTGAATTTCCAGAGCCTTTTCCACTGGAAGAAAAACTCTCTGTAATTCTGTGTCCAGAATCTTTCCCAAAAACGACAGCCGCGTCGTCGGAATCAACTGTGATTTTGGCAAATTTAGGAGCCAACCGTGTCGATGCAGAACCGCCAGGGCGAGTATAATGTTCTGCACCAGTTGGTCCCTGGATCTCGCCTTTATCAGGAGATCGTCCAAGTACAGGATAATCGTGACTCCTTGTTTGCGAAGGAGCACCATAATTTCCACCATCACTTTGGTGAAAATCCTTGGAGCCGTGGACAGACCAAACGGCAACGTCTGAAATTGGTAATGACAATCCTGAATTGCAAACCTCAGGTAAGCCTGATGCGGAGGATAAATGGGAACATGTAAGTAGGCATCCTTTATGTTTACCGACACCATAAAATCCCCTTCCTCCAGATTGGAGATCACTGCTCATAGAGACTCCATCTTGAATTTGAATTTTCTTAGGTAGAAATTGAGGGATTTTAGGTTCAGGATTGGTCTGACCGAGCCGTCTGGCTTCGGGACCACGAACAGGCTCGAATAAAAACCTTCTCCCTGTTGTGACGGGGGAACCTTGATAATGACCTGATTTTGACACAACCTTTGTATTGCGTTGCATACTACCTCCCTGTCTGGAAGAGAAGCTGGTAAGGCCGATTTAAAAAATCGGCGAGGAGGAACGTCCTGAAACTCTAGTTTGTACCCCTGGGACACTATTTCTAAAACCCATGGGTCCAGGTCCGAACGAACCCAGAACTGACTGAAGAGTTTGAGACCTGGCCCCACCGGTGCGGACTTCTGCAGAGGAGCCCCAGCGTCATGCGGTGGATTTGGTAGAAGCCGGGGAGGACTTCTGCTCCTGGGAACCTGCCGAGGTCGGTGATCTTTTACCCCTTCCTCGAGTAGCAAGGAAGGAAGAACCTCGGCCCTTCCTGTATTTATTGGGCTGAAAGGACTGCATCTAATAGTGGTGTGTTTTCTTTTGTTGTGAAGGAACGTAAGGCAAAAATTATGACTTACCCGCGGTAGCTGTAGATACCAAATTAGCGAGACCGTCACCAAACAACAAGACACCACCTTTATATGGCAGAGATTCCATATTTTTCCTGGAGTCAGCATCAGCGTTCCATTGATGGATCCACAATGCTCGCCTAGCAGAGACTGCCATGGCATTGGCTTTTGATCCCAAACGGCCAATATCTCTCGCCGTTTCCTTTAGGTAGGCTGCTGCGTCCCTGATATGACCCAGTGTCAAAAGGACGCTATTCCTATCTAGGGTATCTATCTCAGATGACAAGTTATCTGCCCACTTTTCGATAGCACTACTCACCCATGCAGACGCTATGGCTGGTCTGAGCAGCGTACCCGTGGTGGCATAAATGGATTTTAATGTATTTTCCTGCTTGCGATCCGCAGGGTCCTTAAGGGCTGCCGTATCAGGACACGTGAGAGCCACCTTTTTAGACAAGCAGGATATGGCCTTGTCCACAATGGGGGGTGACTCCCACTTTTCCCTATCCCCAGAGGGAAACGGATACGCCACCTGAATCCTTTTGGGAATCTGAAACTTTTTGTCAGGGCTTTCCCAAACCTTTTCAAAAAGAGTGTTCAGTTCATGAGATGGAGGAAACGTTACCACAGGTTTCTTTTCTTTATACATACAAACCCTTGTATCAGGGGGTGGTCTACAGTATACCGGCGGTCGGGCTCCTGGCGACCAGCATACCGGCGCCGGGAGCCCGACAGCCGGCATACCGACACTTATTCTCACTCGTGGGGGTCCACGACCCCCCTGGAGGGAGAATAAAATAGTGTGGCGCGCGTAGCGCGCCTCCGTGCCCTTAGCGTGGCGAGCGCAGCGAGCCCGCAAGGGGCTCATTTGCGCTCGCCACACTGTCGGTAAGCCAGCGGTCGGGCTCCCGGCGCCGGTATGCTGGTCGCCGGGAGCCCGACCGCCGGCATATCGTAGTGAACCCGTATCAGGAACAGCAGGGTCCTCGTAAATATGTAATACGTCTTTTACCGCCACAATCATGTACTGAATACTCTTTGCTAATTTAGGATCCAATCTGGAATCACTAAAGTCGACACTGGAGTCAGTGTCTGTGTCGGTATCTGTGTCTGCCAACTGGGCAAACGAACGTTTTTGTGACCCCGAAGGGGTCTGTACCTGTAATAACACATCCTCCACAGATTTCTTCCATGCCGGGTTCTGAGATTCAGATTTATCTAATCTCTTACTAATACGAGCCACATTAGCATTCAAGGCATTCAACACATTTACCCAATCAGGAGTCGGCGGTGCCGACAGGGTCACTCCCACAGCCGTTTGTGTCCCTAATACAGCCTCCTCCTGGGAAGAGCACTCAGCCTCAGACATGCCGACACACGTGTCTCAAACACCCACAGACACACGGGCATATAGCGGACAGACCAACAGCAAAGCCTGTCAGAGAGACACAGAGGGAGTTTTGCCAGCTCACCACCCAGCGCCTAATCACCGGTTCTGGAACACTAAAGAATGCCCCAGACCTGCAGCGCTTTTATAATAAATATAACTTGCACCAATATTCCTGTGCCGCCCCCCCCGTTTTGCACCCTGGTACTAAGTCAGAAGTGTGAGAAAGGACTAGCATCTCTGCAGCCTTGTGGAGAGGAAAATGATGGCGCTGAGCTCTGTGAACTGTGAGGACGAAGCTCCGCCCCCTTAATGGCACGCTTCAGTCCTGCTTTTTTGAAATATATATTTATACTGGCGGGAGTTAGGACAGTGCCTAGGCACTTATGTCCCCTCTTGCCAGTCCATTTTGAGGTTTATCTGCTGCCCAGGGCACCCCCCTGCGCCCTGCACCCTGTGGTGCCGCTGTGTGTGGGAGCATGGCGCGCAGCGCGATCACTATGCGGTACCTCAGAAAGCCATCACTGAAGTCTTCTGATCTTCTTCTACTCACCTGGCTTCTGACTTCTGGCTCTGTAAGGGGGGTGACGGCCGTCTCTGGGAACGAGCATCTAGGCGTACCTAGCGATCAGACCCTCAGGCGCTAATGGTGTCCTGTAGCCAAGAAGCAGAGCCTTTAACTCACTGGAAGTAGGTCATACTTCTCTCCCCTTAGTCACACAAAGCAGGGAGACTGTTGCCAGCAGTCTCCCTGAAAATGAAAAATCTAACAAAAGTCTTTTCCCGAGAAACTCTGTAGAGCTCCTCAGTGTGCATCCAGTCTGCCTGGGCACAATTCTAAAACTGGAGGAGGAGGGGCATAGAGGGAGGAGCCAGTTCACACCCATTCAAAGTCTTAAAGTGCCCATGTCTCCTGCGGATCCCGTCTATACCCCATGGTTCTTATGGTTACCCCAGCATCCTCTAGGACATATGAGAAATTGCATTCATGTCCTCCTCCCACTCCCTTCCCAGTCCCAAACACTAATTTTTTTTTCTATAAAAATGTACAATATATCACAAGTATGATGAGCAGGCAGGCAGTGGGCATTGGCGGCATCGGACTGAGATGCAAATTAGTGGCGGAGGGTTGGGTCAGTTGATGGTGGGCAAGTTTGTAAGCCATTGGCGGTGGCAGCGGGCATCGGCTCAGTGGCTCGGCGGCGGTAGGGGTCAACGGCAGGATTCGGCGGACATTATGGCTGTAGTGCCTCACCAGCCACTGACCTCACCGCACCCCACTGCACTATAGAGAAGATGATGCATGCACTGGAACACTGTGAGTCTCTGCAGCTGATATCTGCTCCCAGTCTCAGCTCTGCATACTGGGAGCAGATACACATACTTGTCACACTCTCCTCACTCTCTCTCTCTGAGATGGAGGAACAGGAACTACATCATATAACTCCACCTTCGAGTGACTCCTGGCACTAGAGGTCTAACATTAGGGGATGCACCCATAGACTGGTAAACAGAAGGAGACAGGTAAAGAGAGGGTTGATTCTATTTCGGAGTGGGAGAAGGGACCTTCTGACGTATCTAGGGGAGGAGACACGTCACCAGGGGGAGGAGCTACGGGCGAACAGGGTACCCGAAAAGTACCCTCGCGGGCTCGCTTCGCTCGCCACGCTTCGGGCTCGGTGGCTCGCTCCGCTCCGCTCGCCACCTGATTACTAAAGGTAATAGTTGGTGGCATGGATTGTAGAGCAACTGTCCCGCTGGCCTAGCTCCTCCCCCTGGTGTCGTAACTCCTCCCCCTTACGGAAAAGGTCCCTTAGCCCACTTGATTCTATCATCTACCGTAAAGAGAGTACCATATACTAACAATTTCTTTGTAAGGATATCCTTATGTCTAGCCTATGCATGTTTAAATTGCTATACTGTGTTAGCCTTTACCACCTCTTCCGGGAAGCTATTCCGCTTGTGCACATTTCTGTGAAGTAATTTTTCCTGAGGTTTCCCCTGAATCTACTTCCCTCAAATTTTAGTGCATGTCCCCGTGTTCTAGTACCTACATTATGCTAAATTAACCTGTTACTATTATCATTAAGGCTTGATCTTGGAAAGTGTGACTCATCTGAAGTATCCTCCTTCTGATGGGAGCAGGCTTCTCACAAGACATAATAGAACTGGCAGTGATAGCTTCCTGTCACCTTCGGATTACCGCTTGCAGCTGGTACAAAATGCAGCTGCCAGACTAATAACCAACCAGCCCTGTTCCAGCCACATAACACCCATTCTCTACTCCAGGGGTGTTGAACCTTTCCTGCCAAGGGCCCAGGGCCGGACTGGGACTAAAAATAGGCCCTGGCATTTTTGAAGCACACAGGCCCACCTCTGTGACTCCTCCCCTTACTATTCCCGACTCCTCCCACTTATTAGTCTATGTTCTTACAAATATAATTAATATTCTAACAACATACAGGCGTACATCATTCTCTATTAAAATATACACAACCAGTGGTTGAAGTGGAAATTTTTAAGTGGGGGTATGGAAATGTGAGGCTTGTAATTAAGCGTGCGCGCTCTGGAAAAGGGGGCGTGGCCACTCAAAGGGGGCGTGGTCACTCAAAAGGGGGTGTGGTCTTCAGTGTAATTTACCACACCATACACCCCTTATACGCATTATGCACCACAATAGTAGGACCCCTTATACTATCTAGTACTGCTGCCCCTTTCACATTATACCACACAGTATGAGACAAAATTCACATTACAGCACCCGGTATGAGTCGAAATTTACATTATATGCCCCCGATAGTGCAGTGCCAGGTATACAAATGCCCCCACAGTGCCAGGTATACAAATGCCCCCACAGTGCCAGGTATACAGATGCCCCCACAGTGCCAGGTAAACAATTGCCCCCACAGTGCCAGGTATACAGATGCCCCCACAGTGCCAGGTATACAGATGACCCCACAGTGCCAGGTATACAAATGCCCCCACAGTGCCAGGTAACCAATTGCCCCCACAGTGCCAGGTAAACAATTGCCCCCACAGTGCCAGGTACACAAATGCCCCCACAGTGCCAGATCCACAAATGCCCCCCACAGTGCCAGGTATACAAATGCCCCCACAGTGCCATGTATACAGATGCCCCCACAGTGCCAGGTATACAAATGCCCCCACAGTGCCAGGTATACAGATGCCCCCACAGTGCCAGGTATACAGATGACCCCACAGTGCCAGGTATACAAATGCCCCCACAGTGCCAGGTAACCAATTGCCCCCACAGTGCCAGGTATACAGATGACCCCACAGTGCCAGGTATACAAATGCCCCCACAGTGCCAGGTAACCAATTGCCCCCACAGTGCCAGGTAAACAATTGCCCCCACAGTGCCAGGTACACAAATGCCCCCACAGTGCCAGATCCACAAATGCCCCCCACAGTGCCAGGTATACAAATGCCCCCACAGTGCCATGTATACAGATGCCCCCACAGTGCCAGGTATACAAATGCCCCCACAGTGCCAGGTATACAGATGCCCCCACAGTGCCAGGTATACAGATGACCCAACAGTGCCAGGTATACAAATGCCCCCACAGTGCCAGGTAACCAATTGCCCCCACAGTGCCAGGTAAACAATTGCCCCCACAGTGCCAGGTACACAAATGGCCCCACAGTGCCAGATCCACAAATGCCCCCCACAGTGCCAGGTATACAAATGCCCCACAGTGCCAGCCAATTGCCCCCACAGTGCCAGGTATACAATTGCCCCACAGTGCCAGCCAATTGCCCCCACAGTGCCAGGTATACAATTGCCCCCACAGCAGCCAGTGCTGCAGCTGCTTACCGCTGCTGCACTGCTGCTGTTGCTGCTGCTGCTGCTCCTCCTCCTCCTCCGGGCTGTGAGGGACGGGGGTGAGAACGCCGGGCGCCCGCCAGCACGGCTGTGTCTGGCGCGGCAGCGTATAGCGTTCAAGCCAGCCGCCGGTTCGTGAGCCAATCAGAGCTCGCGGACCGGCGGCTTCTGATTGGCTGCCGGTCCGCGAGCTCTGATTGGCTCACGAACCGGCAGCTGCTTTGAAGTCCGCTATACGCGCCGCGCCAGACACAGCCGTGCTGGCGGGCGCCCGGCGTTCTCACCCCCGTCCCTCACAGCTCTCCAAGCCTGACAGCTGAGACGCGCTGCCGCCGGACTGAGCGGCAGCGCGTCTCAGTGACCGCTGGACCGGCCCACGTGGCCATCGGCCCTTCTGGCATCTGCCAGAAGTGCCAGATGGCCAGTCCGGCCCTGCAAGGGCCATTTACATTTTTTCAAAATCATTCCACAGCCAGCAGAGGTTCCTCTCTCTCTCCAAAGTTGCCTCTCTCCAAAACTGATGACAGTGTTTTGGGTATCTTTGTAAACGAGCATGTACATCTCCCGAAGCCATCTGCTGCATCAAGGACGGCTTTATACTCGGCGGCTGCCTCCAGGCTGGGCAAAATGCCTGTCCGGGCTGGAGGTTCCCCACCCATGCTCTGCTCCCTTCACTGGCTGCATGCAAGATGGTGAATCTATTTCATGATTGGCTTACTGACTTTTAAAGCTCTACATGACCAGGGCCCAAAGTACCTGAAGCAGCTTCTGATCCCTTACTGCCCTGATCAATTACTGTGATCTGTAGATGAAGAACTACTGTATAAGCTAGAGATGTGCAGCGGGCATTTTTCGTGTTTTGGTTTTGGATTCAGTTCCGCGGTCGTGTTTTGGATTTGGACGCGTTTTGGCAAAACCAACCTTTCGGATTTTTGTCGGATTCGGATGCGTTTTGGATTTAGGTGGGTTTTTTTTTTTTTTAAACTCAAAAACAGCTTAAATCATAGAATTTGGGGGTAATTTTGATCCTATAGTATTATTAACCTCAATAACCATAATTTCCACTCATTTCCAGTCTATTCTGAACACCTCACAATATTATTTTTAGTCCTAAAATTTGCACTGAGGTCGCTGGATGACTAAGCTAAGCAACCTAAGCGGCCCATCTAGGAGTGGCACTGCAGTGTCAGACAGGATGGCAAAAATAGTCCCCAAACAGCACATGGTGCAAAGATAAATAAAAAAAAGAGGTATAAGAGGTATAAGATGGAATTGTCCTTGGGCCCTCCTACCCACCCTTATGTTGTATAAACAGGACATGCACACATTAAGAAACTAATCAATTCAGCGACAGGGTCTGCCACACAACTGTGGCTGAAATGACTGGTTGGTTTGGGCCCCCACCAAAAAAGAAGCAATCAATCTCTCCTTGCACAAACTGGCTCTACAGAGTCAAGATGTCCACCTCATCCTCATTGTCCGATTCCTCACCCCTTTCACTGTGTACATCCTCCTCAGAGAGTATTAATTCGTCCCCACTGGAATCCACCATCACAGGTCCCTGTGTACTTTCTGGAGGCAATTGCTGGTAAATGTCTCCACGGAGGAATTTATAATTCATTTTGATAAACATCGTCTTCTCCACATTTTCTGGAAGTAACCTCCTACGCCAATCGCTGACAAGGTGACCGGCTGCACTAAACACTCTTTCGGAGTACACACTGGAGGGGGGGCAACTTAGGTAAAATAAAGCCAGTTTGTGCAAGGGCCTCCAAATTGCCTCTTTTTCCTGCCAGTATACGTACGGACTGTCTGACATGCCCACAGTGATGCTGTCACTCATATAATCCTCCACCATTCTTTCAATGGTGACAGAATCATATGCAGTGACAGTAGACGACATGTCAGTAATTGTTGGCAGGTCCTTCAGTCCGGACCAGATGTCAGCACTTGCTCCTGACTGCCCTGCATCACCGCCAATGGGTGGTTTTGGAAATTTTATCCTTTTCCAGGCAGCTCCAGTGGCAGTAGAAATTGGAGGAGGAGCTGTTGGCGGGTCACGTTCCGCTTGACTTGACAATTTTCACTGTCTCAGCTTACTTTATAGTCTCATATGCTAATTGGCACCATTAAAGGTTGCAGTACAGTACTATAAACACAGTGTGGCTGCAAGTCAGCAGCAATTACCTTTACAATGTATAAGCGGAACTAAATGTGGATATTCACCTATGTGCCCTGATCTATGCTATTGCACTGTCCCTACGCATACTCTTGGTTTCATAGATGTCATCATTATCAGCATACACTTGCATCAGCTCTATCCTTGGTGCAAGAGAGCCATGTGAAATCCAACAAATATCAGCATGCACACAACTATACATAGCAATTGTGTCTGCATGCTCTTACTGGCCTATAAGTGTATGCCCTGTTATCTCACAGTTAAGCCCTTTCAGCCTCAAGAAACATATCCAAAATATGACCATATCTTACACAAAACACTGCAAAAACTTGAATCCATACACTTATTATCTCCCTCATTGATTATTGCAATAGTCTCCTGACTGGTCTTCCCAAAAATACGCTCTTACCACTACAATTCATTTTGAATGCAGCTACAAATCCCTCCATTGGTTACCGGTATTCTTCCATAATCAATATAGAACTTTTACTTACATGCAAGGCTATTAACCAAACTGCACAAACATACATCTCTTCACTCATCTCATCTCAAACTATCTCCCTACCCGACCTCTCTGCTCTGCACAAGATCTGCGTCTCTCATCCACACGCATTACTTGCTCCCACTCAAAATTACATGACTTTGTGGAATGCCCTCCCATGCACAATAAGACCCACCTCTAGTCTACAAACGTTCCCTGAAAACTCACCTCTTCAGACAAGCTTATCTAATACTGAACCCACCCACATAACCTTCAAAGACTCCCTATCTAATTACATCCCCTCTGTACAGTCCACACATAACCTCACATATTGGGGGAGATTCAAATGTTTGAATGTCGGTTGGGTGTCTGTTTTTTCCTGTCTATTAGATAGGAAAAAACAGACTCCCAACTGACTTTTCAAACATTTGAATCTCCCCCATTTTGTCTTTCTTCACTTTCAGACTCTCTTGACCCTTGGCCAACATAGCTGGGTGACCATATCACACAACCCATTAAGAACCTTTGCAATCTGGTGGATCATTATGCAATAGTTAGCATTTTTCCTTGTATATCAATGTCTAATTCTCTATAGATTGTAAGATTGCGAGCAGGGACTTCCTACCTCTGTCTGTCTGTTTTACCCAGTTCTGTTCTATTACTATTGTTCCAATTGTAAAGTGCAACAGAATATGCTGTACTATATAAGAAACAGTTAATAAATATAGTGGAGATATTTATTTTTGGCTACAGAGCATGATTCCCTGTATGTGTCCATAAGTATGTTATGATTTAGAACACGATACCACCACACAGGAGCGCACACGATACTTCTAGATAAATCAGGGGAAATAAGTCCTTCACTGAATGTCACGGGAACTTCTGTTGTGACTCCTCGGTGTTCCTCAATACCTCCAAAAAATAAAAAATACACAAACATAGTGTGATACTGTAAAATGTCCAGGGCTTTTGCCGTGTGTAATTTCAGAAACTCGTACCCCTTAAGATGGTCTACATGCATGTAGACAAATATAGCCTTATGGAGCGGATAACACCGCTTTCAAATGGAATCCAGATTGTTACTCCAATGCCATGTAAATCAAAGAGAATGCTTCCATAGTATAAAAACGTATAACATCATTTATTGGGATACAAATGACAGAAAAAATACTCCTACCAAATAAAAAGGTCTACTATTATAGGTAGACACAACAGCATAAAATAGCAGCATAACATATCACAGAAGCTGGGACTCCTACCAGATGATGTTGTCTACTAACAAATGGTAGACAAAAGCGCATGAATCCTGGGGAGCGTCAGACGTCCCTGGGTCTCAACCTCCAGATCCTTGGTAGGGGTCCCACTGTCTGTTCACCTTCCCTGTCAATGCGTTTCGATACCAAGGTATCTTCCTCAAGGCATAAGGGAAGTGAGCACACAGTGGACTATTTATACCCACAACATCACTAATTTGGTTGTCACTAAAACTAGACATGGATGAACCCACACTAAGTCCCTATCTATAAATATGGATAAAAATAACATCCTTTAATCCATTCCGTAATTTCACATTTATCACCACATTTGGTTACATCACATCCTGTTAAAGCCCGCCAAAATAGGCAATTGAATATACAGCTAATAGTCTCATATAAATAAGGGTCGGAAGTTCGGTTTATCCTGACGTCACCACCAGATGCCCATGGGTAACGGCGTTCGTAACTGCCGCCCGTCCTTTCCGGAAGTGGTCACAGCCGCGTCCCGGGATTGGGACGTCATTCCCGGAAGTCCTGTGTGTTCATGAAATTCAAGTCCCCCGCTGCATCTTCAGATGGTAGCAGAGGGCAGGGATGATACCGGAAGTGTCAGCTCCCACTTAGAATTATGTATCTCGGTTTCACTCACACTCCGTTTATTTGCCAATCGTGAACCTTTTGTGCAAGATGTACCCATATATGGGTCAGCGGTGGCCTTCTTTGTATATACATTTTCATAGGAGTTCATATTAGAAGACATAAAGTTGATGTCCACTCCAGTAAAATTTCCTTCATACAAAAATAAAACAAGTAAACAAAACAATACTTAATAAAATACATTAAAAATCCCAAATAAATTTCAGGGTACATATAATCTCATAAAATAAAGAAACCATTTCAATTCAAAATCTTTATATAATTGGTATCAATGTTTTGAAATGGTGAATCATATTCATATAATTTTTTGCCAATCTCCTGCTAATATCATTGTGTCTTGCATCTCCACATATTGGCCCTCATTCCGAGTTGTTCGCTCGTTGCTGAATTTTGCTATATTGCGATTAGTCGCTTACTGCGCATGCGCAATGTTCGCAGAGCGCATGCGCTTAGTTATTTTACTCAAAAGTTAGGTATTTTACTCACGGCATTACAAGGAATTTTCTTCGTTCTGCTGATCGGAGTGTGATTGACAGGAAGTGGGTGTTTCTGGGCGGAAACTGGACGTTTTATGGGTGTGTGTGAAAAAGCGCTGGTGTTTCTGGGAAAAACGCGGGAGTGGCTGGAGAAACGGGGGAGTGTCTGGGCGAACGCTGGGTGTGTTTGTGACGTCAAACCAGAAACGAAACTGACTGAACTGATCGCAGTGGCAGAGTAAGTGTCGAGCTACTCAGAAACTGCTAAGAAATTTCTATTCGCAAATTTGCGAATCTTTCGTTCGCAATTCTGCTAAGCTAAGATACACTCCCAGAGGGCGGCGGCTTAGCGTGTGCAATGCTGCTAAAAGCAGCTAGCGAGCAAACAACTCGGAATGAGGGCCATTCTTCGTAAGCCATAAAAGTTGATAATATGTTTAATATCACTATTATGCTTTTCTTTGAAATGCAGGGACAATGCGTGAGTCTCTACACCTTTTTTTTATGTTGCAAAGAAGTTTGCTGATACGGACCTTTAAAGCTCTTCCCGTCCTTCCAATATAAAACAGGTGGCAAGAACACTCTAAACTATACTATAAATAATGTTATTGGAATTACATGTTATGAATTCCCGTATATTACATATTTTTCCATTAATATCAACATTCTCCTTTTTACTGCCGAAGGTAGTTTTAAAATTTTTGCACCCCATACAGCAGCCGCACCTATAAAAACCCTTTGATGTTATGTTTGGGGTATTGGAGGGTGCTGGACATAGACTTTTTACTAACTGAGATTTTAAGTTAAGTGCTCTCCTAAATATACACACTGGGGTTCCGGGTCCCTTTTTAGTAAATTCCAATGGTTTTTTAGGACTTGTTATGGTTTGTTTTTGTAAATGTATACTTACCGACTTTTAAATTCTCCTCTCTGGGAGAATTCTGGAAAGGAGCTGCAGTTGGCAAGCTCAGGGTGCAGGGCATAGTTTTTGTGTCATTAGGCCACACCCCATAGCATTAAAATGCAGAGACTTGGAGCTATCTGGAGGGGGTGGGACTAAAGTATTTAGTTTGCCTCATTTAGGGGTCTGAGTGCCCCTGGCAAAGTAAGGAACTGGCACCCCCCACCTCCCCCACCCAGAGACACAGAGGGGGGAGTTACAGATAGGCTGAGGTCAGGGACACTTAGGGAGAATTACAGGGAGGGTGCGGGTACAGTGGCAAACGCAGGATTTCTAGGGGGAGGTTTCCAAATGCAGTACACAATCTCTCACTCTGCGGAACATTGGAGCAATTGTGGGAGTCTGGGGGAGCTGTAGAAGAACCTAGTAAAGACCCTGGACATTAATGTATACTGTATGGAATACAGTATTAATATTTAACACTATAGATGGTCTATATTATAGGGTGTATCACACATTTAAATAATATAAATAAGTGGTCAGGAAAAATATTAAACATACCATAATAAATAAATATTACAAACATAATAGAACCAGTGCTGCACTTTTTAAGCACACATTCTCCCACCTCATGGTAAGGCTCCTGTCTGGTAGCTATTCTCTTGTCCAGTGTACTGATTGAGGATTCACACAGCAAATTTGGTAGAAGAAGATGCTACCATTGGGCATGTGCAGCAGTTCTGCTCTGTCTCTTAAACTACATTATGTGGTGGTAGCTCTAGTTATCATGTTATATACCATTGCTATTGTTTTCATAATTTGAGCCACTTGCCAAGAGGAGGGGGGTTTCCGGGCAACTGGAAACACCCTCTGTGTTTGCCTATGTGGTAGGGACAATGAGGTGGAGGGCTTACAGGGAGGCTGAGGTCAGGGACACTGAGGTACAATTACAGGAAGGGTGTGGGCAGGGACACTGAGGGGGGAGTCACAGGGAGGCTGAGGTCAGGGACACTAAGGGGGGATTACAGGGAGGGTTCGGGTAGGAAAAATGAGAGGGAGGGGGTACAGGGAGGCTGAGGTCAAGGACACTGAGTGGCAATTACAGGAAGGGTGCGGGAAGAGACACTAAGAGGGAATTACAGGAGTGTGCGGGCAGGGACACTGAGGGGGGAGTCATAGGGAGACAGAGGTTAGGAACACTGAGGGAGAATTACAGGGAGGGTGCAGGCAGGGACACTGAGGAGGAATTACGAGGAGGGTGCAGACAGGGACACTGAGATATTATGGGGATGGTGCAGGCAGGGAGACTGAGGGGGAATTACGAGGAGGGTGCGGGCAGGGACACTGAGATGAAATTACAAGGAGGGTGTGGGCAGGGACACTGGGGGGGAATTACAGTTAGGGTGCGGGCAGGGACACTGAGAGGAAATTATGGGGAGAGTGCAGGCAGGGAGACTGTGGGGGAATTACGAGGAGTGTGCAGGCAGGGACTCTGAGACGGAATTACGGGTAGGGTGCGGGTAGGGACACTGAGTGGGAATTACGGTTAGGGTGCGGGTAGGGACACTGAGAGGGAATTACAGGGAGGGTCCGGGAAGGGATACAGAGGGGGAATTATGGTTAGGATGCAGGTAGGGACACTGAGAGGGAATTACAGGTAGGGTACGGGTAGGGACACTGAGAGGGAATTATGGGGAGGGTGCGGGTAGGGACACTGAGAAGGAATTACGGGGATGGTGCGGGTAGGGACACAGAGGGAATTATGGGGAAGGTGCGGGCAGGGATACTGAAGGGGAATTATGGGAAGGGTGTGGGCAGGGACACTGAGAGGGAATTACAGGAGTGTATGGGCAGGGTCACTGAGGCGGCAGTTACAGGGATGGTGCGGGCAGGGACACTGAGGGGGAATTACAAGGAGGGTGCGGACAGGGACATCGAAGGGATATATGCACACATACATACAGTTAAAAACTCCTCTCTAGGTGTAGTGGCACTACATGTCCCAGCAAATCCAGTTGACAAGGTGTGCTGGGACTTGGGTCTCAACATAGCTGGACAGGCAGTCACTGGTCTAGATACCTCTCCATACAGAGCTCTTTATAAGCTAAGATCCAGACTGCCAGGATAGACCATGCAGTGCAGCTACAGTACCGCAGAAAATGTACAGGTATGCAGAGGTGTATCTAGGGGTCCAGGCGCCCCTGGCAAAGTAAGGGACTCGCGCCCCCCATATTTGAAGTAGGGAAGGTGCATGTGCAAAAAAGGGACATAATCTTGTGGGAAAGGGGCATGACCATGCAATAGATCCGCCAATTCAAATTACGCTACACAGTAGTAACCCTTATACACATAATGCCCACACAGTAGCAGTTCCCTTTACACATTATGCCCACACAGTAATTCTTATAACACTGAGGAGACATCAGCAGTGCCTGGCCTGGCAATGCCACCCAAGGCCAGGTAGTATAATCAAATAGTAGTGCAAAGATGTGCAGTGCAGCACACTACCCAGTGGTGCAGGTAGAAAAAAAATCTTAGTGGTACTGTGTGCGCGCACCTTTAGCGTGCACACACCCAAAACTGGGTGTGGCCATATGCCACATGGGTCGTGGCCAATGAAAATGGGGGCGTGATACACATATAACCCCAATAGTGTCAGATACACATATGCCCCACAGTGCCAGATACACACATGCCCCCACAGTGACAGATACACACATGCCTCCACAGTGCCAGATACAAATATGCCCCCACAGTGCCAGATATGCCCCCACAATGCTAGATATGCCCCCATGGTGCCAGATACACATATGACCCCACAGTGCCTGTTACACATATGACCCAACAGTGCCAGATATGCCCCCATGTTGCCAGATATGCCCCCACATTGCTAGATACACATGCCCCCACGGTGCCAGATATGCCCTCATAGTATCAGATATGCCCCCATGGTGCCAGATACACATATGCCCCCACAGTGCCAGATAAGTCCCCACAGTCATATAGTCATAGTCCCCATCCCCCTCCCAGCACATAGCCATAGTCCCCTCCCAGTAAATAGCCATAGCCCCCATCTCCCCAAGCAATAGTCGTAGTCCCCCCAACATATAGCCATAGTCTCCACCTCTCCCAACACAGTCATACAGTAGTCCCCACCCCCCTCCCATCACATAACAATAGTTTCCGGCCAGCATAGATAGCCATAGTCCCCCTCCCTGCACATAGCCCCTCACCTCCCCATGCACATAGCCATAGTCCTCATCCGCCTCCCAGCACATAGCTGTAGTCCACCCTTAGCACATAGTAGTAGTCTCCCCCACTCCCAGCACATACATAGCCTCCCCACACAGCACATAGCCCTAGTTCCCACCCCACAACATCCCAGCAGATAGCCGTAGTATCTGGCAATACCTGCTGTGCCGAGCTACATGGGATGGAAGGCTGAGGATTGCTCAGCAGGCAGGAGCTGGCGCCGGTGTCCGGCACCGTACCAAGCTACGTTAAGAAACTGAAAATAAACTACAGCTTCAAGCAGCCCTTGCCGCCAGGAGCTCCCGACAGCAAGGGTTGCTGGGAGTTGTAATTTATTTTCAGTTTCTTCCCTGTAGTTCATTGCGGTGCCAGACACCGGCGCCAGCTCCTGCCTGCTGAGCGATCCTCTGCCCTCCATCCCAGGCAATGCACAGGCAGCTCGGCACAGCAGGTATTGCCAGACACTACAGCTGAAGGGATTCCACCATTGGCTGGGGGTGGCACCGTCGAGCGGCGCCCCCTGCTCGGCTGACGCCCCTGGCGAGTGCCATCCTGGCCAATGGGTAGATACACCCCTGCAGGTATGCTCACGCTGCACTGCTGTCTGGTGCTGATTGTAGTGGCTGGTGTTTGGTGACAGACCGCGTGAGACCAATGAGGAAGAGGAGATGCCTTGCCCCTCCCCATACCCAGTGCCAGTGACAGGGGGGTCAAAGGGGACACCTGTACCGGGCCCCTTGGACCATAGGGGCCTTACGGATACACCACTTAGTGCCATGCAAGGATGTGAGACATCTTATCCAAATAGGGCAGTGATCTGTAGGTGGTGTGGGTGCAGTTACAGAGTGACAGGAGCCTCCCACACGCAGTGACTGTGCGGTGCAAGTGTGCACCTGCTTTTCCGGGTCCAGTTGTGTTGCAGGCAGTTATGTGACATGGCAGCAGCTCCACTGGCTAGGATTCCCATGCCCCAGGGCGGGCACTTCTGGTGGGTTGTGAGGGCCGCATGGTACCTGCTGTGCAGTGTTCGAGACTGGATACTGGGTAGTGCAGTGCAGGTAAGTCTCTCACAGGGTAAGAGTGGATTGGTGAGGGGATATAGGGCTTTGGGATAGGGTGGGGGAGCTGGGAATGCAGCATGGAGTCACTGGGGGGAGACAGACTGTGGGATGTGTGGAAAGAAGGAGAGAGGGAGACAGACTGTGACATGTGTGGGGAAGAAAGGATGAGATATACAGTTATATATGTTTATAAATATTTATTTATTGACAGTTTCTTATATAGCACAGCAAATTCTGTTGCAATTCAATATCTATCTATCTATCTATCTAGATATATATATATATATATATATATATATATATATAAAAAAAAAATATATATATATATATATATATCTCCTATATAATAGCCCAGATCTGTGACTTTGTGCTTCATTTGCTAACGCTGGGCGGAGTCAAAACACTGGGCGGAGTTAGTAAAATGAGTCACAGATCTGGGCAAATCTATAGGAGACTTGGAGCAGGAGCAGATGGTATGGGCATGGCACAGGCAGGGGTGCATACCTCCGAACTTTCTTCAGGCAGGAGGGACACACGCACAGCAAAAAGGGGATGTGGCCAATGGGAAAGGGGGCGTGGCTTCACGGGTGGACCCGCGATCGCAAGCAATGCCCCTGTTTTCGTCAGTGAGGGGGCATGCCCAGCGCTCTGTGAGCTGCTGGCATGCCCCCCAGCGGCGGATTATGAGTCCGGGGGGCCCAGGTCACTTGAGACAGTAACCCTATCGCCTTGCTGTGCCTGCTGTGGGTTTAGGGGCGTGGCCTAATTGTGCCCCTCATGGCCACGCCCCTTATGCAAATTCCAGGATTATTATTTTTTATGGGATTTTAGCCCCTCAGCTAGGGGTAAATCCAGAGGGGGTGGTTGCTCCCCCCTACACACCCGCACAGGCAGCAGAAAGCAGGGAGGCTGCTGCCTCCCTGCAACACCACAGACCTGCCAACACGCAGCAGCGTGTGCTGACTGTAGGACAATGCTGCTGCTGTTACTGGCAGGACGGGGGAGCTTCAGAGCTGGGACAGAGCTACTCCAGTGAGGCCCGGGGTACGTACCCCCTGGGCCCACCCTTAATCCGTACCCCCTGATGCCCCCTCTCCCTCTGTCTCCACTAAGTAGACGCTGTGTGCATGCTAAAACCGCGGGACACTGCGGCCCGCGGGTGGGACAGTGGGACAGACCCAAAAAAATGGGACTGTCCCGCAAAAAATTGGGACAGTTGGGAGGTATGGAGGTGTGTGAGGGGGTATGTCATACAGACAGGCGGGCACCGGCTCACTGTGTACTTGACCCCCCCACATCAGCATACTCAGCAGGGTCACTTTCTGGCACATTCCACGCTTCTTAGCTGCAGTTTTGTGGGGCACCTGCCGTTGTGCAGGTTACGTACTGCCTCTGTTATCTCCAGCCCCGGCAACCCCACCGCTAGCTGCAGTGCTGCCGCCCGCAGTGAGGTGCGCCCAGCTCCTTCACACACTTTAGCCGGCGGGCAGCGCTGCAGAAGTCCGCGCTGCTTGCAGGCTCCGACCCCCTCCTCCCTCCAGCCGCAGCGTCGCCTGGGGGCTAACCAGTCACTCCCAGTCTCCCCTTACCAAAGTGCCCGGCAGCCGCAAGGTACGCGCCGCGTGCATGCTATGACCCCCTCCTCCCTCCAGCCGCAGCGTCTCCTGGGGGCTAACCAGTCACTCCCAGTCACCCCTTACCACAGTGCCCGGCAGCCGCGCGAGGTCCGCGGTGTGTGACTGAGGAGTGGGGGGGGAGGGATGCGGACGGGCAGAGGAAGCAGGACTCCAGCCTGAGAGAGTCAACCATGCCAAGTCTCCACCAGCAGCAGATCCAAACAGGTTGGAGTGGAACAGCAGCAGCCAGCAGCAGTGACTCCGGTAAGACACATCTGTCTGTCACCACTGTTTTGTCCCTAATACCAATCTCTCCCGTGCCCTGTGTTCTGTCATGTCCCTGTCACCCCTGGCCTTGCCCTGTCACCCCTGGCCTTGCCCTGTCACCCTTATCCTGGTCCTTTCACCCTTATCCTGGCCCTGTCACCCCTATCCTGGCCCTGTCACCCCTATCCTGGCCCTGTCAACCAAATCCTGGTCCTGCCGCCCCTACCCTGGCCCTGTCACCCCTATCCTGTCCCTGTCATTTCTGTCCTGGCCCTGTCACCCCTGTCCTTGCCCCGTCACCCCTGTCCTGGCCCCGTCACCCCTGTTCTGACCCTGTCACCCCTGTCCTGGCCCTGTTACTGCATACCCTCCAACTACCTTTTTGGCAGGTACAGTACCCGCAGCGCCTCCAGACCCCTCCCCAATGCACCACACCTCCGCACCTTCCCCTCCACCACATGCGACACTCCACCCCTCCCCCACACGCTGTGCCTCCAGACCCCCTACACCACCAGCGGCTCCCACTCCCCCACCCCTCCACCACCCACAGCACCTCCAGACCCCTCCACCATCCACCCCCCATATATGTCTCCCCCCACACCTGCCCCCCTCCACCCACAGCATCTGCAGACACCCTCCTCCATTCGCGGTCCTCCCTCACCCACCCACGGCACCTCCGCACCTGCCCCTCCACCACCTGCAGTGCCTCCGGACCCCCTTCCCCGTCCGCCGCACCACCCGCACCTGCCTCTCCCCCACCACGGTGCCTCCGGACCCCTTACCCCACCCCCGGCACCCCCGCCCCTTCCCATCCCACAGCACCTCCGGAACCCTTCAACCATCCGCAACATCCCTATACCTGCCCCTCCCCCACCTGCAGTGCCTCCGGACCCCTCCCCCATCTACAGCCCAGACTCTTCTGTCTTTCCCCCACCCACAGCACCTCCCAACCCTTCCCCATCCGGGCCCCCCCGCATCTGCCCCCCCCTCCACCTGCAGCATCTACAGACACCCTCCCCCATCCGTAGTCCCCCCGCACCTGGTCATTCTGTACATCGTGCCCTGCAGGTGCTGTTCACGCCGTCGCAAGGGGCTGCGCCTCCTTCACCATCGCACGCCCTTTCATTGTGCAATATTTAACCACTAACAAAGGAATGCAGGTAATACTCCATATAATACAAATATTGAACCCCATATAGGCATGCAAGGGTTAAAGGGGCGTAGCCCCTTGCGACGGTGTGAAGAGCGACGCGATGAAGCACCTAGTATATATATATATATATATATATATATAGATAGATGGATGAGAGGGCAGGCAGCTGGTACAGGTGTTTCTCCCCAAGGCAAGGTGTTCCGGCTTCCACTGGTCTTATCTGCAAAGAAAATAGTTTTGAGTCATATTTAACACGCTGCATTATTTATTTTATATTGAAGCAAAAGTAATACTTTTTCACTGGATATTATTTTTCTCCACATGTAGCAATATATAAATGGTCATGTAACGCATTGCTTCCCCTTGCAGTTGTATTTGATGTGTTACATGTCAGTTTAAAGTTTGCCACATTTGTATAATGAATATCTATGTAACATATACATATTACATGGAGATAAAATACATGTATAAACCTCCACTAATTCTTCTCTTAGCAATCTGATGAAACTAGATCAGTTAGTGAAGTATAAAGGGGGGTACTCACGGAGAGATCCATGCTTAAAATCTAAGCAATCTGACTAGATTGCTTAGATTTTTAGCACAGATCACTCGTGTGTAGCCCCCTCAGCGATAGCGATGCGCGGCCCCGCACATCGCTATCGCCGCTGCTAGATTGAGCCTGCATGCAGGCCAATCTAGCAGGTCGCTCATTTCACTGAGCGGCCCCCGTCCTCCCCCCGCATCGCTCAGCACACATCGCGCTGTGCTGAGCGGTGGGAGAGATGTGTGCTGAGCGGTGGGAGAGATGTGTGCTGAGCGGTTCGCTCAGCACATATCTCTCCCGTGTATACCCCCCTTTACTCTAATTGTAGTATGCACCCTCTGATGTTATTTGTGTGCACATATGGGAGATATCTGCTGCGATCCCTCCATGGTACATCTGGGGCATCCTTAATATTTGTGGGTACTCTCTGATCATGGCTGTTGTCAGGGGATATCTCACGAATATTGAATGCTAAATCTGGCCCTTAGTAACTTTTGGAGGAATTTCAGACAGTTTACATAGAGATGTAAATAAAAATTGGAGATACAGTACATTGTATTTAATGGACAACATTCTATAAATTAGAGGGCACATGGGTGGATTACTGACTGCTGTTGTTCTATATACTGTACTATAGAGACTAGCTGCTAATAAGATTAACCCCAACCTTGGGGGTCATTCCGAGTTGTTTGCTCGTTATTTTTTAGTCGCAATGGAGTGATTAGTCGCTAATGCGCATGCGCAATGTCCGCAGTGCGACTGCGCCAAGTAAATTTGCTATGCAGTTAGGTATTTTACTTACGGCAGTGGGTGTTTCTGGGCGGAAACTGGCCGTTTTATGGGTGTGTGCGAAAAAACGCTACCGTTTCTGGGAAAAACGCGGGAGTGGCTGGAGAAACGGAGGAGTGTCTGGGCGAACACTGGGTGTGTTTGTGACGTCAAACCAGGAACAAAACTGACTGAACTGATCGCAGATGCCGAGTAAGTGTGGAGCTACTCAGAAACTGCTAAGAAGTGTCTATTCGCAATTCTGCTAATCTTTCGTTCGCAATTTTGATAAGCTAAGATTCACTCCCAGTAGGCGGCGGCTTAGCGTGTGCAAAGCTGCTAAAAGCAGCTTGCGAGCGAACAACTCGGAATGAGGGCCCTTATTATATACCTGTTCAGCATGTCTAAGCAATCGGGTAACAATAGTACGAGATGGGACATTGCTGAGTGCTTGATCTCAGGTCCAGCATTGGACCTGCCCTCAGAGCTCATCAAACTGCTCCCTCTATACAGTACATATAGGTTACACGTACTGTATACTGATAAAGAATAAACACTGCATTATACTTGCCCATACCTCCCAACATACCTGTCCCAAGAACCAGGACCCTGTGTGTGCAAAAGGTGAGCGCATCTGATAAAGGGGCAGAGCCTAATGAGTAAAGGGGGTGGGGCCTTGCAGCACCCCTATCTGCATTACTGTAGCCAGAGCCGGCCCGAACCAATATGATGCCCTAGGCAAGATTTTGGCTGGTGCCCCCTAGCACCACCGCTGGTACCGCCTCTGACCTTGCACCTCTTTCCCAGCACCATCACCCCTCATCCATATCAGTCCTTATTTTGGTGTTTGTTCCCCCTATATTTTAAATAGGAACAGGTCGCACATTTGGCGCACAGCCCAAAAAGGTGTGTGTTTTTGCTGGCAAGGGGCATGGCCACACAATAGTAACCCCAATTCAAATTACGCCACACAGTACTGCAACTTTATTCACATTTGATTATGTGATAGTGTCCATAATTCACATTACATCCCACAGTAGTATCACTTTACCTTATAAACGTTACTCCTCACAGTAGAGCTCCTTATTCACATTACATGACACTGAATTGCTCCTTATTCACATTACACCACACCTTATTGCTCTTTATTCACATTAGATGACACAGTAATGCCCTTTCTATACGCAACGCCACATAGTAGAGCACCTTATACACATAATGCCACACATTAGTAATGTATTTATACACATAATTCCACACAGTAATGCCCCTTACACATATGAGACACATTATTAATGTCCGTATAAACATAATGCGCCTTACACATTATGACAACCTTTATTGTCATGTGTGTACACATATGCCGCACATTATTAATGTACTTATAGTACACATAGTGACACACATAGTGCCCCCTACACATTTGCTGAACATTAGTGCCCCTATACACTTAATGACACACATACAGTAGTACCCTGTTACACATATGCCGCACATTATTAATGCTTTTATATACATAATGACACACATAGTGCCCCTTACACATATGTTGCACATTATTAATGCATTTTTACATGACACACATAATGCTCCTTACACATATTCTGAACACTACTGCACAACCAACCCACTCACATGCACACAGCACTCACACTTCCACTAACACTGTGACCTCTGCCTCTGCTTGGATACAGATGTGTCCTCATACATCTTGCCTGAATGCTAACGTTGGGCACCTTTTTTTATGAAAATGCATCTTATTTGCATTGCTATGTAGCTAGGATGCACAAGCAGCTTCTGCTGATTAAAATGATATGCAGCATGCCTATATTCTGTGTGAGACTGGCTGTATCTGCATATGACATGCTACACACAGAATATAGGCATGCCGCATATCATTTTAATCAGAAGAAGCTGCTGATGCACCTAGGCATATCAAATGCCCTAGGCAATTGCCTAGTTTGCCTATACCTATGGCCGGCTCTGACTGTAGCACTCTCACAGATGTGGGACAGTTGGGAGGTATGTACCTTCCTGACATTCAGCTCCCAATAACCTGTGTATGCATTTTATTCTTTCATTAGGGAAGCACTTTATCGAAGTTTCCTACAGTATAAAGTATTCTTATTGTATGTTAGCGTAAGACACCACCATTGTTAGAAGGGGTCTCTGGAAAATGCCTGTCTCTTTGTTACTGAGCTAATAATAAACAGGGAACAGTATTATTTCCTGCTCTGGAAGCTGGTGCCTTGGGTGCCCGTGCCTCTTAATAGCGTCTTTTCTTGCAGCCTGATAAGTACAATGTAAATGTTATTTTATATTTATCCAATACACATAGTGGCTTATGCAGATCTGAAGTCTGTGCACGGAGCATATGTTGCTTGTTATCGCACTGCACATGTTCCATGACCAAGTATATACAGCTATGGGCAATGCAGAGTAATACCATCTCAGAAGCATCGCCACTTGTGTAGAGTTGGCGGCACGAGGCATTCTCCTGTAGGCTCATAGAGGGAGTTACAATGCATTGCAGGCTATACAGAGCTGTGCACACGGGTAGTCTTCAGTATGCCAACTGTCGGGATCCCGGCGCACAGTATACCGGCGCCGGAATCCAGACAGCCGGCATACCGACACTTTTTCTCCCTCGTGGGGGTCCACGACCCCCCTGGAGGGAGAATAAAATAGCGTGGCATGCGTAGCGCGCCACCGTGCCCGCAGCGTGGAGAGTGCAGTGAACCCACAAGGGGCTCATTTGCGCTCGCCACGCTGTCGGGCTCCCGGCGCCAGTATGCTGGTCGCCGGGAGCCCAACCACCGGCATACCATACTACACCCGTGCACACACCTAAGTACACCTGTTGTCTGACGGGTCTTTTGTACCAGGCATAGATACGGCTGGCTCACATGCAGACTGATAATGATGCTGGTCTGCCAGGTAAAGAGCTCGGTCACATGCAGACTGATAATGAAGCCGGATATGGAACCAAGTGTATGGATAGTGGTCACAGAGACGGGCTCATATGTGGACGGATAATGAAGCTGGTCATAGTACCAAGTGTATGGATAGGGGCAGGGCGGTCACAAAGATGTGTATAACTCTGCATATGGGATATTATTGGTATCAGTGGCCCAATCTATGGTCAGTATACTGCTGTGATGCAGGTAGGCAACTATGAGCCAAAGGAAACTGATGGCATGCACCTTGCTGCCCAAAATATCCTAAGGATCCGGCTGACAGGGCATGAGATCACACATGCTACAGCCACAGGACATTCAGTGGATACCTACTTGCAAGCTGGCACTCCTTCCCGTAGGAGGAAACTGGGCTCTGAGCAGGGCCGGCTCTACCATTAGGCAGCTTTAGGTGGCTGCCTAGGGGCGCCGGTCTCTGGAGGGCGCCACTAAATCCATTTACCAAAAAAATTATGGATGTCTCTGTATGTGGTCTCCTCCTTTTACATTGCGCTGGCTGCCGCTGTGGGTCTAATCAGGTGCAGCTGCCACTATCAGGCTGTACCACATAGTGTCTCAGCGCTTCCTCCATGCTGTCACGTGTAACATAAAGTCATGTGATGGCACATAGGAGGCGGATATAACTATGGCCTGGATCCCGGCTCTCCAGCAGCAAGCAGCTCCTGACCTACATGTCTGCACCCAGCTGCGTTGCTGTAACGCTGCTTCCGCCTGTAAGAGGAACCATGGGGGTCATTCCAAGTTGATCGTAGCCTTGCAGGGCTACGATCATGACAATAGACATGCGGGGGGACACCCAGCACAGGGCTATCCCTCCCCGCATGTCAGTGCCGCCCCCCTTCCCCTGCAGAAGTGCAAAAGCATCGCACAGCAGCAATTGCGAGAGAAAATAAGGAAACAACCTTTAGATAAGTAACCTATGGGGGTCTGCAGGACCACAGACAGTTCAGATCTTACAGTCCAATGGGTGGTTTGCACTTGTAAACAGCACAATAGGGAAAACACAGACACTGGGAACAATACTGGCAAATAATCCTGGCACTCAGCAAAAATGTGAAATTGGCCTCAGTGTCCTATGCAATTCCTAACATGCCATATTATGGGGGTCATTCCGAGTTGTTCGTTCGTTATTTTTTTTTTCGCAACGGAGCGATTAGTCGCTAATGCGCATGCGCAATGTCTGCAGTGCGACTGCGCTAAGTAAATTTGCTATGCAGTTAGGTATTTTACTCACGGCATTACGAGGTTTTTTCTTCGTTCTGGTAATTGTAATGTGATTGACAGGAAGTGGGTGTTTCTGGGCGGAAACTGGCCGTTTTATGGGTGTGTGCGAAAAAACGCTACCGTTTCTGGGAAAAACGTGGGAGTGGCTGGAGAAACGGAGGAGTGTCTGGGCGAACGCTGGGTGTGTTTGTGACGTCAAACCAGGAACGACAAGCACTGAACTGATCGCAGATGCCGAGTAAGTGTGGAGCCACTCAGAAACTGCTAAGAAGTGTCTATTCGCTATTTTGCTAATCTTTCGTTCGCAATTTTGATAAGCTAAGATTCACTCCCAGTAGGCGGCGGCTTAGCGTGTGCAAAGCTGCTAAAAGCAGCTTGCGAGCGAACAACTCGGAATGACCCCCTATGTGTATATATAGGCAGAAAGAATGGTTGTCACTCAAGGATTTAAAAGTGAAATAATGCAGTATTGTGAACAATGCAAGGATGATTGCAAAAGCAAAATCTACCTCTATTGGGGAAAACCATGTGTACTGCAGGGGTAGGGGCAGGGGGGAGGGGGGGGGGGGCAGATGTAACATGTGCAGAGAGATTTAGATTTGGGTGGGTTATATTGTTTCTGTGCAGGGTAAATACTGGCTGCTTTATTTTTACACTGCAATTTAGATTTCACTTTGACCAAACCCCACCCAAATCTAACTCTTTCTCTGCACATGTTATATCTGTCCCACCTGCAGTTCACATGGTTTTGCCCATTAAAGGAAGATTTTGCTTTTGCGTTCAACCTTGAATTAGGCCCAAAGTCACAACATTTTTTTTACTTTGTTTACAATATACTTTTTCCCTTTAAAGTCCTTGAGTATTGTCCCTTTTCTCTGTATATGTATAATGATGCAATTCACCCCAACCCACCTAATGGCCACCTTCATCTCCCCTTCGAGAGGTGGTGGTGGTGGTGGGGATTGCAGGTTAGGGGGCGCTAGGCTAAAGCTTGGCCTAGGGTGCAGAGAGACCTTGCACCGGCCCTGGCTCTGAGGACCACCATCCCCATTAGGCCCATTATAATGAATGGGCCTGTTACAAAAGGCATACAGAAGCTGGACTTTCCGCACATATAACAGACCCATTACTGATAATGAAGAGACAATGATTCAAATGATCACAAAGATGTATCTGTAGCAGCTTATTGCAGAAAGTCTTTTTCTGAAGTCAAGCATTTTATACCATCCTCTAAGGTTCCTGATGTGCCCCTGGCTGGTCTAACTACATCTCTTATATTACTTGTTACTCACTTTATGCCACATGTAGTAATCCCATTATCTGACCCATAACAATTCTGATCTGTCAAGCAAATACTTATTTGTAAAAACAGGAAAATAATACTTACAGGGAGACTCTGAATCCTTTGACAGGACAGGACCAGAGTACCTCTTCCTCTTTTGTCCTGTCATTGCAGAATGGACATTGCATATTTTAAGTTACAGTCGATTTATTTCATTTTATTCTTAGCACAGATATATAATCATATAATAGTATAGTATATTTTGTATGAACATGTAAATAAAGATTTATACTGTAAGGTTTCACTATCGGTTCATTGTTGTAGACTATGGGGGTATCCAATTAGCCACAATAACGTGGTTTTGCGATATTTTATTGCATTTGCTATAACTTGGTATCCAATTAACTGTGAAAAGTTATAGGCTAAAAGTCTCCATAGGGTTTATCGCAAATTTCTCTTCACCATCTCTGAGCAGGGGGTAAGTAGTGCAAAATCCCTATTTTAAGGTAAAATGTCAGGATTTGGTTTAGAACTCCTGGGACACCCCCATGAATGACTAATTAGGCACTTAGTTGATTTCAATTATTTTTAATTGGCCAATAATGACATATCATTTTTGGGATAAAAAAATTTAAAGTTATGGAAATTGGTGAACAAGGATGGGACAGGTATGTTTGGGTCCTTTATGAGTGGAATAAGTGTTTTTAGACTTGCAGGTGAGAGTAATCGGTCCATTTCCACTTTTTTTTTTAAAGTCCTCTACGATGACCTAAAAATATACTTATACCCATTTTTATGAGGCCCAGATTTAATGGGAGCACTTATTTTGCTGAACAAAAAAATAGCTTTCTATAATTTTTTCACTTAAAAAAAATGCATCTAACAGCCATTTGAGCCAATGACACCAAATAGTGTTATTATGGCCACTAATAGACTTCTATAATATTTTCTTATATTGGTTTGGCTTCTTGGAGGGGTACAGGCAGATTTCTTAATTTCTCCTATACTTATCTCTGATTTTGCTAGCTAGAATTATGCGAATCCTGTTATCACCATTTTGGAATAGGATGGGTGCTATAAACGGGAGCGCACAGGCTGCAATAAGCTGATAGGTGATAGGTGCGATAAGTTTACGTGCTAGTGCTATATAACCTCTAGCTCAGGGGCGGCCAGACTTTTGGAGTTGGCGATCTACTTTGAAAGCTAAAAAGCTTTTGTGATCTACCTAGGAGGAATAATAGCGCGCACCGCAGGCGCGTGCTCAAAAAAAGGGGTGTGACATAACAAAAAGTGGGCGTGGTATAACAAAAAGTGGGCGTGGTATAACAAAAAAAGGGACGTAGCCTTGCTGCACAGAGTGTAATGACTGCCTCACACGAAATAACACATTGGACCCCACAGGTAAAAACCTCAAACACATATGCCCCCACAGTGCCAGACACACATGCCCCCACAGTGCCATGTGCCCACAGTGCCAGATATGCCCCCACAGTGCCAGATACAGATATGCCCCCACAGTGCCATGTGCCCACAGTGCCAGATATGCCCCCACAGCGCCAGATTACAGATATGACCCCACAGTGCCATGTGCCCATAGTGCCAGATATGCCCCCACAGTGCCAGATATGCCCCCACAGTGCCATGTGCCCACAGTGGCAGATATGCCCTCACAGTGCCATGTTTCCACAGTGCCAGATATGCCCCCACAGTGCCAGATACAGATATGCCCCCACAGTGCCATGTGCCCACAGTGCCAGATATGCCCCCACAGCGCCAGATTACAGATATGCCCCCACAGTGCCATGTGCCCACAGTACCAGATATGCCCCCACAGTGCCAGATATGCCCCCACAGTGCCATGTGCCCACAGTGCCAGATATGCCCTCACAGTGCCATGTGCCCACAGTGCCAGATATGCCCCCACAGTGCCAGATACAGATATGCCCCCACAGTGCCATGTGCCCACAATGCCAGATATGCCCCCACAGCGCCAGATTACAGATATGCCCCACAGTGCCATGTACCCACAGTGCCAGATATGCCCCCACAGTGCCAGATATGCCCCCACAGTGCCAGATATGCCCCCACAGTGCCATGTGCCCGCAGAGCCAGATATGCCCCCAGTGCCACATATGACCCCACAGTGCCAGATATGCCCCACATTGCCAGATATGCCCCCACTGAGCCATGTGCCCACAATGCCAGATATGCCCCCATAGTAAAGCTCACCGGAGTGGAGAGCGCAGCGCAGCGCGCGCTTCTCCTGTCTTCCGCCCTGCTTCTCAGTCTAATCTCTGGCGGTGACGGCAGCGTGTATAGCTCAAATCAGGCGCCGGTCCGCGAGCTCTCATTGGCTAATGAACCGGCACCTGATTGAGCTATACACTCTGCCGTCACTGAGGAGGCAGAGCGGCAGGCAGGAGAGGCGCGGCTTCGGGTGGCTGGGCGGCGGATCGCGATCGACTGGTCGCATGTCCGCGATCGACCAGTCGATCGCGATCGACTGTTTGGCCACCCCTGCTCTAGCTCATCTTCATACTCAGTGGTAATGAGACCCCCAGAGGTTAGTGCGGTGCACAGGCAGTGGTGAGGAGATGGCACACAGGTGAAGATATATGTTGGACATGTTGACACTGACAGAATGCCGACATTGTCATAATATCAACATTGAAAATGTAGACAAAATATTGACAACTGATTTTAGGGTTATGTTTATGGTGCAGTCAGGGTTAAGGTTATTTGATAACTCTATTGAAAACCAGATTGTCAACATGCTAACTTACAATGTTGACATACTGGCACTATCAACATTATGTCAGTGTCGACATTTGACTTGTCAACATCCCATCAGTGTTGACAGTCTGACCATGTCAATATTCAGGTTATAGAAGTTTCCTACAGTATAAAGTACGTACTTATTGTGTGTTAGGATGTGTACACACGGTGAGATAAATCTGTGAGATTTTGACTATATAGTCAAAATCTTATGAAAAGTTAGTGCATATCTCATGGTGCTAGGCAGCTTGCGATACAGATTCGATCCTGATGCGCGCTCCCGTGGGGTTGGTATCGTAAGGCTAGATAGACTGTGCAGGCAAGTCAATCTTGACTATCTAGTGTACAATCTAGTACAAAGTATAGTCAAAATTGCCACTTAGTCAAAATCGTACATAGACAAAATCTCAAGTACAGATAGTCAAAATCTGTACAATCTGTGCTATCTGGGCTCTGGGGGAGTTCAAGGGAAATCACATAGTCAAAATCGAACATAGCAGGGATCTCACTGTGTGTACACACCCGTACCATTGTTAGAAGGTGCCTCTGGAATATGCCTGTCTCTTTAGTACTGAGTTAATAAGCACACAACGGTATTATTACCTATTCCGGTAGTGCCTGCCTTGTCCGGTGTCTGCTGTCCCTCCTCCGGTGTTTCCAGCCTCCTCTTCTTAGCACCTGATAAGTACAATGTAAATGTTATTCCATATTTACTCCTATACACATAGGGGATGATGCAGAGCGGTTTGCGTGAAACATATGTTGCTTGTTATTGTACTGCACATGTTCCATGACCAAGTATACACTGCTATGGCCAATGCAGAGCCATACCATCTCAGACGCATCGCCACATGTATAGAGTTGGCGGCACTAGGCATTCTCCTGTAGGCTCATAGAGGGAGTTATAATGCATTGCGGGCTATACAGAGCTGTGCGCACACCTAAGTACACCTGTTGTCTGATGGATATTTTGTATCGGGTATAGTGCTGGCTCATATGTGGACGGATAATGAAGCTGGTCATAGTACCAAGTGTATGGATAGGGGCAGGGCGGTCACAAAGATGTGTATAACTCTGCATATGGGATATTATTGGTATCAGTGGCCCAGTCTATGGTCAGTATACTGCTGTGATGCAGGTAGGCATCTATGAGCCAAAGGAAACTGTTGGCATGCACCTTGCCACCGACAGAGCCACCCAAAATATCCTAAGGATCCAGGTGACAGTGCATACGTGACCTGAGCTCACACATGCTACAGACACAGGACATTCAGTGCTGAGGCATCAGAGGAATCAGATTGAATACCTATTTGTAATCTGCCACTCACATAGGAGAGAGTTAAGCTCTGAGGACCAACACAATCCCCATCAGGCCCATTATAATGAATGGGCCTATTACAAAAGACATACAGAAACTGGAGTTTCCGCACATGTAACAGACCCATTACTGATAATGAATAGACAAAGATTCCAATCATCACAAAGATGTATCTGTAGCAGCTTAGAAAGTGTTTTCTTTTTCTGAAATCAAGCATTTTATACCATCCTCTAAGGCTCCTGCTGTGCCCCTGGCTGGTCTAACTAGGGGGTAATTCAGACTTGATCGCTAGGGTGCGTTTTTTGCATCCCTGCGATCAGGTAGTTGCCGCCTACAGGGGGAGGCTATTAGCTGTGTGCAGGTGTGCGATCGCATTTGTAGTAGAACTGCACAAACATCAGTTTGTATAGTTTCTGCTCAGCCCAGGACTTACTCAGCCGCTGCGATGATCGGGGCCGGAGCTGACGTCAGAAACTCTCCCTCAAAATGCCTGGTCCCTCCTGCATTTTCCTGAACACTCCAATAAAACGGTCAGTTGCCACCCACAAATGGCCTCTTCCTGTCATTCACCTTCCGATCGCCCGTGTGTTCACTTTTTTCGCACCATCCCATCGCTATGCACCAATGCCCAGTGCAGTCGTCCAACACGCTGGAGCAACACAGTGCATACGCATGCGCAGTACAGACCTGATCGCCCACTGTGCGAAAACACACAGCAGTGATCAGGTCTGAGGGGCAGATGTATTAACCTGGAGAAGGCATAAGGAAGTGATAAACCAGTGATATGTGCAAGGTGATAAAGGCACCAGCCAATCAGCTCCAATATGTAAATTAACAGTTAGGATCTGATTGGCTGGTGCCTTTACCACCTTGCACATATCACTAGTTTATCACTTCCTTATGCCTTCTCCAGGTTAATACATCTGCCCCATAGATTGGTAAATGCTCAATTAGCTTAGTGATATCATTCAGGTGCTCGAAAGGAAGGGGTATTTCTGAGCAAGAAAAAAAGTAATTGTTTCCCCAGCACCCTGAATGATAACAGTAACCAGATATCAATCCCACATGATAATAGAATTCAGAGATCTTCGTTACACATATTTGCGCAAATGTGTGGTTAAGCCCCAAAGCCGCATCAAGGCCTCTCTGTATATTTGGGGTCCCTAGCGCTATATCTAGGTGCAGGGTGTGGCACCCCAAAACACCAGAATGAGCCAGAAAGCCCAGCGTGGCACACCAGTGTAAAAAACTATAGTGTTAATAAATTAGTATTTAGGAAGCCGAAGCTATAGAGGGGGTGATACAAACATGAAATGTAATTAAAATAGATAAATAGTGTTAGAAAATTAATAAGTGAAAAGTGTTAATAGAATGTAAAGGTATGCCACACTAAAGCCATCCAGCTCAGCCAGTCCAGAGGCACCACACCTCACACCTCCATTACTCCAATCTGGGTCTAATATTAACCAGCAAGGAGCCACATGATAATGGCTCCTTACTAAAATATGTCTAAGCTAAGAGCTACCTACCTTGGAGCAACCCCATAATGCTCCATGTGGCATGTCAGGGCCTGCACCTCCTCCTAATGCAGGAACCTCTCTGCCTCTCACAACAGACATATAGATTGGTAAATGCTCAATTAGCTTAGTAATATCATTCAGGTGCTCGAAAGGAAGGGGTATTTCTGAGCAAGAAAAAAAGCAATTGTTTCCCCAGCACCCTGAATGATAACAGTAACCAGATATAAATCCCACATGATAATAGAATTCAGAGATCTTCGTTACACATATTTGCGCAAATGTGTGGTTAAGCCCCAAAGCCGCATCAAGGCCTCTCTGTATATTTTGGGTCCCTAGCGCTATATCTAGGTGCAGGGTGTGGCACCCCAAAACACCAGAATGAGCCAGAAAGCCCAGCGTGGCACACCAGTGTAAAAAACTATATTGTTAATAAATTAGTATTTAGGAAGCCGAAGCTATAGAGGGGGTGATACAAACATGAAATGTAATTAAAATAGAGAAATAGTGTTAGAAAATTAATAAGTGAAAAGTGTTAATAGAATGTAAAGGTATGCCACACTAAAGCCATCCAGCTCAGCCAGTCCAGAGGCACCACACCTCACACCTCCATTACCCCAATCTGGGTCTAATATTAACCAGCAAGGAGCCACATGATAATGGCTCCTTACTAAAATATGTCTAAGCTAAGAGCTACCTACCTTGGAGCAACCCCATAATGCTCCATGTGGCATGTCAGGGCCTGCACCTCCTCCTAATGCAGGAACCTCTCTGCCTCTCACAACAGACATATAGATTGGTAAATGCTCAATTAGCTTAGTGATATCATTCAGGTGCTCGAAAGGAAGGGGTATTTCTGAGCAAGAAAAAAAGCAATTGTTTCCCCAGCACCCTGAATGATAACAGTAACCAGATATAAATCCCACATGATAATAGAATTCAGAGATCTTCGTTACACATATTTGCGCAAATGTGTGGTTAAGCCCCAAAGCCGCATCAAGGCCTCTCTGTATATTTGGGGTCCCTAGCGCTATATCTAGGTGCAGGGTGTGGCACCCCAAAACACCAGAATGAGCCAGAAAGCCCAGCGTGGCACACCAGTGTAAAAAACTATAGTTTTAATAAATTAGTATTTAGGAAGCCGAAGCTTTAGAGGGGGTGATACAAACATGAAATGTAATTAAAATAGATAAATAGTGTTAGAAAATTAATAAGTGAAAAGTGTTAATAGAATGTAAAGGTATGCCACACCAAAGCCATCCGGCTCAGCCAGTCCAGAGGCACCACACCTCACACCTCCATTACCCCAATCTGGGTCTAATATTAACCAGCAAGGAGCCACATGATAATGGCTCCTTACTAAAATATGTCTAAGCTAAGAGCTACCTACCTTGGAGCAACCCCATAATGCTCCATGTGGCATGTCAGGGCCTGCACCTCCTCCTAATGCAGGAACCTCTCTGCCTCTCACAACAGACATATAGATTGGTAAATGCTCAATTAGCTTAGTGATATCATTCAGGTGCTCGAAAGGAAGGGGTATTTCTGAGCAAGAAAAAAAGTAATTGTTTCCCCAGCACCCTGAATGATAACAGTAACCAGATATCAATCCCACATGATAATAGAATTCAGAGATCTTCGTTACACATATTTGCGCAAATGTGTGGTTAAGCCCCAAAGCCGCATCAAGGCCTCTCTGTATATTTGGGGTCCCTAGCGCTATATCTAGGTGCAGGGTGTGGCACCCCAAAACACCAGAATGAGCCAGAAAGCCCAGCGTGGCACACCAGTGTAAAAAACTATAGTGTTAATAAATTAGTATTTAGGAAGCCGAAGCTATAGAGGGGGTGATACAAACATGAAATGTAATTAAAATAGATAAATAGTGTTAGAAAATTAATAAGTGAAAAGTGTTAATAGAATGTAAAGGTATGCCACACTAAAGCCATCCAGCTCAGCCAGTCCAGAGGCACCACACCTCACACCTCCATTACTCCAATCTGGGTCTAATATTAACCAGCAAGGAGCCACATGATAATGGCTCCTTACTAAAATATGTCTAAGCTAAGAGCTACCTACCTTGGAGCAACCCCATAATGCTCCATGTGGCATGTCAGGGCCTGCACCTCCTCCTAATGCAGGAACCTCTCTGCCTCTCACAACAGACATATAGATTGGTAAATGCTCAATTAGCTTAGTAATATCATTCAGGTGCTCGAAAGGAAGGGGTATTTCTGAGCAAGAAAAAAAGCAATTGTTTCCCCAGCACCCTGAATGATAACAGTAACCAGATATAAATCCCACATGATAATAGAATTCAGAGATCTTCGTTACACATATTTGCGCAAATGTGTGGTTAAGCCCCAAAGCCGCATCAAGGCCTCTCTGTATATTTTGGGTCCCTAGCGCTATATCTAGGTGCAGGGTGTGGCACCCCAAAACACCAGAATGAGCCAGAAAGCCCAGCGTGGCACACCAGTGTAAAAAACTATATTGTTAATAAATTAGTATTTAGGAAGCCGAAGCTATAGAGGGGGTGATACAAACATGAAATGTAATTAAAATAGAGAAATAGTGTTAGAAAATTAATAAGTGAAAAGTGTTAATAGAATGTAAAGGTATGCCACACTAAAGCCATCCAGCTCAGCCAGTCCAGAGGCACCACACCTCACACCTCCATTACCCCAATCTGGGTCTAATATTAACCAGCAAGGAGCCACATGATAATGGCTCCTTACTAAAATATGTCTAAGCTAAGAGCTACCTACCTTGGAGCAACCCCATAATGCTCCATGTGGCATGTCAGGGCCTGCACCTCCTCCTAATGCAGGAACCTCTCTGCCTCTCACAACAGACATATAGATTGGTAAATGCTCAATTAGCTTAGTGATATCATTCAGGTGCTCGAAAGGAAGGGGTATTTCTGAGCAAGAAAAAAAGCAATTGTTTCCCCAGCACCCTGAATGATAACAGTAACCAGATATAAATCCCACATGATAATAGAATTCAGAGATCTTCGTTACACATATTTGCGCAAATGTGTGGTTAAGCCCCAAAGCCGCATCAAGGCCTCTCTGTATATTTGGGGTCCCTAGCGCTATATCTAGGTGCAGGGTGTGGCACCCCAAAACACCAGAATGAGCCAGAAAGCCCAGCGTGGCACACCAGTGTAAAAAACTATAGTTTTAATAAATTAGTATTTAGGAAGCCGAAGCTTTAGAGGGGGTGATACAAACATGAAATGTAATTAAAATAGATAAATAGTGTTAGAAAATTAATAAGTGAAAAGTGTTAATAGAATGTAAAGGTATGCCACACCAAAGCCATCCGGCTCAGCCAGTCCAGAGGCACCACACCTCACACCTCCATTACCCCAATCTGGGTCTAATATTAACCAGCAAGGAGCCACATGATAATGGCTCCTTACTAAAATATGTCTAAGCTAAGAGCTACCTACCTTGGAGCAACCCCATAATGCTCCATGTGGCATGTCAGGGCCTGCACCTCCTCCTAATGCAGGAACCTCTCTGCCTCTCACAACAGACATATAGATTGGTAAATGCTCAATTAGCTTAGTGATATCATTCAGGTGCTCGAAAGGAAGGGGTATTTCTGAGCAAGAAAAAAAGCAATTGTTTCCCCAGCACCCTGAATGATAACAGTAACCAGATATAAATCCCACATGATAATAGAATTCAGAGATCTTCGTTACACATATTTGCGCAAATGTGTGGTTAAGCCCCAAAACCGCATCAAGGCCTCTCTGTATATTTGGGGTCCCTAGCGCTATATCTAGGTGCAGGGTGTGGCACCCCAAAACACCAGAATGAGCCAGAAAGCCCAGCATGGCACACCAGTGTAAAAAACTATAGTGTTAATAAATTAGTATTTAGGAAGCCGAAGCTATAGATGGGGTGATACAAACATGAAATGTAATTAAAATAGAGAAATAGTGTTAGAAAATTAATAAGTGAAAAGTGTTAATAGAATGTAAAGGTATGCCACACTAAAGCCATCCAGCTCAGCCAGTCCAGAGGCACCACACCTCACACCTCCATTACCCCAATCTGGGTCTAATATTAACCAGCAAGGAGCCACATGATAATGGCTCCTTACTAAAATATGTCTAAGCTAAGAGCTACCTACCTTGGAGCAACCCCATAATGCTCCATGTGGCATGTCAGGGCCTGCACCTCCTCCTAATGCAGGAACCTCTCTGCCTCTCACAACAGACATATAGATTGGTAAATGCTCAATTAGCTTAGTGATATCATTCAGGTGCTCGAAAGGAAGGGGTATTTCTGAGCAAGAAAAAAAGCAATTGTTTCCCCAGCACCCTGAATGATAACAGTAACCAGATATAAATCCCACATGATAATAGAATTCAGAGATCTTCGTTACACATATTTGCGCAAATGTGTGGTTAAGCCCCAAAGCCGCATCAAGGCCTCTCTGTATATTTGGGGTCCCTAGCGCTATATCTAGGTGCAGGGTGTGGCACCCCAAAACACCAGAATGAGCCAGAAAGCCCAGCGTGGCACACCAGTGTAAAAAACTATAGTGTTAATAAATTAGTATTTAGGAAGCCGAAGCTATAGAGGGGGTGATACAAACATGAAATGTAATTAAAATAGAGAAATAGTGTTAGAAAATTAATAAGTGAAAAGTGTTAATAGAATGTAAAGGTATGCCACACTAAAGCCATCCAGCTCAGCCAGTCCAGAGGCACCACACCTCACACCTCCATTACCCCAATCTGGGTCTAATATTAACCAGCAAGGAGCCACATGATAATGGCTCCTTACTAAAATATGTCTAAGCTAAGAGCTACCTACCTTGGAGCAACCCCATAATGCTCCATGTGGCTTGTCAGGGCCTGCACCTCCTCCTAATGCAGGAACCTCTCTGCCTCTCACAACAGACATATAGATTGGTAAATGCTCAATTAGCTTAGTGATATCATTCAGGTGCTCGAAAGGAAGGGGTATTTCTGAGCAAGAAAAAAAGCAATTGTTTCCCCAGCACCCTGAATGATAACAGTAACCAGATATAAATCCCACATGATAATAGAATTCAGAGATCTTCGTTACACATATTTGCGCAAATGTGTGGTTAAGCCCCAAAGCCGCATCAAGGCCTCTCTGTATATTTGGGGTCCCTAGCGCTATATCTAGGTGCAGGGTGTGGCACCCCAAAACACCAGAATGAGCCAGAAAGCCCAGCGTGGCACACCAGTGTAAAAAACTATAGTGTTAATAAATTAGTATTTAGGAAGCCGAAGCTATAGAGGGGGTGATACAAACATGAAATGTAATTAAAATAGAGAAATAGTGTTAGAAAATTAATAAGTGAAAAGTGTTAATAGAATGTAAAGGTATGCCACACTAAAGCCATCCAGCTCAGCCAGTCCAGAGGCACCACACCTCACACCTCCATTACCCCAATCTGGGTCTAATATTAACCAGCAAGGAGCCACATGATAATGGCTCCTTACTAAAATATGTCTAAGCTAAGAGCTACCTACCTTGGAGCAACCCCATAATGCTCCATGTGGCATGTCAGGGCCTGCACCTCCTCCTAATGCAGGAACCTCTCTGCCTCTCACAACAGACATATAGATTGGTAAATGCTCAATTAGCTTAGTGATATCATTCAGGTGCTCGAAAGGAAGGGGTATTTCTGAGCAAGAAAAAAAGCAATTGTTTCCCCAGCACCCTGAATGATAACAGTAACCAGATATAAATCCCACATGATAATAGAATTCAGAGATCTTCGTTACACATATTTGCGCAAATGTGTGGTTAAGCCCCAAAGCCGCATCAAGGCCTCTCTGTATATTTGGGGTCCCTAGCGCTATATCTAGGTGCAGGGTGTGGCACCCCAAAACACCAGAATGAGCCAGAAAGCCCAGCGTGGCACACCAGTGTAAAAAACTATAGTTTTAATAAATTAGTATATAGGAAGCCGAAGCTATAGAGGGGGTGATACAAACATGAAATGTAATTAAAATAGAGAAATAGTGTTAGAAAATTAATAAGTGAAAAGTGTTAATAGAATGTAAAGGTATGCCACACTAAAGCCATCCAGCTCAGCCAGTCCAGAGGCACCACACCTCACACCTCCATTACCCCAATCTGGGTCTAATATTAACCAGCAAGGAGCCACATGATAATGGCTCCTTACTAAAATATGTCTAAGCTAAGAGCTACCTACCTTGGAGCAACCCCATAATGCTCCATGTGGCATGTCAGGGCCTGCACCTCCTCCTAATGCAGGAACCTCTCTGCCTCTCACAACAGACATATAGATTGGTAAATGCTCAATTAGCTTAGTGATATCATTCAGGTGCTCGAAAGGAAGGGGTATTTCTGAGCAAGAAAAAAAGCAATTGTTTCCCCAGCACCCTGAATGATAACAGTAACCAGATATAAATCCCACATGATAATAGAATTCAGAGATCTTCGTTACACATATTTGCGCAAATGTGTGGTTAAGCCCCAAAACCGCATCAAGGCCTCTCTGTATATTTGGGGTCCCTAGCGCTATATCTAGGTGCAGGGTGTGGCACCCCAAAACACCAGAATGAGCCAGAAAGCCCAGCGTGGCACACCAGTGTAAAAAACTATAGTGTTAATAAATTAGTATTTAGGAAGCCGAAGCTATAGAGGGGGTGATACAAACATGAAATGTAATTAAAATAGAGAAATAGTGTTAGAAAATTAATAAGTGAAAAGTGTTAATAGAATGTAAAGGTATGCCACACTAAAGCCATCCAGCTCAGCCAGTCCAGAGGCACCACACCTCACACCTCCATTACCCCAATCTGGGTCTAATATTAACCAGCAAGGAGCCACATGATAATGGCTCCTTACTAAAATATGTCTAAGCTAAGAGCTACCTACCTTGGAGCAACCCCATAATGCTCCATGTGGCTTGTCAGGGCCTGCACCTCCTCCTAATGCAGGAACCTCTCTGCCTCTCACAACAGACATATAGATTGGTAAATGCTCAATTAGCTTAGTGATATCATTCAGGTGCTCGAAAGGAAGGGGTATTTCTGAGCAAGAAAAAAAGCAATTGTTTCCCCAGCACCCTGAATGATAACAGTAACCAGATATAAATCCCACATGATAATAGAATTCAGAGATCTTCGTTACACATATTTGCGCAAATGTGTGGTTAAGCCCCAAAGCCGCATCAAGGCCTCTCTGTATATTTGGGGTCCCTAGCGCTATATCTAGGTGCAGGGTGTGGCACCCCAAAACACCAGAATGAGCCAGAAAGCCCAGCGTGGCACACCAGTGTAAAAAACTATAGTGTTAATAAATTAGTATTTAGGAAGCCGAAGCTATAGAGGGGGTGATACAAACATGAAATGTAATTAAAATAGAGAAATAGTGTTAGAAAATTAATAAGTGAAAAGTGTTAATAGAATGTAAAGGTATGCCACACTAAAGCCATCCAGCTCAGCCAGTCCAGAGGCACCACACCTCACACCTCCATTACCCCAATCTGGGTCTAATATTAACCAGCAAGGAGCCACATGATAATGGCTCCTTACTAAAATATGTCTAAGCTAAGAGCTACCTACCTTGGAGCAACCCCATAATGCTCCATGTGGCATGTCAGGGCCTGCACCTCCTCCTAATGCAGGAACCTCTCTGCCTCTCACAACAGACATATAGATTGGTAAATGCTCAATTAGCTTAGTGATATCATTCAGGTGCTCGAAAGGAAGGGGTATTTCTGAGCAAGAAAAAAAGCAATTGTTTCCCCAGCACCCTGAATGATAACAGTAACCAGATATAAATCCCACATGATAATAGAATTCAGAGATCTTCGTTACACATATTTGCGCAAATGTGTGGTTAAGCCCCAAAGCCGCATCAAGGCCTCTCTGTATATTTGGGGTCCCTAGCGCTATATCTAGGTGCAGGGTGTGGCACCCCAAAACACCAGAATGAGCCAGAAAGCCCAGCGTGGCACACCAGTGTAAAAAACTATAGTTTTAATAAATTAGTATTTAGGAAGCCGAAGCTATAGAGGGGGTGATACAAACATGAAATGTAATTAAAATAGAGAAATAGTGTTAGAAAATTAATAAGTGAAAAGTGTTAATAGAATGTAAAGGTATGCCACACTAAAGCCATCCAGCTCAGCCAGTCCAGAGGCACCACACCTCACACCTCCATTACCCCAATCTGGGTCTAATATTAACCAGCAAGGAGCCACATGATAATGGCTCCTTACTAAAATATGTCTAAGCTAAGAGCTACCTACCTTGGAGCAACCCCATAATGCTCCATGTGGCATGTCAGGGCCTGCACCTCCTCCTAATGCAGGAACCTCTCTGCCTCTCACAACAGACATATAGATTGGTAAATGCTCAATTAGCTTAGTGATATCATTCAGGTGCTCGAAAGGAAGGGGTATTTCTGAGCAAGAAAAAAAGCAATTGTTTCCCCAGCACCCTGAATGATAACAGTAACCAGATATAAATCCCACATGATAATAGAATTCAGAGATCTTCGTTACACATATTTGCGCAAATGTGTGGTTAAGCCCCAAAACCGCATCAAGGCCTCTCTGTATATTTGGGGTCCCTAGCGCTATATCTAGGTGCAGGGTGTGGCACCCCAAAACACCAGAATGAGCCAGAAAGCCCAGCGTGGCACACCAGTGTAAAAAACTATAGTGTTAATAAATTAGTATTTAGGAAGCCGAAGCTATAGATGGGGTGATACAAACATGAAATGTAATTAAAATAGAGAAATAGTGTTAGAAAATTAATAAGTGAAAAGTGTTAATAGAATGTAAAGGTATGCCACACTAAAGCCATCCAGCTCAGCCAGTCCAGAGGCACCACACCTCACACCTCCATTACCCCAATCTGGGTCTAATATTAACCAGCAAGGAGCCACATGATAATGGCTCCTTACTAAAATATGTCTAAGCTAAGAGCTACCTACCTTGGAGCAACCCCATAATGCTCCATGTGGCATGTCAGGGCCTGCACCTCCTCCTAATGCAGGAACCTCTCTGCCTCTCACAACCGACATATAGATTGGTAAATGCTCATTTAGCTTAGTGATATCATTCAGGTGCTCGAAAGGAAGGGGTATTTCTGAGCAAGAAAAAAAGCAATTGTTTCCCCAGCACCCTGAATGATAACAGTAACCAGATATAAATCCCACATGATAATAGAATTCAGAGATCTTCGTTACACATATTTGCGCAAATGTGTGGTTAAGCCCCAAAGCCGCATCAAGGCCTCTCTGTATATTTGGGGTCCCTAGCGCTATATCTAGGTGCAGGGTGTGGCACCCCAAAACACCAGAATGAGCCAGAAAGCCCAGCGTGGCACACCAGTGTAAAAAACTATAGTGTTAATAAATTAGTATTTAGGAAGCCGAAGCTATAGAGGGGGTGATACAAACATGAAATGTAATTAAAATAGAGAAATAGTGTTAGAAAATTAATAAGTGAAAAGTGTTAATAGAATGTAAAGGTATGCCACACTAAAGCCATCCAGCTCAGCCAGTCCAGAGGCACCACACCTCACACCTCCATTACCCCAATCTGGGTCTAATATTAACCAGCAAGGAGCCACATGATAATGGCTCCTTACTAAAATATGTCTAAGCTAAGAGCTACCTACCTTGGAGCAACCCCATAATGCTCCATGTGGCATGTCAGGGCCTGCACCTCCTCCTAATGCAGGAACCTCTCTGCCTCTCACAACAGACATATAGATTGGTAAATGCTCAATTAGCTTAGTGATATCATTCAGGTGCTCGAAAGGAAGGGGTATTTCTGAGCAAGAAAAAAAGCAATTGTTTCCCCAGCACCCTGAATGATAACAGTAACCAGATATAAATCCCACATGATAATAGAATTCAGAGATCTTCGTTACACATATTTGCGCAAATGTGTGGTTAAGCCCCAAAACCGCATCAAGGCCTCTCTGTATATTTGGGGTCCCTAGCGCTATATCTAGGTGCAGGGTGTGGCACCCCAAAACACCAGAATGAGCCAGAAAGCCCAGCATGGCACACCAGTGTAAAAAACTATAGTGTTAATAAATTAGTATTTAGGAAGCCGAAGCTATAGATGGGGTGATACAAACATGAAATGTAATTAAAATAGAGAAATAGTGTTAGAAAATTAATAAGTGAAAAGTGTTAATAGAATGTAAAGGTATGCCACACTAAAGCCATCCAGCTCAGCCAGTCCAGAGGCACCACACCTCACACCTCCATTACCCCAATCTGGGTCTAATATTAACCAGCAAGGAGCCACATGATAATGGCTCCTTACTAAAATATGTCTAAGCTAAGAGCTACCTACCTTGGAGCAACCCCATAATGCTCCATGTGGCATGTCAGGGCCTGCACCTCCTCCTAATGCAGGAACCTCTCTGCCTCTCACAACAGACATATAGATTGGTAAATGCTCAATTAGCTTAGTGATATCATTCAGGTGCTCGAAAGGAAGGGGTATTTCTGAGCAAGAAAAAAAGCAATTGTTTCCCCAGCACCCTGAATGATAACAGTAACCAGATATAAATCCCACATGATAATAGAATTCAGAGATCTTCGTTACACATATTTGCGCAAATGTGTGGTTAAGCCCCAAAGCCGCATCAAGGCCTCTCTGTATATTTGGGGTCCCTAGCGCTATATCTAGGTGCAGGGTGTGGCACCCCAAAACACCAGAATGAGCCAGAAAGCCCAGCGTGGCACACCAGTGTAAAAAACTATAGTGTTAATAAATTAGTATTTAGGAAGCCGAAGCTATAGAGGGGGTGATACAAACATGAAATGTAATTAAAATAGAGAAATAGTGTTAGAAAATTAATAAGTGAAAAGTGTTAATAGAATGTAAAGGTATGCCACACTAAAGCCATCCAGCTCAGCCAGTCCAGAGGCACCACACCTCACACCTCCATTACCCCAATCTGGGTCTAATATTAACCAGCAAGGAGCCACATGATAATGGCTCCTTACTAAAATATGTCTAAGCTAAGAGCTACCTACCTTGGAGCAACCCCATAATGCTCCATGTGGCTTGTCAGGGCCTGCACCTCCTCCTAATGCAGGAACCTCTCTGCCTCTCACAACAGACATATAGATTGGTAAATGCTCAATTAGCTTAGTGATATCATTCAGGTGCTCGAAAGGAAGGGGTATTTCTGAGCAAGAAAAAAAGCAATTGTTTCCCCAGCACCCTGAATGATAACAGTAACCAGATATAAATCCCACATGATAATAGAATTCAGAGATCTTCGTTACACATATTTGCGCAAATGTGTGGTTAAGCCCCAAAGCCGCATCAAGGCCTCTCTGTATATTTGGGGTCCCTAGCGCTATATCTAGGTGCAGGGTGTGGCACCCCAAAACACCAGAATGAGCCAGAAAGCCCAGCGTGGCACACCAGTGTAAAAAACTATAGTGTTAATAAATTAGTATTTAGGAAGCCGAAGCTATAGAGGGGGTGATACAAACATGAAATGTAATTAAAATAGAGAAATAGTGTTAGAAAATTAATAAGTGAAAAGTGTTAATAGAATGTAAAGGTATGCCACACTAAAGCCATCCAGCTCAGCCAGTCCAGAGGCACCACACCTCACACCTCCATTACCCCAATCTGGGTCTAATATTAACCAGCAAGGAGCCACATGATAATGGCTCCTTACTAAAATATGTCTAAGCTAAGAGCTACCTACCTTGGAGCAACCCCATAATGCTCCATGTGGCATGTCAGGGCCTGCACCTCCTCCTAATGCAGGAACCTCTCTGCCTCTCACAACAGACATATAGATTGGTAAATGCTCAATTAGCTTAGTGATATCATTCAGGTGCTCGAAAGGAAGGGGTATTTCTGAGCAAGAAAAAAAGCAATTGTTTCCCCAGCACCCTGAATGATAACAGTAACCAGATATAAATCCCACATGATAATAGAATTCAGAGATCTTCGTTACACATATTTGCGCAAATGTGTGGTTAAGCCCCAAAGCCGCATCAAGGCCTCTCTGTATATTTGGGGTCCCTAGCGCTATATCTAGGTGCAGGGTGTGGCACCCCAAAACACCAGAATGAGCCAGAAAGCCCAGCGTGGCACACCAGTGTAAAAAACTATAGTTTTAATAAATTAGTATTTAGGAAGCCGAAGCTATAGAGGGGGTGATACAAACATGAAATGTAATTAAAATAGAGAAATAGTGTTAGAAAATTAATAAGTGAAAAGTGTTAATAGAATGTAAAGGTATGCCACACTAAAGCCATCCAGCTCAGCCAGTCCAGAGGCACCACACCTCACACCTCCATTACCCCAATCTGGGTCTAATATTAACCAGCAAGGAGCCACATGATAATGGCTCCTTACTAAAATATGTCTAAGCTAAGAGCTACCTACCTTGGAGCAACCCCATAATGCTCCATGTGGCATGTCAGGGCCTGCACCTCCTCCTAATGCAGGAACCTCTCTGCCTCTCACAACAGACATATAGATTGGTAAATGCTCAATTAGCTTAGTGATATCATTCAGGTGCTCGAAAGGAAGGGGTATTTCTGAGCAAGAAAAAAAGCAATTGTTTCCCCAGCACCCTGAATGATAACAGTAACCAGATATAAATCCCACATGATAATAGAATTCAGAGATCTTCGTTACACATATTTGCGCAAATGTGTGGTTAAGCCCCAAAACCGCATCAAGGCCTCTCTGTATATTTGGGGTCCCTAGCGCTATATCTAGGTGCAGGGTGTGGCACCCCAAAACACCAGAATGAGCCAGAAAGCCCAGCGTGGCACACCAGTGTAAAAAACTATAGTGTTAATAAATTAGTATTTAGGAAGCCGAAGCTATAGATGGGGTGATACAAACATGAAATGTAATTAAAATAGAGAAATAGTGTTAGAAAATTAATAAGTGAAAAGTGTTAATAGAATGTAAAGGTATGCCACACTAAAGCCATCCAGCTCAGCCAGTCCAGAGGCACCACACCTCACACCTCCATTACCCCAATCTGGGTCTAATATTAACCAGCAAGGAGCCACATGATAATGGCTCCTTACTAAAATATGTCTAAGCTAAGAGCTACCTACCTTGGAGCAACCCCATAATGCTCCATGTGGCATGTCAGGGCCTGCACCTCCTCCTAATGCAGGAACCTCTCTGCCTCTCACAACCGACATATAGATTGGTAAATGCTCAATTAGCTTAGTGATATCATTCAGGTGCTCGAAAGGAAGGGGTATTTCTGAGCAAGAAAAAAAGCAATTGTTTCCCCAGCACCCTGAATGATAACAGTAACCAGATATAAATCCCACATGATAATAGAATTCAGAGATCTTCGTTACACATATTTGCGCAAATGTGTGGTTAAGCCCCAAAGCCGCATCAAGGCCTCTCTGTATATTTGGGGTCCCTAGCGCTATATCTAGGTGCAGGGTGTGGCACCCCAAAACACCAGAATGAGCCAGAAAGCCCAGCGTGGCACACCAGTGTAAAAAACTATAGTGTTAATAAATTAGTATTTAGGAAGCCGAAGCTATAGAGGGGGTGATACAAACATGAAATGTAATTAAAATAGAGAAATAGTGTTAGAAAATTAATAAGTGAAAAGTGTTAATAGAATGTAAAGGTATGCCACACTAAAGCCATCCAGCTCAGCCAGTCCAGAGGCACCACACCTCACACCTCCATTACCCCAATCTGGGTCTAATATTAACCAGCAAGGAGCCACATGATAATGGCTCCTTACTAAAATATGTCTAAGCTAAGAGCTACCTACCTTGGAGCAACCCCATAATGCTCCATGTGGCATGTCAGGGCCTGCACCTCCTCCTAATGCAGGAACCTCTCTGCCTCTCACAACAGACATATAGATTGGTAAATGCTCAATTAGCTTAGTGATATCATTCAGGTGCTCGAAAGGAAGGGGTATTTCTGAGCAAGAAAAAAAGCAATTGTTTCCCCAGCACCCTGAATGATAACAGTAACCAGATATAAATCCCACATGATAATAGAATTCAGAGATCTTCGTTACACATATTTGCGCAAATGTGTGGTTAAGCCCCAAAGCCGCATCAAGGCCTCTCTGTATATTTGGGGTCCCTAGCGCTATATCTAGGTGCAGGGTGTGGCACCCCAAAACACCAGAATGAGCCAGAAAGCCCAGCGTGGCACACCAGTGTAAAAAACTATAGTGTTAATAAATTAGTATTTAGGAAGCCGAAGCTATAGATGGGGTGATACAAACATGAAATGTAATTAAAATAGAGAAATAGTGTTAGAAAATTAATAAGTGAAAAGTGTTAATAGAATGTAAAGGTATGCCACACTAAAGCCATCCAGCTCAGCCAGTCCAGAGGCACCACACCTCACACCTCCATTACCCCAATCTGGGTCTAATATTAACCAGCAAGGAGCCACATGATAATGGCTCCTTACTAAAATATGTCTAAGCTAAGAGCTACCTACCTTGGAGCAACCCCATAATGCTCCATGTGGCATGTCAGGGCCTGCACCTCCTCCTAATGCAGGAACCTCTCTGCCTCTCACAACAGACATATAGATTGGTAAATGCTCAATTAGCTTAGTGATATCATTCAGGTGCTCGAAAGGAAGGGGTATTTCTGAGCAAGAAAAAAAGCAATTGTTTCCCCAGCACCCTGAATGATAACAGTAACCAGATATAAATCCCACATGATAATAGAATTCAGAGATCTTCGTTACACATATTTGCGCAAATGTGTGGTTAAGCCCCAAAGCCGCATCAAGGCCTCTCTGTATATTTGGGGTCCCTAGCGCTATATCTAGGTGCAGGGTGTGGCACCCCAAAACACCAGAATGAGCCAGAAAGCCCAGCGTGGCACACCAGTGTAAAAAACTATAGTGTTAATAAATTAGTATTTAGGAAGCCGAAGCTATAGAGGGGGTGATACAAACATGAAATGTAATTAAAATAGAGAAATAGTGTTAGAAAATTAATAAGTGAAAAGTGTTAATAGAATGTAAAGGTATGCCACACTAAAGCCATCCAGCTCAGCCAGTCCAGAGGCACCACACCTCACACCTCCATTACCCCAATCTGGGTCTAATATTAACCAGCAAGGAGCCACATGATAATGGCTCCTTACTAAAATATGTCTAAGCTAAGAGCTACCTACCTTGGAGCAACCCCATAATGCTCCATGTGGCATGTCAGGGCCTGCACCTCCTCCTAATGCAGGAACCTCTCTGCCTCTCACAACAGACATATAGATTGGTAAATGCTCAATTAGCTTAGTGATATCATTCAGGTGCTCGAAAGGAAGGGGTATTTCTGAGCAAGAAAAAAAGCAATTGTTTCCCCAGCACCCTGAATGATAACAGTAACCAGATATAAATCCCACATGATAATAGAATTCAGAGATCTTCGTTACACATATTTGCGCAAATGTGTGGTTAAGCCCCAAAGCCGCATCAAGGCCTCTCTGTATATTTGGGGTCCCTAGCGCTATATCTAGGTGCAGGGTGTGGCACCCCAAAACACCAGAATGAGCCAGAAAGCCCAGCGTGGCACACCAGTGTAAAAAACTATAGTGTTAATAAATTAGTATTTAGGAAGCCGAAGCTATAGAGGGGGTGATACAAACATGAAATGTAATTAAAATAGAGAAATAGTGTTAGAAAATTAATAAGTGAAAAGTGTTAATAGAATGTAAAGGTATGCCACACTAAAGCCATCCAGCTCAGCCAGTCCAGAGGCACCACACCTCACACCTCCATTACCCCAATCTGGGTCTAATATTAACCAGCAAGGAGCCACATGATAATGGCTCCTTACTAAAATATGTCTAAGCTAAGAGCTACCTACCTTGGAGCAACCCCATAATGCTCCATGTGGCATGTCAGGGCCTGCACCTCCTCCTAATGCAGGAACCTCTCTGCCTCTCACAACAGACATATAGATTGGTAAATGCTCAATTAGCTTAGTGATATCATTCAGGTGCTCGAAAGGAAGGGGTATTTCTGAGCAAGAAAAAAAGCAATTGTTTCCCCAGCACCCTGAATGATAACAGTAACCAGATATAAATCCCACATGATAATAGAATTCAGAGATCTTCGTTACACATATTTGCGCAAATGTGTGGTTAAGCCCCAAAGCCGCATCAAGGCCTCTCTGTATATTTGGGGTCCCTAGCGCTATATCTAGGTGCAGGGTGTGGCACCCCAAAACACCAGAATGAGCCAGAAAGCCCAGCGTGGCACACCAGTGTAAAAAACTATAGTGTTAATAAATTAGTATTTAGGAAGCCGAAGCTATAGAGGGGGTGATACAAACATGAAATGTAATTAAAATAGAGAAATAGTGTTAGAAAATTAATAAGTGAAAAGTGTTAATAGAATGTAAAGGTATGCCACACTAAAGCCATCCAGCTCAGCCAGTCCAGAGGCACCACACCTCACACCTCCATTACCCCAATCTGGGTCTAATATTAACCAGCAAGGAGCCACATGATAATGGCTCCTTACTAAAATATGTCTAAGCTAAGAGCTACCTACCTTGGAGCAACCCCATAATGCTCCATGTGGCATGTCAGGGCCTGCACCTCCTCCTAATGCAGGAACCTCTCTGCCTCTCACAACAGACATATAGATTGGTAAATGCTCAATTAGCTTAGTGATATCATTCAGGTGCTCGAAAGGAAGGGGTATTTCTGAGCAAGAAAAAAAGCAATTGTTTCCCCAGCACCCTGAATGATAACAGTAACCAGATATAAATCCCACATGATAATAGAATTCAGAGATCTTCGTTACACATATTTGCGCAAATGTGTGGTTAAGCCCCAAAGCCGCATCAAGGCCTCTCTGTATATTTGGGGTCCCTAGCGCTATATCTAGGTGCAGGGTGTGGCACCCCAAAACACCAGAATGAGCCAGAAAGCCCAGCGTGGCACACCAGTGTAAAAAACTATAGTGTTAATAAATTAGTATTTAGGAAGCCGAAGCTATAGAGGGGGTGATACAAACATGAAATGTAATTAAAATAGAGAAATAGTGTTAGAAAATTAATAAGTGAAAAGTGTTAATAGAATGTAAAGGTATGCCACACTAAAGCCATCCAGCTCAGCCAGTCCAGAGGCACCACACCTCACACCTCCATTACCCCAATCTGGGTCTAATATTAACCAGCAAGGAGCCACATGATAATGGCTCCTTACTAAAATATGTCTAAGCTAAGAGCTACCTACCTTGGAGCAACCCCATAATGCTCCATGTGGCATGTCAGGGCCTGCACCTCCTCCTAATGCAGGAACCTCTCTGCCTCTCACAACAGACATATAGATTGGTAAATGCTCAATTAGCTTTGTGATATCATTCAGGTGCTCGAAAGGAAGGGGTATTTCTGAGCAAGAAAAAAAGCAATTGTTTCCCCAGCACCCTGAATGATAACAGTAACCAGATATAAATCCCACATGATAATAGAATTCAGAGATCTTCGTTACACATATTTGCGCAAATGTGTGGTTAAGCCCCAAAGCCGCATCAAGGCCTCTCTGTATATTTGGGGTCCCTAGCGCTATATCTAGGTGCAGGGTGTGGCACCCCAAAACACCAGAATGAGCCAGAAAGCCCAGCGTGGCACACCAGTGTAAAAAACTATAGTGTTAATAAATTAGTATTTAGGAAGCCGAAGCTATAGAGGGGGTGATACAAACATGAAATGTAATTAAAATAGAGAAATAGTGTTAGAAAATTAATAAGTGAAAAGTGTTAATAGAATGTAAAGGTATGCCACACTAAAGCCATCCAGCTCAGCCAGTCCAGAGGCACCACACCTCACACCTCCATTACCCCAATCTGGGTCTAATATTAACCAGCAAGGAGCAACATGATAATGGCTCCTTACTAAAATATGTCTAAGCTAAGAGCTACCTACCTTGGAGCAACCCCATAATGCTCCATGTGGCATGTCAGGGCCTGCACCTCCTCCTAATGCAGGAACCTCTCTGCCTCTCACAACAGACATATAGATTGGTAAATGCTCAATTAGCTTAGTGATATCATTCAGGTGCTCGAAAGGAAGGGGTATTTCTGAGCAAGAAAAAAAGCAATTGTTTCCCCAGCACCCTGAATGATAACAGTAACCAGATATAAATCCCACATGATAATAGAATTCAGAGATCTTCGTTACACATATTTGCGCAAATGTGTGATTAAGCCCCAAAGCCGCATCAAGGCCTCTCTGTATATTTGGGGTCCCTAGCGCTATATCTAGGTGCAGGGTGTGGCACCCCAAAACACCAGAATGAGCCAGAAAGCCCAGCGTGGCACACCAGTGTAAAAAACTATAGTGTTAATAAATTAGTATTTAGGAAGCCGAAGCTATAGAGGGGGTGATACAAACATGAAATGTAATTAAAATAGAGAAATAGTGTTAGAAAATTAATAAGTGAAAAGTGTTAATAGAATGTAAAGGTATGCCACACTAAAGCCATCCAGCTCAGCCAGTCCAGAGGCACCACACCTCACACCTCCATTACCCCAATCTGGGTCTAATATTAACCAGCAAGGAGCCACATGATAATGGCTCCTTACTAAAATATGTCTAAGCTAAGAGCTACCTACCTTGGAGCAACCCCATAATGCTCCATGTGGCATGTCAGGGCCTGCACCTCCTCCTAATGCAGGAACCTCTCTGCCTCTCACAACAGACATATAGATTGGTAAATGCTCAATTAGCTTAGTGATATCATTCAGGTGCTCGAAAGGAAGGGGTATTTCTGAGCAAGAAAAAAAGCAATTGTTTCCCCAGCACCCTGAATGATAACAGTAACCAGATATAAATCCCACATGATAATAGAATTCAGAGATCTTCGTTACACATATTTGCGCAAATGTGTGGTTAAGCCCCAAAGCCGCATCAAGGCCTCTCTGTATATTTGGGGTCCCTAGCGCTATATCTAGGTGCAGGGTGTGGCACCCCAAAACACCAGAATGAGCCAGAAAGCCCAGCGTGGCACACCAGTGTAAAAAACTATAGTGTTAATAAATTAGTATTTAGGAAGCCGAAGCTATAGAGGGGGTGATACAAACATGAAATGTAATTAAAATAGAGAAATAGTGTTAGAAAATTAATAAGTGAAAAGTGTTAATAGAATGTAAAGGTATGCCACACTAAAGCCATCCAGCTCAGCCAGTCCAGAGGCACCACACCTCACACCTCCATTACCCCAATCTGGGTCTAATATTAACCAGCAAGGAGCCACATGATAATGGCTCCTTACTAAAATATGTCTAAGCTAAGAGCTACCTACCTTGGAGCAACCCCATAATGCTCCATGTGGCATGTCAGGGCCTGCACCTCCTCCTAATGCAGGAACCTCTCTGCCTCTCACAACAGACATATAGATTGGTAAATGCTCAATTAGCTTAGTGATATCATTCAGGTGCTCGAAAGGAAGGGGTATTTCTGAGCAAGAAAAAAAGCAATTGTTTCCCCAGCACCCGGAATGATAACAGTAACCAGATATAAATCCCACATGATAATAGAATTCAGAGATCTTCGTTACACATATTTGCGCAAATGTGTGGTTAAGCCCCAAAGCCGCATCAAGGCCTCTCTGTATATTTGGGGTCCCTAGCGCTATATCTAGGTGCAGGGTGTGGCACCCCAAAACACCAGAATGAGCCAGAAAGCCCAGCGTGGCACACCAGTGTAAAAAACTATAGTGTTAATAAATTAGTATTTAGGAAGCCGAAGCTATAGAGGGGGTGATACAAACATGAAATGTAATTAAAATAGAGAAATAGTGTTAGAAAATTAATAAGTGAAAAGTGTTAATAGAATGTAAAGGTATGCCACACTAAAGCCATCCAGCTCAGCCAGTCCAGAGGCACCACACCTCACACCTCCATTACCCCAATCTGGGTCTAATATTAACCAGCAAGGAGCCACATGATAATGGCTCCTTACTAAAATATGTCTAAGCTAAGAGCTACCTACCTTGGAGCAACCCCATAATGCTCCATGTGGCATGTCAGGGCCTGCACCTCCTCCTAATGCAGGAACCTCTCTGCCTCTCACAACAGACATATAGATTGGTAAATGCTCAATTAGCTTAGTGATATCATTCAGGTGCTCGAAAGGAAGGGGTATTTCTGAGCAAGAAAAAAAGCAATTGTTTCCCCAGCACCCGGAATGATAACAGTAACCAGATATAAATCCCACATGATAATAGAATTCAGAGATCTTCGTTACACATATTTGCGCAAATGTGTGGTTAAGCCCCAAAGCCGCATCAAGGCCTCTCTGTATATTTGGGGTCCCTAGCGCTATATCTAGGTGCAGGGTGTGGCACCCCAAAACACCAGAATGAGCCAGAAAGCCCAGCGTGGCACACCAGTGTAAAAAACTATAGTGTTAATAAATTAGTATTTAGGAAGCCGAAGCTATAGAGGGGGTGATACAAACATGAAATGTAATTAAAATAGAGAAATAGTGTTAGAAAATTAATAAGTGAAAAGTGTTAATAGAATGTAAAGGTATGCCACACTAAAGCCATCCAGCTCAGCCAGTCCAGAGGCACCACACCTCACACCTCCATTACCCCAATCTGGGTCTAATATTAACCAGCAAGGAGCCACATAATAATGGTTTCTTACTAAAATATGTCTAAGCTAAGAGCTACCTACCTTGGAGCAACCCCATAATGCTCCATGTGGCATGTCAGGGCCTGCACCTCCTCCTAATGCAGGAACCTCTCTGCCTCTCACAACAGACATATAGATTGGTAAATGCTCAATTAGCTTAGTGATATCATTCAGGTGCTCGAAAGGAAGGGGTATTTCTGAGCAAGAAAAAAAGCAATTGTTTCCCCAGCACCCTGAATGATAACAGTAACCAGATATAAATCCCACATGATAATAGAATTCAGAGATCTTCGTTACACATATTTGCGCAAATGTGTGGTTAAGCCCCAAAGCCGCATCAAGGCCTCTCTGTATGTTTGGGGTCCCTATCGCTATATCTAGGTGCAGGGTGTGGCACCCCAAAACACCAGAATGAGCCAGAAAGCCCAGCGTGGCACACCAGTGTAAAAAACTATAGTGTTAATAAATTAGTATTTAGGAAGCCGAAGCTATAGAGGGGGTGATACAAACATGAAATGTAATTAAAATAGAGAAATAGTGTTAGAAAATTAATAAGTGAAAAGTGTTAATAGAATGTAAAGGTATGCCACACTAAAGCCATCCAGCTCAGCCAGTCCAGAGGCACCACACCTCACACCTCCATTACCCCAATCTGGGTCTAATATTAACCAGCAAGGAGCCACATGATAATGGCTCCTTACTAAAATATGTCTAAGCTAAGAGCTACCTACCTTGGAGCAACCCCATAATGCTCCATGTGGCATGTCAGGGCCTGCACCTCCTCCTAATGCAGGAACCTCTCTGCCTCTCACAACAGACATATAGATTGGTAAATGCTCAATTAGCTTAGTGATATCATTCAGGTGCTCGAAAGGAAGGGGTATTTCTGAGCAAGAAAAAAAGCAATTGTTTCCCCAGCACCCTGAATGATAACAGTAACCAGATATAAATCCCACATGATAATAGAATTCAGAGATCTTCGTTACACATATTTGCGCAAATGTGTGGTTAAGCCCCAAAGCCGCATCAAGGCCTCTCTGTATATTTGGGGTCCCTAGCGCTATATCTAGGTGCAGGGTGTGGCACCCCAAAACACCAGAATGAGCCAGAAAGCCCAGCGTGGCACACCAGTGTAAAAAACTATAGTGTTAATAAATTAGTATTTAGGAAGCCGAAGCTATAGATGGGGTGATACAAACATGAAATGTAATTAAAATAGAGAAATAGTGTTAGAAAATTAATAAGTGAAAAGTGTTAATAGAATGTAAAGGTATGCCACACTAAAGCCATCCAGCTCAGCCAGTCCAGAGGCACCACACCTCACACCTCCATTACCCCAATCTGGGTCTAATATTAACCAGCAAGGAGCCACATGATAATGGCTCCTTACTAAAATATGTCTAAGCTAAGAGCTACCTACCTTGGAGCAACCCCATAATGCTCCATGTGGCATGTCAGGGCCTGCACCTCCTCCTAATGCAGGAACCTCTCTGCCTCTCACAACAGACATATAGATTGGTAAATGCTCAATTAGCTTAGTGATATCATTCAGGTGCTCGAAAGGAAGGGGTATTTCTGAGCAAGAAAAAAAGCAATTGTTTCCCCAGCACCCGGAATGATAACAGTAACCAGATATAAATCCCACATGATAATAGAATTCAGAGATCTTCGTTACACATATTTGCGCAAATGTGTGGTTAAGCCCCAAAGCCGCATCAAGGCCTCTCTGTATATTTGGGGTCCCTAGCGCTATATCTAGGTGCAGGGTGTGGCACCCCAAAACACCAGAATGAGCCAGAAAGCCCAGCGTGGCACACCAGTGTAAAAAACTATAGTGTTAATAAATTAGTATTTAGGAAGCCGAAGCTATAGAGGGGGTGATACAAACATGAAATGTAATTAAAATAGAGAAATAGTGTTAGAAAATTAATAAGTGAAAAGTGTTAATAGAATGTAAAGGTATGCCACACTAAAGCCATCCAGCTCAGCCAGTCCAGAGGCACCACACCTCACACCTCCATTACCCCAATCTGGGTCTAATATTAACCAGCAAGGAGCCACATAATAATGGTTTCTTACTAAAATATGTCTAAGCTAAGAGCTACCTACCTTGGAGCAACCCCATAATGCTCCATGTGGCATGTCAGGGCCTGCACCTCCTCCTAATGCAGGAACCTCTCTGCCTCTCACAACAGACATATAGATTGGTAAATGCTCAATTAGCTTAGTGATATCATTCAGGTGCTCGAAAGGAAGGGGTATTTCTGAGCAAGAAAAAAAGCAATTGTTTCCCCAGCACCCTGAATGATAACAGTAACCAGATATAAATCCCACATGATAATAGAATTCAGAGATCTTCGTTACACATATTTGCGCAAATGTGTGGTTAAGCCCCAAAGCCGCATCAAGGCCTCTCTGTATGTTTGGGGTCCCTATCGCTATATCTAGGTGCAGGGTGTGGCACCCCAAAACACCAGAATGAGCCAGAAAGCCCAGCGTGGCACACCAGTGTAAAAAACTATAGTGTTAATAAATTAGTATTTAGGAAGCCGAAGCTATAGAGGGGGTGATACAAACATGAAATGTAATTAAAATAGAGAAATAGTGTTAGAAAATTAATAAGTGAAAAGTGTTAATAGAATGTAAAGGTATGCCACACTAAAGCCATCCAGCTCAGCCAGTCCAGAGGCACCACACCTCACACCTCCATTACCCCAATCTGGGTCTAATATTAACCAGCAAGGAGCCACATGATAATGGCTCCTTACTAAAATATGTCTAAGCTAAGAGCTACCTACCTTGGAGCAACCCCATAATGCTCCATGTGGCATGTCAGGGCCTGCACCTCCTCCTAATGCAGGAACCTCTCTGCCTCTCACAACAGACATATAGATTGGTAAATGCTCAATTAGCTTAGTGATATCATTCAGGTGCTCGAAAGGAAGGGGTATTTCTGAGCAAGAAAAAAAGCAATTGTTTCCCCAGCACCCTGAATGATAACAGTAACCAGATATAAATCCCACATGATAATAGAATTCAGAGATCTTCGTTACACATATTTGCGCAAATGTGTGGTTAAGCCCCAAAGCCGCATCAAGGCCTCTCTGTATATTTGGGGTCCCTAGCGCTATATCTAGGTGCAGGGTGTGGCACCCCAAAACACCAGAATGAGCCAGAAAGCCCAGCGTGGCACACCAGTGTAAAAAACTATAGTGTTAATAAATTAGTATTTAGGAAGCCGAAGCTATAGAGGGGGTGATACAAACATGAAATGTAATTAAAATAGAGAAATAGTGTTAGAAAATTAATAAGTGAAAAGTGTTAATAGAATGTAAAGGTATGCCACACTAAAGCCATCCAGCTCAGCCAGTCCAGAGGCACCACACCTCACACCTCCATTACCCCAATCTGGGTCTAATATTAACCAGCAAGGAGCCACATGATAATGGCTCCTTACTAAAATATGTCTAAGCTAAGAGCTACCTACCTTGGAGCAACCCCATAATGCTCCATGTGGCATGTCAGGGCCTGCACCTCCTCCTAATGCAGGAACCTCTCTGCCTCTCACAACAGACATATAGATTGGTAAATGCTCAATTAGCTTAGTGATATCATTCAGGTGCTCGAAAGGAAGGGGTATTTCTGAGCAAGAAAAAAAGCAATTGTTTCCCCAGCACCCGGAATGATAACAGTAACCAGATATAAATCCCACATGATAATAGAATTCAGAGATCTTCGTTACACATATTTGCGCAAATGTGTGGTTAAGCCCCAAAGCCGCATCAAGGCCTCTCTGTATATTTGGGGTCCCTAGCGCTATATCTAGGTGCAGGGTGTGGCACCCCAAAACACCAGAATGAGCCAGAAAGCCCAGCGTGGCACACCAGTGTAAAAAACTATAGTGTTAATAAATTAGTATTTAGGAAGCCGAAGCTATAGAGGGGGTGATACAAACATGAAATGTAATTAAAATAGAGAAATAGTGTTAGAAAATTAATAAGTGAAAAGTGTTAATAGAATGTAAAGGTATGCCACACTAAAGCCATCCAGCTCAGCCAGTCCAGAGGCACCACACCTCACACCTCCATTACCCCAATCTGGGTCTAATATTAACCAGCAAGGAGCCACATAATAATGGTTTCTTACTAAAATATGTCTAAGCTAAGAGCTACCTACCTTGGAGCAACCCCATAATGCTCCATGTGGCATGTCAGGGCCTGCACCTCCTCCTAATGCAGGAACCTCTCTGCCTCTCACAACAGACATATAGATTGGTAAATGCTCAATTAGCTTAGTGATATCATTCAGATGCTCGAAAGGAAGGGGTATTTCTGAGCAAGAAAAAAAGCAATTGTTTCCCCAGCACCCTGAATGATAACAGTAACCAGATATAAATCCCACATGATAATAGAATTCAGAGATCTTCGTTACACATATTTGCGCAAATGTGTGGTTAAGCCCCAAAGCCGCATCAAGGCCTCTCTGTATATTTGGGGTCCCTATCGCTATATCTAGGTGCAGGGTGTGGCACCCCAAAACACCAGAATGAGCCAGAAAGCCCAGCGTGGCACACCAGTGTAAAAAACTATAGTGTTAATAAATTAGTATTTAGGAAGCCGAAGCTATAGAGGGGGTGATACAAACATGAAATGTAATTAAAATAGAGAAATAGTGTTAGAAAATTAATAAGTGAAAAGTGTTAATAGAATGAAAGGTATGCCACACTAAAGCCATCCAGCTCAGCCAGTCCAGAGGCACCACACCTCACACCTCCATTACCCCAATCTGGGTCTAATATTAACCAGCAAGGAGCAACATGATAATGGCTCCTTACTAAAATATGTCTAAGCTAAGAGCTACCTACCTTGGAGCAACCCCATAATGCTCCATGTGGCATGTCAGGGCCTGCACCTCCACCTAATGCAGGAACCTCTCTGCCTCTCACAACAGACATATAGATTGGTAAATGCTCAATTAGCTTAGTGATATCATTCAGGTGCTCGAAAGGAAGGGGTATTTCTGAGCAAGAAAAAAAGCAATTGTTTCCCCAGCACCCTGAATGATAACAGTAACCAGATATAAATCCCACATGATAATAGAATTCAGAGATCTTCGTTACACATACTTGCGCAAATGTGTGGTTAAGCCCCAAAGCCGCATCAAGGCCTCTCTGTATATTTGGGGTCCCTAGCGCTATATCTAGGTGCAGGGTGTGGCACCCCAAAACACCAGAATGAGCCAGAAAGCCCAGCGTGGCACACCAGTGTAAAAAACTATAGTGTTAATAAATTAGTATTTAGGAAGCCGAAGCTATAGAGGGGGTGATACAAACATGAAATGTAATTAAAATAGAGAAATAGTGTTAGAAAATTAATAAGTGAAAAGTGTTAATAGAATGTAAAGGTATGCCACACTAAAGCCATCCAGCTCAGCCAGTCCAGAGGCACCACACCTCACACCTCCATTACCCCAATCTGGGTCTAATATTAACCAGCAAGGAGCCACATGATAATGGCTCCTTACTAAAATATGTCTAAGCTAAGAGCTACCTACCTTGGAGCAACCCCATAATGCTCCATGTGGCATGTCAGGGCCTGCACCTCCTCCTAATGCAGGAACCTCTCTGCCTCTCATAACAGACATATAGATTGGTAAATGCTCAATTAGCTTAGTGATATCATTCAGGTGCTCGAAAGGAAGGGGTATTTCTGAGCAAGAAAAAAAGCAATTGTTTCCCAAGCACCCTGAATGATAACAGTAACCATATATAAATCCCACATGATAATAGAATTCAGAGATCTTCGTTACACATATTTGCGCAAATGTGTGGTTAAGCCCCAAAGCCGCATCAAGGCCTCTCTGTATATTTGGGGTCCCTAGCGCTATATCTAGGTGCAGGGTGTGGCACCCCAAAACACCAGAATGAGCCAGAAAGCCCAGCGTGGCACACCAGTGTAAAAAACTATAGTGTTAATAAATTAGTATTTAGGAAGCCGAAGCTATAGAGGGGGTGATACAAACATGAAATGTAATTAAAATAGAGAAATAGTGTTAGAAAATTAATAAGTGAAAAGTGTTAATAGAATGTAAAGGTATGCCACACTAAAGCCATCCAGCTCAGCCAGTCCAGAGGCACCACACCTCACACCTCCATTACCCCAATCTGGGTCTAATATTAACCAGCAAGGAGCCACATGATAATGGCTCCTTACTAAAATATGTCTAAGCTAAGAGCTACCTACCTTGGAGCAACCCCATAATGCTCCATGTGGCATGTCAGGGCCTGCACCTCCTCCTAATGCAGGAACCTCTCTGCCTCTCACAACAGACATATAGATTGGTAAATGCTCAATTAGCTTAGTGATATCATTCAGGTGCTCGAAAGGAAGGGGTATTTCTGAGCAAGAAAAAAAGCAATTGTTTCCCCAGCACCCTGAATGATAACAGTAACCAGATATAAATCCCACATGATAATAGAATTCAGAGATCTTCGTTACACATATTTGCGCAAATGTGTGGTTAAGCCCCAAAGCCGCATCAAGGCCTCTCTGTATATTTGGGGTCCCTAGCGCTATATCTAGGTGCAGGGTGTGGCACCCCAAAACACCAGAATGAGCCAGAAAGCCCAGCGTGGCACACCAGTGTAAAAAACTATAGTGTTAATAAATTAGTATTTAGGAAGCCGAAGCTATAGAGGGGGTGATACAAACATGAAATGTAATTAAAATAGAGAAATAGTGTTAGAAAATTAATAAGTGAAAAGTGTTAATAGAATGTAAAGGTATGCCACACTAAAGCCATCCAGCTCAGCCAGTCCAGAGGCACCACACCTCACACCTCCATTACCCCAATCTGGGTCTAATATTGACCAGCAAGGAGCCACATGATAATGGCTCCTTACTAAAATATGTCTAAGCTAAGAGCTACCTACCTTGGAGCAACCCCATAATGCTCCATGTGGCATGTCAGGGCCTGCACCTCCTCCTAATGCAGGAACCTCTCTGCCTCTCACAACAGACATATAGATTGGTAAATGCTCAATTAGCTTAGTGATATCATTCAGGTGCTCGAAAGGAAGGGGTATTTCTGAGCAAGAAAAAAAGCAATTGTTTCCCCAGCACCCTGAATGATAACAGTAACCAGATATAAATCCCACATGATAATAGAATTCAGAGATCTTCGTTACACATATTTGCGCAAATGTGTGGTTAAGCCCCAAAGCCGCATCAAGGCCTCTCTGTATATTTGGGGTCCCTAGCTCTATATCTAGGTGCAGGGTGTGGCACCCCAAAACACCAGAATGAGCCAGAAAGCCCAGCGTGGCACACCAGTGTAAAAAACTATAGTGTTAATAAATTAGTATTTAGGAAGCCGAAGCTATAGAGGGGGTGACACAAACATGAAATGTAATTAAAATAGAGAAATAGTGTTAGAAAATTAATAAGTGAAAAGTGTTAATAGAATGTAAAGGTATGCCACACTAAAGCCATCCAGCTCAGCCAGTCCAGAGGCACCACACCTCACACCTCCATTACCCCAATCTGGGTCTAATATTAACCAGCAAGGAGCCACATGATAATGGCTCCTTACTAAAATATGTCTAAGCTAAGAGCTACCTACCTTGGAGCAACCCCATAATGCTCCATGTGGCATGTCAGGGCCTGCACCTCCTCCTAATGCAGGAACCTCTCTGCCTCTCACAACAGACATATAGATTGGTAAATGCTCAATTAGCTTAGTGATATCATTCAGGTGCTCGAAAGGAAGGGGTATTTCTGAGCAAGAAAAAAAGCAATTGTTTCCCCAGCACCCGGAATGATAACAGTAACCAGATATAAATCCCACATGATAATAGAATTCAGAGATCTTCGTTACACATATTTGCGCAAATGTGTGGTTAAGCCCCAAAGCCGCATCAAGGCCTCTCTGTATATTTGGGGTCCCTAGCGCTATATCTAGGTGCAGGGTGTGGCACCCCAAAACACCAGAATGAGCCAGAAAGCCCAGCGTGGCACACCAGTGTAAAAAACTATAGTGTTAATAAATTAGTATTTAGGAAGCCGAAGCTATAGAGGGGGTGATACAAACATGAAATGTAATTAAAATAGAGAAATAGTGTTAGAAAATTAATAAGTGAAAAGTGTTAATAGAATGTAAAGGTATGCCACACTAAAGCCATCCAGCTCAGCCAGTCCAGAGGCACCACACCTCACACCTCCATTACCCCAATCTGGGTCTAATATTAACCAGCAAGGAGCCACATAATAATGGTTTCTTACTAAAATATGTCTAAGCTAAGAGCTACCTACCTTGGAGCAACCCCATAATGCTCCATGTGGCATGTCAGGGCCTGCACCTCCTCCTAATGCAGGAACCTCTCTGCCTCTCACAACAGACATATAGATTGGTAAATGCTCAATTAGCTTAGTGATATCATTCAGATGCTCGAAAGGAAGGGGTATTTCTGAGCAAGAAAAAAAGCAATTGTTTCCCCAGCACCCTGAATGATAACAGTAACCAGATATAAATCCCACATGATAATAGAATTCAGAGATCTTCGTTACACATATTTGCGCAAATGTGTGGTTAAGCCCCAAAGCCGCATCAAGGCCTCTCTGTATATTTGGGGTCCCTATCGCTATATCTAGGTGCAGGGTGTGGCACCCCAAAACACCAGAATGAGCCAGAAAGCCCAGCGTGGCACACCAGTGTAAAAAACTATAGTGTTAATAAATTAGTATTTAGGAAGCCGAAGCTATAGAGGGGGTGATACAAACATGAAATGTAATTAAAATAGAGAAATAGTGTTAGAAAATTAATAAGTGAAAAGTGTTAATAGAATGAAAGGTATGCCACACTAAAGCCATCCAGCTCAGCCAGTCCAGAGGCACCACACCTCACACCTCCATTACCCCAATCTGGGTCTAATATTAACCAGCAAGGAGCAACATGATAATGGCTCCTTACTAAAATATGTCTAAGCTAAGAGCTACCTACCTTGGAGCAACCCCATAATGCTCCATGTGGCATGTCAGGGCCTGCACCTCCACCTAATGCAGGAACCTCTCTGCCTCTCACAACAGATATATAGATTGGTAAATGCTCAATTAGCTTAGTGATATCATTCAGGTGCTCGAAAGGAAGGGGTATTTCTGAGCAAGAAAAAAAGCAATTGTTTCCCCAGCACCCTGAATGATAACAGTAACCAGATATAAATCCCACATGATAATAGAATTCAGAGATCTTCGTTACACATACTTGCGCAAATGTGTGGTTAAGCCCCAAAGCCGCATCAAGGCCTCTCTGTATATTTGGGGTCCCTAGCGCTATATCTAGGTGCAGGGTGTGGCACCCCAAAACACCAGAATGAGCCAGAAAGCCCAGCGTGGCACACCAGTGTAAAAAACTATAGTGTTAATAAATTAGTATTTAGGAAGCCGAAGCTATAGAGGGGGTGATACAAACATGAAATGTAATTAAAATAGAGAAATAGTGTTAGAAAATTAATAAGTGAAAAGTGTTAATAGAATGTAAAGGTATGCCACACTAAAGCCATCCAGCTCAGCCAGTCCAGAGGCACCACACCTCACACCTCCATTACCCCAATCTGGGTCTAATATTAACCAGCAAGGAGCCACATGATAATGGCTCCTTACTAAAATATGTCTAAGCTAAGAGCTACCTACCTTGGAGCAACCCCATAATGCTCCATGTGGCATGTCAGGGCCTGCACCTCCTCCTAATGCAGGAACCTCTCTGCCTCTCATAACAGACATATAGATTGGTAAATGCTCAATTAGCTTAGTGATATCATTCAGGTGCTCGAAAGGAAGGGGTATTTCTGAGCAAGAAAAAAAGCAATTGTTTCCCAAGCACCCTGAATGATAACAGTAACCATATATAAATCCCACATGATAATAGAATTCAGAGATCTTCGTTACACATATTTGCGCAAATGTGTGGTTAAGCCCCAAAGCCGCATCAAGGCCTCTCTGTATATTTGGGGTCCCTAGCGCTATATCTAGGTGCAGGGTGTGGCACCCCAAAACACCAGAATGAGCCAGAAAGCCCAGCGTGGCACACCAGTGTAAAAAACTATAGTGTTAATAAATTAGTATTTAGGAAGCCGAAGCTATAGAGGGGGTGATACAAACATGAAATGTAATTAAAATAGAGAAATAGTGTTAGAAAATTAATAAGTGAAAAGTGTTAATAGAATGTAAAGGTATGCCACACTAAAGCCATCCAGCTCAGCCAGTCCAGAGGCACCACACCTCACACCTCCATTACCCCAATCTGGGTCTAATATTAACCAGCAAGGAGCCACATGATAATGGCTCCTTACTAAAATATGTCTAAGCTAAGAGCTACCTACCTTGGAGCTACCCCATAATGCTCCATGTGGCATGTCAGGGCCTGCACCTCCTCCTAATGCAGGAACCTCTCTGCCTCTCACAACAGACATATAGATTGGTAAATGCTCAATTAGCTTAGTGATATCATTCAGGTGCTCGAAAGGAAGGGGTATTTCTGAGCAAGAAAAAAAGCAATTGTTTCCCCAGCACCCTGAATGATAACAGTAACCAGATATAAATCCCACATGATAATAGAATTCAGAGATCTTCGTTACACATATTTGCGCAAATGTGTGGTTAAGCCCCAAAGCCGCATCAAGGCCTCTCTGTATATTTGGGGTCCCTAGCGCTATATCTAGGTGCAGGGTGTGGCACCCCAAAACACCAGAATGAGCCAGAAAGCCCAGCGTGGCACACCAGTGTAAAAAACTATAGTGTTAATAAATTAGTATTTAGGAAGCCGAAGCTATAGAGGGGGTGATACAAACATGAAATGTAATTAAAATAGAGAAATAGTGTTAGAAAATTAATAGGTGAAAAGTGTTAATAGAATGTAAAGGTATGCCACACTAAAGCCATCCAGCTCAGCCAGTCCAGAGGCACCACACCTCACACCTCCATTACCCCAATCTGGGTCTAATATTAACCAGCAAGGAGCCACATGATAATGGCTCCTTACTAAAATATGTCTAAGCTAAGAGCTACCTACCTTGGAGCAACCCCATAATGCTCCATGTGGCATGTCAGGGCCTGCACCTCCTCCTAATGCAGGAACCTCTCTGCCTCTCACAACAGACATATAGATTGGTAAATGCTCAATTAGCTTAGTGATATCATTCAGGTGCTCGAAAGGAAGGGGTATTTCTGAGCAAGAAAAAAAGCAATTGTTTCCCCAGCACCCTGAATGATAACAGTAACCAGATATAAATCCCACATGATAATAGAATTCAGAGATCTTCGTTACACATATTTGCGCAAATGTGTGGTTAAGCCCCAAAGCCGCATCAAGGCCTCTCTGTATATTTGGGGTCCCTAGCGCTATATCTAGGTGCAGGGTGTGGCACCCCAAAACACCAGAATGAGCCAGAAAGCCCAGCGTGGCACACCAGTGTAAAAAACTATAGTGTTAATAAATTAGTATTTAGGAAGCCGAAGCTATAGAGGGGGTGATACAAACATGAAATGTAATTAAAATAGAGAAATAGTGTTAGAAAATTAATAAGTGAAAAGTGTTAATAGAATGTAAAGGTATGCCACACTAAAGCCATCCAGCTCAGCCAGTCCAGAGGCACCACACCTCACACCTCCATTACCCCAATCTGGGTCTAATATTAACCAGCAAGGAGCCACATGATAATGGCTCCTTACTAAAATATGTCTAAGCTAAGAGCTACCTACCTTGGAGCAACCCCATAATGCTCCATGTGGCATGTCAGGGCCTGCACCTCCTCCTAATGCAGGAACCTCTCTGCCTCTCACAACAGACATATAGATTGGTAAATGCTCAATTAGCTTAGTGATATCATTCAGGTGCTCGAAAGGAAGGGGTATTTCTGAGCAAGAAAAAAAGCAATTGTTTCCCCAGCACCCTGAATGATAACAGTAACCAGATATAAATCCCACATGATAATAGAATTCAGAGATCTTCGTTACACATACTTGCGCAAATGTGTGGTTAAGCCCCAAAGCCGCATCAAGGCCTCTCTGTATATTTGGGGTCCCTAGCGCTATATCTAGGTGCAGGGTGTGGCACCCCAAAACACCAGAATGAGCCAGAAAGCCCAGCGTGGCACACCAGTGTAAAAAACTATAGTGTTAATAAATTAGTATTTAGGAAGCCGAAGCTATAGAGGGGGTGATACAAACATGAAATGTAATTAAAATAGAGAAATAGTGTTAGAAAATTAATAAGTGAAAAGTGTTAATAGAATGTAAAGGTATGCCACACTAAAGCCATCCAGCTCAGCCAGTCCAGAGGCACCACACCTCACACCTCCATTACCCCAATCTGGGTCTAATATTAACCAGCAAGGAGCCACATGATAATGGCTCCTTACTAAAATATGTCTAAGCTAAGAGCTACCTACCTTGGAGCAACCCCATAATGCTCCATGTGGCATGTCAGGGCCTGCACCTCCTCCTAATGCAGGAACCTCTCTGCCTCTCACAACAGACATATAGATTGGTAAATGCTCAATTAGCTTAGTGATATCATTCAGGTGCTCGAAAGGAAGGGGTATTTCTGAGCAAGAAAAAAAGCAATTGTTTCCCCAGCACCCTGAATGATAACAGTAACCAGATATAAATCCCACATGATAATAGAATTCAGAGATCTTCGTTACACATATTTGCGCAAATGTGTGGTTAAGCCCCAAAGCCGCATCAAGGCCTCTCTGTATATTTGGGGTCCCTAGCGCTATATCTAGGTGCAGGGTGTGGCACCCCAAAACACCAGAATGAGCCAGAAAGCCCAGCGTGGCACACCAGTGTAAAAAACTATAGTGTTAATAAATTAGTATTTAGGAAGCCGAAGCTATAGAGGGGGTGATACAAACATGAAATGTAATTAAAATAGAGAAATAGTGTTAGAAAATTAATAAGTGAAAAGTGTTAATAGAATGTAAAGGTATGCCACACTAAAGCCATCCAGCTCAGCCAGTCCAGAGGCACCACACCTCACACCTCCATTACCCCAATCTGGGTCTAATATTAACCAGCAAGGAGCCACATGATAATGGCTCCTTACTAAAATATGTCTAAGCTAAGAGCTACCTACCTTGGAGCAACCCCATAATGCTCCATGTGGCATGTCAGGGCCTGCACCTCCTCCTAATGCAGGAACCTCTCTGCCTCTCACAACAGACATATAGATTGGTAAATGCTCAATTAGCTTAGTGATATCATTCAGGTGCTCGAAAGGAAGGGGTATTTCTGAGCAAGAAAAAAAGCAATTGTTTCCCCAGCACCCAGAATGATAACAGTAACCAGATATAAATCCCACATGATAATAGAATTCAGAGATCTTCGTTACACATATTTGCGCAAATGTGTGGTTAAGCCCCAAAGCCGCATCAAGGCCTCTCTGTATATTTGGGGTCCCTAGCGCTATATCTAGGTGCAGGGTGTGGCACCCCAAAACACCAGAATGAGCCAGAAAGCCCAGGGTGGCACACCAGTGTAAAAAACTATAGTGTTAATAAATTAGTATTTAGGAAGCCGAAGCTATAGAGGGGGTGATACAAACATGAAATGTAATTAAAATAGAGAAATAGTGTTAGAAAATTAATAAGTGAAAAGTGTTAATAGAATGTAAAGGTATGCCACACTAAAGCCATCCAGCTCAGCCAGTCCAGAGGCACCACACCTCACACCTCCATTACCCCAATCTGGGTCTAATATTAACCAGCAAGGAGCCACATGATAATGGCTCCTTACTAAAATATGTCTAAGCTAAGAGCTACCTACCTTGGAGCAACCCCATAATGCTCCATGTGGCATGTCAGGGCCTGCACCTCCTCCTAATGCAGGAACCTCTCTGCCTCTCACAACAGACATATAGATTGGTAAATGCTCAATTAGCTTAGTGATATCATTCAGGTGCTCGAAAGGAAGGGGTATTTCTGAGCAAGAAAAAAAGCAATTGTTTCCCCAGCACCCTGAATGATAACAGTAACCAGATATAAATCCCACATGATAATAGAATTCAGAGATCTTCGTTACACATACTTGCGCAAATGTGTGGTTAAGCCCCAAAGCCGCATCAAGGCCTCTCTGTATATTTGGGGTCCCTAGCGCTATATCTAGGTGCAGGGTGTGGCACCCCAAAACACCAGAATGAGCCAGAAAGCCCAGCGTGGCACACCAGTGTAAAAAACTATAGTGTTAATAAATTAGTATTTAGGAAGCCGAAGCTATAGAGGGGGTGATACAAACATGAAATGTAATTAAAATAGAGAAATAGTGTTAGAAAATTAATAAGTGAAAAGTGTTAATAGAATGTAAAGGTATGCCACACTAAAGCCATCCAGCTCAGCCAGTCCAGAGGCACCACACCTCACACCTCCATTACCCCAATCTGGGTCTAATATTAACCAGCAAGGAGCCACATGATAATGGCTCCTTACTAAAATATGTCTAAGCTAAGAGCTACCTACCTTGGAGCAACCCCATAATGCTCCATGTGGCATGTCAGGGCCTGCACCTCCTCCTAATGCAGGAACCTCTCTGCCTCTCATAACAGACATATAGATTGGTAAATGCTCAATTAGCTTAGTGATATCATTCAGGTGCTCGAAAGGAAGGGGTATTTCTGAGCAAGAAAAAAAGCAATTGTTTCCCCAGCACCCTGAATGATAACAGTAACCAGATATAAATCCCACATGATAATAGAATTCAGAGATCTTCGTTACACATATTTGCGCAAATGTGTGGTTAAGCCCCAAAGCCGCATCAAGGCCTCTCTGTATATTTGGGGTCCCTAGCGCTATATCTAGGTGCAGGGTGTGGCACCCCAAAACACCAGAATGAGCCAGAAAGCCCAGCGTGGCACACCAGTGTAAAAAACTATAGTGTTAATAAATTAGTATTTAGGAAGCCGAAGCTATAGAGGGGGTGATACAAACATGAAATGTAATTAAAATAGAGAAATAGTGTTAGAAAATTAATAAGTGAAAAGTGTTAATAGAATGTAAAGGTATGCCACACTAAAGCCATCCAGCTCAGCCAGTCCAGAGGCACCACACCTCACACCTCCATTACCCCAATCTGGGTCTAATATTAACCAGCAAGGAGCCACATGATAATGGCTCCTTACTAAAATATGTCTAAGCTAAGAGCTACCTACCTTGGAGCAACCCCATAATGCTCCATGTGGCATGTCAGGGCCTGCACCTCCTCCTAATGCAGGAACCTCTCTGCCTCTCACAACAGACATATAGATTGGTAAATGCTCAATTAGCTTAGTGATATCATTCAGGTGCTCGAAAGGAAGGGGTATTTCTGAGCAAGAAAAAAAGCAATTGTTTCCCCAGCACCCTGAATGATAACAGTAACCAGATATAAATCCCACATGATAATAGAATTCAGAGATCTTCGTTACACATATTTGCGCAAATGTGTGGTTAAGCCCCAAAGCCGCATCAAGGCCTCTCTGTATATTTGGGGTCCCTAGCGCTATATCTAGGTGCAGGGTGTGGCACCCCAAAACACCAGAATGAGCCAGAAAGCCCAGCGTGGCACACCAGTGTAAAAAACTATAGTGTTAATAAATTAGTATTTAGGAAGCCGAAGCTATAGAGGGGGTGATACAAACATGAAATGTAATTAAAATAGAGAAATAGTGTTAGAAAATTAATAAGTGAAAAGTGTTAATAGAATGTAAAGGTATGCCACACTAAAGCCATCCAGCTCAGCCAGTCCAGAGGCACCACACCTCACACCTCCATTACCCCAATCTGGGTCTAATATTAACCAGCAAGGAGCCACATAATAATGGTTTCTTACTAAAATATGTCTAAGCTAAGAGCTACCTACCTTGGAGCAACCCCATAATGCTCCATGTGGCATGTCAGGGCCTGCACCTCCTCCTAATGCAGGAACCTCTCTGCCTCTCACAACAGACATATAGATTGGTAAATGCTCAATTAGCTTAGTGATATCATTCAGGTGCTCGAAAGGAAGGGGTATTTCTGAGCAAGAAAAAAAGCAATTGTTTCCCCAGCACCCTGAATGATAACAGTAACCAGATATAAATCCCACATGATAATAGAATTCAGAGATCTTCGTTACACATATTTGCGCAAATGTGTGGTTAAGCCCCAAAGCCGCATCAAGGCCTCTCTGTATATTTGGGGTCCCTAGCGCTATATCTAGGTGCAGGGTGTGGCACCCCAAAACACCAGAATGAGCCAGAAAGCCCAGCGTGGCACACCAGTGTAAAAAACTATAGTGTTAATAAATTAGTATTTAGGAAGCCGAAGCTATAGAGGGGGTGATACAAACATGAAATGTAATTAAAATAGAGAAATAGTGTTAGAAAATTAATAAGTGAAAAGTGTTAATAGAATGTAAAGGTATGCCACACTAAAGCCATCCAGCTCAGCCAGTCCAGAGGCACCACACCTCACACCTCCATTACCCCAATCTGGGTCTAATATTAACCAGCAAGGAGCAACATGATAATGGCTCCTTACTAAAATATGTCTAAGCTAAGAGCTACCTACCTTGGAGCAACCCCATAATGCTCCATGTGGCATGTCAGGGCCTGCACCTCCTCCTAATGCAGGAACCTCTCTGCCTCTCACAACAGACATATAGATTGGTAAATGCTCAATTAGCTTAGTGATATCATTCAGGTGCTCGAAAGGAAGGGGTATTTCTGAGCAAGAAAAAAAGCAATTGTTTCCCCAGCACCCTGAATGATAACAGTAACCAGATATAAATCCCACATGATAATAGAATTCAGAGATCTTCGTTACACATACTTGCGCAAATGTGTGGTTAAGCCCCAAAGCCGCATCAAGGCCTCTCTGTATATTTGGGGTCCCTAGCGCTATATCTAGGTGCAGGGTGTGGCACCCCAAAACACCAGAATGAGCCAGAAAGCCCAGCGTGGCACACCGGTGTAAAAAACTATAGTGTTAATAAATTAGTATTTAGGAAGCCGAAGCTATAGAGGGGGTGATACAAACATGAAATGTAATTAAAATAGAGAAATAGTGTTAGAAAATTAATAAGTGAAAAGTGTTAATAGAATGTAAAGGTATGCCACACTAAAGCCATCCAGCTCAGCCAGTCCAGAGGCACCACACCTCACACCTCCATTACCCCAATCTGGGTCTAATATTAACCAGCAAGGAGCCACATGATAATGGCTCCTTACTAAAATATGTCTAAGCTAAGAGCTACCTACCTTGGAGCAACCCCATAATGCTCCATGTGGCATGTCAGGGCCTGCACCTCCTCCTAATGCAGGAACCTCTCTGCCTCTCATAACAGACATATAGATTGGTAAATGCTCAATTAGCTTAGTGATATCATTCAGGTGCTCGAAAGGAAGGGGTATTTCTGAGCAAGAAAAAAAGCAATTGTTTCCCCAGCACCCTGAATGATAACAGTAACCAGATATAAATCCCACATGATAATAGAATTCAGAGATCTTCGTTACACATATTTGCGCAAATGTGTGGTTAAGCCCCAAAGCCGCATCAAGGCCTCTCTGTATATTTGGGGTTCCTAGCGCTATATCTAGGTGCAGAGTGTGGCACCCCAAAACACCAGAATGAGCCAGAAAGCCCAGCGTGGCACACCAGTGTAAAAAACTATAGTGTTAATAAACTAGTATTTAGGAAGCCGAAGCTATAGAGGGGGTGATACAAACATGAAATGTAATTAAAATAGAGAAATAGTGTTAGAAAATTAATAAGTGAAAAGTGTTAATAGAATGTAAAGGTATGCCACACTAAAGCCATCCAGCTCAGCCAGTCCAGAGGCACCACACCTCACACCTCCATTACCCCAATCTGGGTCTAATATTAACCAGCAAGGAGCCACATGATAATGGCTCCTTACTAAAATATGTCTAAGCTAAGAGCTACCTACCTTGGAGCAACCCCATAATGCTCCATGTGGCATGTCAGGGCCTGCACCTCCTCCTAATGCAGGAACCTCTCTGCCTCTCACAACAGACATATAGATTGGTAAATGCTCAATTAGCTTAGTGATATCATTCAGGTGCTCGAAAGGAAGGGGTATTTCTGAGCAAGAAAAAAAGCAATTGTTTCCCCAGCACCCTGAATGATAACAGTAACCAGATATAAATCCCACATGATAATAGAATTCAGAGATCTTCGTTACACATATTTGCGCAAATGTGTGGTTAAGCCCCAAAGCCGCATCAAGGCCTCTCTGTATATTTGGGGTCCCTAGCGCTATATCTAGGTGCAGGGTGTGGCACCCCAAAACACCAGAATGAGCCAGAAAGCCCAGCGTGGCACACCAGTGTAAAAAACTATAGTGTTAATAAATTAGTATTTAGGAAGCCGAAGCTATAGAGGGGGTGATACAAACATGAAATGTAATTAAAATAGAGAAATAGTGTTAGAAAATTAATAAGTGAAAAGTGTTAATAGAATGTAAAGGTATGCCACACTAAAGCCATCCAGCTCAGCCAGTCCAGAGGCACCACACCTCACACCTCCATTACCCCAATCTGGGTCTAATATTAACCAGCAAGGAGCCACATAATAATGGTTTCTTACTAAAATATGTCTAAGCTAAGAGCTACCTACCTTGGAGCAACCCCATAATGCTCCATGTGGCATGTCAGGGCCTGCACCTCCTCCTAATGCAGGAACCTCTCTGCCTCTCACAACAGACATATAGATTGGTAAATGCTCAATTAGCTTAGTGATATCATTCAGGTGCTCGAAAGGAAGGGGTATTTCTGAGCAAGAAAAAAAGCAATTGTTTCCCCAGCACCCTGAATGATAACAGTAACCAGATATAAATCCCACATGATAATAGAATTCAGAGATCTTCGTTACACATATTTGCGCAAATGTGTGGTTAAGCCCCAAAGCCGCATCAAGGCCTCTCTGTATATTTGGGGTCCCTAGCGCTATATCTAGGTGCAGGGTGTGGCACCCCAAAACACCAGAATGAGCCAGAAAGCCCAGCGTGGCACACCAGTGTAAAAAACTATAGTGTTAATAAATTAGTATTTAGGAAGCCGAAGCTATAGAGGGGGTGATACAAACATGAAATGTAATTAAAATAGAGAAATAGTGTTAGAAAATTAATAAGTGAAAAGTGTTAATAGAATGTAAAGGTATGCCACACTAAAGCCATCCAGCTCAGCCAGTCCAGAGGCACCACACCTCACACCTCCATTACCCCAATCTGGGTCTAATATTAACCAGCAAGGAGCAACATGATAATGGCTCCTTACTAAAATATGTCTAAGCTAAGAGCTACCTACCTTGGAGCAACCCCATAATGCTCCATGTGGCATGTCAGGGCCTGCACCTCCTCCTAATGCAGGAACCTCTCTGCCTCTCACAACAGACATATAGATTGGTAAATGCTCAATTAGCTTAGTGATATCATTCAGGTGCTCGAAAGGAAGGGGTATTTCTGAGCAAGAAAAAAAGCAATTGTTTCCCCAGCACCCTGAATGATAACAGTAACCAGATATAAATCCCACATGATAATAGAATTCAGAGATCTTCGTTACACATACTTGCGCAAATGTGTGGTTAAGCCCCAAAGCCGCATCAAGGCCTCTCTGTATATTTGGGGTCCCTAGCGCTATATCTAGGTGCAGGGTGTGGCACCCCAAAACACCAGAATGAGCCAGAAAGCCCAGCGTGGCACACCGGTGTAAAAAACTATAGTGTTAATAAATTAGTATTTAGGAAGCCGAAGCTATAGAGGGGGTGATACAAACATGAAATGTAATTAAAATAGAGAAATAGTGTTAGAAAATTAATAAGTGAAAAGTGTTAATAGAATGTAAAGGTATGCCACACTAAAGCCATCCAGCTCAGCCAGTCCAGAGGCACCACACCTCACACCTCCATTACCCCAATCTGGGTCTAATATTAACCAGCAAGGAGCCACATGATAATGGCTCCTTACTAAAATATGTCTAAGCTAAGAGCTACCTACCTTGGAGCAACCCCATAATGCTCCATGTGGCATGTCAGGGCCTGCACCTCCTCCTAATGCAGGAACCTCTCTGCCTCTCATAACAGACATATAGATTGGTAAATGCTCAATTAGCTTAGTGATATCATTCAGGTGCTCGAAAGGAAGGGGTATTTCTGAGCAAGAAAAAAAGCAATTGTTTCCCCAGCACCCTGAATGATAACAGTAACCAGATATAAATCCCACATGATAATAGAATTCAGAGATCTTCGTTACACATATTTGCGCAAATGTGTGGTTAAGCCCCAAAGCCGCATCAAGGCCTCTCTGTATATTTGGGGTTCCTAGCGCTATATCTAGGTGCAGGGTGTGGCACCCCAAAACACCAGAATGAGCCAGAAAGCCCAGCGTGGCACACCAGTGTAAAAAACTATAGTGTTAATAAATTAGTATTTAGGAAGCCGAAGCTATAGAGGGGGTGATACAAACATGAAATGTAATTAAAATAGAGAAATAGTGTTAGAAAATTAATAAGTGAAAAGTGTTAATAGAATGTAAAGGTATGCCACACTAAAGCCATCCAGCTCAGCCAGTCCAGAGGCACCACACCTCACACCTCCATTACCCCAATCTGGGTCTAATATTAACCAGCAAGGAGCCACATGATAATGGCTCCTTACTAAAATATGTCTAAGCTAAGAGCTACCTACCTTGGAGCAACCCCATAATGCTCCATGTGGCATGTCAGGGCCTGCACCTCCTCCTAATGCAGGAACCTCTCTGCCTCTCACAACAGACATATAGATTGGTAAATGCTCAATTAGCTTAGTGATATCATTCAGGTGCTCGAAAGGAAGGGGTATTTCTGAGCAAGAAAAAAAGCAATTGTTTCCCCAGCACCCTGAATGATAACAGTAACCAGATATAAATCCCACATGATAATAGAATTCAGAGATCTTCGTTACACATATTTGCGCAAATGTGTGGTTAAGCCCCAAAGCCGCATCAAGGCCTCTCTGTATATTTGGGGTCCCTAGCGCTATATCTAGGTGCAGGGTGTGGCACCCCAAAACACCAGAATGAGCCAGAAAGCCCAGCGTGGCACACCAGTGTAAAAAACTATAGTGTTAATAAATTAGTATTTAGGAAGCCGAAGCTATAGAGGGGGTGATACAAACATGAAATGTAATTAAAATAGAGAAATAGTGTTAGAAAATTAATAAGTGAAAAGTGTTAATAGAATGTAAAGGTATGCCACACTAAAGCCATCCAGCTCAGCCAGTCCAGAGGCACCACACCTCACACCTCCATTACCCCAATCTGGGTCTAATATTAACCAGCAAGGAGCCACATGATAATGGCTCCTTACTAAAATATGTCTAAGCTAAGAGCTACCTACCTTGGAGCAACCCCATAAAGCTCCATGTGGCATGTCAGGGCCTGCACCTCCTCCTAATGCAGGAACCTCTCTGCCTCTCACAACAGACATATAGATTGGTAAATGCTCAATTAGCTTAGTGATATCATTCAGGTGCTCGAAAGGAAGGGGTATTTCTGAGCAAGAAAAAAAGCAATTGTTTCCCCAGCACCCTGAATGATAACAGTAACCAGATATAAATCCCACATGATAATAGAATTCAGAGATCTTCGTTACACATATTTGCGCAAATGTGTGGTTAAGCCCCAAAGCCGCATCAAGGCCTCTCTGTATATTTGGGGTCCCTAGCGCTATATCTAGGTGCAGGGTGTGGCACCCCAAAACACCAGAATGAGCCAGAAAGCCCAGCGTGGCACACCAGTGTAAAAAACTATAGTGTTAATAAATTAGTATTTAGGAAGCCGAAGCTATAGAGGGGGTAATACAAACATGAAATGTAATTAAAATAGAGAAATAGTGTTAGAAAATTAATAAGTGAAAAGTGTTAATAGAATGTAAAGGTATGCCACACTAAAGCCATCCAGCTCAGCCAGTCCAGAGGCACCACACCTCACACCTCCATTACCCCAATCTGGGTCTAATATTAACCAGCAAGGAGCCACATGATAATGGCTCCTTACTAAAATATGTCTAAGCTAAGAGCTACCTACCTTGGAGCAACCCCATAATGCTCCATGTGGCATGTCAGGGCCTGCACCTCCTCCTAATGCAGGAACCTCTCTGCCTCTCACAACAGACATATAGATTGGTAAATGCTCAATTAGCTTAGTGATATCATTCAGGTGCTCGAAAGGAAGGGGTATTTCTGAGCAAGAAAAAAAGCAATTGTTTCCCCAGCACCCTGAATGATAACAGTAACCAGATATAAATCCCACATGATAATAGAATTCAGAGATCTTCGTTACACATATTTGCGCAAATGTGTGGTTAAGCCCCAAAGCCGCATCAAGGCCTCTCTGTATATTTGGGGTCCCTATCGCTATATCTAGGTGCAGGGTGTGGCACCCCAAAACACCAGAATGAGCCAGAAAGCCCAGCGTGGCACACCAGTGTAAAAAACTATAGTGTTAATAAATTAGTATTTAGGAAGCCGAAGCTATAGAGGGGGTGATACAAACATGAAATGTAATTAAAATAGAGAAATAGTGTTAGAAAATTAATAAGTGAAAAGTGTTAATAGAATGAAAGGTATGCCACACTAAAGCCATCCAGCTCAGCCAGTCCAGAGGCACCACACCTCACAACTCCATTATCCCAATCTGGGTCTAATATTAACCAGCAAGGAGCAACATGATAATGGCTCCTTACTAAAATATGTCTAAGCTAAGAGCTACCTACCTTGGAGCAACCCCATAATGCTCCATGTGGCATGTCAGGGCCTGCACCTCCTCCTAATGCAGGAACCTCTCTGCCTCTCACAACAGACATATAGATTGGTAAATGCTCAATTAGCTTAGTGATATCATTCAGGTGCTCGAAAGGAAGGGGTATTTCTGAGCAAGAAAAAAAGCAATTGTTTCCCCAGCACCCTGAATGATAACAGTAACCAGATATAAATCCCACATGATAATAGAATTCAGAGATCTTCGTTACACATACTTGCGCAAATGTGTGGTTAAGCCCCAAAGCCGCATCAAGGCCTCTCTGTATATTTGGGGTCCCTAGCGCTATATCTAGGTGCAGGGTGTGGCACCCCAAAACACCAGAATGAGCCAGAAAGCCCAGCGTGGCACACCAGTGTAAAAAACTATAGTGTTAATAAATTAGTATTTAGGAAGCCGAAGCTATAGAGGGGGTGATACAAACATGAAATGTAATTAAAATAGAGAAATAGTGTTAGAAAATTAATAAGTGAAAAGTGTTAATAGAATGTAAAGGTATGCCACACTAAAGCCATCCAGCTCAGCCAGTCCAGAGGCACCACACCTCACACCTCCATTACCCCAATCTGGGTCTAATATTAACCAGCAAGGAGCCACATGATAATGGCTCCTTACTAAAATATGTCTAAGCTAAGAGCTACCTACCTTGGAGCAACCCCATAATGCTCCATGTGGCATGTCAGGGCCTGCACCTCCTCCTAATGCAGGAACCTCTCTGCCTCTCATAACAGACATATAGATTGGTAAATGCTCAATTAGCTTAGTGATATCATTCAGGTGCTCGAAAGGAAGGGGTATTTCTGAGCAAGAAAAAAAGCAATTGTTTCCCAAGCACCCTGAATGATAACAGTAACCATATATAAATCCCACATGATAATAGAATTCAGAGATCTTCGTTACACATATTTGCGCAAATGTGTGGTTAAGCCCCAAAGCCGCATCAAGGCCTCTCTGTATATTTGGGGTCCCTAGCGCTATATCTAGGTGCAGGGTGTGGCACCCCAAAACACCAGAATGAGCCAGAAAGCCCAGCGTGGCACACCAGTGTAAAAAACTATAGTGTTAATAAATTAGTATTTAGGAAGCCGAAGCTATAGAGGGGGTGATACAAACATGAAATGTAATTAAAATAGAGAAATAGTGTTAGAAAATTAATAAGTGAAAAGTGTTAATAGAATGTAAAGGTATGCCACACTAAAGCCATCCAGCTCAGCCAGTCCAGAGGCACCACACCTCACACCTCCATTACCCCAATCTGGGTCTAATATTAACCAGCAAGGAGCCACATGATAATGGCTCCTTACTAAAATATGTCTAAGCTAAGAGCTACCTACCTTGGAGCAACCCCATAATGCTCCATGTGGCATGTCAGGGCCTGCACCTCCTCCTAATGCAGGAACCTCTCTGCCTCTCACAACAGACATATAGATTGGTAAATGCTCAATTAGCTTAGTGATATCATTCAGGTGCTCGAAAGGAAGGGGTATTTCTGAGCAAGAAAAAAAGCAATTGTTTCCCCAGCACCCTGAATGATAACAGTAACCAGATATAAATCCCACATGATAATAGAATTCAGAGATCTTCGTTACACATATTTGCGCAAATGTGTGGTTAAGCCCCAAAGCCGCATCAAGGCCTCTCTGTATATTTGGGGTCCCTAGCGCTATATCTAGGTGCAGGGTGTGGCACCCCAAAACACCAGAATGAGCCAGAAAGCCCAGCGTGGCACACCAGTGTAAAAAACTATAGTGTTAATAAATTAGTATTTAGGAAGCCGAAGCTATAGAGGGGGTGATACAAACATGAAATGTAATTAAAATAGAGAAATAGTGTTAGAAAATTAATAGGTGAAAAGTGTTAATAGAATGTAAAGGTATGCCACACTAAAGCCATCCAGCTCAGCCAGTCCAGAGGCACCACACCTCACACCTCCATTACCCCAATCTGGGTCTAATATTAACCAGCAAGGAGCCACGTGATAATGGCTCCTTACTAAAATATGTCTAAGCTAAGAGCTACCTACCTTGGAGCAACCCCATAATGCTCCATGTGGCATGTCAGGGCCTGCACCTCCTCCTAATGCAGGAACCTCTCTGCCTCTCACAACAGACATATAGATTGGTAAATGCTCAATTAGCTTAGTGATATCATTCAGGTGCTCGAAAGGAAGGGGTATTTCTGAGCAAGAAAAAAAGCAATTGTTTCCCCAGCACCCTGAATGATAACAGTAACCAGATATAAATCCCACATGATAATAGAATTCAGAGATCTTCGTTACACATATTTGCGCAAATGTGTGGTTAAGCCCCAAAGCCGCATCAAGGCCTCTCTGTATATTTGGGGTCCCTAGCGCTATATCTAGGTGCAGGGTGTGGCACCCCAAAACACCAGAATGAGCCAGAAAGCCCAGCGTGGCACACCAGTGTAAAAAACTATAGTGTTAATAAATTAGTATTTAGGAAGCCGAAGCTATAGAGGGGGTGATACAAACATGAAATGTAATTAAAATAGAGAAATAGTGTTAGAAAATTAATAAGTGAAAAGTGTTAATAGAATGTAAAGGTATGCCACACTAAAGCCATCCAGCTCAGCCAGTCCAGAGGCACCACACCTCACACCTCCATTACCCCAATCTGGGTCTAATATTAACCAGCAAGGAGCCACATGATAATGGCTCCTTACTAAAATATGTCTAAGCTAAGAGCTACCTACCTTGGAGCAACCCCATAATGCTCCATGTGGCATGTCAGGGCCTGCACCTCCTCCTAATGCAGGAACCTCTCTGCCTCTCACAACAGACATATAGATTGGTAAATGCTCAATTAGCTTAGTGATATCATTCAGGTGCTCGAAAGGAAGGGGTATTTCTGAGCAAGAAAAAAAGCAATTGTTTCCCCAGCACCCTGAATGATAACAGTAACCAGATATAAATCCCACATGATAATAGAATTCAGAGATCTTCGTTACACATACTTGCGCAAATGTGTGGTTAAGCCCCAAAGCCGCATCAAGGCCTCTCTGTATATTTGGGGTCCCTAGCGCTATATCTAGGTGCAGGGTGTGGCACCCCAAAACACCAGAATGAGCCAGAAAGCCCAGCGTGGCACACCAGTGTAAAAAACTATAGTGTTAATAAATTAGTATTTAGGAAGCCGAAGCTATAGAGGGGGTGATACAAACATGAAATGTAATTAAAATAGAGAAATAGTGTTAGAAAATTAATAAGTGAAAAGTGTTAATAGAATGTAAAGGTATGCCACACTAAAGCCATCCAGCTCAGCCAGTCCAGAGGCACCACACCTCACACCTCCATTACCCCAATCTGGGTCTAATATTAACCAGCAAGGAGCCACATGATAATGGCTCCTTACTAAAATATGTCTAAGCTAAGAGCTACCTACCTTGGAGCAACCCCATAATGCTCCATGTGGCATGTCAGGGCCTGCACCTCCTCCTAATGCAGGAACCTCTCTGCCTCTCATAACAGACATATAGATTGGTAAATGCTCAATTAGCTTAGTGATATCATTCAGGTGCTCGAAAGGAAGGGGTATTTCTGAGCAAGAAAAAAAGCAATTGTTTCCCCAGCACCCTGAATGATAACAGTAACCAGATATAAATCCCACATGATAATAGAATTCAGAGATCTTCGTTACACATATTTGCGCAAATGTGTGGTTAAGCCCCAAAGCCGCATCAAGGCCTCTCTGTATATTTGGGGTCCCTAGCGCTATATCTAGGTGCAGGGTGTGGCACCCCAAAACACCAGAATGAGCCAGAAAGCCCAGCGTGGCACACCAGTGTAAAAAACTATAGTGTTAATAAATTAGTATTTAGGAAGCCGAAGCTATAGAGGGGGTGATACAAACATGAAATGTAATTAAAATAGAGAAATAGTGTTAGAAAATTAATAAGTGAAAAGTGTTAATAGAATGTAAAGGTATGCCACACTAAAGCCATCCAGCTCAGCCAGTCCAGAGGCACCACACCTCACACCTCCATTACCCCAATCTGGGTCTAATATTAACCAGCAAGGAGCCACATGATAATGGCTCCTTACTAAAATATGTCTAAGCTAAGAGCTACCTACCTTGGAGCAACCCCATAATGCTCCATGTGGCATGTCAGGGCCTGCACCTCCTCCTAATGCAGGAACCTCTCTGCCTCTCACAACAGACATATAGATTGGTAAATGCTCAATTAGCTTAGTGATATCATTCAGGTGCTCGAAAGGAAGGGGTATTTCTGAGCAAGAAAAAAAGCAATTGTTTCCCCAGCACCCTGAATGATAACAGTAACCAGATATAAATCCCACATGATAATAGAATTCAGAGATCTTCGTTACACATATTTGCGCAAATGTGTGGTTAAGCCCCAAAGCCGCATCAAGGCCTCTCTGTATATTTGGGGTCCCTAGCGCTATATCTAGGTGCAGGGTGTGGCACCCCAAAACACCAGAATGAGCCAGAAAGCCCAGCGTGGCACACCAGTGTAAAAAACTATAGTGTTAATAAATTAGTATTTAGGAAGCCGAAGCTATAGAGGGGGTGATACAAACATGAAATGTAATTAAAATAGAGAAATAGTGTTAGAAAATTAATAAGTGAAAAGTGTTAATAGAATGTAAAGGTATGCCACACTAAAGCCATCCAGCTCAGCCAGTCCAGAGGCACCACACCTCACACCTCCATTACCCCAATCTGGGTCTAATATTAACCAGCAAGGAGCCACATAATAATGGTTTCTTACTAAAATATGTCTAAGCTAAGAGCTACCTACCTTGGAGCAACCCCATAATGCTCCATGTGGCATGTCAGGGCCTGCACCTCCTCCTAATGCAGGAACCTCTCTGCCTCTCACAACAGACATATAGATTGGTAAATGCTCAATTAGCTTAGTGATATCATTCAGGTGCTCGAAAGGAAGGGGTATTTCTGAGCAAGAAAAAAAGCAATTGTTTCCCCAGCACCCTGAATGATAACAGTAACCAGATATAAATCCCACATGATAATAGAATTCAGAGATCTTCGTTACACATATTTGCGCAAATGTGTGGTTAAGCCCCAAAGCCGCATCAAGGCCTCTCTGTATATTTGGGGTCCCTATCGCTATATCTAGGTGCAGGGTGTGGCACCCCAAAACACCAGAATGAGCCAGAAAGCCCAGCGTGGCACACCAGTGTAAAAAACTATAGTGTTAATAAATTAGTATTTAGGAAGCCGAAGCTATAGAGGGGGTGATACAAACATGAAATGTAATTAAAATAGAGAAATAGTGTTAGAAAATTAATAAGTGAAAAGTGTTAATAGAATGTAAAGGTATGCCACACTAAAGCCATCCAGCTCAGCCAGTCCAGAGGCACCACACCTCACACCTCCATTACCCCAATCTGGGTCTAATATTAACCAGCAAGGAGCAACATGATAATGGCTCCTTACTAAAATATGTCTAAGCTAAGAGCTACCTACCTTGGAGCAACCCCATAATGCTCCATGTGGCATGTCAGGGCCTGCACCTCCTCCTAATGCAGGAACCTCTCTGCCTCTCACAACAGACATATAGATTGGTAAATGCTCAATTAGCTTAGTGATATCATTCAGGTGCTCGAAAGGAAGGGGTATTTCTGAGCAAGAAAAAAAGCAATTGTTTCCCCAGCACCCTGAATGATAACAGTAACCAGATATAAATCCCACATGATAATAGAATTCAGAGATCTTCGTTACACATACTTGCGCAAATGTGTGGTTAAGCCCCAAAGCCGCATCAAGGCCTCTCTGTATATTTGGGGTCCCTAGCGCTATATCTAGGTGCAGGGTGTGGCACCCCAAAACACCAGAATGAGCCAGAAAGCCCAGCGTGGCACACCGGTGTAAAAAACTATAGTGTTAATAAATTAGTATTTAGGAAGCCGAAGCTATAGAGGGGGTGATACAAACATGAAATGTAATTAAAATAGAGAAATAGTGTTAGAAAATTAATAAGTGAAAAGTGTTAATAGAATGTAAAGGTATGCCACACTAAAGCCATCCAGCTCAGCCAGTCCAGAGGCACCACACCTCACACCTCCATTACCCCAATCTGGGTCTAATATTAACCAGCAAGGAGCCACATGATAATGGCTCCTTACTAAAATATGTCTAAGCTAAGAGCTACCTACCTTGGAGCAACCCCATAATGCTCCATGTGGCATGTCAGGGCCTGCACCTCCTCCTAATGCAGGAACCTCTCTGCCTCTCATAACAGACATATAGATTGGTAAATGCTCAATTAGCTTAGTGATATCATTCAGGTGCTCGAAAGGAAGGGGTATTTCTGAGCAAGAAAAAAAGCAATTGTTTCCCCAGCACCCTGAATGATAACAGTAACCAGATATAAATCCCACATGATAATAGAATTCAGAGATCTTCGTTACACATATTTGCGCAAATGTGTGGTTAAGCCCCAAAGCCGCATCAAGGCCTCTCTGTATATTTGGGGTTCCTAGCGCTATATCTAGGTGCAGGGTGTGGCACCCCAAAACACCAGAATGAGCCAGAAAGCCCAGCGTGGCACACCAGTGTAAAAAACTATAGTGTTAATAAACTAGTATTTAGGAAGCCGAAGCTATAGAGGGGGTGATACAAACATGAAATGTAATTAAAATAGAGAAATAGTGTTAGAAAATTAATAAGTGAAAAGTGTTAATAGAATGTAAAGGTATGCCACACTAAAGCCATCCAGCTCAGCCAGTCCAGAGGCACCACACCTCACACCTCCATTACCCCAATCTGGGTCTAATATTAACCAGCAAGGAGCCACATGATAATGGCTCCTTACTAAAATATGTCTAAGCTAAGAGCTACCTACCTTGGAGCAACCCCATAATGCTCCATGTGGCATGTCAGGGCCTGCACCTCCTCCTAATGCAGGAACCTCTCTGCCTCTCACAACAGACATATAGATTGGTAAATGCTCAATTAGCTTAGTGATATCATTCAGGTGCTCGAAAGGAAGGGGTATTTCTGAGCAAGAAAAAAAGCAATTGTTTCCCCAGCACCCTGAATGATAACAGTAACCAGATATAAATCCCACATGATAATAGAATTCAGAGATCTTCGTTACACATATTTGCGCAAATGTGTGGTTAAGCCCCAAAGCCGCATCAAGGCCTCTCTGTATATTTGGGGTCCCTAGCGCTATATCTAGGTGCAGGGTGTGGCACCCCAAAACACCAGAATGAGCCAGAAAGCCCAGCGTGGCACACCAGTGTAAAAAACTATAGTGTTAATAAATTAGTATTTAGGAAGCCGAAGCTATAGAGGGGGTGATACAAACATGAAATGTAATTAAAATAGAGAAATAGTGTTAGAAAATTAATAAGTGAAAAGTGTTAATAGAATGTAAAGGTATGCCACACTAAAGCCATCCAGCTCAGCCAGTCCAGAGGCACCACACCTCACACCTCCATTACCCCAATCTGGGTCTAATATTAACCAGCAAGGAGCCACATAATAATGGTTTCTTACTAAAATATGTCTAAGCTAAGAGCTACCTACCTTGGAGCAACCCCATAATGCTCCATGTGGCATGTCAGGGCCTGCACCTCCTCCTAATGCAGGAACCTCTCTGCCTCTCACAACAGACATATAGATTGGTAAATGCTCAATTAGCTTAGTGATATCATTCAGGTGCTCGAAAGGAAGGGGTATTTCTGAGCAAGAAAAAAAGCAATTGTTTCCCCAGCACCCTGAATGATAACAGTAACCAGATATAAATCCCACATGATAATAGAATTCAGAGATCTTCGTTACACATATTTGCGCAAATGTGTGGTTAAGCCCCAAAGCCGCATCAAGGCCTCTCTGTATATTTGGGGTCCCTATCGCTATATCTAGGTGCAGGGTGTGGCACCCCAAAACACCAGAATGAGCCAGAAAGCCCAGCGTGGCACACCAGTGTAAAAAACTATAGTGTTAATAAATTAGTATTTAGGAAGCCGAAGCTATAGAGGGGGTGATACAAACATGAAATGTAATTAAAATAGAGAAATAGTGTTAGAAAATTAATAAGTGAAAAGTGTTAATAGAATGTAAAGGTATGCCACACTAAAGCCATCCAGCTCAGCCAGTCCAGAGGCACCACACCTCACACCTCCATTACCCCAATCTGGGTCTAATATTAACCAGCAAGGAGCAACATGATAATGGCTCCTTACTAAAATATGTCTAAGCTAAGAGCTACCTACCTTGGAGCAACCCCATAATGCTCCATGTGGCATGTCAGGGCCTGCACCTCCTCCTAATGCAGGAACCTCTCTGCCTCTCACAACAGACATATAGATTGGTAAATGCTCAATTAGCTTAGTGATATCATTCAGGTGCTCGAAAGGAAGGGGTATTTCTGAGCAAGAAAAAAAGCAATTGTTTCCCCAGCACCCTGAATGATAACAGTAACCAGATATAAATCCCACATGATAATAGAATTCAGAGATCTTCGTTACACATACTTGCGCAAATGTGTGGTTAAGCCCCAAAGCCGCATCAAGGCCTCTCTGTATATTTGGGGTCCCTAGCGCTATATCTAGGTGCAGGGTGTGGCACCCCAAAACACCAGAATGAGCCAGAAAGCCCAGCATGGCACACCGGTGTAAAAAACTATAGTATTAATAAATTAGTATTTAGGAAGCCGAAGCTATAGAGGGGGTGATACAAACATGAAATGTAATTAAAATAGAGAAATAGTGTTAGAAAATTAATAAGTGAAAAGTGTTAATAGAATGTAAAGGTATGCCACACTAAAGCCATCCAGCTCAGCCAGTCCAGAGGCACCACACCTCACACCTCCATTACCCCAATCTGGGTCTAATATTAACCAGCAAGGAGCCACATGATAATGGCTCCTTACTAAAATATGTCTAAGCTAAGAGCTACCTACCTTGGAGCAACCCCATAATGCTCCATGTGGCATGTCAGGGCCTGCACCTCCTCCTAATGCAGGAACCTCTCTGCCTCTCATAACAGACATATAGATTGGTAAATGCTCAATTAGCTTAGTGATATCATTCAGGTGCTCGAAAGGAAGGGGTATTTCTGAGCAAGAAAAAAAGCAATTGTTTCCCCAGCACCCTGAATGATAACAGTAACCAGATATAAATCCCACATGATAATAGAATTCAGAGATCTTCGTTACACATATTTGCGCAAATGTGTGGTTAAGCCCCAAAGCCGCATCAAGGCCTCTCTGTATATTTGGGGTTCCTAGCGCTATATCTAGGTGCAGGGTGTGGCACCCCAAAACACCAGAATGAGCCAGAAAGCCCAGCGTGGCACACCAGTGTAAAAAACTATAGTGTTAATAAATTAGTATTTAGGAAGCCGAAGCTATAGAGGGGGTGATACAAACATGAAATGTAATTAAAATAGAGAAATAGTGTTAGAAAATTAATAAGTGAAAAGTGTTAATAGAATGTAAAGGTATGCCACACTAAAGCCATCCAGCTCAGCCAGTCCAGAGGCACCACACCTCACACCTCCATTACCCCAATCTGGGTCTAATATTAACCAGCAAGGAGCCACATGATAATGGCTCCTTACTAAAATATGTCTAAGCTAAGAGCTACCTACCTTGGAGCAACCCCATAATGCTCCATGTGGCATGTCAGGGCCTGCACCTCCTCCTAATGCAGGAACCTCTCTGCCTCTCATAACAGACATATAGATTGGTAAATGCTCAATTAGCTTAGTGATATCATTCAGGTGCTCGAAAGGAAGGGGTATTTCTGAGCAAGAAAAAAAGCAATTGTTTCCCCAGCACCCTGAATGATAACAGTAACCAGATATAAATCCCACATGATAATAGAATTCAGAGATCTTCGTTACACATATTTGCGCAAATGTGTGGTTAAGCCCCAAAGCCGCATCAAGGCCTCTCTGTATATTTGGGGTCCCTAGCGCTATATCTAGGTGCAGGGTGTGGCACCCCAAAACACCAGAATGAGCCAGAAAGCCCAGCGTGGCACACCAGTGTAAAAAACTATAGTGTTAATAAATTAGTATTTAGGAAGCCGAAGCTATAGAGGGGGTGATACAAACATGAAATGTAATTAAAATAGAGAAATAGTGTTAGAAAATTAATAAGTGAAAAGTGTTAATAGAATGTAAAGGTATGCCACACTAAAGCCATCCAGCTCAGCCAGTCCAGAGGCACCACACCTCACACCTCCATTACCCCAATCTGGGTCTAATATTAACCAGCAAGGAGCCACATAATAATGGTTTCTTACTAAAATATGTCTAAGCTAAGAGCTACCTACCTTGGAGCAACCCCATAATGCTCCATGTGGCATGTCAGGGCCTGCACCTCCTCCTAATGCAGGAACCTCTCTGCCTCTCACAACAGACATATAGATTGGTAAATGCTCAATTAGCTTAGTGATATCATTCAGGTGCTCGAAAGGAAGGGGTATTTCTGAGCAAGAAAAAAAGCAATTGTTTCCCCAGCACCCTGAATGATAACAGTAACCAGATATAAATCCCACATGATAATAGAATTCAGAGATCTTCGTTACACATATTTGCGCAAATGTGTGGTTAAGCCCCAAAGCCGCATCAAGGCCTCTCTGTATATTTGGGGTCCCTATCGCTATATCTAGGTGCAGGGTGTGGCACCCCAAAACACCAGAATGAGCCAGAAAGCCCAGCGTGGCACACCAGTGTAAAAAACTATAGTGTTAATAAATTAGTATTTAGGAAGCCGAAGCTATAGAGGGGGTGATACAAACATGAAATGTAATTAAAATAGAGAAATAGTGTTAGAAAATTAATAAGTGAAAAGTGTTAATAGAATGTAAAGGTATGCCACACTAAAGCCATCCAGCTCAGCCAGTCCAGAGGCACCACACCTCACACCTCCATTACCCCAATCTGGGTCTAATATTAACCAGCAAGGAGCAACATGATAATGGCTCCTTACTAAAATATGTCTAAGCTAAGAGCTACCTACCTTGGAGCAACCCCATAATGCTCCATGTGGCATGTCAGGGCCTGCACCTCCTCCTAATGCAGGAACCTCTCTGCCTCTCACAACAGACATATAGATTGGTAAATGCTCAATTAGCTTAGTGATATCATTCAGGTGCTCGAAAGGAAGGGGTATTTCTGAGCAAGAAAAAAAGCAATTGTTTCCCCAGCACCCTGAATGATAACAGTAACCAGATATAAATCCCACATGATAATAGAATTCAGAGATCTTCGTTACACATACTTGCGCAAATGTGTGGTTAAGCCCCAAAGCCGCATCAAGGCCTCTCTGTATATTTGGGGTCCCTAGCGCTATATCTAGGTGCAGGGTGTGGCACCCCAAAACACCAGAATGAGCCAGAAAGCCCAGCGTGGCACACCAGTGTAAAAAACTATAGTGTTAATAAATTAGTATTTAGGAAGCCGAAGCTATAGAGGGGGTGATACAAACATGAAATGTAATTAAAATAGAGAAATAGTGTTAGAAAATTAATAAGTGAAAAGTGTTAATAGAATGTAAAGGTATGCCACACTAAAGCCATCCAGCTCAGCCAGTCCAGAGGCACCACACCTCACACCTCCATTACCCCAATCTGGGTCTAATATTAACCAGCAAGGAGCCACATGATAATGGCTCCTTACTAAAATATGTCTAAGCTAAGAGCTACCTACCTTGGAGCAACCCCATAATGCTCCATGTGGCATGTCAGGGCCTGCACCTCCTCCTAATGCAGGAACCTCTCTGCCTCTCATAACAGACATATAGATTGGTAAATGCTCAATTAGCTTAGTGATATCATTCAGGTGCTCGAAAGGAAGGGGTATTTCTGAGCAAGAAAAAAAGCAATTGTTTCCCAAGCACCCTGAATGATAACAGTAACCATATATAAATCCCACATGATAATAGAATTCAGAGATCTTCGTTACACATATTTGCGCAAATGTGTGGTTAAGCCCCAAAGCCGCATCAAGGCCTCTCTGTATATTTGGGGTCCCTAGCGCTATATCTAGGTGCAGGGTGTGGCACCCCAAAACACCAGAATGAGCCAGAAAGCCCAGCGTGGCACACCAGTGTAAAAAACTATAGTGTTAATAAATTAGTATTTAGGAAGCCGAAGCTATAGAGGGGGTGATACAAACATGAAATGTAATTAAAATAGAGAAATAGTGTTAGAAAATTAATAAGTGAAAAGTGTTAATAGAATGTAAAGGTATGCCACACTAAAGCCATCCAGCTCAGCCAGTCCAGAGGCACCACACCTCACACCTCCATTACCCCAATCTGGGTCTAATATTAACCAGCAAGGAGCCACATGATAATGGCTCCTTACTAAAATATGTCTAAGCTAAGAGCTACCTACCTTGGAGCAACCCCATAATGCTCCATGTGGCATGTCAGGGCCTGCACCTCCTCCTAATGCAGGAACCTCTCTGCCTCTCACAACAGACATATAGATTGGTAAATGCTCAATTAGCTTAGTGATATCATTCAGGTGCTCGAAAGGAAGGGGTATTTCTGAGCAAGAAAAAAAGCAATTGTTTCCCCAGCACCCTGAATGATAACAGTAACCAGATATAAATCCCACATGATAATAGAATTCAGAGATCTTCGTTACACATATTTGCGCAAATGTGTGGTTAAGCCCCAAAGCCGCATCAAGGCCTCTCTGTATATTTGGGGTCCCTAGCGCTATATCTAGGTGCAGGGTGTGGCACCCCAAAACACCAGAATGAGCCAGAAAGCCCAGCGTGGCACACCAGTGTAAAAAACTATAGTGTTAATAAATTAGTATTTAGGAAGCCGAAGCTATAGAGGGGGTGATACAAACATGAAATGTAATTAAAATAGAGAAATAGTGTTAGAAAATTAATAGGTGAAAAGTGTTAATAGAATGTAAAGGTATGCCACACTAAAGCCATCCAGCTCAGCCAGTCCAGAGGCACCACACCTCACACCTCCATTACCCCAATCTGGGTCTAATATTAACCAGCAAGGAGCCACGTGATAATGGCTCCTTACTAAAATATGTCTAAGCTAAGAGCTACCTACCTTGGAGCAACCCCATAATGCTCCATGTGGCATGTCAGGGCCTGCACCTCCTCCTAATGCAGGAACCTCTCTGCCTCTCACAACAGACATATAGATTGGTAAATGCTCAATTAGCTTAGTGATATCATTCAGGTGCTCGAAAGGAAGGGGTATTTCTGAGCAAGAAAAAAAGCAATTGTTTCCCCAGCACCCTGAATGATAACAGTAACCAGATATAAATCCCACATGATAATAGAATTCAGAGATCTTCGTTACACATATTTGCGCAAATGTGTGGTTAAGCCCCAAAGCCGCATCAAGGCCTCTCTGTATATTTGGGGTCCCTAGCGCTATATCTAGGTGCAGGGTGTGGCACCCCAAAACACCAGAATGAGCCAGAAAGCCCAGCGTGGCACACCAGTGTAAAAAACTATAGTGTTAATAAATTAGTATTTAGGAAGCCGAAGCTATAGAGGGGGTGATACAAACATGAAATGTAATTAAAATAGAGAAATAGTGTTAGAAAATTAATAAGTGAAAAGTGTTAATAGAATGTAAAGGTATGCCACACTAAAGCCATCCAGCTCAGCCAGTCCAGAGGCACCACACCTCACACCTCCATTACCCCAATCTGGGTCTAATATTAACCAGCAAGGAGCCACATGATAATGGCTCCTTACTAAAATATGTCTAAGCTAAGAGCTACCTACCTTGGAGCAACCCCATAATGCTCCATGTGGCATGTCAGGGCCTGCACCTCCTCCTAATGCAGGAACCTCTCTGCCTCTCACAACAGACATATAGATTGGTAAATGCTCAATTAGCTTAGTGATATCATTCAGGTGCTCGAAAGGAAGGGGTATTTCTGAGCAAGAAAAAAAGCAATTGTTTCCCCAGCACCCTGAATGATAACAGTAACCAGATATAAATCCCACATGATAATAGAATTCAGAGATCTTCGTTACACATACTTGCGCAAATGTGTGGTTAAGCCCCAAAGCCGCATCAAGGCCTCTCTGTATATTTGGGGTCCCTAGCGCTATATCTAGGTGCAGGGTGTGGCACCCCAAAACACCAGAATGAGCCAGAAAGCCCAGCGTGGCACACCAGTGTAAAAAACTATAGTGTTAATAAATTAGTATTTAGGAAGCCGAAGCTATAGAGGGGGTGATACAAACATGAAATGTAATTAAAATAGAGAAATAGTGTTAGAAAATTAATAAGTGAAAAGTGTTAATAGAATGTAAAGGTATGCCACACTAAAGCCATCCAGCTCAGCCAGTCCAGAGGCACCACACCTCACACCTCCATTACCCCAATCTGGGTCTAATATTAACCAGCAAGGAGCCACATGATAATGGCTCCTTACTAAAATATGTCTAAGCTAAGAGCTACCTACCTTGGAGCAACCCCATAATGCTCCATGTGGCATGTCAGGGCCTGCACCTCCTCCTAATGCAGGAACCTCTCTGCCTCTCATAACAGACATATAGATTGGTAAATGCTCAATTAGCTTAGTGATATCATTCAGGTGCTCGAAAGGAAGGGGTATTTCTGAGCAAGAAAAAAAGCAATTGTTTCCCCAGCACCCTGAATGATAACAGTAACCAGATATAAATCCCACATGATAATAGAATTCAGAGATCTTCGTTACACATATTTGCGCAAATGTGTGGTTAAGCCCCAAAGCCGCATCAAGGCCTCTCTGTATATTTGGGGTCCCTAGCGCTATATCTAGGTGCAGGGTGTGGCACCCCAAAACACCAGAATGAGCCAGAAAGCCCAGCGTGGCACACCAGTGTAAAAAACTATAGTGTTAATAAATTAGTATTTAGGAAGCCGAAGCTATAGAGGGGGTGATACAAACATGAAATGTAATTAAAATAGAGAAATAGTGTTAGAAAATTAATAAGTGAAAAGTGTTAATAGAATGTAAAGGTATGCCACACTAAAGCCATCCAGCTCAGCCAGTCCAGAGGCACCACACCTCACACCTCCATTACCCCAATCTGGGTCTAATATTAACCAGCAAGGAGCCACATGATAATGGCTCCTTACTAAAATATGTCTAAGCTAAGAGCTACCTACCTTGGAGCAACCCCATAATGCTCCATGTGGCATGTCAGGGCCTGCACCTCCTCCTAATGCAGGAACCTCTCTGCCTCTCACAACAGACATATAGATTGGTAAATGCTCAATTAGCTTAGTGATATCATTCAGGTGCTCGAAAGGAAGGGGTATTTCTGAGCAAGAAAAAAAGCAATTGTTTCCCCAGCACCCTGAATGATAACAGTAACCAGATATAAATCCCACATGATAATAGAATTCAGAGATCTTCGTTACACATATTTGCGCAAATGTGTGGTTAAGCCCCAAAGCCGCATCAAGGCCTCTCTGTATATTTGGGGTCCCTAGCGCTATATCTAGGTGCAGGGTGTGGCACCCCAAAACACCAGAATGAGCCAGAAAGCCCAGCGTGGCACACCAGTGTAAAAAACTATAGTGTTAATAAATTAGTATTTAGGAAGCCGAAGCTATAGAGGGGGTGATACAAACATGAAATGTAATTAAAATAGAGAAATAGTGTTAGAAAATTAATAAGTGAAAAGTGTTAATAGAATGTAAAGGTATGCCACACTAAAGCCATCCAGCTCAGCCAGTCCAGAGGCACCACACCTCACACCTCCATTACCCCAATCTGGGTCTAATATTAACCAGCAAGGAGCCACATAATAATGGTTTCTTACTAAAATATGTCTAAGCTAAGAGCTACCTACCTTGGAGCAACCCCATAATGCTCCATGTGGCATGTCAGGGCCTGCACCTCCTCCTAATGCAGGAACCTCTCTGCCTCTCACAACAGACATATAGATTGGTAAATGCTCAATTAGCTTAGTGATATCATTCAGGTGCTCGAAAGGAAGGGGTATTTCTGAGCAAGAAAAAAAGCAATTGTTTCCCCAGCACCCTGAATGATAACAGTAACCAGATATAAATCCCACATGATAATAGAATTCAGAGATCTTCGTTACACATATTTGCGCAAATGTGTGGTTAAGCCCCAAAGCCGCATCAAGGCCTCTCTGTATATTTGGGGTCCCTATCGCTATATCTAGGTGCAGGGTGTGGCACCCCAAAACACCAGAATGAGCCAGAAAGCCCAGCGTGGCACACCAGTGTAAAAAACTATAGTGTTAATAAATTAGTATTTAGGAAGCCGAAGCTATAGAGGGGGTGATACAAACATGAAATGTAATTAAAATAGAGAAATAGTGTTAGAAAATTAATAAGTGAAAAGTGTTAATAGAATGTAAAGGTATGCCACACTAAAGCCATCCAGCTCAGCCAGTCCAGAGGCACCACACCTCACACCTCCATTACCCCAATCTGGGTCTAATATTAACCAGCAAGGAGCAACATGATAATGGCTCCTTACTAAAATATGTCTAAGCTAAGAGCTACCTACCTTGGAGCAACCCCATAATGCTCCATGTGGCATGTCAGGGCCTGCACCTCCTCCTAATGCAGGAACCTCTCTGCCTCTCACAACAGACATATAGATTGGTAAATGCTCAATTAGCTTAGTGATATCATTCAGGTGCTCGAAAGGAAGGGGTATTTCTGAGCAAGAAAAAAAGCAATTGTTTCCCCAGCACCCTGAATGATAACAGTAACCAGATATAAATCCCACATGATAATAGAATTCAGAGATCTTCGTTACACATACTTGCGCAAATGTGTGGTTAAGCCCCAAAGCCGCATCAAGGCCTCTCTGTATATTTGGGGTCCCTAGCGCTATATCTAGGTGCAGGGTGTGGCACCCCAAAACACCAGAATGAGCCAGAAAGCCCAGCGTGGCACACCGGTGTAAAAAACTATAGTGTTAATAAATTAGTATTTAGGAAGCCGAAGCTATAGAGGGGGTGATACAAACATGAAATGTAATTAAAATAGAGAAATAGTGTTAGAAAATTAATAAGTGAAAAGTGTTAATAGAATGTAAAGGTATGCCACACTAAAGCCATCCAGCTCAGCCAGTCCAGAGGCACCACACCTCACACCTCCATTACCCCAATCTGGGTCTAATATTAACCAGCAAGGAGCCACATGATAATGGCTCCTTACTAAAATATGTCTAAGCTAAGAGCTACCTACCTTGGAGCAACCCCATAATGCTCCATGTGGCATGTCAGGGCCTGCACCTCCTCCTAATGCAGGAACCTCTCTGCCTCTCATAACAGACATATAGATTGGTAAATGCTCAATTAGCTTAGTGATATCATTCAGGTGCTCGAAAGGAAGGGGTATTTCTGAGCAAGAAAAAAAGCAATTGTTTCCCCAGCACCCTGAATGATAACAGTAACCAGATATAAATCCCACATGATAATAGAATTCAGAGATCTTCGTTACACATATTTGCGCAAATGTGTGGTTAAGCCCCAAAGCCGCATCAAGGCCTCTCTGTATATTTGGGGTTCCTAGCGCTATATCTAGGTGCAGGGTGTGGCACCCCAAAACACCAGAATGAGCCAGAAAGCCCAGCGTGGCACACCAGTGTAAAAAACTATAGTGTTAATAAATTAGTATTTAGGAAGCCGAAGCTATAGAGGGGGTGATACAAACATGAAATGTAATTAAAATAGAGAAATAGTGTTAGAAAATTAATAAGTGAAAAGTGTTAATAGAATGTAAAGGTATGCCACACTAAAGCCATCCAGCTCAGCCAGTCCAGAGGCACCACACCTCACACCTCCATTACCCCAATCTGGGTCTAATATTAACCAGCAAGGAGCCACATGATAATGGCTCCTTACTAAAATATGTCTAAGCTAAGAGCTACCTACCTTGGAGCAACCCCATAATGCTCCATGTGGCATGTCAGGGCCTGCACCCCCTCCTAATGCAGGAACCTCTCTGCCTCTCACAACAGACATATAGATTGGTAAATGCTCAATTAGCTTAGTGATATCATTCAGGTGCTCGAAAGGAAGGGGTATTTCTGAGCAAGAAAAAAAGCAATTGTTTCCCCAGCACCCTGAATGATAACAGTAACCAGATATAAATCCCACATGATAATAGAATTCAGAGATCTTCGTTACACATATTTGCGCAAATGTGTGGTTAAGCCCCAAAGCCGCATCAAGGCCTCTCTGTATATTTGGGGTCCCTAGCGCTATATCTAGGTGCAGGGTGTGGCACCCCAAAACACCAGAATGAGCCAGAAAGCCCAGCGTGGCACACCAGTGTAAAAAACTATAGTGTTAATAAATTAGTATTTAGGAAGCCGAAGCTATAGAGGGGGTGATACAAACATGAAATGTAATTAAAATAGAGAAATAGTGTTAGAAAATTAATAAGTGAAAAGTGTTAATAGAATGTAAAGGTATGCCACACTAAAGCCATCCAGCTCAGCCAGTCCAGAGGCACCACACCTCACACCTCCATTACCCCAATCTGGGTCTAATATTAACCAGCAAGGAGCCACATAATAATGGTTTCTTACTAAAATATGTCTAAGCTAAGAGCTACCTACCTTGGAGCAACCCCATAATGCTCCATGTGGCATGTCAGGGCCTGCACCTCCTCCTAATGCAGGAACCTCTCTGCCTCTCACAACAGACATATAGATTGGTAAATGCTCAATTAGCTTAGTGATATCATTCAGGTGCTCGAAAGGAAGGGGTATTTCTGAGCAAGAAAAAAAGCAATTGTTTCCCCAGCACCCTGAATGATAACAGTAACCAGATATAAATCCCACATGATAATAGAATTCAGAGATCTTCGTTACACATATTTGCGCAAATGTGTGGTTAAGCCCCAAAGCCGCATCAAGGCCTCTCTGTATATTTGGGGTCCCTATCGCTATATCTAGGTGCAGGGTGTGGCACCCCAAAACACCAGAATGAGCCAGAAAGCCCAGCGTGGCACACCAGTGTAAAAAACTATAGTGTTAATAAATTAGTATTTAGGAAGCCGAAGCTATAGAGGGGGTGATACAAACATGAAATGTAATTAAAATAGAGAAATAGTGTTAGAAAATTAATAAGTGAAAAGTGTTAATAGAATGTAAAGGTATGCCACACTAAAGCCATCCAGCTCAGCCAGTCCAGAGGCACCACACCTCACACCTCCATTACCCCAATCTGGGTCTAATATTAACCAGCAAGGAGCAACATGATAATGGCTCCTTACTAAAATATGTCTAAGCTAAGAGCTACCTACCTTGGAGCAACCCCATAATGCTCCATGTGGCATGTCAGGGCCTGCACCTCCTCCTAATGCAGGAACCTCTCTGCCTCTCACAACAGACATATAGATTGGTAAATGCTCAATTAGCTTAGTGATATCATTCAGGTGCTCGAAAGGAAGGGGTATTTCTGAGCAAGAAAAAAAGCAATTGTTTCCCCAGCACCCTGAATGATAACAGTAACCAGATATAAATCCCACATGATAATAGAATTCAGAGATCTTCGTTACACATACTTGCGCAAATGTGTGGTTAAGCCCCAAAGCCGCATCAAGGCCTCTCTGTATATTTGGGGTCCCTAGCGCTATATCTAGGTGCAGGGTGTGGCACCCCAAAACACCAGAATGAGCCAGAAAGCCCAGCGTGGCACACCGGTGTAAAAAACTATAGTGTTAATAAATTAGTATTTAGGAAGCCGAAGCTATAGAGGGGGTGATACAAACATGAAATGTAATTAAAATAGAGAAATAGTGTTAGAAAATTAATAAGTGAAAAGTGTTAATAGAATGTAAAGGTATGCCACACTAAAGCCATCCAGCTCAGCCAGTCCAGAGGCACCACACCTCACACCTCCATTACCCCAATCTGGGTCTAATATTAACCAGCAAGGAGCCACATGATAATGGCTCCTTACTAAAATATGTCTAAGCTAAGAGCTACCTACCTTGGAGCAACCCCATAATGCTCCATGTGGCATGTCAGGGCCTGCACCTCCTCCTAATGCAGGAACCTCTCTGCCTCTCATAACAGACATATAGATTGGTAAATGCTCAATTAGCTTAGTGATATCATTCAGGTGCTCGAAAGGAAGGGGTATTTCTGAGCAAGAAAAAAAGCAATTGTTTCCCCAGCACCCTGAATGATAACAGTAACCAGATATAAATCCCACATGATAATAGAATTCAGAGATCTTCGTTACACATATTTGCGCAAATGTGTGGTTAAGCCCCAAAGCCGCATCAAGGCCTCTCTGTATATTTGGGGTTCCTAGCGCTATATCTAGGTGCAGGGTGTGGCACCCCAAAACACCAGAATGAGCCAGAAAGCCCAGCGTGGCACACCAGTGTAAAAAACTATAGTGTTAATAAACTAGTATTTAGGAAGCCGAAGCTATAGAGGGGGTGATACAAACATGAAATGTAATTAAAATAGAGAAATAGTGTTAGAAAATTAATAAGTGAAAAGTGTTAATAGAATGTAAAGGTATGCCACACTAAAGCCATCCAGCTCAGCCAGTCCAGAGGCACCACACCTCACACCTCCATTACCCCAATCTGGGTCTAATATTAACCAGCAAGGAGCCACATGATAATGGCTCCTTACTAAAATATGTCTAAGCTAAGAGCTACCTACCTTGGAGCAACCCCATAATGCTCCATGTGGCATGTCAGGGCCTGCACCTCCTCCTAATGCAGGAACCTCTCTGCCTCTCACAACAGACATATAGATTGGTAAATGCTCAATTAGCTTAGTGATATCATTCAGGTGCTCGAAAGGAAGGGGTATTTCTGAGCAAGAAAAAAAGCAATTGTTTCCCCAGCACCCTGAATGATAACAGTAACCAGATATAAATCCCACATGATAATAGAATTCAGAGATCTTCGTTACACATATTTGCGCAAATGTGTGGTTAAGCCCCAAAGCCGCATCAAGGCCTCTCTGTATATTTGGGGTTCCTAGCGCTATATCTAGGTGCAGGGTGTGGCACCCCAAAACACCAGAATGAGCCAGAAAGCCCAGCGTGGCACACCAGTGTAAAAAACTATAGTGTTAATAAATTAGTATTTAGGAAGCCGAAGCTATAGAGGGGGTGATACAAACATGAAATGTAATTAAAATAGAGAAATAGTGTTAGAAAATTAATAAGTGAAAAGTGTTAATAGAATGTAAAGGTATGCCACACTAAAGCCATCCAGCTCAGCCAGTCCAGAGGCACCACACCTCACACCTCCATTACCCCAATCTGGGTCTAATATTAACCAGCAAGGAGCCACATAATAATGGTTTCTTACTAAAATATGTCTAAGCTAAGAGCTACCTACCTTGGAGTAACCCCATAATGCTCCATGTGGCATGTCAGGGCCTGCACCTCCTCCTAATGCAGGAACCTCTCTGCCTCTCATAACAGACATATAGATTGGTAAATGCTCAATTAGCTTAGTGATATCATTCAGGTGCTCGAAAGGAAGGGGTATTTCTGAGCAAGAAAAAAAGCAATTGTTTCCCCAGCACCCTGAATGATAACAGTAACCAGATATAAATCCCACATGATAATAGAATTCAGAGATCTTCGTTACACATATTTGCGCAAATGTGTGGTTAAGCCCCAAAGCCGCATCAAGGCCTCTCTGTATATTTGGGGTTCCTAGCGCTATATCTAGGTGCAGGGTGTGGCACCCCAAAACACCAGAATGAGCCAGAAAGCCCAGCGTGGCACACCAGTGTAAAAAACTATAGTGTTAATAAATTAGTATTTAGGAAGCCGAAGCTATAGAGGGGGTGATACAAACATGAAATGTAATTAAAATAGAGAAATAGTGTTAGAAAATTAATAAGTGAAAAGTGTTAATAGAATGTAAAGGTATGCCACACTAAAGCCATCCAGCTCAGCCAGTCCAGAGGCACCACACCTCACACCTCCATTACCCCAATCTGGGTCTAATATTAACCAGCAAGGAGCCACATGATAATGGCTCCTTACTAAAATATGTCTAAGCTAAGAGCTACCTACCTTGGAGCAACCCCATAATGCTCCATGTGGCATGTCAGGGCCTGCACCTCCTCCTAATGCAGGAACCTCTCTGCCTCTCACAACAGACATATAGATTGGTAAATGCTCAATTAGCTTAGTGATATCATTCAGGTGCTCGAAAGGAAGGGGTATTTCTGAGCAAGAAAAAAAGCAATTGTTTCCCCAGCACCCTGAATGATAACAGTAACCAGATATAAATCCCACATGATAATAGAATTCAGAGATCTTCGTTACACATATTTGCGCAAATGTGTGGTTAAGCCCCAAAGCCGCATCAAGGCCTCTCTGTATATTTGGGGTCCCTAGCGCTATATCTAGGTGCAGGGTGTGGCACCCCAAAACACCAGAATGAGCCAGAAAGCCCAGCGTGGCACACCAGTGTAAAAAACTATAGTGTTAATAAATTAGTATTTAGGAAGCCGAAGCTATAGAGGGGGTGATACAAACATGAAATGTAATTAAAATAGAGAAATAGTGTTAGAAAATTAATAAGTGAAAAGTGTTAATAGAATGTAAAGGTATGCCACACTAAAGCCATCCAGCTCAGCCAGTCCAGAGGCACCACACCTCACACCTCCATTACCCCAATCTGGGTCTAATATTAACCAGCAAGGAGCCACATAATAATGGTTTCTTACTAAAATATGTCTAAGCTAAGAGCTACCTACCTTGGAGCAACCCCATAATGCTCCATGTGGCATGTCAGGGCCTGCACCTCCTCCTAATGCAGGAACCTCTCTGCCTCTCACAACAGACATATAGATTGGTAAATGCTCAATTAGCTTAGTGATATCATTCAGGTGCTCGAAAGGAAGGGGTATTTCTGAGCAAGAAAAAAAGCAATTGTTTCCCCAGCACCCTGAATGATAACAGTAACCAGATATAAATCCCACATGATAATAGAATTCAGAGATCTTCGTTACACATATTTGCGCAAATGTGTGGTTAAGCCCCAAAGCCGCATCAAGGCCTCTCTGTATATTTGGGGTCCCTATCGCTATATCTAGGTGCAGGGTGTGGCACCCCAAAACACCAGAATGAGCCAGAAAGCCCAGCGTGGCACACCAGTGTAAAAAACTATAGTGTTAATAAATTAGTATTTAGGAAGCCGAAGCTATAGAGGGGGTGATACAAACATGAAATGTAATTAAAATAGAGAAATAGTGTTAGAAAATTAATAAGTGAAAAGTGTTAATAGAATGTAAAGGTATGCCACACTAAAGCCATCCAGCTCAGCCAGTCCAGAGGCACCACACCTCACACCTCCATTACCCCAATCTGGGTCTAATATTAACCAGCAAGGAGCAACATGATAATGGCTCCTTACTAAAATATGTCTAAGCTAAGAGCTACCTACCTTGGAGCAACCCCATAATGCTCCATGTGGCATGTCAGGGCCTGCACCTCCTCCTAATGCAGGAACCTCTCTGCCTCTCACAACAGACATATAGATTGGTAAATGCTCAATTAGCTTAGTGATATCATTCAGGTGCTCGAAAGGAAGGGGTATTTCTGAGCAAGAAAAAAAGCAATTGTTTCCCCAGCACCCTGAATGATAACAGTAACCAGATATAAATCCCACATGATAATAGAATTCAGAGATCTTCGTTACACATACTTGCGCAAATGTGTGGTTAAGCCCCAAAGCCGCATCAAGGCCTCTCTGTATATTTGGGGTCCCTAGCGCTATATCTAGGTGCAGGGTGTGGCACCCCAAAACACCAGAATGAGCCAGAAAGCCCAGCGTGGCACACCAGTGTAAAAAACTATAGTGTTAATAAATTAGTATTTAGGAAGCCGAAGCTATAGAGGGGGTGATACAAACATGAAATGTAATTAAAATAGAGAAATAGTGTTAGAAAATTAATAAGTGAAAAGTGTTAATAGAATGTAAAGGTATGCCACACTAAAGCCATCCAGCTCAGCCAGTCCAGAGGCACCACACCTCACACCTCCATTACCCCAATCTGGGTCTAATATTAACCAGCAAGGAGCCACATGATAATGGCTCCTTACTAAAATATGTCTAAGCTAAGAGCTACCTACCTTGGAGCAACCCCATAATGCTCCATGTGGCATGTCAGGGCCTGCACCTCCTCCTAATGCAGGAACCTCTCTGCCTCTCATAACAGACATATAGATTGGTAAATGCTCAATTAGCTTAGTGATATCATTGAGGTGCTCGAAAGGAAGGGGTATTTCTGAGCAAGAAAAAAAGCAATTGTTTCCCCAGCACCCTGAATGATAACAGTAACCAGATATAAATCCCACATGATAATAGAATTCAGAGATCTTCGTTACACATATTTGCGCAAATGTGTGGTTAAGCCCCAAAGCCGCATCAAGGCCTCTCTGTATATTTGGGGTCCCTATCGCTATATCTAGGTGCAGGGTGTGGCACCCCAAAACACCAGAATGAGCCAGAAAGCCCAGCGTGGCACACCAGTGTAAAAAACTATAGTGTTAATAAATTAGTATTTAGGAAGCCGAAGCTATAGAGGGGGTGATACAAACATGAAATGTAATTAAAATAGAGAAATAGTGTTAGAAAATTAATAAGTGAAAAGTGTTAATAGAATGTAAAGGTATGCCACACTAAAGCCATCCAGCTCAGCCAGTCCAGAGGCACCACACCTCACACCTCCATTACCCCAATCTGGGTCTAATATTAACCAGCAAGGAGCAACATGATAATGGCTCCTTACTAAAATATGTCTAAGCTAAGAGCTACCTACCTTGGAGCAACCCCATAATGCTCCATGTGGCATGTCAGGGCCTGCACCTCCTCCTAATGCAGGAACCTCTCTGCCTCTCACAACAGACATATAGATTGGTAAATGCTCAATTAGCTTAGTGATATCATTCAGGTGCTCGAAAGGAAGGGGTATTTCTGAGCAAGAAAAAAAGCAATTGTTTCCCCAGCACCCTGAATGATAACAGTAACCAGATATAAATCCCACATGATAATAGAATTCAGAGATCTTCGTTACACATATTTGCGCAAATGTGTGGTTAAGCCCCAAAGCCGCATCAAGGCCTCTCTGTATATTTGGGGTCCCTAGCGCTATATCTAGGTGCAGGGTGTGGCACCCCAAAACACCAGAATGAGCCAGAAAGCCCAGCGTGGCACACCAGTGTAAAAAACTATAGTGTTAATAAATTAGTATTTAGGAAGCCGAAGCTATAGAGGGGGTGATACAAACATGAAATGTAATTAAAATAGAGAAATAGTGTTAGAAAATTAATAAGTGAAAAGTGTTAATAGAATGTAAAGGTATGCCACACTAAAGCCATCCAGCTCAGCCAGTCCAGAGGCACCACACCTCACACCTCCATTACCCCAATCTGGGTCTAATATTAACCAGCAAGGAGCCACATAATAATGGTTTCTTACTAAAATATGTCTAAGCTAAGAGCTACCTACCTTGGAGCAACCCCATAATGCTCCATGTGGCATGTCAGGGCCTGCACCTCCTCCTAATGCAGGAACCTCTCTGCCTCTCACAACAGACATATAGATTGGTAAATGCTCAATTAGCTTAGTGATATCATTCAGGTGCTCGAAAGGAAGGGGTATTTCTGAGCAAGAAAAAAAGCAATTGTTTCCCCAGCACCCTGAATGATAACAGTAACCAGATATAAATCCCACATGATAATAGAATTCAGAGATCTTCGTTACACATATTTGCGCAAATGTGTGGTTAAGCCCCAAAGCCGCATCAAGGCCTCTCTGTATATTTGGGGTCCCTATCGCTATATCTAGGTGCAGGGTGTGGCACCCCAAAACACCAGAATGAGCCAGAAAGCCCAGCGTGGCACACCAGTGTAAAAAACTATAGTGTTAATAAATTAGTATTTAGGAAGCCGAAGCTATAGAGGGGGTGATACAAACATGAAATGTAATTAAAATAGAGAAATAGTGTTAGAAAATTAATAAGTGAAAAGTGTTAATAGAATGTAAAGGTATGCCACACTAAAGCCATCCAGCTCAGCCAGTCCAGAGGCACCACACCTCACACCTCCATTACCCCAATCTGGGTCTAATATTAACCAGCAAGGAGCCACATGATAATGGCTCCTTACTAAAATATGTCTAAGCTAAGAGCTACCTACCTTGGAGCAACCCCATAATGCTCCATGTGGCATGTCAGGGCCTGCACCTCCTCCTAATGCAGGAACCTCTCTGCCTCTCATAACAGACATATAGATTGGTAAATGCTCAATTAGCTTAGTGATATCATTCAGGTGCTCGAAAGGAAGGGGTATTTCTGAGCAAGAAAAAAAGCAATTGTTTCCCCAGCACCCTGAATGATAACAGTAACCAGATATAAATCCCACATGATAATAGAATTCAGAGATCTTCGTTACACATATTTGCGCAAATGTGTGGTTAAGCCCCAAAGCCGCATCAAGGCCTCTCTGTATATTTGGGGTTCCTAGCGCTATATCTAGGTGCAGGGTGTGGCACCCCAAAACACCAGAATGAGCCAGAAAGCCCAGCGTGGCACACCAGTGTAAAAAACTATAGTGTTAATAAATTAGTATTTAGGAAGCCGAAGCTATAGAGGGGGTGATACAAACATGAAATGTAATTAAAATAGAGAAATAGTGTTAGAAAATTAATAAGTGAAAAGTGTTAATAGAATGTAAAGGTATGCCACACTAAAGCCATCCAGCTCAGCCAGTCCAGAGGCACCACACCTCACACCTCCATTACCCCAATCTGGGTCTAATATTAACCAGCAAGGAGCCACATGATAATGGCTCCTTACTAAAATATGTCTAAGCTAAGAGCTACCTACCTTGGAGCAACCCCATAATGCTCCATGTGGCATGTCAGGGCCTGCACCTCCTCCTAATGCAGGAACCTCTCTGCCTCTCACAACAGACATATAGATTGGTAAATGCTCAATTAGCTTAGTGATATCATTCAGGTGCTCGAAAGGAAGGGGTATTTCTGAGCAAGAAAAAAAGCAATTGTTTCCCCAGCACCCTGAATGATAACAGTAACCAGATATAAATCCCACATGATAATAGAATTCAGAGATCTTCGTTACACATATTTGCGCAAATGTGTGGTTAAGCCCCAAAGCCGCATCAAGGCCTCTCTGTATATTTGGGGTCCCTAGCGCTATATCTAGGTGCAGGGTGTGGCACCCCAAAACACCAGAATGAGCCAGAAAGCCCAGCGTGGCACACCAGTGTAAAAAACTATAGTGTTAATAAATTAGTATTTAGGAAGCCGAAGCTATAGAGGGGGTGATACAAACATGAAATGTAATTAAAATAGAGAAATAGTGTTAGAAAATTAATAAGTGAAAAGTGTTAATAGAATGTAAAGGTATGCCACACTAAAGCCATCCAGCTCAGCCAGTCCAGAGGCACCACACCTCACACCTCCATTACCCCAATCTGGGTCTAATATTAACCAGCAAGGAGCCACATAATAATGGTTTCTTACTAAAATATGTCTAAGCTAAGAGCTACCTACCTTGGAGCAACCCCATAATGCTCCATGTGGCATGTCAGGGCCTGCACCTCCTCCTAATGCAGGAACCTCTCTGCCTCTCACAACAGACATATAGATTGGTAAATGCTCAATTAGCTTAGTGATATCATTCAGGTGCTCGAAAGGAAGGGGTATTTCTGAGCAAGAAAAAAAGCAATTGTTTCCCCAGCACCCTGAATGATAACAGTAACCAGATATAAATCCCACATGATAATAGAATTCAAAGATCTTCGTTACACATATTTGCGCAAATGTGTGGTTAAGCCCCAAAGCCGCATCAAGGCCTCTCTGTATATTTGGGGTCCCTATCGCTATATCTAGGTGCAGGGTGTGGCACCCCAAAACACCAGAATGAGCCAGAAAGCCCAGCGTGGCACACCAGTGTAAAAAACTATAGTGTTAATAAATTAGTATTTAGGAAGCCGAAGCTATAGAGGGGGTGATACAAACATGAAATGTAATTAAAATAGAGAAATAGTGTTAGAAAATTAATAAGTGAAAAGTGTTAATAGAATGTAAAGGTATGCCACACTAAAGCCATCCAGCTCAGCCAGTCCAGAGGCACCACACCTCACACCTCCATTACCCCAATCTGGGTCTAATATTAACCAGCAAGGAGCAACATGATAATGGCTCCTTACTAAAATATGTCTAAGCTAAGAGCTACCTACCTTGGAGCAACCCCATAATGCTCCATGTGGCATGTCAGGGCCTGCACCTCCTCCTAATGCAGGAACCTCTCTGCCTCTCACAACAGACATATAGATTGGTAAATGCTCAATTAGCTTAGTGATATCATTCAGGTGCTCGAAAGGAAGGGGTATTTCTGAGCAAGAAAAAAAGCAATTGTTTCCCCAGCACCCTGAATGATAACAGTAACCAGATATAAATCCCACATGATAATAGAATTCAGAGATCTTCGTTACACATACTTGCGCAAATGTGTGGTTAAGCCCCAAAGCCGCATCAAGGCCTCTCTGTATATTTGGGGTCCCTAGCGCTATATCTAGGTGCAGGGTGTGGCACCCCAAAACACCAGAATGAGCCAGAAAGCCCAGCGTGGCACACCAGTGTAAAAAACTATAGTGTTAATAAATTAGTATTTAGGAAGCCGAAGCTATAGAGGGGGTGATACAAACATGAAATGTAATTAAAATAGAGAAATAGTGTTAGAAAATTAATAAGTGAAAAGTGTTAATAGAATGTAAAGGTATGCCACACTAAAGCCATCCAGCTCAGCCAGTCCAGAGGCACCACACCTCACACCTCCATTACCCCAATCTGGGTCTAATATTAACCAGCAAGGAGCCACATGATAATGGCTCCTTACTAAAATATGTCTAAGCTAAGAGCTACCTACCTTGGAGCAACCCCATAATGCTCCATGTGGCATGTCAGGGCCTGCACCTCCTCCTAATGCAGGAACCTCTCTGCCTCTCATAACAGACATATAGATTGGTAAATGCTCAATTAGCTTAGTGATATCATTCAGGTGCTCGAAAGGAAGGGGTATTTCTGAGCAAGAAAAAAAGCAATTGTTTCCCCAGCACCCTGAATGATAACAGTAACCAGATATAAATCCCACATGATAATAGAATTCAGAGATCTTCGTTACACATATTTGCGCAAATGTGTGGTTAAGCCCCAAAGCCGCATCAAGGCCTCTCTGTATATTTGGGGTCCCTATCGCTATATCTAGGTGCAGGGTGTGGCACCCCAAAACACCAGAATGAGCCAGAAAGCCCAGCGTGGCACACCAGTGTAAAAAACTATAGTGTTAATAAATTAGTATTTAGGAAGCCGAAGCTATAGAGGGGGTGATACAAACATGAAATGTAATTAAAATAGAGAAATAGTGTTAGAAAATTAATAAGTGAAAAGTGTTAATAGAATGTAAAGGTATGCCACACTAAAGCCATCCAGCTCAGCCAGTCCAGAGGCACCACACCTCACACCTCCATTACCCCAATCTGGGTCTAATATTAACCAGCAAGGAGCAACATGATAATGGCTCCTTACTAAAATATGTCTAAGCTAAGAGCTACCTACCTTGGAGCAACCCCATAATGCTCCATGTGGCATGTCAGGGCCTGCACCTCCTCCTAATGCAGGAACCTCTCTGCCTCTCACAACAGACATATAGATTGGTAAATGCTCAATTAGCTTAGTGATATCATTCAGGTGCTCGAAAGGAAGGGGTATTTCTGAGCAAGAAAAAAAGCAATTGTTTCCCCAGCACCCTGAATGATAACAGTAACCAGATATAAATCCCACATGATAATAGAATTCAGAGATCTTCGTTACACATATTTGCGCAAATGTGTGGTTAAGCCCCAAAGCCGCATCAAGGCCTCTCTGTATATTTAGGGTCCCTAGCGCTATATCTAGGTGCAGGGTGTGGCACCCCAAAACACCAGAATGAGCCAGAAAGCCCAGCGTGGCACACCAGTGTAAAAAACTATAGTGTTAATAAATTAGTATTTAGGAAGCCGAAGCTATAGAGGGGGTGATACAAACATGAAATGTAATTAAAATAGAGAAATAGTGTTAGAAAATTAATAAGTGAAAAGTGTTAATAGAATGTAAAGGTATGCCACACTAAAGCCATCCAGCTCAGCCAGTCCAGAGGCACCACACCTCACACCTCCATTACCCCAATCTGGGTCTAATATTAACCAGCAAGGAGCCACATGATAATGGCTCCTTACTAAAATATGTCTAAGCTAAGAGCTACCTACCTTGGAGCAACCCCATAATGCTCCATGTGGCATGTCAGGGCCTGCACCTCCTCCTAATGCAGGAACCTCTCTGCCTCTCACAACAGACATATAGATTGGTAAATGCTCAATTAGCTTAGTGATATCATTCAGGTGCTCGAAAGGAAGGGGTATTTCTGAGCAAGAAAAAAAGCAATTGTTTCCCCAGCACCCTGAATGATAACAGTAACCAGATATAAATCCCACATGATAATAGAATTCAGAGATCTTCGTTACACATATTTGCGCAAATGTGTGGTTAAGCCCCAAAGCCGCATCAAGGCCTCTCTGTATATTTGGGGTCCCTAGCGCTATATCTAGGTGCAGGGTGTGGCACCCCAAAACACCAGAATGAGCCAGAAAGCCCAGCGTTGCACACCAGTGTAAAAAACTATAGTGTTAATAAATTAGTATTTAGGAAGCCGAAGCTATAGAGGGGGTGATACAAACATGAAATGTAATTAAAATAGAGAAATAGTGTTAGAAAATTAATAAGTGAAAAGTGTTAATAGAATGTAAAGGTATGCCACACTAAAGCCATCCAGCTCAGCCAGTCCAGAGGCACCACACCTCACACCTCCATTACCCCAATCTGGGTCTAATATTAACCAGCAAGGAGCCACATGATAATGGCTCCTTACTAAAATATGTCTAAGCTAAGAGCTACCTACCTTGGAGCAACCCCATAATGCTCCATGTGGCATGTCAGGGCCTGCACCTCCTCCTAATGCAGGAACCTCTCTGCCTCTCACAACAGACATATAGATTGGTAAATGCTCAATTAGCTTAGTGATATCATTCAGGTGCTCGAAAGGAAGGGGTATTTCTGAGCAAGAAAAAAAGCAATTGTTTCCCCAGCACCCGGAATGATAACAGTAACCAGATATAAATCCCACATGATAATAGAATTCAGAGATCTTCGTTACACATATTTGCGCAAATGTGTGGTTAAGCCCCAAAGCCGCATCAAGGCCTCTCTGTATATTTGGGGTCCCTAGCGCTATATCTAGGTGCAGGGTGTGGCACCCCAAAACACCAGAATGAGCCAGAAAGCCCAGCGTGGCACACCAGTGTAAAAAACTATAGTGTTAATAAATTAGTATTTAGGAAGCCGAAGCTATAGAGGGGGTGATACAAACATGAAATGTAATTAAAATAGAGAAATAGTGTTAGAAAATTAATAAGTGAAAAGTGTTAATAGAATGTAAAGGTATGCCACACTAAAGCCATCCAGCTCAGCCAGTCCAGAGGCACCACACCTCACACCCCCATTACCCCAATCTGGGTCTAATATTAACCAGCAAGGAGCCACATGATAATGGCTCCTTACTAAAATATGTCTAAGCTAAGAGGTACCTACCTTGGAGCAACCCCATAATGCTCCATGTGGCATGTCAGGGCCTGCACCTCCTCCTAATGCAGGAACCTCTCTGCCTCTCACAACAGACATATAGATTGGTAAATGCTCAATTAGCTTAGTGATATCATTCAGGTGCTCGAAAGGAAGGGGTATTTCTGAGCAAGAAAAAAAGCAATTGTTTCCCCAGCACCCTGAATAATAACAGTAACCAGATATAAATCCCACATGATAATAGAATTCAGAGATCTTCGTTACACATATTTGCGCAAATGTGTGGTTAAGCCCCAAAGCCGCATCAAGGCCTCTCTGTATATTTGGGGTCCCTAGCGCTATATCTAGGTGCAGGGTGTGGCACCCCTAAACACCAGAATGAGCCAGAAAGCCCAGCGTGGCACACCAGTGTAAAAAACTATAGTGTTAATAAATTAGTATTTAGGAAGCCGAAGCTATAGAGGGGGTGATACAAACATGAAATGCAATTAAAATAGAGAAATAGTGTTAGAAAATTAATAAGTGAAAAGTGTTAATAGAATGTAAAGGTATGCCACACTAAAGCCATCCAGCTCAGCCAGTCCAGAGGCACCACACCTCACACCTCCATTACCAAGCCCAGCGTGGCACACCAGTGTAAAAAACTATTTCTCTATTTTAATTACATTTCATGTTTGTATCACCCCCTCTATAGCTTCGGCTTCCTAAATACTAATTTATCAACACTATAGTTTTTTACACTGGTGTGCCACGCTGGGCTTTCTGGCTGATTCTGGTGTTTTGGGGTGCCACACCCTGCACCTAGATATAGCGCTAGGGACCCCAAATATACAGAGAGGCCTTGATGCGGCTTTGGGGCTTAACCACACATTTGCGCAAATATGTGTAACGAAGATCTCTGAATTCTATTATCATGTGGGATTTATATCTGGTTACTGTTATTATTCAGGGTGCTGGGGAAACAATTGCTTTTTTTCTTGCTCAGAAATACCCCTTCCTTTCGAGCACCTGAATGATATCACTAAGCTAATTGAGCATTTACCAATCTATATGTCTGTTGTGAGAGGCAGAGAGGTTCCTGCATTAGGAGGAGGTGCAGGCCCTGACATGCCACATGGAGCATTATGGGGTTGCTCCAAGGTAGGTAGCTCTTAGCTTAGACATATTTTAGTAAGGAGCCATTATCATGTGGCTCCTTGCTGGTTAATATTAGACCCAGATTGGGGTAATGGGGGTGTGAGGTGTGGTGCCTCTGGACTGGCTGAGCTGGATGGCTTTAGTGTGGCATACCTTTACATTCTATTAACACTTTTCACTTATTAATTTTCTAACACTATTTCTCTATTTTAATTACATTTCATGTTTGTATCACCCCCTCTATAGCTTCGGCTTCCTAAATACTAATTTATTAACACTATAGTTTTTTACACTGGTGTGCCACGCTGGGCTTTCTGGCTCATTCTGGTGTTTTGGGGTGCCACACCCTGCACCTAGATATAGCGCTAGGGACCCCAAATATACAGAGAGGCCTTGATGCGGCTTTGGGGCTTAACCACACATTTGCGCAAATATGTGTAACGAAGATCTCTGAATTCTATTATCATGTGGGATTTATATCTGGTTACTGTTATCATTCAGGGTGCTGGGGAAACAATTGCTTTTTTTCTTGCTCAGAAATACCCCTTCCTTTCGAGCACCTGAATGATATCACTAAGCTAATTGAGCATTTAACAATCTATATGTCTGTTGTGAGAGGCAGAGAGGTTCCTGCATTAGGAGGAGGTGCAGGCCCTGACATGCCACATGGAGCATTATGGGGTTGCTCCAATGTAGGTAGCTCTTAGCTTAGACATATTTTAGTAAGGAGCCATTATCATGTGGCTCCTTGCTGGTTAATATTAGACCCAGATTGGGGTAATGGAGGTGTGAGGTGTGGTGCCTCTGGACTGGCTGAGCTGGATGGCTTTAGTGTGGCATACCTTTACATTCTATTAACACTTTTCACTTATTAATTTTCTAACACTATTTCTCTATTTTAATTACATTTCATGTTTGTATCACCCCCTCTATAGCTTCGGCTTCCTAAATACTAATTTATTAACACTATAGTATTTTACACTGGTGTGCCACGCTGGGCTTTCTGGCTCATTCTGGTGTTTAGGGGTGCCACACCCTGCACCTAGATATAGCGCTAGGGACCCCAAATATACAGAGAGGCCTTGATGCGGCTTTGGGGCTTAACCACACATTTGCGGAAATATGTGTAACGAAGATCTCTGAATTCTATTATCATGTGGGATTTATATCTGGTTACTGTTATCATTCAGGGTGCTGGGGAAACAATTGCTTTTTTTCTTGCTCAGAAATACCCCTTCCTTTCGAGCACCTGAATGATATCACTAAGCTAATTGAGCATTTACCAATCTATATGTCTGTTGTGAGAGGCAGAGAGGTTCCTGCATTAGGAGGAGGTGCAGGCCCTGACATGCCACATGGAGCATTATGGGGTTGCTCCAAGGTAGGTAGCTCTTAGCTTAGACATATTTTAGTAAGGAGCCATTATCATGTGGCTCCTTGCTGGTTAATATTAGACCCAGATTGGGGTAATGGAGGTGTGAGGTGTGGTGCCTCTGGACTGGCTGAGCTGGATGGCTTTAGTGTGGCATACCTTTACATTCTATTAACACTTTTCACTTATTAATTTTCTAACACTATTTCTCTATTTTAATTACATTTCATGTTTGTATCACCCCCTCTATAGCTTCGGCTTTCTAAATACTAATTTATTAACACTATAGTTTTTTACACTGGTGTGCCACGCTGGGCTTTCTGGCTCATTCTGGTGTTTTGGGGTGCCACACCCTGCACCTAGATATAGCGCTAGGGACCCCAAATATACAGAGAGGCCTTGATGCGGCTTTGGGGCTTAACCACACATTTGCGCAAATATGTGTAACAAAGATCTCTGAATTCTATTATCATGTGGGATTTATATCTGGTTACTGTTATCATTCAGGGTGCTGGGGAAACAATTGCTTTTTTTCTTGCTCAGAAATACCCCTTCCTTTCGAGCACCTGAATGATATCACTAAGCTAATTGTGCATTTACCAATCTATATGTCTACATAGTGGATGATCAAGCACAATGTCTGCCACCTTTTCCTTGAGTATCGCTGCTGCTGCCACTGCTCGGACACAGGATGGTGCTCCTCTGATAATCGGATCCAGCTGGGCTGAATAGTATGCCACTGGTCTTTGTTTTGGTCCGTATTTCTTGGTGAGCACCCCTAAAGAGTGCCCTCTGTTTTCATGGCAGAATATGTTAAAAGGCTTTTTGTAATCAGGCAATCCCAATGCTGGGGCTGTTATTATGGCTTGCTTTAGTTTTCTTACTGCTTCTTCAATGGTGTCCCTGTTTTCTGCTGATGCCTCCTTTTTTGTTAATTCATATAGAGGTTGCATCAGTAATGAAGCTGAGGGTATCCATTCTCTGCAATAACCAATAAGGCCCAGGAAAGCTCTGATTTCTTTTAATGTTCTTGGGGTTTTTGCTTGAGTTATTGCTTTTGTTCTTTCATCAGTAAGATGCTTTGTTCCTTGGGATATGCAGTGTCCTAAAAAGATAACTTTTTCCTGTACTAGCTGTAGTTTGTCTTTTGACACTCTGCAATCTTCTTCTGACAAAAAGATGAGTAGTGATGCTGTTTCCTTTTTGCAGGAAACAGCATCACTACCGGTACGTGGAATACGGACAACGGAGGTCTCGGGTAATCCCAGCAAGTGAACCAGTGTGGGTGGAAGAGGCAGCACGAGACGGTTACTGAGCAAAATTATCCCCACTAAACAGTTTCTTACATCAGTGGTACGGGGAGGATATTTACCGCTCGGCTGGAGGAGACACTCGTTACATACCGACGGTACTCAATTGGTTGGTATGCAAATGGTCTAATTGTTTGGTGACATTTTCTACGTTATGATCACAGTATTGTGTCATAGACACTATTTATACAAATTAATTGATCTCCTTGGATGAACCTTTGGGTGAATTACACCTTATTTAAATACAGGCTGGCCAGCCTATGTGGACATTTTATAATTAATTACTCAGTGCACTGTATTGTGATTTTTATTTAGGGATTCTATTCTGATTACTATACCAACAGTTCAGATTAGAGCTACTGTGATACCTTTGCGGGTTTCTTTTTATGATCTAGATGGTTAAAATTTGTTTGTGTTAAATTGGTTTATTTTTATTGTGTGGTCACTCCTGAAGTATATAGTGTATATTATATATTATATATTTTATATATACTATATTTTATTTTTCTTATCCATATTTTGGATTATTAATAAAACAATTATATTTAAAAGTGATCCTGTTGCGCACAGATTGGTTTCTTCTGTTTATTTCGTTTTAACCAGTCAGTTACATCAGCCAAATCTTGTTTTGGTGCTGGGTTGGAATCTTGTCTTATATGATATATCTGTATGGCTGCTTCCATCTGTTGATGAACCTTCTCTGGTAATTTACTGGAATTTAATTCCTTTTGGTGTGTACTGTATGCAGGCTTGAATCAACTTTAGAACATCTGATCCTAATAAGTTTACTGGGCAAGTACTAGAGGTGAGGAATTGGACCGGAATGGGAGTTTCAACGTCTTCAATGGTTAATACCATAGGTTTACTTTCCTTTAATTTCACTGTAGTTCCTTCTAAACCAGTTGCTAGAAGTGTCTCAGTGGTCATTAATTCACTTGGTACCTCCTGCTGCTGTAAAATTGTTCGGCTTGCTCCCGAGTCTATAATGCATTGATATTGGTGACCTGTTGGCAGTACAAGGGTCACTTGATCATTTTCTTGTTCAGATGGTGTTTTGGCAGGGAGGTACCTCGGGAAGCCGCTTCTTCATGCTTTAGGTTTTTCTTGCTGGTTTTCACACCATTCCTTGTATTTTCTGCAATTCTTCTTGAAATGTCCTTCTTGCTTGCAGAAATAACACTTTCAGTCATCTTGCTTGGTTCCTTCTTTTGAGTTCCTTCCTGTGGCCCCTTGTGTTGGGCTTCTGATTTTCCACTTGCTTTGTTCCTGGACAACGTGAACTGTTACCTTCGGTATGGCATTCTTTTCTTTGGCTTTTCTTATTTTTTCATTCTCCCTTTCCTCCATTCCTTCTAGCACCTGAACTATTGCTTCAAGTTCCATATAAGAAGTTTCTGGCCTAACCTGGAACAACTGAGTTCTATAGGCTTCTGACAACCCATTTAGGAATTTAGTTTTTAACAGTCTTTTGTGTTGAGGGTTATCTGTTGCATATCCTTCATCAGTGTGTCGTATAGTGACTTTATCATAGTAAGTTCTGATGGACTCAGTCTTCTCCTGTTTCAAGTCTGGGGCTGCTGGTGCCCTGAGTGTCTGTGCATGACACCATCTCTTAAGTCTTGTCATGTACATCTTTCCACTTTCGAACGTTGTTCTATTTTCCTCTGCCGGGGCGGCCTCTATGGCTGGGCAATCGTTTGCTGCAATTGCTACTGCCATGGTGCTCACTGCTTGAGCTGTTCCTGGTCCTAGTATAGCCTCACACAACTGGTGATAGTCGACCCATGCTGGTGTCCATATGGCTTGAATTCTTTCCATATAGGCATAAAATGCTGCTGGGTTTTTTCTAGGATCTGGGGACTCTGCAACTATATTTGCGAGGTCGTTGCCATACCATGGTTTGTGGTGTTGATTCTGTACGATATATGGTTCGTTCGTCCTGGCTACATCATCTGGGTTGCGTATTCTCTGTACTTGTACTGGATACAGAGAAACAGGCAATGATGACCGTCTTTCAGCATTTCTAGTTGCATAGATCTTGGCATGGCAGTTCATGGGGTGAAATCCAGTTTCCACAATTTGGGCAATGTTCATATCCTTCTGGAACGCAAAACTGACATACCGGACACAATCTTTCTGGAAAATATGTCACTTTATTCTGTACATTATGTACCTGGGCATGAAAATCTGTAGAGGCTGTGTCTTGACCCCTTGCTTCTCCTCTCCGCCTGATTTGCACCCTTTCACCTATAGTTCCTGATTGTGGACTATTGTTTACTGGACTCATAGCTTGATTCCAGGTGTCCACCACTCGTTTAAACATGAGGGGAGCTTTAGGTGGCCAGTTTCTTTGGTTTGATCTTGTTGGGGTTTCTTGTGATAAAGTATCAGGACACTGGGGCATACTCTGTACACATAGCTCAGGTAAATCATTTGGGTTTTCAACCACAGATCCTTTCAAGATAGGGCTGATTATTCGCCACTCTTTTCCTGGTACATCTCTTTTCAATTTCACTGTTAGTGAGCTTGCAGATTATCCAATTCTGTTCATACTAGGGGTACCTGGGTGTGCATGCATGTCTGAGTATACGGGTGGGGTATGGTGTGGAGGTGCTGTTTCTGGAATCACAGGCAGTGAGTTTAACGCTGGTTGTGGTGCTATTGGGTACTCTGGTACAATGGGGAAATCATTTTCCTCATCTCTTCTTCTATTTTCTGCTTCTAATTCTTTTGCTACAGTGATCCAGATGGATACTTGATCTCTACAATTATGCTTAATTATCCAACTCTTGTTACAGGAGGCAAATTTTTCCCATTTCTCTAAGTCTAGTGTCCCTTCTGACGGAAAACCTGCTCTTTTGAAAAAATTTGTTATTCCTTTCAGAGCTTTCCTCCCCTCCCTGTTACTAACAATATCCACGGGTTTGTCGGGCCCTGACATCTTTACAGACTGCGCTCCCATGCCTGGGTGTGTGTGCGCAGAACCCCTCCTGATGTGGTATTTTAGTAACTCCTTATGAGGGACTTAAAATCTCCTTGTGAGACGCTGACTCTGAAGAATCTCTTCTATCCTTGTACCTAAAGAGCTCCTTAAATCCGTCTGTGGACAAATGACTGGGGTTGTAGTGTTACTCCTTCCTCCCTGTATTGGTGGAAAATCTATTAGTACTGCTCCCCAAGTGAGACCTGCATAATAGATTATTTCCTCTGGATCACTGAGATGCGTCCCTAATATTATTGTTAAGTCACTCCAAGGGTCTATCCCCCTGCCTATATAGACTCCTGCTTGTACCAGTACCCCTGTTGTTCCTTGTGTTCTTGGTAAACTCCCCACTATTCTTGGAATACGTTCACCTTGTGTCTGGAGAATTATGTGTCCTGTGCACCTTGGGCAATCATACCTGAGTCTCCTTGCTATTGGGTCCACCATTTAAGTTTATCCCTTGTTTCCTTTCAGACAGTAGCTGTTCTTTGTTACTGACCCAATCCTACCCCTTAACTGTCTTGCATAGGGACATACAATATATACAGTACAATGTGTGCAGGAGAATCTAGTTGCTGACACTGGTTCCATTATTTAGCAGACACCCGACTCCCCCCACCTTTTCAAAAGCATATTGACAGAGTACATACAACAGTGCAAGGATCCAAAAACAAGGATGACAATAAGTGCTATCTTCTGACAGATGACCACTTCTTATATCTGGTTTCTCTGTCTTCTGGATACCCTCTCACTGCTATGTCTATTATCTGTGTGCACGGCAGCTGTTTGAGGCTGTACGGGCAAATGGGTCTTAGACCTGGGATTATGTGGTTCCTAGGCCAATAGGTTATGATGTTAGACCAATCATTCTCAATGTAATGTTCCAACAATTCCCTTTTTAAATGACAACCTATTGTACAATAAAATTCATCATCATTTTCCACATAACCAAATGAGACTTCAGTGCTTGTAATTGCCACCAATCTCGGTGCTACAGATCCTTTGTATTGTTTTAACACAACAACACAGGTACAAGATTTGCATACACCTCTTTGGTTATTTATCAATTCAAACTGTTTATCAGCATTAGAATACACCTTGGCCATATGCCACCTTTTTTTAAATGTAAAAGTTTCCTGGATATTTGATTAATTCCCCCTGTGCACTTGTGACAAATTAGCTGAAGATATTTACCCACAATTTAACAATATAACATACATGTATGGTACCTTAAAAAAAATTCTTCTGACTGACACTGGGTTCTTTAAGATATTCTCTGATCTTCCCGACTGGACTTCCCCAGATTTATACAAGAAACGCTGAGTCAAGTGAGCAGGTAGAAATCTACACATTAAATCTCACTTACCGTTTTTTTTTTATCAGCGGTTCCTGAAAGATCAGAGGATTTGTTGCCAGTGGAGGAGATGCTGGAATATCCCGGACGATGCTCCCAAAATGTTAGGGTAATTTAACCTCTTCTGGTCTGGTCTATAAACTCTCTGCAGTCATCAGTCAGAATTCTGTTCCTTTAGCAACCGGTTGGAGGTCAGTGAATGAAAAGATGACACAGGATTATGTGTAACCTAAGCAGACCATAAGCTGACCTGCTAGGGGCCGTCACAGGTTTATTTTTATAGCTTAAAGACAAAAAGGAATCATGCTTGCCAATACATTTAGCCAATCAGAATACACCATGTATGTCTCAGAACCTGAAATACATCAATTGTCATACAAGATTCTAATTAGCAATTAGAACATTCTTGAAAATGGTTATTGTTTTGTGATTATCAGTCTTTCGGACATAAACTCAAAACATTCTTCAACATTCTTCCCAATTAGCCTTGGATACATCTGGTGTTGCCTTGTCCTTGAACAATTCATGCTTTAAACAAGATATTTGGAGTATATAGTTTTCAGAATATCTGTGCAATATATTTAAGGATACATGAACACATTTTGTGATTAACAGTAAATATCTTAATAAATGCGAAAAAGTGTGAATCAATATATTTTCTATACTGCGGAAGCTCCTACACCATCACACCCTTTCAGGAGTGCAGGGAACTACCAGAAAAATAGGGAGTCTCCTGTAGATCACAAACTTATGCTAAAAAGTGAAAAGCACTCATCTCTCCAGTCAAAAGAAAGGATACATATAGTATTAACATGGTGTCAGACAACCACAATATATTTTCCCTGGGAAGAAAGTTTCGATGAATCATCTACACTGTCAGTGCTTTATTCATTTGCTCAGAAACATAACTGTGTGTTCGGCCAAATCAATGGGCAGTAATGCAGCTGAAAACAAACATGATCTAATTGCCATATAGCTCTTGTGTCAGACAGTACAAAGCCTCCAGAAAGCAGACCAAAATATCAACGTCATTTCAGAAAGAAATACGATACTATCAGGTTTTTGTAAAAGATTCCTGGGGCAAAGATAGGAAAAGTAGTCACGCACAGGAAGTTACATGAGGAGAACATGTCTGTGCAAATTCTTATTCTCAGTAGTCGCTACATAGTTGCATACTTTAGTGAGCGTGAAAAAAGACACAAGTTGATCAGTCTGTCTTAAGCTGGATAAAAAAAAATCCTCAATGAAGTAACTGGCAATTAAAATTTACCAACTCAGTAATGGGAACTCAATTAAATTCACTGGTTCATTCTATCTTTGATTTGTTGTTAGCTAATTATAGCTATTTATGCCTCTGACATAGCCCAATGCTCAGTATGATCACCCAAAGTCGTTCTGCTCCTGTTCTGCTTAGGCAGTTGTCCTGTCTTCAATACTCAACATGTTATCATCAGTGCTTTGAGATGTACCACCTACTGTACCTAAACATTGTTGCAGATCACCCCTTCATGGCAACGGTATTCCTTAATGGCAGTGGCCCCTTTCAGCAGGATAATGCACCCTGACATGCTGCAAACATTGTTCAGGAATGGTTTGAAGAACATGACAAGAGTTCACGGTATTGACTTGGGCTCCAAATTCCCCAGATCTCAGTCCGATTGAGCATCTGTGGAATGTGCTGCAAAAACAAGTGCTAGCCATGGAGGCCCAACCTATCATCTTACAGGGCTGAAAGGATCTGCTGCTAACGTCTTGGTGGCAGATACCACAAGACACCATCAGAGGTCTTGTGGAATCCATGCCTTGCCAGTTCAGAGCTTTTCTGGCACCATGAGCAGTACATACATAATATTAGGCAGATGGTTTCAGTGCTATGACCGATACGTATATATGTATTATAAATAATATTAATAATTGGATTTAAGTGCAAAATATATATGTATATTTATATATATATATATATATATATATATATGCAGTTTTCCAAAAGTAAAAAACGGATTTATAATATTATAATAACTTTATCCAAAGCGCTACAAACAGAACAGCTGTACTTCCAAAAGAACCGCTGATCAGCCTATCAGCCACACACCATGCAAAAACAAAAAAAAGGTCTTTTGAAAACTCTCAGCGCTGTCTGTTATGATTCCAGCACTCCTGACCAGAGGAGATCTTATGACAATGACCAGAGCGCTGGAATGGAATGCTGGTAACGGGAGCAGGAAAGACTAGTTGCCCCTGGCGCCCTAACTCTATTGTCTCACCCGTGCTATTGGAAATCCCTTGCGAGACTATGGTTTCTTGAGTCCTTGGCAGCCACGTTTGAAGGGCGGATTATGTCTGCCCAACTCCGGTGCCCCCCGGTCTTAATGAGAGACAAAGGGAAATCCGAGGCAGGATGATAACAAGAGGACCTCTGACTGACAACAGGCCAGGGGCAACAAGCTAACTAGCAAAGACCTGAAGTATGTGCGGGAAAAACCGCCAGGGAAAAGGACAACCAAAAATCCACTTGTCCAATACTCCTACCCAGCACCGCCGGATACCAGAGTGGACCTGTGGAAGCGGAACCCTCCGCAAAATGCTCCAAAACACAAATAATAAATGGTAAAGCGGCCAAGCCGCAACACACGGCAAAGCCGCGACTCACGAACACCACTGGATGTTAAACGGTGATCAGTCAGGACTCCAGGAACAAGATGACAACTTCCGAGTACAGGACTACTGGAGACTGGAACGACCGGATACAGCAAGACTGGAAACAGACTCTCAGCAAACAAGGACAGCATGCAGGAAGCTATTACCGGCGTCTGTGAGAAGCCCTGAGAGTGCATATAAACAGGAGTCCTCCAATCAGCTGCTGACAGGGCTGATTGCATAAATGCCGTGCAGCTGCCTTGCTGCACGGCCAGGAAACAGGTGCACAATCATTTAAACTGGACCCAGCAACGGGGAACGCGGTCCGCCAGTGGCGTCCCCGTTGCTAGGGTCCGTGCGGCTCAGTGCGCCCGGCGTCTAGCGTTGCCAGGGAGCCGGCGGCTGTACGCGTACGGCGTCCCTGGTTGCTAGGCGCCGGGCCGCACCGACGAGTGGACCCCGGCGCCTAACAGTACCCCCCCCTTGAGGAGGGGTCAAGGAACCCCTAAAGCCAGGCTTCCGAGGAAATTCACGAAAAAATGCCCTCTTGAGCCTCGGGGCATGAAGATCCTTATCCAGGACCCAAGACCTTTCCTCTGGACCATAGCCTCTCCAGTGAACCAGAAAATAAAGCCTGCCCCGGGACAATTTGGAATCGAGAACCTTCTCCACCAGGAACTCCTGTTGTCCCTGTACATCCACTGGAGATCTTCCCTGAGAGATCTTCCGAGGAAATCTACTGGAAGAAACGTATGGTTTCAACAGGGAGCAATGAAACGTATTTCCAATCCGGAGAGATCTTGGTAAACGTAACCGGAAAGCAACTGGGTTGACTTTTTTAATAATATGAAATGGTCCAATAAATTTGGGTCCCAATCTAGCCGAGGATTGTCGAAGTCTAATCTTACGAGTTGACAACCATACCCTATCTCCCACCTTAAAAGTGCAAGGACGTCGGAGCCTGTCAGAAAAAAATTTCTCTTGAAAGGCCGCTTTTCTGAGAGCAAGGTGCACTTTTTTCCAAATGGCTCTGAGATGGGAGGTTAAGGTTAGCGAGGAAACTGAGGAATGTTGAAAAAAAGAATTAGCTCTGGGGTGAAAACCAAAATCTGAAAAGAATGGAGACACATTAGTGGAGGAATGACAAGAATTATTGTAAGCAAACTCCGCCAATGGAAGAAACTCGGACCAATCATTCTGGAGTTTGGCTGAGTACAAACGCAAATACTGTTTCAATGATTGGTTAACTCGCTCGGTTTGCCCGTTGGATTGGGGGTGGTAACCGGATGTTAATGACAATTTCATCTTTAATGAAGCACAAAAACACTTCCAGAATTGTGCAATGAATTGTGGACCCCGATCAGAAACAATATCAGTGGGCAACCCATGAAGTCTGAAAACATGGCGGAGAAACAAAACTGCCAATCCTTGGGCAGATGGCAGTCGGGGAAGAGCTGTAACAACTGAGGGCTGGTGCTGACCAGGGGGAAGCCTCAGTTATAGGGGCTGAGGTATATGTGTACCTGGGAGACAGTACAGGGTTCTTGGACATGCAGGGAACCTTTAGAACAAATGCCCGAAGGCGTGACCAAGACAACGAAGGAAAGTTCAAAGGTTTTATTAAACACAGTTCAGAGGAATACTGATGACTTGGTACCGGTAATAGGAAACACAGTTCAGAGGAATACTGATGATAGAAAACCGATAGTGACTTGGGATCGATGGCGGAACACCGATGGTGACTTGGGATCGATGGCGGAACACCGATGGTGACTTGGGATCGATGGCGGAACACCGATGGTGACTTGGGATCGATGGCGGAACACCGATGGTGACTGGAGATCGATGGTGGAACACCGATGGTTACTTGGGATCGATGGTGGAACACCGATGGTGACTTGGGATCGATGGCAGAACACAGATGGTGACTTGGGATCGATGGCGGAACACCGATGGTTACTGGCAGGGCAGAGCACTGCTGGAAGCTGGTGTCGGTAACTGCCAGTCACAGGATGCAATGATGAGACACTGCAGAGTCAGGCTGTACTGCAGAGAAAGTCCATGGGAGGACTGCACACTGGAATCACTGAAGACAATTGAAGCACTGACCATCTTTCCAGCCCAGGAACAAGATATTTATACCAGCTGGGAAACAGGGATTGGCTGGCTGATTAAGCAGAGTCTAGAGTGCAGCTGCTGGGTAATTAGGTAGAAACCAGAGTGCAGCTGATAGGCTGAAAAGCAACATGTGATGAAAACAAACATGGCTGCGCCCATGTTTGAACTTGGAGGGACAGACTGTTTGTAACTTGCATGTGAGTTTTAACCATGAAGCTGCCAGAATCACAGTGAAGAGTTTTGAGACAATGAGATGCAGCGTGCTGCATGCAGACAGTGCAGATGGAATCCAGGCTTGGAACACTGGGACAGTCTCAGGAGGCATTTGGAAGGTAAATACTGATAAGGAATTACCTGGATCGTGACAGCACCCCCTCCTTTAGGAGTGGCCCCAGGACACTTCTTATAAATTCTTTACCTGAACAAACGGAAGAATCTAGATTGAATCCTGATGAACTTGAACTGGCTGGATCCAGAGGAGACTGTACTGGACCTATGGACGAGACCAGATTGAGTCCAGACAAACTTGAACCGGCTGAGACCGGCGGAGACTTTGGACCGACGGATAGGACTGGATCAGATCCGAAGATGCTGGAGTCGGCTGGAACTAAAGGAGGCTGATCCGGACAGAAAAGCTTGAACCGGCTGGGACCGGAGGAGTCTTTGGATTGATATTCGAATCAGCTGGAACTGAAGGAGTCTTTGGACCTGCGGATGGAACCGGATTGAGTCTGGAGACAGTTGAATCAGCTGGAACTGAAGGAGTCAGAATCCGGTTAGAACCGGAATGAGTGGTATCCGAGTGTTCAGTTAGACCATCCTGGACCTGGTCCATGCTGGATGCCAACAGGGTGGTGCTCTCTGAAGACTGCAAACAGGAGTTCATAACTGCATCTGTAGCACAAAAATTTCCATCTGGGAACTTGGCTCTGGATACTTCCCTTGGGGCTGAAACTTTGGTGACCCCTACTGGGGTTGACGAATCAGACACCTCTCTCAGGGTTGTTTTCTCCAGCACCCCTCTCCTGGGGCTGACAGATCAGAAACTCCTTTTTGAGAAGACTCATATGCCCCTACTAGAGCTTGAACATTGGATACCCCTCCTGGGGTTGCAGAAACGAACGCCCCTTCTTGGGCTGTAGACACAGACGTCCCTTCTTGGGCTTTAGACACAGATGCCCCTTCTTGGGCTGTAGACACAGACGCCCCTTCTTGGGCTGTAGACACAGACGCCCCTTCTTGGGCTGTAGACACAGACGCCCTTCCTTGGGCTGTAGACACAGACGCCCTTCCTTGGGCTGAGGAAAGTTCGGACACTAGGATCTGGTACTGTACCAGATATTTACCGACTGTTTGTGTCCCCTGACGTAGCCGGAGGATATCAGAGGAGGCTGAGGTCACACGACCTGGTTCATCAAAGATGCACCTGAAGGTTGCCACGAAGTCTGCATATGAAGAGAGCAGGGCATCAGACTTCTCCCATAGAGGTGATGCCCAAACGAGGGCGGAGCCACTGAGGAGGGAGATGATGTAAGCAACCTTGGTGCGGTCATTTGGGAAACTGCCAGGCTGTAACTCAAAATATATCTCACACTGATTTAGGAAACCCCGACAGGCTTTTGGGGAACCATCAAACTTGGCAGGTGTCGGTAAATGGAGACAAGGAGCAGAAACGGGAATGGTGGGTGGGGATACCACCAAAGGTACTGCAGTCGGCACACTGGACGCCCCTGAACCACGGAGGGTTACTTGTATTCCATCTAGCCGAGAAGAGAGGTCCTGGAGACAGCGGATCACATGGCCCTGTGCAGTCTCCTGACGTTCAAGGCAGTCTGCAAGTTCTTGCATCGGCCTGGTCGCTTGGACCTGGTCTCCGGCCGGATCCATTAGGTCAGTGCTTACTGTCACAACTGAGGGCTGGTGCTGACCAGGGGGAAGCCTCAGTTATAGGGGCTGAGGTATATGTGTACCTGGGAGACAGTACAGGGTTCTTGGACATGCAGGGAACCTTTAGAACAAATGCCCGAAGGCGTGACCAAGACAACGAAGGAAAGTTCAAAGGTTTTATTAAACACAGTTCAGAGGAATACTGATGACTTGGTACCGGTAATAGGAAACACAGTTCAGAGGAATACTGATGATAGAAAACCGATGGTGACTTGGGATCGATGGCGGAACACCGATGGTGACTTGGGATCGATGGCGGAACACCGATGGTGACTTGGATCGATGGCGGAACACCGATGGTGACTTGGGATCGATGGCGGAACACCGATGGTGACTTGGGATCGATGGCGGAACACCGATGGTGACTGGAGATCGATGGTGGAACACCGATGGTGACTTGGGATCGATGGCGGAACACCGATGGTGACTTGGATCGATGGCGGAACACTGATGGTGACTTGGGATCGATGGCGGAACACCGATGGTGACTTGGGATCGATGGCGGAACACCGATGGTGACTGGAGATCGATGGTGGAACACCGATGGTTACTTGGGATTGATGGCGGAACACCGATGGTGACTTGGGATCGATGGCAGAACACCGATGGTGACTTGGGATCGATGGCGGAACACCGATGGTTACTGGCAGGGCAGAGCACTGCTGGAAGCTGGTGTCGGTAACTGCCAGTCACAGGATGCAATGATGAGACACTGCAGAGTCAGGCTGTACTGCAGAGAAAGTCCATGGGAGGACTGCACACTGGAATCACTGAAGACAATTGAAGCACTGACCATCTTTCCAGCCCAGGAACAAGATATTTATACCAGCTGGGAAACAGGGATTGGCTGGCTGATTAAGCAGAGTCTAGAGTGCAGCTGCTGGGTAATTAGGTAGAAACCACAGTGCAGCTGATAGGCTGAAAAGCAACATGTGATGAAAACAAACATGGCTGCGCCCATGTTTGAACTTGGAGGGAAAGACTGTTTGTAACTTGCATGTGAGTTTTAACCATGAAGCTGCCAGAATCACAGTGAAGAGTTTTGAGACAATGAGATGCAGCGTGCTGCATGCAGACAGTGCAGATGGAATCCAGGCTTGGAACACTGGGACAGTCTCAGGAGGCATTTGGAAGGTAAATACTGATAAGGAATTACCTGGATCGTGACAAGAGCAATGAAATGAGCCATCTTGCTAAAACGGTCCACTACCACCCATATGACTCGGAATCCGGCTGAAAGGGGAAGGTCTACCACAAAATCCATGGAAATATGAGACCATGGCCTGAGGGGGACATTTAAGGGTATAAGTTGCCCGATAGGCAAGGAACGGGGAACCTTATGCTGTGCACAAACCTGACATGAAAAAACAAACTCCTTAACGTCTTTAGAAAGACCAGGCCACCATACTGAGCAGGAGACTAACTCCAAAGTCTTAGAGATCCCCGGATGCCCGGAAACTTTGTTATCATGGAACTCAGTCAAAACAGTAGCTCTCAAAAACTCAGGGACGTAAAGACGACCAGCAGGAGTATTTCCAGGAGCTTGGTGTTGAAGCTGTTTTAACCGGGTAAATAAATCTTGTGTGAGGCCTGCCCAAATGACTGAAGATGGAAGTATGGGAGTAACAGGACTGTTATTGTGAACCGGAAGAAAACTGCGTGACAGGGCATCCGCCTTGGTATTCTTGGAACCTGGCCTGAAAGTGATAATAAATTTGAAACGAGTAAAGAATAAAGCCCAACGAGCCTGCCGGGCATTCAGCCGCTTAGCTGATTCGATGTATTGCAGGTTTTTATGGTCAGTCAATACTGAAATAGTATGTGTTGCTCCCTCCAGCCAATGCCTCCACTCCTCGAAAGCCCATTTTATTGCCAGTAACTCCCGGTTACCAACGTCATAGTTGGATTCAGCGGAGGAGAATTTCCTGGACATAAAGGCACAAGGATGTAGTTCCAGAGACTCCGGATCCTTTTGAGATAGGATAGCCCCCACTCCAACCTCCGAGGCATCAACCTCCACAACGAAGGGCAATTCTGGATTGGGATGTCTGAGGACTGGAGCCGAGACAAAAGCTTGTTTCAGGGCCCGAAAGGACAACTCAGCTTCACGCGACCAGTTGGTAGGATCCGCTCCTTTCTTTGTCAGAGCCACAATGGGAGCAACCAGGTCGGAAAAAGAATGAATGAACCTCCTATAATAATTCGCAAACCCTAAAAAGCGCTGAATTGCTTTTAAATTGGTGGGTTGCGCCCAACTAAGGATGGCCTGGAGCTTCTTAGGTTCCATGAAAAATCCCCGAGGGGAAATAATGTACCCTAAAAAAGATACCTCCGTGACATGAAACTCACATTTCTCCAGCTTGGCATATAGATGATTCTCACGTAACTTTTGAAGAACCTGACGCACCTGGGTAACATGTTGTTCAATTGAGTCAGAATAAATCAGGATGTCGTCTAAGTAAACGACCACGAATTTCCCTAGGAAGTCACGGAGCACATCGTTAATGAGGTCCTGGAAAACTGCTGGAGCGTTAGACAAGCCGAACGGCATCACCAGGTACTCGTAGTGACCCGACTGAGTACTGAAGGCCGTCTTCCACTCATCTCCAGACTTGATTCGGATGAGGTTATACGCTCCTCTTAGGTCAATTTTAGAAAAAAATCACAGCCGAACGCAGCTGATCAAAGAGGACAGAAATCAGCGGCAGAGGATAAGTATTTTTTACTGAGATTTTATTCAGGGCTCTAAAGTCAATGCAAGGTCTAAGCGAGCCATCCTTTTTCTCCACAAAGAAGAAGCCTGCACTTAAAGGAGATTTTGATGGCCTAATAAATCCTTTCCCTAGGCTCTCCTTAACATAATCATTCATGGCCGCAGTTTCTGGCCCGGATAAAGCATATAACCTTCCCTTTGGCAATGCGGCACCAGGAATTAGCTCAATAACACAATCATAAGGCCGATGTGGAGGCAGAATGTCTGCATTGCCCTTGGAGAACACATCAGCAAACTCTTGGTATTCCACGGGAATGAGTTCAGGAATGGCAGCTGCTATTCTGACTGGAAACGTAATACATTCCTTATCACAGAAGGTACCCCATTGTGAAATCTCCCCCGACCGCCAATCAATGGTGGGATTATGAAAGGCCAGCCAAGGGTGACCCAGAACCACTGGAACTGCTGGGCAATGGGTAAGGAAGAACTCGATTTTTTCAGAATGAAGAGCTCCTACCGTAAGTAGTACAGGGGGTGTACAGAGGGAAATAACCCCATTGGACAGTGGACTCCCATCTAAGCCATGCATGGTGACACACCTACCCAAAGATAACTGAGGAATGCCTAAGGCCTTAGCCCAAGTTAAATCCATAAAGTTTCCTGCAGCTCCACTGTCAACAAAAGCCGACACCGAAGAACTGAGGCTGCCAAAGGAAACTTTAGCTGGGACTAAAAGGGAGTTATTCGAGGAGATAAGCTGCAGACCTAGGTGAACCCCCTCACAATTCACCTGGTCGAGGCGTTTCCCGACTTGTTCGGACAATTACGAGCAAAATGTCCCTTACCCCCACAGTACAAACAAAGACCAGAGTTTTGCCTTCTGGCTCTTTCTTCAGGAGACAGCCGGGAGAGACCCATCTGCATGGGCTCCTCTACATCCTCAGGAATGGAATATACACATGGAGTTGACCTGACAGGTGCTCCTTTTTCAGCCCTCCGCTCTCTGAGACGACGATCAATCTTAATAGAAAGCTCCATGAGTTTATCGAGAGTCTCAGGAGCGGGATACTGAAGGAGACTGTCTTTTATAGACTCTGATAAGCCGAGGCGAAACTGACTGCGCAGGGCTGGGTCATTCCAGCCACAGTTGTTCGACCAACGGCGAAACTCCGTACAATAAACCTCTGCAGGATTCCTACCCTGTCTGAGAGCGCGCAACTGACCTTCAGCGGATGCCTCTCTATCAGGGTCATCATACAATAGCCCTAAAGACCCAAAAAAGGCGTCTACTGACAACAAGGCCGGATCCTCTGCTTTTAAACCAAATGCCCAGGTCTGAGGATCCCCCTGGAGCAAAGAAATAATAATCCCAACCCGCTGAGATTCAGTACCCGAGGAGATCGGTCTTAAACGAAAATAAAGTTTACAGGATTCTTTAAAATTAAAAAACTCTTTCCTATCACCAGAAAAACGGTCAGGCAAATGCATCTTTGGTTCAGGGACTACCTTCGGGGAAGTTCGCAAAAGATCTTCCTGCGACTTCACCCGAAGGGAAAGATCCTGAACCATCTGAGTAAGTTCTTGAATCTGGCTGACTAAGAGCTGACCAGGATTTGGCCCTAAACCTGTTGGATTCATGAGGCCGATAAACTCTTACAAAACTGAATGAGAAAAAAATTAAACCCCGTTTAATTTTAAGTTTTGGTGTGGCCGGTAATAATGTTATGATTCCAGCACTCCTGACCAGAGGAGATCTTATGACAATGACCAGAGCGCTGGAATGGAATGCTGGTAACGGGAGCAGGAAAGACTAGTTGCCCCTGGCGCCCTAACTCTATTGTCTCACCCGTGCTATCGGAAATCCCTTGCGAGACTATGGTTTCTTGAGCCCTTGGCAGCCACGTTTGAAGGGCGGATTATGTCTGCCCAACTCCGGTGCCCCCCGGTCTTAATGAGAGACAAAGGGAAATCCGAGGCAGGATGATAACAAGAGGACCTCTGACTGACAACAGGCCAGGGGCAACAAGCTAACTAGCAAAGACCTGAAGTATGTGCGGAAAAACCGCCAGGGAAAAGGACAACCAAAAATCCACTTGTCCAATACTCCTACCCAGCACCGCCGGATACCAGAGTGGACCTGTGGAAGAGGAACCCTCCGCAAAATGCTCCAAAACACAAATAATAAATGGTAAAGCGACCAAGCCGCAACACACGGCAAAGCCGCGACTCACGAACACCACTGGATGTTAAACGGTGATCAGTCAGGACTCCAGGAACAAGATGACAACTTCCGAGTACAGGACTACTGGAGACTGGAACGACCGGATACAGCAAGACTGGAAACAGACTCTCAGCAAACAAGGACAGCATGCAGGAAGCTATTACCGGCGTCTGTGAGAAGCCCTGAGAGTGCATATAAACAGGAGTCCTCCAATCAGCTGCTGACAGGGCTGATTACATAAATGCCGTGCAGCTGCCTTGCTGCACGGCCAGGAAACAGGTGCACAATCATTTAAACTGGACCCAGCAACAGGGAACGCGGTCCGCCAGTGGCGTCCCCGTTGCTAGGGGTCCGTGCGGCTCAGTGCGCCCGGCGTCTAGCGTTGCCAGGGAGCCGGCGGCTGTACGCGTACGGCGTCCCTGGTTGCTAGGCGCCGGGCCGCACCGACGAGCGGACCCCGGCGCCTAACACTGTCCTTATTAGGTCGTAATACCTCCTTTCACCTGGATTTTGCGTGTATGCAATTCAGCCAGCACAAAATTGTATAACATGGAAAATGTATTCATAAAAATTCCCTCTTAAAACAGCAAGATGATTCTTTATATAATTACTAATTGTGGATACACCATTCAGCTTTTCAACATCAAGTGTTGAAATCAGGGAATTGCCTCACCGGACCTCTCGGACACCGATATACAATACGGCTCAGTCTGTCTGCTTATAATCGGTTGCTGTCAATAGTTCCCAGACCTCCCAGACATCAGTGTGAAATAAAGCTTTTACTCTCTACCCGGAGTTTTCATTACCAGGTGCCTTGCAAGCATAAAGTGGTCTCTGGCCGCAGGTCGTCTGCCGGTTCCTCCTCCCAGGCACTCTCCCTATATTATGGTGTCGATCCTCCCGCTGTGGTGCACAGGTATCCCCAGCTCTAAAACAAATGTGACCAAATCCACCTGTCGCCGCCAACGCGTATCCACCCGTACAGGGTCTTAATTATGGCATGGGTGTATCCCCAATTAGTAATTATATGAAGAATCATCTTGCTGTTTTAAGAGGGACTTTTTATGAATACATTTTTCCACGTTTTTATACAATTTTGTGCTGGTTCAATTGCATACACGCAAAATCCAGGTGTAAGGAGGTATTACGACCTAATAAGGACAGCGCTGAGAGTTTTCAAAAGACCTTTCCTTTGTTTTCGCTTTCCAAAAGTGCCTGGCACTCCTGCTCCTTAAGGCAATGTGCTGCAGTGCCCTCCAAGTGGATTCAAATACACACACACACACACACACACTAATAGTTCCAAGTAAACAGTGGCACTCAGCAGACTTCCATAATGCTTAAACGGGTGTCAGTTTTATTCAAGCCAAGCCGACATGTTTCGGGGACTTTCCCCATCCCCATGGCCAGTTAACCAGACACAATGGCATAACACATACATTTATACCACATACCCTAATGCTATAAAGGTCATAGTGACCAACCGTTTACTCGCCATTGCTTGTTAGCCAAACATGGGTTAGCGAGCATTAGGGCTAATCTTAAAGACCATGTTCCGCCTTCACACAGAGGACTCAATAGGGATAGGACTCTATTGCAGAAAGAAGCAAGGTGGATATACACCCTCGGGACTTTGTCCCCGAGGGGGTTAAATGAAAACCTTGGTCTGCAATGTTTTATGTAAGTCCTATGTCTATTATATATTAGCCTGTTTAAAATAATTACAGTTTCAGATTAACATCATAATTTGATTTAATGAGGAAACAGTATGTATTGGATAGAAAAAGTATTGTGCTAAAGCTTAGTGCGTAACTTTGTTTCCCTTAGCTAATCCTCCATTTGTTCATCAACTTTTAACATTATTGATGTTATTATAAGTTCACAGTAATTAGATTTGTTTTTATTTATCTATTCACAGTGTGTTTACATTGAGCACCCTGGCTGTAAGATGCTATGGTCGCCATGGTAACCTGCCTGTTGCACGGAGCGCAGTGATGTCAGAACACAGCGACGCGGAAGGGGATGGTGCATGCTGGCGGGCGGTCGCGCCATGGAACAGGTGAGTATTGTTATTGCACTTACATTTATACCACATACCATTAAACATATGTGTTATGCCATTGTGTCTGGTTAACTGGCCCTGAGGATGGGGAGAGCCCCGAAACATGTCGGCTTGGCTTGAATAAAACCGACACCTGTTTAAGCATTCTGGAAATCTGCTGAGTGCCGCTGTTTACTTGGAACTATATATATATATATATATATATATATTTATATATGTATAAATAGCAAGCTGGTGGTGCGGCACTCCAAGGAATTTGAAACTGACACTGTATTGATAACAATGTTTCAATGCCTTTTAATCAAAATGGCATTTTCGTCAGGTAATAACGAAAATGCCGTTTTGATTAAAAGGCATTGAAACGTTGTTATCAATACAGTGTCGGTTTCAAATTCCTTGGAGTGCCGCACCACCAGCTTGCTATTTCTTCGTCTTCTGTGAGGGCACCCAGGTTGCAAACATTATAAGTGGCTGTGCCGGATCACCACCTCTGTCTATATATGTATAAATATATATATATTAGGAGTATTCGTTAACTAGTATTGCGCTTTTAAACTTAGTGATTTTAAATGCGACAAGAAATATCCAAAATATTTTTATACTTCAATTTTTTTATATATGGTTGGCAGCAACTCCAAAGATTGGTCCTCTACCCGAAAAGGGCCTTTCGCAAGAATCTAAAAATTGTTTCTTTGGGATGCGCCTAATAATTATAAATTTCTAAGGATTGGTTAACTTTTATAGTTATATATGAGATAATGAACCTCTTATACCAATCTAATGGACAAGTGAAATAGCATCAATCTTTTTTATTTTCCAAGATATACATATATCTATTTAAAAATTATTTGTTACTAAGAACCTATTGCAGCAAGACAATAATGAGTACATAAATACAATTACATTTTTCTGTAGGTACTTGATAGACAAGTTTTCCATTTCCTTTACGGATCCCAATACTAAGTCACCCCGTTTAAAGTTAAAAATGACCGGGTGCACTGGTATAGTAATTAGGTAGATGAAAAAACACCAACAAAAGGAAAAGGAGTAAGTGTCAAAACTGAAAAAGACTCAGGTCGAAACGCATCAGGTGTGAGGGTCAGGAGCACTGGGAACTTCTTAGGTCACACTACTAAAGGTGAGGAAAGTCGGGACACTTACTCCTTTCCCTTTTGTTGGTGTTTTTTCATCTACCTAATTACTATACCAGTGCACCCGGTCATTTTTAACTTTCTGTGTTCAGATGTTTGCATTTTAAGAATAAAAAAATATTTTTCCTACATACATCTGACAAAATCTTATTATATTGTATATATCACCTACCCTATACGAGTTTTGAAAGGATCTTTGGAAGAGAGGATTACTTAGAAGACTATAAGAAGCCATTATGGACACAGCCTCATATACCATACTGTAAGTTGGGTACGTCCCACCTCCGTTTCCTTTGAGGGACTATTGGGGACTCTGAAGGTAGTGGGGTTCAAGAATACGGAATTAAAAGAAACCTTGATATGGATTAAAATTCATTAGTGGATGTGAGTATGGTACACACACTATCCTATGTAGAGTGGGAGAGAGTGTATAGAACAAGGGGATCTGTGTCTTGTTTAAAACATACTAGACCACTGGTGGTACCCCAACACCCCCCCCCCCCCCCCCCCCTCTATTTTTTCATTTTCGGAGGATTTCATGGACCTAGGTCTACATTCTTGGAACCATGATACTGATGATGGAATAAAAGATACCTTTATGGGAGGGCATACACTCGTCTTTACGTGAGTATGGTACGATAGCTACCAGTTTTTTGCTAACTACAATAGGAAACTTGTCCATATATACAGAAGACAAGACAAACTACACGATCAGTTTCTTCTTATTGTTCTTTTTGAGGGATGGTGGATCAGAGGTGGGATCTTGAATCATTGTGGAGGACTCTATATTATTGAACTACTTCGAAAGGACTTCACATAATAGAACTATTTGGTTGATACTGTCACTACATGAATTCATGGGTATATAAGTATGCGCAGAAGTGATTTCCTTTTTATTATTATTATTATATATATGTGTGTGTGTGTATATATATAAAGAGAAACAAAGTCTGGCACTCCCCTATGGGCAAAATGAGCAAAGCTCCTGCTCCAGTGCCCTCCGTGCAGACACAGCGGTCAGCATATACACAATGGAAAGTCAATGGCGGCACTCTGGAGACTGGGGTTAAGACGTGTAATAAATCAAGTGCTGTTTAATCAATGTTTCGGGGTACAAGCCCCCGTCTTCAAGATACACTATCCTGAAGACGGGGGCTTGTACCCCGAAACGTTGATTAAACAGCACTTGATTTTTACACGTCCTAACCCCAGTCTCCAGAGTGCCGCCATTGACTTTTCATTGTATATATATATATTTATATATATATATATATACAGTATATATAGATTTATTTTTATATATATATATAGATATATATAGATATAGATATATATAGATACTAAAGAAAATGACCGGCACTCCTAACATAAGGTTCCAATGGCTATGGTGCTTACTCCATGCAAATTGAACAGGTACCAGAGAACTGAGCGGCACTCATAGACTTTATAACCCACTAGTCACCGGCGTGGACAAATAGTCATGAAGCCAGTGATAGTCACTGGCTTCATGACTATTTGTCCACGCCGGTGACTAGTGGGTTATAAAGTCTATGAGTGCCGCTCAGTTCTCTGGTACCTATATATATATATATATATATATATATATATGTGTGTGTATATATATATACATATATATATATACATATATATATATATATATACATATATATATATATATATATATATATATAGCCTTTCCATGGTGCGGCACTCTTGCTTGTTTCAGAAATAAACGGACTATAGTCCTTCTTGCTTCAACGTTTCAACTTTATTAAATTGTCTTCAGGAAGTAATACTACAATACATACAACACATTTATATAGACATACCACTTAAGGAGAATGAGTACCTCATGTGAAACAAATCATCCCAAACACAGGTGTGTGAATAATTCTGACATCATCAGCCTCAGACAGGAGTCGATCACTATGACCTCAGTGTGAACGGTTGTCATGGTAACAACCCAGGTGGGTAAATCAACCAACACATACAAATGTAAATCACTAACATTACTAAAAACAAAATAAACCTAATCACAACACCTATTGTGCAGAACATATTTTTGTTCAAAAGGGGAATGGTTGTACAGATTTAAGATGCAACACTGCCTTACTATATGCACTAAAATAATTAACATTTCAATGTCTGAATGCAGTATGCTGTGACCAATTTATCAATTAATGTTAACAGATTAATAGGTATCCTAATACTAAACCTATTATAATTTAATTTGGATTATCACACCACTGCTTAATACTATTTATCTGAATATCACTTCTGATTAACCACAATTTTCAAAGAGATGTTTTATCAATAATCACAATTGATTATAAAATCTTTTATAAGAGGGTGCAGCGATGTTGTACTAACACAAGTATTTACTGAATACCAAAATTATCACCATGCCAATATGAAATGCTATGTTTTCCTATCGTAAATTAGAGTAAGTGATACATTCATTTAACCCCTTTGGAGATAATACATTTAGTCGGTGTATCCATCTAGCCTCCAAACGTAATAATTTCAAAGATCTATTACCACCACGTATATTAGGTAAAACAGTATCGATCATGCGGTATCTCAGGCTCGACAGTGTATGCTTTTTTTCTGCAAAATGACGAGCTACTGGTTGTTCACCAGTGCCCGATGCAATTGCTGCTCGAATAGCTGCCCTGTGATTACCCATGCGCTCTTTAAACTTTGACTCTGTCTTACCAATATAACTGAGCCCGCATGGGCAAATAATCTGGTAAATCACGAAACTGGAATTACAGGTGAAGTGGTGCCAGATCTTAAAGGGTGCGCCCGTATGTGGATGGTGAAACACGTCCCCTGTCAATAAAAATTGACAGGTCACGCATGTGCATTTAAAGCAACCGGTCTTCTTATGGCCAAAAATGCCTGCCTGGCCCTTTATGCATGTCGTGTCTGTCTTCACCAATATATCTTTTAAGCTTCTGCCTCGTTTATAACAAGGCATTAACCTGTGTTCCTGCAGACCCAAATTTAAATCAGTCTGAATAATCGGCCAATTCCTTTTAGCTGTTTTAATGATGTTTTCCGAAGAGGTATTATATGTGCTCACCCATGGAAGATTTTTTAAACTTTGTCTTTTATCTGTTGTTTTGTTTAATAAAGATAATCTATCCATGGACAGCACCCGTGGTTTATCTTTTAATAAAGATTTTTTATTATAACCACGGAGAATAAACTTCTGTATTAACGAATCAATTTCACTTTCCGCAATATTAAAATTGCTATTGATCCTATGAATACGGATCATCTGGGAATAAGGTAAGCTGTTAATCATTGCTCTAGGGTGGCAACTTTGTGCTTTCAAAAATGTGTTTCTATCAGTTGGTTTTACGTATAAACTCGTGTTTATACTGGCATCAATGATTGTAACTTTCACATCCAAAAAATTTATAGTGTCTTGTGACACTGTATGTGTAAATTTAATTGGGCTGGGTGATGAATTATGTGTCTCAATTAATGATAATAAAATAGTCACATCCCCTTGCCAGATCACAAATAAGTCATCTATAAATCTTGAATATTGTATGATATGACTACTTATATTGCTGTCAGAAAAGAATAATGCATTTTCAATCATAAACATAACTATATTGGCATATGCCGGTGCCATGGAACTACCCATGGCACAGCCTTTTACCTGCAAATAAAATTCATTGTTATATAAGAAAAAATTATTATTCAAAATTAAATCAAACAATTGGATGATAACCGTTATTTTATCTGAAGAAAAATCACTTTTGGCACCTAAAATTTTTTCCACAGCCTCAAGCCCTAAAGAATGCGGAATCGAAGTGTATAAGTTTATCACATCCAAACACACCAACCAACAATCAGTGTCAAATTTCTTCACTCCTCCCAATTTTTTGAGAAAAGCTGTAGTATCAAGTAAAAAAGAACTTTCCTTCTGAATCAGAGGTTGCAAAAGAGCATCCAATAATGTTGCCACCGGTTGGAATAAAGAGTTTTGGGCCGATACTATCGGACGCCCAGGAGGAGGGTTTAACCCTTTATGCACTTTTGGGATAGTGTAAAAAATCGGTATAACCGGGTAGGCTGGAATTAGAAGCTCTTTTACTTCCTCGGTTATCAAACCACAATCTAAAGCCATACATAATAAATCTAACAGCTGTTGTTTGCACCAATTTAAAGGGTTTTTTTGTAATTTCTTATATACCTCTATATCACCAAGCTGTCTTAATATTTCGCAATTATAGTCCTGCCAATCTTGCAGGACCAACCCACCCCCCTTATCAGCCTGCCGAAATACCAAATTACGGTTTTGTGATAAGCTTTTCAAAGCTTCCCTCTCACTGGGGGTCAAATTAGGGTGACATACATTCTTATTACATTTCAATTCAGTATTAGTCTCATGTTCTAATATACGCATATATATTTTAATGCTATGATTATAAGACACAGGATCAAATTTAGACTTCTGTTTGAATTGCCTTAATTGGTGTGGAATAGTCCCGGTGCTGCTATTACTGGATCCAAAGAATTCTTTCAATCGTAAGCTCCGGGCCAATTCGTATTTTTCGGTGTTCCATTGCAATTCATCAAGTCCTGTGCTAGGAACAAAAGACAACCCTTTTGAAAGTACCGAGATTTCACTTTTACTCAAGCTGTATGATGAAAGGTTAAATATTACACTTTCTTGTTCGTGGGAGGTCTGCCCCGACGTCTGGTATTGCCTTTTGAATTGTCCACCATGTCTCGTTCTGCTCCTCCTGTTTTTCCTAAAGGGCCAGTGGCTAATGTTCTGGAGCGAATGTCTGACGGGGTTTCAAACATTCTGCGTTGTTGTCTGTGTCCATCCTCGCTATTAGACCCCTCATTTTCCAGTGATGAATCAGTGTCAAAGCGTGTCAGTTTTTTATAAATTGAAACGTTGAAGCAAGAAGGACTATAGTCCGTTTATTTCTGAAACAAGCAAGAGTGCCGCACCATGGAAAGGCTATTTGATTCATCTTTGTGAGGGCACCAGCGACAGATATTTCTAAGGCTAACATGGAGTGCCGGACCGCAGCAATTTATACAGACGAGTAGACACCGGAGAAGTGAGTACTCAGTCAAGGCACCCAGCCAATTTACATGTGATATGCTACAAAGGAAAATTGTATCCAGGACGTTCATATTATGTCCGTTATTTTAAATACGGGGCATTGTTGACGGTTACAGAAGTGACACTGCCACACTATATGAATATTGCCAATATGGCGGAAGGTGGAGAGACTGTTGATTTTATCTCACAATTTCAGTATGCTAAAGATAATATTTACACCTTTTCTGAATCTGAGATTGAATCCATCCTATATGAAACAGCGATTAATGATGAAACAGAGTCTGTCACTCCTGATATTATATACAGAGACTTGCTACGTCTCAAGAAAAAGGAGATTGACTTTTTTCTGCACGGTGTCTTTTTAAGTGACTATTACAAAAGTAAAATGATACCGAGGGGGTTCAGGATACGAAACTGCCCCACAATAGGACGGTTTGACCCACAATTTTGCAAGCGTTGGGTTGGCATCCTTAACGCTGCTCTTTTGATTTGATGATATTAGTGGTGGAACAATCAACGAAAGAGTTACAGCTAGTTAAAGAAAAAATTTCAAAATTTGAAACTAGCAATCTAACCACACTTACCACCGACCAGAGTATTGATTGGTTAGATCGTTTGAAACAACAAATTGCTACATATAAACGTGAATTGCTACAGTTTAAAAAGGAAAAACGTACAAAAGTAGAAATGGACTATGATACACATTCAGTATACAGATGGTTAAGTGGCAAATCACAAATAGAGCCCCGACGCCCTTTCTTCAGACGTAATAATAAAAAAACAGTTCATAAAAAACTGACACGCTTTGACACTGATTCATCACTGGAAAATGAGGGGTCTAATAGCGAGGATGGACACAGACAACAACGCAGAATGTTTGAAACCCCGTCAGACATTCGCTCCAGAACATTAGCCACTGGCCCTTTAGGAAAAACAGGAGGAGCAGAACGAGACATGGTGGACAATTCAAAAGGCAATACCAGACGTCGGGGCAGACCTCCCACGAACAAGAAAGTGTAATATTTAACCTTTCATCATACAGCTTGAGTAAAAGTGAAATCTCGGTACTTTCAAAAGGGTTGTCTTTTGTTCCTAGCACAGGACTTGATGAATTGCAATGGAACACCGAAAAATACGAATTGGCCCGGAGCTTACGATTGAAAGAATTCTTTGGATCCAGTAAAAGCAGCACCGGGACTATTCCACACCAATTAAGGCAATTCAAACAGAAGTCTAAATTTGATCCTGTGTCTTATAATCATAGCATTAAAACATATATGCGTATATTAGAACATGAGACTAATACTGAATTGAAATGTAATAAGAATGTATGTCACCCTAATTTGACCCCCAGTGAGAGGGAAGCTTTGAAAAGCTTATCACAAAACCGTAATTTGGTATTTCGGCAGGCTGATAAGGGGGGTGGGTTGGTCCTGCAAGATTGGCAGGACTATAATTGTGAAATATTAAGACAGCTTGGTGATATAGAGGTATATAAGAAATTACAAAAAAAACCTTTAAATTGGTGCAAACAACAGCTGTTAGATTTATTATGTATGGCTTTAGATTGTGGTTTGATAACCGAGGAAGTAAAAGAGCTTCTAATTCCAGCCTACCCGGTTATACCGATTTTTTACACTATCCCAAAAGTGCATAAAGGGTTAAACCCTCCTCCTGGGCGTCCGATAGTATCGGCCCAAAACTCTTTATTCCAACCGGTGGCAACATTATTGGATGCTCTTTTGCAACCTCTGATTCAGAAGGAAAGTTCTTTTTTACTTGATACTACAGCTTTTCTCAAAAAATTGGGAGGAGTGAAGAAATTTGACACTGATTGTTGGTTGGTGTGTTTGGATGTGGTAAACTTATACACTTCGATTCCGCATTCTTTAGGGCTTGAGGCTGTGGAAAAAAATTTAGGTGCCAAAAGTGATTTTTCTTCAGATAAAATAACGGTTATCATCCAATTGTTTGATTTAATTTTGAATAATAATTTTTTCTTATATAACAATGAATTTTATTTGCAGGTAAAAGGCTGTGCCATGGGTAGTTCCATGGCACCGGCATATGCCAATATAGTTATGTTTATGATTGAAAATGCATTATTCTTTTCTGACAGCAATATAAGTAGTCATATCATACAATATTCAAGATTTATAGATGACTTATTTGTGATCTGGCAAGGGGATGTGACTATTTTATTATCATTAATTGAGACACATAATTCATCACCCAGCCCAATTAAATTTACACATACAGTGTCACAAGACACTATAAATTTTTTGGATGTGAAAGTTACAATCATTGATGCCAGTATAAACACGAGTTTATACGTAAAACCAACTGATAGAAACACATTTTTGAAAGCACAAAGTTGCCACCCTAGAGCAATGATTAACAGCTTACCTTATTCCCAGATGATCCGTATTCATAGGATCAATAGCAATTTTAATATTGCGGAAAGTGAAATTGATTCGTTAATACAGAAGTTTATTCTCCGTGGTTATAATAAAAAATCTTTATTAAAAGATAAACCACGGGTGCTGTCCATGGATAGATTATCTTTATTAAACAAAACAACAGATAAAAGACAAAGTTTAAAAAATCTTCCATGGGTGAGCACATATAATACCTCTTCGGAAAACATAATTAAAACAGCTAAAAGGAATTGGCCGATTATTCAGACTGATTTAAATTTGGGTCTGCAGGAACACAGGTTAATGCCTTGTTATAAACGAGGCAGAAGCTTAAAAGATATATTGGTGAAGACAGACACGACATGCATAAAGGGCCAGGCAGGCATTTTTGGCCATAAGAAGACCGGTTGCTTTAAATGCACATGCGTGACCTGTCAATTTTTATTGACAGGGGACGTGTTTCACCATCCACATACGGGCGCACCCTTTAAGATCTGGCACCACTTCACCTGTAATTCCAGTTTCGTGATTTACCAGATTATTTGCCCATGCGGGCTCAGTTATATTGGTAAGACAGAGTCAAAGTTTAAAGAGCGCATGGGTAATCACAGGGCAGCTATTCGAGCAGCAATTGCATCGGGCACTGGTGAACAACCAGTAGCTCGTCATTTTGCAGAAAAAAAGCATACACTGTCGAGCCTGAGATACCGCATGATCGATACTGTTTTACCTAATATACGTGGTGGTAATAGATCTTTGAAATGATTACGTTTGGAGGCTAGATGGATACACCGACTAAATGTATTATCTCCAAAGGGGTTAAATGAATGTATCACTTACTCTAATTTACGATAGGAAAACATAGCATTTCATATTGGCATGGTGATAATTTTGGTATTCAGTAAATACTTGTGTTAGTACAACATCGCTGCACCCGCTTATAAAAGATTTTATAATCAATTGTGATTATTGATAAAACATCTCTTTGAAAATTGTGGTTAATCAGAAGTGATATTCAGATAAATAGTATTAAGCAGTGGTGTGATAATCCAAATTAAATTATAATAAGAATTTACTTACCGATAATTCTATTTCTCGGAGTCCGTAGTGGATGCTGGGGTTCCTGAAAGGACCATGGGGAATAGCGGCTCCGCAGGAGACAGGGCACAAAAGTAAAGCTTTCCGATCAGGTGGTGTGCACTGGCTCCTCCCCCTATGACCCTCCTCCAAGCCAGTTAGGTACTGTGCCCGGACGAGCGTACACAATAAGGGAGGAATTTTGAATCCCGGGTAAGACTCATACCAGCCACACCAATCACACCGTACAACTTGTGATCAAAACCAGTTAACAGTATGATAACAGAGGAGCCTCTGAAAGATGGCTTCCTAACAATAACCCGAATTAGTTAACAATAACTATGTACAATTATTGCAGATAATCCGCACTTGGGATGGGCGCCCAGCATCCACTACGGACTCCGAGAAATAGAATTATCGGTAAGTAAATTCTTATTTTCTCTATCGTCCTAGTGGATGCTGGGGTTCCTGAAAGGACCATGGGGATTATACCAAAGCTCCCAAACGGGCGGGAGAGTGCGGATGACTCTGCAGCACCGAATGAGAGAACTCCAGGTCCTCCTTAGCCAGAGTATCAAATTTGTAAAATTTTACAAACGTGTTCTCCCCTGACCACGTAGCTGCTCGGCAAAGTTGTAATGCCGAGACCCCTCGGGCAGCCGCCCAAGATGAGCCCACCTTCCTTGTGGAGTGGGCCTTTACAGATTTAGGCTGTGGCAGGCCTGCCACAGAATGTGCAAGTTGGATTGTGCTACAGATCCAACGAGCAATCGTCTGCTTAGACGCAGGAGCACCCATCTTGTTGGGTGCATACAATATAAACAACGAGTCAGATTTTCTGACTCCAGCTGTCCTTGCAATATATATTTTTAATGCTCTGACAACGTCCAGTAACTTGGAGTCCTCCAAGTCACTTGTAGCCGCAGGCACTACAATAGGCTGGTTCAGATGAAATGCTGACACCACCTTAGGGAGAAAATGCGGACGAGTCCGCAGTTCTGCCCTGTCCGAATGGAAAATCAGATATGGGCTTTTGTAAGATAAAGCTGCCAGTTCTGACACTCTCCTGGCCGAAGCCAGGGCTAGTAACATGGTCACTTTCCATGTGAGATATTTTAAATCCACCTTTTTTAGTGGTTCAAACCAATGAGATTTTAGAAATTCCAAAACCACATTGAGATCCCACGGTGCCACTGGAGGCACCACAGGAGGCTGTATATGCAGCACTCCCTTAACAAAAGTCTGGACTTCAGGAACTGAAGCCAATTCTTTTTGAAAGAAAATCGACAGGGCCGAAATTTGAACCTTAATAGATCCCAATTTGAGACCCATAGACAATCCTGATTGCAGGAAATGTAGGAATCGACCCAGTTGAAATTCCTCCGTCGGAGCACTCCGATCCTCGCACCACGCAACATATCTTCGCCAAATGCGGTGATAGTGTTGCACGGTTACTTCCTTCCTTGCTTTAATCAAAGTAGGAATGACTTCTTCCGGCATGCCTTTTTCCTTTAGGATCCGGCGTTCAACCGCCATGCCGTCAAACGCAGCCGCGGTAAGTCTTGAAACAGACAGGGACCCTGCTGAAGCAAGTCCCTCCTTAGAGGTAGAGGCCACGGATCTTCCGTGATCATCTCTTGAAGTTCCGGGTACCAAGTCCTTCTTGGCCAATCCGGAACCACTAGTATCGTTCTTACGCCTCTTTGCCGTATAATTCTCAATACTTTTGGTATGAGAGGCAGAGGAGGAAACACATACACCGACTGGTACACCCAAGGCGTTACCAGCGCGTCCACAGCTATTGCCTGCGGATCTCTTGACCTGGCGCAATACCTGTCCAGTTTTTTGTTGAGGCGAGATGCCATCATGTCCACCATTGGTCTTTCCCAACGGGTTACCAGCATGTGGAAGACTTCCGGATGAAGTCCCCACTCTCCCGGGTGAAGGTCGTGTCTGCTGAGGAAGTCTGCTTCCCAGTTGTCCACTCCCGGGATGAACACTGCTGACAGTGCTATCACATGATTCTCTGCCCAGCGAAGAATCCTTGCAGCTTCTGCCATTGCACTCCTGCTTCTTGTGCCGCCCTGTCTGTTCACATGGGCGACTGCCGTGATGTTGTCCGACTGGATCAACACCGGTTTTCCTTGAAGCAGAGGTTCTGCCTGGCTTAGAGCATTGTAGATTGCTCTTAGTTCCAGAATGTTTATGTGAAGAGACGTTTCCAGGCTCGTCCACACTCCCTGGAAGTTTCTTCCTTGTGTGACTGCTCCCCAGCCTCTCAGGCTGGCGTCCGTGGTCACCAGGATCCAATCCTGTATGCCGAATCTGCGGCCCTCCAATAGATGAGCACTCTGCAACCACCACAGAAGAGATACCCTTGTCCTTGGAGACAGGGTTATCCGCTGGTGCATCTGAAGATGCGACCCTGACCATTTGTCTAACAGATCCCTCTGGAAAATTTGTGCATGGAATCTGCCGAATGGAATTGCTTCGTAAGAAGCCACCATTTTTCCCAGGACTCTTGTGCATTGATGTACAGACACCTTTCCTGGTTTTAGGAGGTTCCTGACAAGCTCGGACAACTCCTTGGCTTTTTCCTCCGGGAGAAAAACCTTTTTCTGAACCGTGTCCAGAATCATCCCTAGGAACAGCAGACGAGTTGTCGGCATTAACTGGGATTTTGGAATATTCAGAATCCAGCCGTGCTGTTTTAGCACTTCTTGAGACAGTGCTAATCCCCTCTCTAGCTGTTCTCTGGACCTTGCCCTTATTAGGAGATCGTCCAAGTATGGGATAATTAATACGCCTTTTCTTCGAAGAAGAATCATCATCTCGGCCATTACCTTTGTAAAGACCCGAGGTGCCGTGGACAATCCGAACGGCAGCGTCTGAAACTGATAGTGACAGTTTTGTACAACGAACCTGAGGTACCCCTGGTGTGAGGGGTAAATTGGAACGTGGAGGTACGCATCCTTGATGTCCAAGGACACCATAAAGTCCCCTTCTTCCAGGTTCGCTATCACTGCTCTGAGTGACTCCATTTTGAACTTGAACTTCTTTATGTACAGGTTCAAGGACTTCAGATTTAGAATAGGTCTTACCGAGCCGTCCGGCTTCGGTACCACAAATAGAGTGGAATAATACCCCTTTCCCTGTTGTAGAAGAGGTACCTTGACTATCACCTGCTGAGAGTACAGCTTGTGAATGGCTTCCAAAACCGTCTCCCTTTCGGAGGGGGACGTTGGTAAAGCAGACTTCAGGAACCGGCGAGGCGGATCTGTCTCTAGTTCCAACCTGTACCCCTGAGATATTATCTGCAGGATCCAGGGATCTACCTGCGAGTGAGCCCACTGCGCGCTGAAATGCTTGAGACGACCGCCCACCGCCCCCGAGTCCGCTTGAGAAGCCCCAGCGTCATGCTGAGGCTTTTGTAGAAGCGGGGGAGGGCTTCTGTTCCTGGGAAGGAGCTGCCTGTTGGTGTCTCTTCCCCCTTCCTCTGCCTCGTGGCAGATATGAATATCCCTTTGCTCTCTTGTTTTTAAAGGAACGAAAGGACTGCGGTTGAAAAGTCGGTGTCTTTTTCTGTTGGGGAGTAGCTTGAGGTAAAAAGGTGGATTTCCCGGCTGTAGCCGTGGCCACCAAATCTGATAGACCGACTCCAAATAACTCCTCCCCTTTATACGGCAAAACTTCCATATGCCGTTTTGAGTCCGCATCGCCTGACCACTGTCGCGTCCATAAACTTCTTCTGGCCGAAATGGACATAGCACTTACCCGTGATGCCAGTGTGCAGATATCCCTCTGTGCATCACGCATATAAAGAAATGCATCCTTTATTTGCTCTAAAGACAGTAAAACATTGTCCCTATCCAGGGTATCAATATTTTCAATCAGGGACTCTGACCAAACTACTCCAGCACTGCACATCCAGGCTGACGCTATAGCTGGTCGTAGTATAACACCTGTATGTGTGTATATACTTTTTTGGATATTTTCCATCCTCCTATCTGTTGGATCTTTAAGTGCGGCCGTCTCAGGAGAGGGTAACGCCACTTGTTTAGATAAGCGTGTGAGCGCCTTATCCACCCTAGGAGGTGTTTCCCAGCGCGCCCTAACCTCTGACGGGAAAGGGTATAAAGCTAATAACTTCTTTGAAATTAGCATCTTTTTATCGGGGGCAACCCACGCTTCATCACATACATCATTTAGTTCTTCTGATTCAGGAAAAACTATAGGTAGTTTTTTCACACCCCACATAATACCCTGTTTAGTGGTACCAGTAGTATCAGCTAAATGTAACGCCTCCTTCATTGCCAAAATCATATAACGTGTGGCCCTACTGGAAAATACGGTTGATTCGTCACCGTCGCCACTGGAATCAGTGCCTGTGTCTGGGTCTGTGTCGACCGACTGAGGCAAAGGGCGTTTTACAGCCCCTGACGGTGTTTGAGGCGCCTGGACAGGCACTAACTGATTGTCCGGCCGTCTCATGTCGACAAATGACTGCTTTAGCGTGTTGACACTATCCCGTAATTCCATAAATAAAGGCATCCATTCTGGTGTCGACCCCCTAGGAGGTGACATCCCCATATTTGGCAATTGCTCCGCCTCCACACCAATATCGTCCTCATACATGTCGACACACACGTACCGACACACAGCAGACACACAGGGAATGCTCTTAACGAAGACAGGACCCCACTAGCCCTTTGGGGAGACAGAGGGAGAGTTTGCCAGCACACACCAAAAGCGCTATATATGACAGGGATAGCCTTATAATAAGTGCTCCCTGTATAGCTGCTTTTATAATATAATTTTTGCCACTATTTTGCCCCCCCTCTCTTGTTTTACCCTGTTTCTGTAGTGCAGTGCAGGGGAGAGACCTGGGAGCCGTCCTGACCAGCGGAGCTGTGTAAGGAAAATGGCGCTGTGTGCTGAGGAGATAGGCCCCGCCCCTTTTCCGGCGGGCTCGTCTCCCGCTCTTTAGTGTATTCTGGCAGGGGTTAAATATCTCCATATAGCCCCGGAGGCTATATGTGAGGTATTTTTTTAGCCAAATAGGTTTTCATTTGCCTCCCAGGGCGCTCCCCTCCCAGCGCCCTGCACCCTCAGTGACTGCCGTGTGAAGTGTGCTGAGAGGAAAATGGCGCACAGCTGCAGTGCTGTGCGCTACCTTTAGAAGACTGAGGAGTCTTCTGCCGCCGATTCTGGACCTCTTCATGTTTCAGCATCTGCAAGGGGGCCGGCGGCGAGGCTCCGGTGACCATCCAGGCTGTACCTGTGATCGTCCCTCTGGAGCTGATGTCCAGTAGCCAAGAAGCCAATCCATCCTGCACGCAGGTGAGTTCACTTCTTCTCCCCTAAGTCCCTCGTTGCAGTGATCCTGTTGCCAGCAGGACTCACTGTAAAATAAAAAACCTAAGCTAAACTTTCTCTAAGCAGCTCTTTAGGAGAGCCACCTAGATTGCACCCTTCTCGGCCGGGCACAAAAATCTAACTGGCTTGGAGGAGGGTCATAGGGGGAGGAGCCAGTGCACACCACCTGATCGGAAAGCTTTACTTTTGTGCCCTGTCTCCTGCGGAGCCGCTATTCCCCATGGTCCTTTCAGGAACCCCAGCATCCACTAGGACGATAGAGAAAATAGGTTTAGTATTAGGATACCTATTAATCTGTTAACATTAATTGATAAATTGGTCACAGCATACTGACTTTGTATTCAGACATTGAAATGTTAATTATTTTAGTGCATATAGTAAGGCAGTGTTGCATCTTAAATCTGTACAACCATTCCCCTTTTTAACAAAAATATGTTCTGCACAATAGGTGTTGTGATTAGGTTTATTTTGTTTTTAGTAATGTTAGTGATTTACATTTATATGTGTTGGTTGATTTACCCACCTGGGTTGTTACCATGACAACCGTTCACACTGAGGTCATAGTGATCGACTCCTGTCTGAGGCTGATGATGTCAGAATTATTCACACACCTGTGTTTGGGATGATTTGTTTCACATGAGGTACTCATTCTCCTTAAGTGGTATGTCTATATAAATGTGTTGTATGTATTGTAGTATTACTTCCTGAAGACAATTTAATAAAATTGAAACGTTGAAGCAAGAAGGACTATAGTCCGTTTATTTCTGAAACAAGCAAGAGTGCCGCACCATGGAAAGGCTATTTGATTCATCTTTGTGAGGGCACCAGCGACAGATATTTCTAAGGCTAACATGGAGTGCCGGACCGCAGCAATTTATATATATATATATATATATATATATATATATATACACACACACGCACTTTTTTCTTACATTCATAATTCATTTTTTGGGGGGCTTCTTCTTTTATATGCATTTTAGTTTTTTATGCAGGGGCAGTTTTAACGACAAGTGATATTTTTGTTATCAATCATTACTAATCTTAAATGGTGCTCCAACCAATTAGCTATTGCCGTTTTTCAAACACATGACAGTTAGGAGCTGATAGGCTGAAGTACCATTTAAGATTAGTAATTAATGATAACAAAAATATCACTTGTTGTTACATCTGCCTCTTAATTTGAGTCAACTACATAGCCAGGAGAACCTGATAAAGATCATTATGCTATGCTTGTGCCAAGGTACTATGGCTAGGGTACTCATTCAGTTTTGCATTTTTGCCTCTGTACTGCAACAATGATGCTTGATAGCCACCTTATGGAAAAGACTCCCCATCAAAATCAAAGATAAACTGGCAGGCTGCAATGTTCCAGTATCTCCCAATGAGCTTTTTCAGTGTCGTATCAAATTTAGTGGCATATGTATCAAAACTTGCCGAGAGATAAAGGGGAGAAAGATAAAACACTAACCTATCAGATCCTACATATATACATATGCCTCTTAGAACAGTGGTAGCACACTGTTCCTGCAAAGTTCTAGGTATCTTTATTTTTGGAAGTCCGAAAACAAAACCATCTATTCCTTGTTCTGCGCATGCACAGTCATGCACTTGGATAAAAATGTGAAACTTCACTTCCCTGTGGTGTACAAAAGTGTCTAATTTGATTAAATTGTATACTTAGGCTTTATATTAGTCCATACACATTTAGATTTATGTGGAAACTACATAAATACATGTATACAGATTAATATAAAGCCTATGTACACATAATAAATGTAAACACTTTTTGGAGGCTGGAGCTGAACCTAAACTTACTGCTTGTCACACTGCATACTGGGGCAGAGTTTTAAGATCCCGCAGGGACTGATGGAAAAATGTTCCTCTGTCCCTACAGTTTTTCGTGAAACGTAATGATTTTCTTCATATAATTCTTATTCTGAAATGGTGTTATATAAAGTAAACTTTTGTCGGGGAGTTTAATGTTATTATGTTTGCTGAAGATCATAAAACGTTAAGGCACAATAGAGAGTAATGGATTGCTCCCTACTGTGCGATACTCAATGAGGTGTGTATTAACTGAGAAGATAATTGCATTATCTTCTCCGTCAACCCTTTGCTGAGAATGTCCTAAAAAGAGCAAACACAATAAACAGTTATTAGGGAAATACATTTTCTCTATCGTCCTAAGTGGATGCTGGGGTTCCTGAAAGGACCATGGGGAATAGCGGCTCCGCAGGAGACAGGGCACAAAAGTAAAGCTTTTACAGGTCAGGTGGTGTGTACTGGCTCCTCCCCCTATGACCCTCCTCCAGACTCCAGTTAGATTTTTGTGCCCGGCCGAGAAGGGTGCAATTCTAGGTGGCTCTCATAAAGAGCTGCTTAGAGAGTTTAGCTTAGGTTTTTTATTTTACAGTGATTCCTGCTGGCAACAGGATCACTGCAACGAGGGACAGAGGGGAGAAGAAGTGAACTCACCTGCGTGCAGGATGGATTGGCTTCTTGGCTACTGGAAATGAAGCTCCAGAGGGACGATCACAGGTACAGCCTGGATGGTCACCGGAGCCACGCCGCCGGCCCCCTCACAGATGCTGAAGCAAGAAGAGGTCCAGAATCGGCGGCTGAAGACTCCTGCAGTCTTCTTAAGGTAGCGCACAGCACTGCAGCTGTGCGCCATTTTCCTCTCAGCACACTTCACACGGCAGTCACTGAGGGTGCAGGGCGCTGGGGGGGGGGCGCCCTGGGAGGCAAATGAAAACCTTTAAAAAGGCTAAAAATACCTCACATATAGCCCCAGAGGCTATATGGAGATATTTACCCCTGCCTAAATGTACTAAATAGCGGGAGACGAGCCCGCCGGAAAAGGGGCGGGGCCTATCTCCTCAGCACACGGCGCCATTTTCTGTCACAGCTCCGCTGGTCAGGAAGGCTCCCAGGTCTCTCCCCTGCACTGCACTACAGAAACAGGGTATAACAGAGAGGGGGGGCAAAATAAATGGCAATATATTAATATAAAAGCAGCTATAAGGGAGCACTTAATCATAAGGCTATCCCTGTCATATATAGCGCTTTTTGGTGTGTGCTGGCAGACTCTCCCTCTGTCTCCCCAAAGGGCTAGTGGGTCCTGTCTTCGTATAGAGCATTCCCTGTGTGTCTGCTGTGTGTCGGTACGTGTGTGTCGACATGTATGAGGACGTTATTGGTGTGGAGGCGGAGCAATTGCCAAATATGAGGATGTCACCTTCTAGGGGGTCGACACCAGAATGGATGCCTTTATTTGTGGAATTACGGGATAGCGTCAACTCGCTTAAGCAGTCGTTTGCCGACATGAGGCGGCCGGACACTCAATTAGTGCCTGTCCAGGCGCCTCAAACACCGTCAGGGGCTGTAAAACGCCCCTTGCCTCAGTCGGTCGACACAGACCCAGACACAGGCACTGATTCCGGTGGTGAAGGTGACGAATCAACCGTATTTTCCAGTAGGGCCACACGTTATATGATTTTGGCAATAAAGGAGATGTTACATTTAGCTGATACTACAGGTACCACTAAACAGGGTATTATGTGGGGTGTGAAAAAACTACCAGTAGTTTTTACCGAATCAGAAGAATTAAATGACGTGTGTGATGAAGCGTGGGGTGCCCCGATAAAAAACTGCTAATTTCAAAGAAGTTATTGGCTTTATACCCTTTCCCGCCAGAGGTTAGGGAGCGCTGGGAAACACCTCCTAGGGTGGACAAAGCGCTAACACGCTCATCAAAACAAGTGGCGTTACCCTCTCCTGAGACGGCCGCACTTAAAGATCCATCAGATAGGAGGATGGAAAATATCCAAAAAGGTATATACACACATGCAGGTGTTATACTACGACCAGCTATTGCGACTGCCTGGATGTGCAGTGCTGGGGTAGTTTGGTCAGAGTCCCTGATCGAAAATATTGATACCCTGGACAGGGACAATATTTTACTGTCGTTAGAACAAATAAAGGATGCATTTCTTTATATGCGTGATGCACAGAGAGATATCTGCACACTGGCATCACGGGTAAGTGCTATGTCCATTTCGGCCAGAAGAGCTTTATGGACACGACAGTGGACAGGCGATGCGTAGAGGAGTTATTTGGGGTCGGTCTATCGGATTTGGTGGCCACGGCTACGGCCGGGAAATCCACCTTTCTACCTCAAGTCACTCCCCAACTGAAAAAGGCACCGACCTTTCAACGCAGCCCTTTCGTTCCTTTAAAAATAAGAGAGCAAAGGGCTATTCATATCTGCCACGAGGCAGAGGACGAGGGAAGAGACAGCAACAGGCAGCTCCTTCCCAGGAACAGAAGCCCTCCCCGGCTTCTACAAAAGCCTCAGCATGACGCTGGGGCTTCGCAAGCGGACTCGGGGGCGGTAGGCGGTCGTCTCAAGAATTACAGCGCGCAGTGGGCTCACTCGCAGGTAAATCCCTGGATCCTGCAGATAATATCTCAGGGGTACAGGTTGAAATTAGAGACAGAGCCACCTCGCCGTTTCCTGAAGTCTGCTTTACCAACGTCCCCCTCAGAAAGGGAGACGGTTTTGGAAGCCATTCACAAGCTGTATTCTCAGCAGGTGATAGTCAAGGTACCTCTTCTACAACAAGGGAAGGGGTATTATTCCACTCTTTTTGTGGTACCGAAGCCGGATGGCTCGGTAAGGCCTATTCTAAATCTGAAGTCCTTGAACCTGTACATAAAGAAGTTCAAGTTCAAGATGGAGTCACTCAGAGCAGTGATAGCGAACCTGGAAGAAGGGGACTTTATGGTATCCTTGGACATCAAGGATGCGTATCTCCACGTTCCAATTACCCCTCACACCAGGGGTACCTCAGGTTCGTTGTACAAAACTGTCACTATCAGTTTCAGACGCTGCCGTTTGGTTTGTCCACGGCACCTCGGGTCTTTACAAAGGTAATGGCCGAGATAATATTTCTTCTTCGAAGAAAAGGCGTATTCATTATCCCATACTTGGACGATCTCCTAATAAGGGCAAGGTCCAGAGAACAGCTAGAGATGGGTTTAGCACTATCTCAAGAGGTGCTAAAGCAGCACGGATGGATTCTGAATATTCCAAAATCCCAATTAATGCCGACAACTCGTCTGCTGTTCCTGGGGATGATTCTGGACACAGTTCAGAAAAAGGTTTTTCTTCCCGAAGAAAAAGCCAAGGAGTTATCTGACCTGGTCAGGAACCTCCTAAAACCAGGAAAGGTGTCTGTACATCAATGCACAAGAGTCCTGGGAAAAAATGGTAGCTTCTTACGAAGCAATCCCTTTCGGCAGATTCCATGCAAAGGGATCTGTTGGACAAATGGTCAGGGTCGCATCTTCAGATGCACCTGCGGATAACCCTGTCGCCGAGGACAAGGGTATCCCTTCTGTGGTGGTTGCAGGAGGCTCATCTATTGGAGGGCCGCAGATTCGGCATGCAGGATTGGATCCTGGTGACCACGGAGGCCAGCCTGAGAGGCTGGGGAGCAGTCACACAGGGAAGAAATTTCCAGGGAGTGTGGTCGAGCCTAAAAAAGTCTCTTCACATAAGCATTCTGGAACTAAGAGCAATCTACAATGCTCTAAGCCAGGCGGAACCTCTGCTTCAAGGAAGACCGGTGTTGATCCAGTCGGACAACATCACGGCAGTCGCCCATGTAAACAGACAGGGCGGCACAAGAAGCAGGAGGGCAATGGCAGAAGCTGCCAGGATCCTTCGCTGGGCGGAGAATCACGTGATAGCACTGTCAGCAGTATTCATCCCGGGCGTGGACAACTGGGAAGCAGACTTCCTCAGCAGACACGACCTTCACCCGGGAGAGTGGGGACTTCATCCAGAAGTTTTCCACATGCTATTAAACCGTTGGGTAAAACCAATGGTGGACATGATGGCGTCTCGCCTCAACAAAACACTGGACAGGTATTGCGCCAGGTCAAGAGATCCGCAGGCAATAGCTGTGGACGCGTTGGTAACACCTTGGGTGTACCAGTCGGTATATGTGTTTCCTCCTCTGCCTCTCATACCAAAGGTATTGAGGATTATACGGCAAAGAGGAGTAAGACTAGTGGCTCCGGATTGGCCAAGAAGGACTTGGTACCCGGAACTTCAAGAGATGGTCACGGACGATCCGTGGCCTCTACTTCTGAGAAGGGACCTGCTTCAGCAGGGTACTTGTCTTTTTCAAGACTTACCGCGGCTGCGTTTGACGGCATGGCGTTTGAATGCCAGATCCTAAAAGGAAAAGGCATTCCAGAAGAAGTCATTCCTACCTTGATAAAGGCAAGGAAGGAAGTCACCGCGAAGCATTATCGCCGTATTTGGCAAAAATATGTTGCGTGGTGCGAGCAGCGGAGTGCTCCGATGGAGGAATTTCAACTGGGTCGTTTTCCTACATTTCCTGCAATCAGGATTGTCTATGGGTCTCAAATTGGGATCTATTAAGGTTCAAATTTCGGCCCTATCAATATTCTTCCAAAAAGAATTGGCCTCAGTCCCTGAGGTCCAGATTTTTATCAAAGGAGTACTGCATATACAGCCTCCTGTGGTGCCTAAGGTGGCACCGTGGGATCTAAATGTAGTTTTAGATTTCCTCAAATCCAATTGGTTTGAACCACTAAAGAATGTGGATTTGAAATATCTCACATGGAAAGTGACTATGTTACTGGCCCTGGCTTCGGCCGGGAGAGTATCTGAACTGGCGGCTTTGTTTTATAAAAGCCCTTATTTAATTTTCCATTCGACATAGGGCAGAGCTGCGGACGCGTCCGCATTTTCTCCCTAAGGTGGTATCAGCGTTTCACCTGAACCAGCCTATTGTAGTGCCTGCGGCTACAGACGACTTGAAGGACTCCAAGTTGTTGGACGTTGTCAGAGCCTTAAAAATATACATTTAAAGGACGGCTGGAGTCAGAAAATCTGACTCGCTGTTTATACTGTATGCACCCAACAAGTTGGGTGCACCTGCTTCTAAGCAGTCGATTGCTCGTTGGATTTGTAACAAAATTCAACTTGTACATTCTGTGGCAGGCCTGCCACAGCCTAAATCTGTTAAGGCCCATTCCGCAAGGAAGGTGGGCTCATCTTGGGCGGCTGCCCGAGGGGTCTCGGCATTACAACTCTGCCGAGCAGCTACGTGGTCAGGGGAGAACACGTTTGTAAATTTTTACAAATTTGATACCCTGGCAAAGGAGGACCTGGAGTTCTCTCATTCGGTGCTGCAGAGTCATCCGCACTCTCCCGCCCGTTTGGGAGCTTTGGTATAATCCCCATGGTCCTTTCAGGAACCCCAGCATCCACTTAGGACGATAGAGAAAATAAGAATTTACTTACCGATAATTCTATTTCTCGGAGTCCGTAGTGGATGCTGGGCGCCCATCCCAAGTGCGGATTATCTGCAATACTTGTACATAGTTATTGTTAACTAATTCGGGTTATTGTTTAGGAAGCCATCTTTCAGAGGCTCCTCTGTTATCATACTGTTAACTGGGTTTAGATCACAAGTTGTACGGTGTGATTGGTGTGGCTGGTATGAGTCTTACCCGGGATTCAAAATCCTCCCTTATTGTCTACGCTCGTCCGGGCACAGTACCTAACTGGAGTCTGGAGGAGGGTCATAGGGGGAGGAGCCAGTACACACCACCTGACCTGTAAAAGCTTTACTTTTGTGCCCTGTCTCCTGCGGAGCCGCTATTCCCCATGGTCCTTTCAGGAACCCCAGCATCCACTACGGACTCCGAGAAATAGAATTATCGGTAAGTAAATTCTTATTATATTGTCCTGTAATAATACCAAACTGCAATGTGTCTTGTCTTTTAATTTTAAAGATTTCTTGGATTCCTAAATGTATAGTTATTTTCTTGAAAACACTCTGGAAATCCTTCTGCATTTACATCAGGTGATGGGAAATCAAGTAATTTTATTTTTGCTCATTGCTATCAACATTTGTTTTCAACAGTTTCTTATATAGTGCCAGCATATTTCATTGTGCTTTTGAAGTGGGATGTTTTGGGATAATGTGACCTGCGTCTATTTCCCTTGAGGTCTCACATCAGCAATGTTATTTCCACAAGTTTCTTTTTATATATATATATATATATATATATATATATGTGTGTGTCTGTATATATAGAAAGATAGATAGATAGATAGATAGATAGATAGATAGATAGATAGATAGATAGATAGATAGATAGATAGATAGATAGATACAGCTCCTGAATTTGCAAACTACAGTACAAGTAATAATGTTTAAAAGACTTTTCTCTCATCTTTGCTCCCATTACTGCACTTACTTGGCCTCTGGAGGCAGCTCAGGAAAACTCTATTCCCACAGCTCCTGTGCTAAAACAAGCAGAGATCACCTGACCTATTGTCTTTGAAGTTGATTCCTCTTAAATGGTGTAGAAGCAGTTCTATACCAGTGTTGTAGGCCATCCATGTTGGTGACACCAAAATAGCAGAGCTACAGTACTCTCATACTTGCCTACTCTCCCGGAAGCTGCAGGAGGCTCCCATTTTTTGGGGTAGCCCCCTGCACCCCCGGAAGAGTAGTCAAGTCTTCCGCATCCTGCTTGCATCCTAGTGATGCGGGCAGGATGGAGAGATACTCTCCTGAGTTTGAGGGTCCGTGGAGTGGGGAAGGGGTTAAAATGACGCAAATCGCATAATTTTAGCCCCACCCCCTTTCCGCGGACCCACGAATCGCTGCATTTTCTGGATGTGGGGGCGGGGCTTAACTATGTCACTGCCCGACCCGCCTCCTGAAGTCTCCTGCAGCGTCTCCTCTCCGGGATTCTCCCGGAGAGGAGACATTAAAAGTAGGTAAGTATGGCTACTCTGCTTTTTTGGTGTTACCTCTTAAATGGTGCCACTATGCAGCAATGAGACTGGGGAAAGCCTGGTTGATTTTGGGCCTAATTCAGACCTGATCGCTGTTGTGCAAAATCGCAAAGCGGGCAATTATCGAACGACTGCGCTTGCGTACAGATCATAATACGCAGTGAGGCCAAACTCCAAACAAATCCTGTGTATTTTTTGATCGCTAGGCGTGCGCAGATTGATTGTCAGGAAGCGGGCGTTTGGGGGTGGTAACTGGCTATTTTCTGGGAGTGTCAGGAAAAACACAGGCGTACCGTATATACTCGAGTATAAGCCGACTTTTTCAGCACCTTTTTTTGTGCTGAAAAAGCCACTTCGGCTTATACTCGAGTCAGTTGTAGGAGGGACACGGAGGGCACAGCGTGCGGCTCTCATGTGTCCCTCCTGCGTCTCCGGTGGCAGCGGCGTGTATGTGTTAAAGGAAGTGCACGAACCGGCAATTCCTTTAACACACACATGCCACTGCCGCCGGAAGCATATCTGGCAGCATGAGGGCATATCTGGCACATCTAGCACTGTGGGGCATATCTGGCAGCATGAAGGCATATCTGGCATTGTGGGGCATATCTGGCAGCATGAGGGCATATCTGGCACTGTAGGGGCATATCTGGCAGTATGAGGGCATATCTGGCAACATGAGGGCATATCTGGCACATCTAGCACTGTGGGGCATATCTGGCAGCATGAAGGCATATCTGGCACTGTGGGGCATATCTGGCAGCATGAGGGCATATCTGGCACTGTGGGGGCATATCTGGCAGTATGAGGGCATATCTGGAACTGAGGGCTGTGCACGTCTAGAGCTGCATTTCCCACCCTAGGCTTATATTCGAGTCAATAAGTTTTCCCAGGTTTTTGTGGTAAAATTAGGTGCCTCTGCATATATTCGGGACGACTTATACTCGAGTATATACGGTAAGTCCTGGGCTACACACTGTCAGGAATCGACTCACCATGGCCACATCTGTCCGTCGGTGCGGACTCCGTCCGGGGTCCCTACGTTCTGCTGTCGTCCGCTCCTCCGCCGCCAGACGTCATCCTGGGCCTAGGAACGCTCCTGTAACAGCGGGCGTGTGAGCGCGCCGCGTACCCGCTGGGCCGCGGCATGGGCGCCGCCATGACAGTCTCCATCAGTCAGAGTATGGCGGCCAATCCGGAGCTTGGCCGCACCTCCTTTTCCCACTCCAACCAATGCCTGCACACCAGGGGGTATATCAGGAGCTGCAGGGTGAGCCTGTGGTTGTCCTGAACTTTGTGTCACTCCTGCGACCCATGTGCCTGGATCCTCCGTGCTCCTGGTTATCTTCCTGTTCCTCCGTGTTCCTGGTTACCTTCCTGCATCTCCGTGGAACTACAAGCATCAGCAACTCCTGTGTTGGTTATCTGGCTCCACACCTTTCTACAGCTTCAGTGTGCTTCAGCCCTCAGCAGTAGAGACTCTCTCCAGGTGCATTTCATCACCTCACCTGTGAGCAGCTTGCTAGCTGCCTGTGCTTCATCATCTGCACTGTGAACTTTCACCAGAGTCTCCTGCATCTGCTACCAGGTTTGCTACCTATATATTTCCATCTCTGCTGGCTCCACGTTTTAAATAACTCCGGTACCCATACCAGTGAACTCATTCATAACATTGTCATAATACATTCTGCCATAGACTTTCAGCTTCCACGCTGCACCAATATCATTTGCATTCCTTATTGTTTATTTCTGCTGCCTTACTGTGTGAACTTTTATGTTTAATAAAACATCATTGCACCCATGCGCAGAAACATAATCCAGCCTCCTCACTTCTTCCATCCTACCTCCACTGACCCACTAGCGCCCTCTCCAGGGACACAAGCTAAACCGAACCTGACAGTAAGTTCAGGACCGATGGACTCGGACGGTGGTCAGAGTGTGGGGTCAGGGGCCTTACAAAATCTGGTCTCCCGCTTGGATGGTCAAGAGGCTGTGCAGCAGCAGTTGTTCTAGTTTCTGCAAGGGATGTCCTCCCGGATTGATACACTACAGCAAACCCTGCCTAGTGTACCTGCTACTCCAGTTCTAGTTACCCCAGCACCTGCAAGTGCTGTGTGTTCTTCTACGCCGGCTGCATCAGCTCCAGTGTCACGCTTGCACCTGCCCGTGCCTAGCAAGTATGATGGCAGTCCGAAGTTATGTCGCGGGTTCCTTAACCAATGTGAAATCCAGTTTGAATTATTATCACACAATTTCCCCACGCCAAGATCCAAGGTTGCCTACATTATCTCACTGCTCTCTGGTTCTGCCTTGAGTTGGGTGTCTCCTCTGTGGGAACGTGCTGACCCTCTGATGAACAACTACGCTGAATTCGTGTCAACCTTAAGACGTATCTTTGACGAGCCAGGTCGTGCAACATCAGCCTCTGCAGACCTAATTCAGCTTCGTCAAGGTACCCGGAGTATGGGACAATGGCCCTCATTCCGAGTTGTTCGCTCGTTCTTTTTCATCGCATCGCAGTGAAAATCCGCTTAGTACGCATGCGCAAAGTTCGCACTGCGACTGCGCCAAGTAACTTTACTATGAAGAAAGTATTTTTACTCACGGCTTTTTCTTCGCTCCGGCGATCGTAATGTGATTGACAGGAAATGGGTGTTACTGGGCGGAAACACGGCGTTTCAGCGGCGTGTGGCTGAAAACGCTACCGTTTCCGGAAAAAACGCAGGAGTGGCCGGAGAAACGGTGGGAGTGCCTGGGCGAACGCTGGGTGTGTTTGTGACGTCAACCAGGAACGACAAGCACTGAACTGATCGCACAGGCAGAGTAAGTCTGGAGCTACTCTGAAACTGCTAAGTAGTTAGTAATCGCAATATTGCGAATACATCGGTCGCAATTTTAAGAAGCTAAGATTCACTCCCAGTAGGCGGCGGCTTAGCGTGTGTAACTCTGCTAAATTCGCCTTGCGACCGATCAACTCGGAATGAGGGCCAATATGTCATCCAGTTCCAGACGTTAGCCGCAGAGATTCAGTGGAATAATCAAGCCCTGGTAGCAGCCTTCTGGCATGGACTTTCAGATCGGATCAAGGATGAACTGGCAACCCGCGATGTCCCTGAGCAATTGCCTGAACTGATTTCTCTATGCATCAAGTTGGACTCTCGCATCCGTGAACGCAACAGTGAGCGTGCTCGTAGTGAGCCGCGCAAGTCAAGAATGGTACCTTCAGTACAATTTCAGCCTCCACCTTCTGATGAGCCTATGCAAGTTAATAGATCCCGCTTAACTCCTGAGGAGCGGTCAAGAAGACTTTGTGAGAGACTGTGTCTTTATTGTGCGGCTGCAGGTCACCAGATCAATTCTTGTACAGTGCGTTCGGGAAACGCCAGATCCTGACTTGTAAAGGAGGAGTCAAGTTGGGATCTTCTAGACAAGCTCCTTCAAACCAAGACCTCATTCTTCCTGTGACTTTAGAGACTACAGATGGTCTTCAGTCTGCATATGCGTTAGTGGACTGTGGAGCCGCAGGAAACTTCATCACTCAAGCTGCGGTGGATAAGTTTCGTTTGCCTATCTGCGAACTCTCATATCCAGTCTACATCACTGCAGTAGATGGTAGCCGAATCTCCAAGGGGAATATCTCTCACCAAACCAGACCAGTGGTTCTGGGAGTCGGGTTCCTGCATTCTGAATTAATAAAGTTTTTAGTTATTCCTCAGGCAACCCAGGAGATCGTGTTGGGAATGCCCTGGCTCCAACTACATAATCCGCAGATTGATTGGTCTACGTTACAACTCACTTCCTGGGGTTCACATTGTCGCCAGTCCTGCTTAGCCCAAGTTTGTCCTATCAAGTCTTCTGAAGTCAAAACCCAGTCAAATCTTCCTGCGGCTTACCAAGATTTCTCTGACGTCTTCAGTGAAAAGGCCGCTGATGTTCTGCCGCCCCATAGAGAGTGGGATTGCCCCATTGACCTCATTCCCGACAAGAAACCACCAAGGGGGCGTACCTATCCGTTATCCGTTCCTGAAACTGAGGCGATGAGCGATTACATCAGGGAGAACTTACAGAAAGGATTTATCCGTCCCTCATCTTCACCCGCTGGTGCGGGCTTCTTCTTTGTTAAAAAAAAGGATGGAGGATTACGTCCATGCATTGACTACCGGGGTCTCAATGACATTACCATCAAAAACAGTTATCCATTACCACTCATCACTGAATTGTTTGATAGGGTTAAGGGAGCCCGCATCTTCACCAAGTTAGATCTCCGCGGTGCCTACAACCTCATCAGAATCCGTAGTGGTGACGAATGGAAGACAGCTTTTAATACTCGAGATGGTCATTACGAGTACCTGGTAATGCCATTCGGGTTGAGCAATGCCCCAGCAGTGTTCCAGCACTTTGTTAACGAAATCTTCCATGACGTTCTGTACAAATACCTTGTAGTTTACCTGGATGATATCCTCATCTTCTCCCAAGATCTCTCTTCTCATCGTCTGCAAGTCCGTGAGGTCCTCCGATGTCTTCGTGAGAACCGTCTCTACGGCAAATTATCCAAGTGTACCTTCGAAGTCCCCTCCATACCCTTCCTGGGGTATATAATTTCCAGATCGGATCTCCAGATGGACCCGACAAAGTTGGAAGCCATTGCCAATTGGTCCATTCCAAGTAGTCTCAAGTCTATTCAGCGATTCCTGGGATTCGCCAATTATTATAGGAAGTTTATCTGAGGATTTTCAACTCTCATCGCTCCTATTACCAACTTAACTCGGAAAGGGGCAGATCATTCCAATTGGTCAGAAGAAGCTTTAGCGGCATTTCAAAAGATTAAGCTGGCCTTTATGTCTGCTCCAGTTCTGTCTCAACCGGATGTAAACAAACCATTCGAGTTGGAGGTGGATGCCTCCACAGTAGGAGTTGGAGCTGTTCTCTCCCAGAAGGGAACTGATGGGAAGATTCACCCTTGTGGATTTTATTCTCGTAAATTCCTCCCTGCAGAAGCTAACTATTCCATTGGAGATCAAGAACTACTAGCGATCAAGCTGGCCCTTGAGGAATGGAGGTATCTCCTGGAATGGGCCAAATGTCCGTTCAACATCTATACGGATCATAAAAATCTGCTTTATTTGAAGGCAGCCCAGTGCCTCAATCCTCGCCAGTCCCGGTGGGCTATGTTCTTCTCTCGTTTTAACTTTAAGCTTCATTTCCGCCCAGGTTCTCAGAATATCAAGGCAGACGCTTTATCCCGATCTATGGAGTCCGAAGAGGAGACGTCCGACTCAGTTCCGCATTCCATCCTGAGTCCAGTGGTATTTGCTTCGTCTCAAGTTTCTCCTGCTCCACCTCCTGGTAAGACTGTTGTTTCCCCAGAACTCCGTTCCAAGTTGCTGTCCTGGGCTCATCAGTCCAAATTCACTGGGCATCCTGGTGTCCTGAAAACTTTCAAGTTCCTCTCTGAGACATACTGGTGGCCGAAGATGAAAGTTGACATCAAAGACTTCGTGGCTTCCTGCCCCAAGTGTGCGCAGCACAAGACTCCTCGACAATCTCCAGCAGGTCAGTTACAACCATTATCTGTTCCCAGCCGTCCCTGGTCACACCTGTCCATGGATTTCATCTCTGACCTTCCCTCTTCTCAAGGATTCAATATCATCTGGGTTGTGGTTGACAGATTTACCAAAATGGCCCATCTTCCTTCCGCACCAAAGCTTGCCCAAATCTTCCTACGGGAGATTTTCCGCTTACATGGACTACCCACTGAAATTATATCTGACCGTGGAGTTCAGTTTGTGGCAAGATTTTGGAGAGCCCTTTGTTCTGCCATGCAAGTCAACCTCAAGTTTTCGTCAGCCTACCACCCTCAGACGAATGGGCAGACGGAGAGGGTAAACCAAGAGTTAGAAACCTTTTTAAGACTTTATGGGGTATATTTACTAAGGTCCCGATTTTGACCGAGATGCCGTTTTTTCATCAAAGTGTCATCTCGGTAATTTACTAAACTCAAATCACGGCAGTGATGAGGGCATTCGTAATTTTTGGGTAGTCCATGAAAATAATTACGAATGAATACACCATCGGTCAAAACGCGGCTGTTTAAGTATGAATCTCGGTCATTTACTAAGAAGTGCAAAGCAAAAAAAAATAAAACACTGCCGTGAAAAATTACAACTCGTAAAAAAGTGCTAAAAAAAAACAGACCTGCTTTTTTAATCCGTGATTGTATAGGCATGCAGGGATCCATGAGATCCGTGCATGTATATCAGTGGGAAGGGGTGGGAAAGTGGTTATTTTCTAAAAAAAAATTGCGTGGGGTCCCCCCTCCTAAGCATAACCAGCCTCGGGCTCTTTGAGCCGATCCTGGTTGCAGAAATATGGGGAAAAAATTGACAGGGGTTCCCCCATATTTAAGCAACCAGCATCGGGCTCTGCGCCTGGTCCTGGTTCCAAAAATACGGGGGACAAAAAGAGTAGGGGTCCCCCGTATTTTTAAAACCAGCACCGGGCTCCACTAGCTGGACAGATAATGCCACAGCCGGGGGTCACTTTTATATAGTGCCCTGCGGCCGTGGCATCAAATATCCAACTAGTCACCCCTGGCCGGGGTACCCTGGGGGAGTGGGGACCCCTTCAATCAAGGGGTCCCCCCCCAGCCACCCAAGGGCCAGGGGTGAAGCCCGAGGCTGTCCCCCCCATCCAATTGGCTGCGGATGGGGGGCTGATAGCCTTTTGTGAAAATGAAAAGATATTGTTTTTAGTAGCAGTACTACAAGGCCCAGCAAGCCTCCCCCGCATGCTGGTACTTGGAGAACCACAAGTACCAGCATGCGGCGGAAAAACGGGCCCGCTGGTACCTGTAGTACTACTACTAAAAAATACCCAAAAAAAGACAAGACACACACACCTTGAAAGTAAAGATTTATTACATACATCCACACAAACATATACACATACTTACCTTATGTTCACACGCAGGTCGGTCCTCTTGTCCAGTAGAATCCATGGGGTACCTGTTGAAAAAATTATACTCACAAAATCCAGTGTAGATCGGTCCTCTTCAAATCCATTTGTAATCCACGTACTTGAGAAAATAAAAAAACGGAGTCCCGACCACGAACTGAAAGGGGCCCCATGTTTTCACATGGGACCCCTTTCCTCGAATGCCAGAAACCCACTCTGACTTATGTCTAAGTGGGTTTCTTCAGCCAATCAGGGAGCGCCACGTTGTAGCACCCTCCTGATCGGCTGTGTGCTCCTGTACTGACTGACAGACGGCACACGGCAGTGTTACAATGTAGCGCCTATGCGCTCCATTGTAACCAATGGTGGGAACTTTCTGCTCAGCGGTGAGGTCACTTTCGGTCAACCGCAGGGCAGATCCGACACAGATCCGGCCGAGATTCATTTTGAAAAAGTCGGCAGTGTTTTGCTAATCACTGCCGTAAAAAACAGAAAAAAAAAACGAATGACATCGACATCGGAAAACCCGAAAAGGCAAAATAAGGCAGCTTAGTAAATTAGTCGTGATAAATTCAAAAAGTTGCAATTTTACACTGTCGATGTCATTCGTGATTGAACTTTGACCTTTTTCCGAAAATTACGAATGTTAGTAAATATACCCCTATGTTTCATCTTCTCAAGATGACTGGTTGGACCTGCTCCCATGGGCTGAATTTGCCCACAATTTCCGCTACCATACTGCTACAGAAACAACTCCGTTCTTTGCTGTATATGGACAACATCCCCGTGTTCCAGATTTTCAAGAACTTCCTCACATTGATGTTCCTGCTGCCACTGCTGTCTTGAGTCAGTTCTCTTCAACCTGGAGGAAGATTCATGCTTCTCTCAAGAAGGCTTCTAGCCGGTATAAGTTCTTTGCTGACCGCAAAAGACGTGCAGTTCCTAGCCTGAAACCTGGTGACAAGGTTTGGCTTTCCACCCGGAACCTCCGTCTTAGAGTCCCGTCGATGAAATTTGCACCACGTTTCATCGGTCCCTTTTCCATCGAAAGAGTCATCAGTCCTGTGGCCTACAAGCTCAAGTTACCACCTTCTCTACGAATACCTAATGCCTTTCATGTCTCTCTCCTCAGACCGTTAGTCCTGAATCGCTTCCAAAGAGCTCTTCCAGTTGGCCCCAAAGTGCGAACTCAGCGGGGCGTGGAGTTCGAGATAGAGAAGATTCTGGATTCCCGTTGCCGGTACGGTCGTCTACAATACCTTATCGACTGGTCCGGTTATGGTCCTGAGGAGAGAAGTTGGGTGAATTTGTCAGATGTCCATGCTCCAAGGTTGGTCCGTGTCTTCCACAGAACTCATCCTTCCAAGCCACGTGGGTGTTCAGTGCCCACCCATAAAGGAGGGGGTACTGTCAGGAATCGACTCACCACGGCCACATCTGTCCGTCGGTGCGGACTCCGTCCGGGGTCCCTACGTTCTGCTGTCGTCCGCTCCTCCGCCGCCAGACGTCATCCTGGGCCTAGGAACGCTCCTGTAACAGCGGGCGTGTGAGCGCGCCGCGTTCCCGCCGGGCCGCGGCATGGGCACCGCCATGACAGTCTCCATCAGTCAGAGTACGGCGGCCAATCCGGAGCTTGGCCGCACCTCCTTTTCCCACTCCAACCAATGCCTGTGTCACGATCTAGGTAATTCCTTATCAGTATTTACCTTCCAAATGCCTCCCGAGACTGTCCCAGTGTTCCAAGCCTGGATTCCATCTGCACTGTCTGTGTGCAGCACGCTGCATCTCATTGTCTCAAATCTCTTTACTGTGATTCTGGCAGCTTCATGGTTAAAGCTCACATTCAAGTTACAAACAATCTTTCCCTCCAAAAGCTACCATGGGCGCAGCCATGTTTTCCTAATCACATGTTACCTTTCAGCCTATCAGCTGCACTCTGCTCTCAGCCTGATTACACAGCAGCTGCACTCTGGTCTCTGGTTAATCAGCCAGCCAATCCCTGCTTCCCAGCAGGTATAAATATCCTGTTCCTGGGATGGAAAGATGTCAGTGCTTCAATTGTCTTCAGTGATTCCAGTGTGCAGTTCTCCCATGGACTTTCTCTGCAGTACAGCCTGACTCCCTGGTGATTACACTCTGCAGTTTAACCCGACACTCCAGTGATTAACCGTCTACAGTCTACCCTGAGTCACCTGTGTCTGAACTCCGGCATTCCAGCAGCCATTCTCCAGCGATCCCCAGCATCACTTCATGCTTCACCTGTGCTTCTAAGTACAATAGTGCATTTCTATCTGTGAAACCCAGCTTCACTCAAAGCTTACCAACGATCCCAAAGTAACCATCGGTGTTCCGTCATCGATTCCAAGTCACCATCGGTGTTCCGTCATCGATCCCAAGTATTTTTCTGAACTGTGTTTCCTATTACCAGTACCAAGTCATCAGTATTCCTCTGAACTGTGTTCAATAAAACCTTTGAACTTTCCCTTGTTGTCGTGGTCACGCCTTCGGGCATTTGTTCTAAAGGTTCCCTGCATGTCCAAGAACCCTGTACTGCCTCCCAGGTACACATATACCTCAGCCCCTACAACTGAGGCTTCCCCCTGGTCAGCACCAGCCCTCAGTTGTGACAGTAAGCACTGACCTAATGGATCCGGCCGGAGACCAAGTCCAAGCGACCAGGCCGATGCAAGAACTTGCAGCCTGCCTTGAACGTCAGGAGACTGCACAGGGCCATGTGATCCGCTGTCTCCAGGATCTCTCCTCTCGGCTGGATGGAATACAAGTAACCCTCCGTGGTTCAGGGGCGTCTAGTGTGCCGACTGCAGTACCTTTGGTGGTATGCCCACCCACCATTCCCATTTCTGCTCCTTGTCTCCATTTACCGACACCTGCCAAGTTTGATGGTTCCCCAAAAGCCTGTCGGGGTTTCCTAAATCAGTGTGAGATATATTTTGAGTTACAGCCTGGCAGTTTCCCAACTGACCACACCAAGGTTGCTTACATCATCTTCCTCCTCAGTGGCTTCGCCCTCGATTGGGTATCACCTCTATGGGAGAAGTCTGATGCCCTGCTCTCTTCATATGCAGATTTCGTGGCAACCTTCAGGCGCATCTTTGATGAACCAGGTCGTGTGACCTCTGCCTCCTCTGATATCCTCCGGCTACGTCAGGGGACACGAACAGTCGGTAAATATCTGGTACAGTACCAGATCCTAGCGTCCGAACTTTCCTGGAATGATGATGCTCTTTACTCAGCCCAAGGAGCGGCGTCTGTGTCTACAGCCCAAGGAGGGGCGTCTGTGTCTACAGCCCAAGGAGGGGCGTCTGTGTCTACAGCCCTAGGAGGGGTATCCAATGTTCAAGCTCTAGTAGGGGCATATGAGTCTTCTCAAAAAGGAGTTTCTGATCTGTCAACCCCAGGAGGGGTGCTGGAGAAAAAAACCCTGAGAGAGGTGTCTGATTCATCAACCCCAGGAGGGGTCACCAAAGTTTCAGTCCCAAGGGAAGTATCCAGAGCCAAGCTCCCAGATGGAAATTTTTGTGCTACAGATGCAGTTATGAACTCCTGTTTGCCGTCTTCAGAGAGCACCACCCTGTTGGCATCCAGCAAGGACCAGGTCCAGGATGGTCTAACTGAACACTCGGATACCACTCATTCCGGTTCTAACCGGATTCTGACTCCTTCAGTTCCAGCTGATTCAACTGTCTTTAGACTCAATCCGGTTCCATCCGTAGGTCCAAAGACTCCTTCGGTTCCAGCCGATTCCAATATCTCCGGACCCAATCCGGTTCCATCCGTAGGTCCAAAGACTCCTTCAGTTCTAGCTGATTCAACCGTCAATCCGAAGACTCCTCCGGTCCCAGCCGGTTCAAGCTTTTCTGGACCCAATCCGGTCCCATCCGTCTGTCCGCATCAGCCTCCTTCGGTTCCAGCCGATTCCAATACCTTCGGATCTAATCCGATCCTATCCATCGGTCTAAAGTCTCCGCCATTCTCAACCGGTTCAAGGTTGTCTGGACTTAATTTGGTCTCGTCCATAGATCCGGTACAGTCCCCTCTGGTCCCAGCCAGTTCAAGTTCATCAGGATTCAATCTAGATCCTTCCATTTGTTCAGGTAAAGAACTTATAAGAAGTGTCCTGGGGCCACTCCTAAAGGAGGGGGTGCTGTCACGATCTAGGTAATTCCTTATCAGTATTTACCTTCCAAATGCCTCCCGAGACTGTCCCACTGTTCCAAGCCTGGATTCCATCTGCACTGTCTGTGTGCAGCACGCTGCATCTCATTGTCTCAAATCTCTTTACTGTGATTCTGGCAGCTTCATGGTTAAAGCTCACATTCAAGTTACAAACAATCTTTCCCTCCAAAAGCTACCATGGGCGCAGCCATGTTTTCCTAATCACATGTTACCTTTCAGCCTATCAGCTGCACTCTGCTCTCAGCCTGATTACACAGCAGCTGCACTCTGGTCTCTGGTTAATCAGCCAGCCAATCCCTGCTTCCCAGCAGGTATAAATATCCTGTTCCTGGGGTGGAAAGATGTCAGTGCTTCAATTGTCTTCAGTGATTCCAGTGTGCAGTTCTCCCATGGACTTTCTCTGCAGTACAGCCTGACTCCCTGGTGATTACACTCTGCAGTGTAACCCGACACTCCAGTGATTAACCCTCTACAGTCTACCCTGAGTCACCTGTGTCTGAACTCCGGCATTCCAGCAGCCATTCTCCAGCGATCCCCAGCATCACTTCATGCTTCACCTGTGCTTCTAAGTACAATAGTGCATTTCTATCTGTGAACCCCAGCTTCACTCAAAGCTTACCAACGATCCCAAAGTAACCATCGGTGTTCCGTCATCGATTCCAAGTCACCATCGGTGTTCCGTCATCGATCCCAAGTATTTCTCTGAACTGTGTTTCCTATTACCAGTACCAAGTCATCAGTATTCCTCTGAACTGTGTTTAATAAAACCTTTGAACTTTCCCTTGTTGTCGTGGTCACGCCTTCGGGCATTTATTCTAAAGGGTCCCTGCATGTCCAAGAACCCTGTACTGCCTCCCAGGTACACATATACCTCAGCCCCTACAACTGAGGCTTCCCCCTGGTCAGCACCAGCCCTCAGTTGTGACAGCCTGCACACCAGGGGGTATATCAGGAGCTGCAGGGTGAGCCTGTGGTTGTCCTGAACTTTGTGTCACTCCTGCGACCCATGTGCCTGGATCCTCCGTGCTCCTGGTTATCTTCCTGTTCCTCCGTGTTCCTGGTTACCTTCCTGCATCTCCGTGGAACTACAAGCATCAGCAACTCCTGTGTTGGTTATCTGGCTCCACACCTTTCTACAGCTTCAGTGTGCTTCAGCCCTCAGCAGTAGAGACTCTCTCCAGGTGCATTTCATCACCTCACCTGTGAGCAGCTTGCTAGCTGCCTGTGCTTCATCATCTGCACTGTGAACTTTCACCAGAGTCTCCTGCATCTGCTACCAGGTTTGCTACCTATATATTTCCATCTCTGCTGGCTCCACGTTTTAAATAACTCCGGTACCCATACCAGTGAACTCATTCATAACATTGTCATAATACATTCTGCCATAGACTTTCAGCTTCCACGCTGCACCAATATCATTTGCATTCCTTATTGTTTATTTCTGCTGCCTTACTGTGTGAACTTTTATGTTTAATAAAACATCATTGCGCCCATCCGCAGAAACATAATCCAGCCTCCTCACTTCTTCCATCCTACCTCCACTGACCCACTAGCGCCCCCTCCGGGGACACAAGCTAAACCGAACCTGACACACACAGACTGCACAGACTGGAAAAATAATTAGATGGTGAGTAAGTTGCAAATGGATTTGCAGCTGACCTCTGTTTGCAAAGCTTTTTGCACGATGTACGCAGACTTGCACGGGGCGGATTTTCACTCTGGCTGGGCAGCGACTGTCCATTCACAAACCTCTGGAAATTCGCAGAGGTGCAATCAGGTCTGAATTAGGCCCTTTGTTCACAACTAATCTAATTATATAATATAATTACCCTAGTTACAAGCCCATCAAAATGACGGAACAACATAACAGTAATATCAGCACCGACGGCTGTGCATGCTCGAATAAAGGAACACTAGTCTTGCTCCAGCGGGCGCCATCTAGTGGCTGTTGGCGCACAAAACCCTTGAATTCCCCCAACAGAGGTGAGGAGCAGTGTTAGACTTTTATAATATATGTTTGGTATGGCACAACTGATCTTTCAAGAACCAATGCTGACATAGGGCCTCATTCAGTATAAAACGCAAACCTGCGTTTACACAGATCGGGCAATTATCGTCCGCCTGCGCAGAATTTGCATTGCATGTGCGCGGGCATCACAGTGCCATTGCATATCATCATGATGCCATCACACTGTGATTGACATTAGCGGCCGTCGGAGGGGTCGGTGACGTGACATTAGGGGGGAATGGTTCGGACAACACAGGTGTGTCCAGACCGTTTTAGGGGTGGCTGCGTGACATCATACACAGCCGCTGCAGGGGAAAACATGGTGCTGGTGTGCCTACATACGCAGCCATGCTACATATGCAGTGGTGGTACCAGTAATCCCGATGGTTGCGATGCCTGCATTGCGTTTGCATTTTTAAATGTGGTTGCAGTAGCAGATTTTGCAGTTTAGCAGAATATGCTACTGAAGCTGAATGAGGGCCCTAGTTTCATGAATTTCAATCTATTCCATACAGCAATTCTGAATAGGATTCTTTAGAAAGTCTTACTTTTAGCAACATCTGATGTTGGATTTTCCTGTTTACAATTTTTTGGTTTGGATTTGTACTGGAACCAAATCTCCTTTATGCTAGTTATGCGATACTAGCTATAATATGAGGTAGTCCGTAAATATAAGAAATATTGATATTTTATCGCACTTTAATCCATTAAAAAGTTTATGTAGTTTGGACCAGGCAATATTTTTCTGTGTTAAACTTTTAGGTGTATGTCAGTTCCTCCTGACCTAAACTAATGGTGTGTACCAAGTAATACTACACCACACTGTTAGAAGAGGCGTGATACAGTCAGGATCAGGTCAGGATATTGGCGGTTACATGACCGACACCGGCATCCTGACAATTAGAATACTAACAGGGGACGGGGTCATTATCAGTATAGTTCTCATCTATGCTCAATACGCTTGTGACACGCCTTACGCCCCCAATTGGACCTCCTGTGCCTTTGCAGCCACATATTATCCCTATGGTAAATCCGCCTTGGGCGGATAATTTGTCTACCCAGTTGCAGCAATTGAATCAATCTTTGGTTAGACGTAATCCGACTCCACATCACTCTGGTGTCAAGGGGTCATCTAAGCGGGCCACTTCCTCCTCACAATCCACTTATCTCTCGGAAGATTCTTCTGATGAGGATGGGGAGTATACTGACCCATCAGACACTGTTACAGCTGCTTCTGACGAGGAATCTACAACTCAGGTTGATGTCCCTGACCTAGTGGTTGCTATTAAGCAAATTCTACAAATAGATGATGATGTGGATACCACTACTGTGTCTAAGAAACCTGATAAGTGACCATTTAGTAGACATACGTCAAGAACCCTGATCTTCGCCAGGAAAGAAATTCTCCCTATCTAAAAAGATGGTAGCTCGTTATCCTCTCACTTCTGAGTTGTGTAACAAGTGGGAAAATTCACCACCGGTGGATTCCCATGTGACCCGTCTTGTGGTGTCATCTACTCTGCCTGTCACTTCTGTCACCTCACTGAAGGAACCGACAGCTAAGCATGTGGAGGGTTGCCTTAAGTCTATTTACTCCCTTACAGATGCTGTACATAGACCCACTATAGCAGCTTCCTGGGCTGCAAAAGGAATTGAAGCATAGGTTCAGGTATTAGAGGAGGAGGTGCTCAGGATATATTGGACATTGTCTCACATTACCACCGCCGCCTATTACATTCAGGAGGCATCCTCTGAGGCAGGTGAGCTAGCGGCCAAGGCATCGACTATGTCCATTCTGGCTTGCCGTATTCTGTGGTTGAGGTTGTGGAAGGTTGACTTGGAGTCCAAAAAGACCTTGGAGGTATTCCCTTTTAAGGGAGACATCCTATTTGGGTACGATCTAAATAAGATTGTGACTGACTTAGCGGCTGCTAAGACTGCATTTCTCCCGAATACTAATCCTTCTGCACAGAAGGCAAAAGGTACCACTTTTCGCTCCTTTCGGCCTCAAGGGAAAGCAAAAGGTCAGGCATTCCAGAGACAATCTCGTGCTCCCAAAAACCACCAAGCCAAAGGCAAAACAGTCCTGGGCCACCCGTCAGCCTGCTTCTAAACAAGACAAGCCTGCTGCATGGTGGGGTGCCCCCCCTTCCCCCCCCCGGGGGACTCCAGGGTGGGAGGCCGACTTCTGCGATTCCCACAGGTCTGGTTAAAGACCACTTCAGACGCATGGGTGTGAAAAGTTGTCTCTCACGGGTACGCAGTCTCTTTCAAGAGACGTCCCCCTTGCCAGTTCTGCACAGCGGTTATCCCTTTGGATGCATTAAAGGCGCAAACTCTACGTCTGGTTGTGCGTTCCAACCTGGATACAGGAGTGGTAGTGCCGGTACCTATGTCCCAGAGGACAGAGGATACTACTCAACCCTGTTTCTAGTCCCGAAACCTAATGGGTCTTTCTGGCCTATACTCAACCTCAAATCACTGAACAAGTTTGTGAGAGTGTCCAACTTCCATATGGAAACACTGTGCTCAATTGTACTGGCCATGGAACCCGGAGATTACATGGTATCCCTGGACATACAAGATGCTTACCTGCATATCGCATCAGCAATATCTGTGGTTTGCTATTGGCAACCTTCACTATCAATTCCAGGCTCTGCCATTTGGACTGGCCCCTCAGATCTTCACCAAGATTATGGCCGTGATGACGGCCCATTTCCGTCACCAGGGAGTCAGGATCCTGCCATATCTGGACGACTTACCGATTCTGGCAAACTCCCACGATGTCCTCATCAGTCATCTACACCTGACGATAGACTTCCTAGAAGCCCACGTTTGTCCCTGCTCAAAGCATGTGCACCTGGGGGCACTACTAGACACGCACAGTCAACGACTGTTTCTGTCTCCAGAAAAGGTCCTGAAACTTCAGGACAGGATCAGATACTTCCTATCTCGCCCAAGAGTATCGATACACTCGGCAATGCAAGTAATAGGCCTCATGGTGTCGGCGTTCGACATAGTAGAGTATGCTCAATTTCATTCCCACCCTCTGCAGAGATTAATCCTTTCCAAGTGTGACAGCCTACCTCATCGGATCAAGTCTCACATGATCTCCTTGACTCCGGAGGTTCGTCGGTCGCTGACCTGGTGGCTACAGGACCAGCAGTTGAGCAGGGGCCATTCCTTCTGGATCCCCAACATGGTCCTACTTACTACAGATGCCAGTCTGAGGGGTTGGGGCATGGTGTTGGAGCAAAACTTTTTCTATGGTCAGTAGACCATGGAGGAATCACTCCTCTCGATAAACAATCTGGAATTGCGGGCGTGTGTTCAATGTTTTGTCTCTCGCCCTGCCTCTGATACAGAACAGGCCTGTTCAAGTACGGTCAGACAACGCCACCACGGTAGTGTACATAAACCATCAAGGCGGCACTCGAACTGGCATGGCAATTATGGAAGTGTCAAAAATCCTCCGTTGGGCGGAACGCCATCTGCCAGCAATATCAGCAGTGTTCATTCCGGGAGTCCTCAACTGGGAAGCGGATTTCCTCAGTCGTCAGGACGTGCACGCCGGAGAGTGGAGTCTTCATCAGGAAGTCCTTCAACTCCTAGTGGACAAGTGGGCCTACCAGATATAGACCTGAAGGCGTTGTGACACAATCACAAAGTTCCGGTCTTCAGATCAAGAACCAGGGATCCTCAAGCAGCATTCGTGGATACACTGGCAATTCCATGGAACTTTCAGCTGCCATAAATGTTGCCTCCAGTGTCACGCCTGCCCATTGTACTGTGGAAGTTCAAACAAGAAGGAGGAATACTACTTCTAGTCGCTCCAGCATGTCCAAGATGGCATTGGTTCTCAGACCTACAGGGACTATCGATAGAGAGTCCTCTTCTACTTACTCAACGCCCAGACCTCCTCATTCAGGGCCCTTGTGTCTACCAGGACCTGGCCAGACTGGCTTTAATGGCGTGGCTCTTGAAGCTTCACTCCTGAGGGCCAAAGGATTCTCTGAGGCGGTTATCCAAACTGTGCTGAAGGCCCGCAAACCAGCATCTGTGCGGATTTATTACAGGGTCTGGAATTCTTCATCTGGTGTGCTGCTAAGAATTACGATGCTTACAAATTCAGTACTTCCAGACTTCTGGCTTTTCTAAAACAAGGCCTGGATTTAGGCCTTTGTCTGGCCTCCCTCAAGGCTCATATCTGTGCCTTGTCAGTGTGGTTTCAGAGAAAAATTGCGTCTATTCCTGACGGTCATACTTTCACTCAGGGTGTTTTACAGATTCATCCTCCCTATGTCCCTCCTGTGGCTCCATGGGAACTGTCTGTTGTACTGAATGCCCTGCAAGGGTCTCCATTTGAACCTCTTGAGTCAGTGGACCTTAAATGGCTTACGGTCAAGGTCCTGTTCCCACTGGCTATTGCCTCTGCCAAGAAGGTGTCGGACTTAGGTGCTTTGTCTTGTCGTCCACCCTCTCTGATTTTTCACTGTGACTGGGCAGTTCTAAGAACTCGCCCTGGTTATCTACCTAAGGTGGTGTAATCTTTCCAGCTTAACCAAGAGATTGTGGTTCCGGCTTTTATCTCTTCTGGTTTGTCCTCCAAATAGAGGTCTTTAGATGTGGTACGGGCTCTCCGTATTTACGTGGAGAGGACTGCCTCTATTAGGAGAATCAGATACCCTTCTTGTACTTTTTGGTTTTCACAAACGTGGCTGGCCTGCGAACAAGCAAACATTGGTCAGATGGATTATATTGGTGATTGCACAAGCATATGTACAGGCTGGTCTTCCAGCTCCTGCTGCTATTAAAGCCCATTCTACTCAGTCTGTTGGACCTTCTTGGGCGGCCCGCTGAGGCGCGTCCGCTGAACAATTGTGCAAGGTGGCTACGTGGTCCTCAGTTAACACATTCATTAGGTTCTATGCCTTTGATACTTCCGCCTCCCAGGATGCTTCCTTTGGACATTGGGTTCTCATACCCGCTACGGCACGTCCCCTCCCATGAGGAACTGCTTTAGGACATCCCTGATGTTTTCCCATTGGAAACCAATGTACCCCGCTGCAGAAAAGGAGATTTATGGCAGACTTACCATGGTTAAATCTCTTTCTGCGAGGTACATTGGTTCCACAGGGCACCCACCGTGACGCACCTAGCTTCTATGGGTTTGTATGGCATTAGCCACTAGTCCCTTCTCCTGTCGTAAGAATGTGGTGTTGAAGTAAAAAATATTACATAGAGAGAACATACAGACTCCACAAATTATGAGTCGCTATACTTGCAAATCCGCGCAGCGAGCACAGCAATATATGGTAACATACGCATTTACACAGACATGCCACAGAGATAGATTCGACACATATTTCATACAGCACATAATTTGAACATATCAAGCGCCAGACATCATAAAGTTTCAAATTATATAATGGAGTAACGTCATGTATGTGTATTATTGGAGCAGAGCAAGATGGACATGTTGTGCTTGGAGTCATAGTAACCAGATTAATGTGTACATTCATTTGATGCCTGTTATTAAGTTGTAGCACATTGCCATTAGTAGATATGATTAAATGTATGAAAGTTAAACTCACTCTTATTAGAACAATGGATTTCCTGGAAGACAGCATGCCTGACCAGTGGCTATCTCCTGTAATTACACCATCAAGGCTGGACCTTGCTTGCATATGAACTGACCAGTGACTCATCATGAATGAGAAAGTTCCCTCCCCTAGACTAGTCTGTGCACTCCCCCAAACTACATAGTATATAGCTGATTGCAGACACAAGAGCTGGCTGCTTTTCCTGTTTGTGCCAGATGATGGTGGAGATGATATCTGTCCAGTGGCTGCATGATTTTACTGAGAGAGAGAGGGTGATATGTAGTGGAGACTTTATTTGAGAAAAATATGGTAATTGTATCGCTGGCCATGTATGTATTTGAATTAGTTTGTAATAACTGCTTACTGTGTAAATTGTAACCATATAACTATATATATATATATATATATATACTGTACATTGTGATATATTGAATACATATCCTTTTAATAACAAATATATACATCAATGAGCTTTGGAACTCAGATAATGTGTGGGTGTATTGTTTTCTCTTATGGGATGCAGTGTTTTGTGATGTATAGCGCACATTCATAGCACATGGTAATAAGATGCGCAGGCGTCCACAGTATATATTAGAGCGGGCATTTTAAATATTTGTCAGAAAGCAATTTGACTTTTACAGATGGGGACTGCGGCCCTCATTCCGAGTTGTTCGCTCGGTATTTTTCATCGCATCGCAGTGAAAATCCGCTTAGTACGCATGCGCAATGTTCGCACTGCGACTGCGCCAAGTAACTTTACTATGAAGAAAGTAATTTTACTCACGGCTTTTTCATCGCTCCGGCGATCGTAATGTGATTGACAGGAAATGGGTGTTACTGGGCGGAAACACGGCGTTTCAGGGGCGTGTGGCTGAAAACGCTACCGTTTCCGGAAAAAACGCAGGAGTGGCCGGGGAAACGGTGGGAGTGCCTGGGCGAACGCTGGGTGTGTTTGTGACGTCAACCAGGAACGACAAGCACTGAAATGATCGCACAGGCAGAGTAAGTCTGAAGCTACTCTGAAACTGCTAAGTAGTTAGTAATCGCAATATTGCGAATACATCGGTCGCAATTTTAAGCTAAGATTCACTCCCAGTAGGCGGCGGCTTAGCGTGTGTAACTCTGCTAAATTCGCCTTGCGACCGATCAACTCGGAATGAGGGCCTGCGTCTGCGATATCACATTCTTAATGATGCACTGTACATTACAAATGCGGCTGTGATCGACCGGCTAACGATGGACGCATCACGACATGCTGACGAATCACATCCACGTGTTCTGTTGTGTTACCAGTAAGCCGCTGATATGAAATTCAAGGGACAGTGTGTTTCTCACAATATTTAAGATGCTACAGCGTATTTTTACTGTTGCAAAACAAAGTTCAAATAAGTCATATTGTGTTTGATTCAGATTGGATTGTTTATCTGTTAAGTAGATTTAAAGTACATGTACAAGTTGCTGCATAGCCATAATATAGCTGTGTTAGCATGCTGAGAAATTTTGTATACTTTTTAAACTCAGGCCTAAAGTAACTTTGGTGCCTGTATAGAGTGTGATTTCTTTGTGACAAAGGAGCCGCATGGTATGTCATTTTGGCCTAGCCAGATGGCGTGTCCACCATCTTGTGTAAACCTCATGGATGTGGAAGGGGGAGGAGCAGTAGCCATTTTAGGAAGGTCACTTTCTAAATAGCTGATTTTCAGTCTGCTCATAACAATCAGTTTCCTTTGTCACAAAGTTTCCACATATCTACAAATCCAGCACCATTTATGAGTTACCAATGAATTTATTTAACCCATGCCATAGTCAATTACAAATAGTTTAATTTGGGCCTAGTGAGAGTAAATGGTGAGATAAGTGAATACTTGATTTATAGAGAATTACACACAGATAAAAAAAAAAGTTTTATTTTGTTTTGTTTTTTTCTTTCTTTTCTTCCAAGACTTGTGGAGTCTGTTGACTACGATAGGCATTGAAATGCAACTTAACCTGTGTAACTACTTTTTTTTTTAGTAGTGAAAAGCAAATATCTTTGATATGCAAATTAGAGGCAGTGAAGAGTTGAGGTGTCTCATAGGAGGGCAGTAAATGGTATATATATAATATTATTATAATTATGTGTATATTTATATCAGTGTATGTTCTGCAAGATAGCTATCTGAATCATAGCATTTAAATTATAGGTTATTAGTCATTATAGATCTGTGTGAAATCGGATACATTTGTTTGCTATATAGATAAATTTGAAATAAATGTATTAAGGGTGTAATCATAAAAGACATGAAACGCAGTTCTGGCCTAGTCATTAAAGGTTTATACAGAAAAACTGGGTGTTGTGTTTATGAGCGATAGTAGCTTTTATTGCTCATATTTATAGAGACTGTGTGGTTTGTTGAATTGCGGATGCACTTTTGTACACGTGGTACGGACAAAGTATAGGGTCACACACGTGGTGTAAAAGGCACGCACGGTCACGTGTTTATGCAAGGTTGCGTAGGATTGCGGGCGCAAAGTACAAATCACACGATAGTTGTTCAATTAAAGGCGGGATAGTATACATTTAATACAATAGCACATAACTATCTGATTTCAAAAGCAGATTAGTGTAAGACTTTGTTTAGACAGTACTGCCTTTGGGTTAAAACCATCAATCGGAGGGAGTGGTATTTTCTGTACAGAAAAGAAAAACAAGGTGTATCTGAGTGAGTGAAAGCAGGAGTGAATGGAGTTGAACCCCGGAAATTCAGATCCCGTGGAAACACTGGGTTAGTAGAGGCCCGGTGGCGTAGGGTTCGCTACCTTACGTGAAAAGAACTAGGTGTTCAAAGTGAACTAAGTGTTCAAAGTGAACTGTGTGTCCAATGTGAACTAAGTGTTCCAAGTGAACTAGGTGTTCCAAGTGAACTAGGTGTTCCAAGGTGACAGTGATCGTAGGGCAGATAGATAACAAGTATCTATACGCTGTGCGATTGAACCACACAGTGTTTTCTACACACAGTGTGTTCTACACAGCACAATGTGATATTATTGTGTCATATGCGCTGTGGGGAGCACACGTAAACGTGATTGTGTAAACAAGGGTTTTTTCTTTGATAACGTCGGGAAATCTCCCTGGTGGGCTTCCACTGGAAAAGGTGAGCAATAGTTATTAGGCAACTGTTTTTTCACCCTACAAAAATTCCAGTGGAAAGATACCGAAAAGGAATTTTTCGCTGCCTCTCTCAGGAAAATATTCCAACAGAACCTCCACCAAAAGAAATTGCAGTGCTGTAAGGTCTTATAGGAGACCTAAGTTGGGTACGTTGCGATCCACTATCGACAGTGTATCGTTGTACTGGCCAGCGTGGGTGAGAGCGAGTGAAAGGTGCTCGGAGAGACTTTCACCGTCTGCTTGCATTGTGTCTTTTGGTGTTTGTGGGAATTTTTAATTATTAAAAAGACCCACAAATATGGGACCCAGTTGCTCAAGCGAGAGACGTTTAGCCAGGGTTCAGGCAGAAGAGGTGCGGCCCAGAGGGTCAGCAAGGTGTCTAAGAACTAGGTGTTCAAAGTGAACTAGGTGTTCAAAGTGATTATGTGTGAGAAATATGGTTCACACACGGAGGCTTATTGCAATGAATGGGTACGTATGACAGCTGATGATAGGGCATCATCCTCTGGGGTTGGTGAGTTTGATCCTAAGGTATTGCAGGTAGTATGTCTAACCAAAGTCATATAAGACAAGAACAGAAATATAAGAACTATTTGAACTAGTAGCAACAATAAACAAGTAGGGAAAAAAAGAGAAAGCAAGTACACTGCTATAGGTAGATGTGGAAGCAGTTACGGCCAGCATACAAACTATAGAAAATAATAAAAATATGAAAAATATGAATGTAACCTATATATGTACTGATGAATGTCGAAGTTTTATCTAGGAAGAGAAGGCGACCTGACTGGTTTCAGCCATTTCTCATGCACTCAGAGGAGTATCCAACCGGTAAAAGAAGAGCAGTAGTCTGCGGGGGGAAGTGGCTGAGACCAGTGGAACTGGTAAGTATGGTGTCATTCGTGTACATATATAGTAAAACCCAAAAATAAAATAAAAAATAAGAATTTACTTACCGATAATTCTATTTCTCGGAGTCCGTAGTGGATGCTGGGGTTCCTGAAAGGACCATGGGGGGGATAGCGGCTCCGCAGGAGACAGGGCACAAAAGTAAAGCTTTCCGATCAGGTGGTGTGCACTGGCTCCTCCCCCTATGACCCTCCTCCAAGCCAGTTAGGTACTGTGCCCGGACGAGCGTACACAATAAGGGAGGAATTTTGAATCCCGGGTAAGACTCATACCAGCCACACCAATCACACCGTACAACTTGTGATCTAAACCCAGTTAACAGTATGATAACAGCGGAGCCTCTGAAAAGATGGCTCACAACAATAATAACCCGATTTTTGTAACTATGTACAAGTATTGCAGATAATCCGCACTTGGGATGGGCGCCCAGCATCCACTACGGACTCCGAGAAATAGAATTATCGGTAAGTAAATTCTTATTTTCTCTATCGTCCTAGTGGATGCTGGGGTTCCTGAAAGGACCATGGGGATTATACCAAAGCTCCCAAACGGGCGGGAGAGTGCGGATGACTCTGCAGCACCGAATGAGAGAACTCCAGGTCCTCCTTAGCCAGGGTATCAAATTTGTAGAATTTAGCAAACGTGTTTGCCCCTGACCAAGTAGCTGCTCGGCAAAGTTGTAAAGCCGAGACCCCTCGGGCAGCCGCCCAAGATGAGCCCACCTTCCTTGTGGAATGGGCATTTACATATTTTGGCTGTGGCAGGCCTGCCACAGAATGTGCAAGCTGAATTGTATTACACATCCAACTAGCAATAGTCTGCTTAGAAGCAAGAGCACCCAGTTTGTTGGGTGCATACAGGATAACAGCAAGTCAGTTTTCCTGACTCCAGCCGTCCTGGAACATATTTTCAGGGCCCTGACAACATCTAGCAACTTGGAGTCCTCCAAGTCCCTAGTAGGTGCAAGGCACCACAATAAGCTGGTTCAGGTGAAACACTGACACCACCTTAGGGAGAGAACTGGGGACGAGTCCGCAGCTCTGCCCTGTCCGAATGGACAAACAGATATGGGCTTTTTTGAGAAAAAACCACCAATTTGACACTCGCCTGGTCCAGGCCAGGGCCAAGAGCATGGTCACTGTTCATGTGAGATGCTTCAAATCCACAGATTTGACTGGTTTTAAACCAATGTGATTTGAGGAATCCCAGAACTACGTTGAGATCCCACAGTGCCACTGGAGGCACAAAAGGGGGTTGTATATGCAATACTCCCTTGACAAACTTCTGGACTTCAGGAACTGAAGCCAATTCTTTCTGGAAGAAAATCGACAGGGCCGAATTTTGAACCTTAATGGACCCCAATTTGAGGCCCATAGACACTCCTGTTTGCAGGAAATGCAGGAAACGACCGAGTTGAAATTTCTTTGTGGGGCCTTCCTGGCCTCACACCACGCAACATATTTTCGCCACATGTGGTGATAATGTTGTGCGGTCACCTCCTTTCTGGCTTTGACCAGGGTAGGAATGACCTCTTCCGGAATGCCTTTTTCCCTTAGGATCCGGCTTTCCACCGCCATGCCGACAAACGCAGCTGCGGTAAGTCTTGGAACAGACATGGTACTTGCTGAAGCAAGTCCCTTCTTAGCGGCAGAGGCCATAAGACCTCTGTAAGCATCACTTGAAGTTCCGGGTACCAAGTCCTTCTTGGCCAATCCGGAGCCATGAGTATAGTTCTTACTCCTCTACGTCTTATAATTCTCAGCACCTTAGGTATGAGAAGCAGAGGAGGGAACACATACACCGACTGGTACACCCACGGTGTTACCAGAACGTCCACAGCTATTGCCTGAGGGTCTCTTGACCTGGCGCAATACCTGTCCCGTTTTTTGTTCAGACGGGACGCCATCATGTCCACCTTTGGTATTTCCCAATGGTTTACAATCATGTGGAAAAAACTTCCAGATGAAGTTTCCACTCTCCCGGGTGGAGGTCGTGCCTGCTGAGGAAGTCTGCTTCCCAGTTTCCATTCCCGGGATGAAACACTGCTGACAGTGCTATCACATGATTTTCCGCCCAGCGAAAAGTCCTTGCAGTTTTTGCCATTGCCCTCCTGCTTCTTGTGTCGCCCTGTCTGTTTACGTGGGCGACTGCCGTGATGTTTTTCCCACTGGATCAATACCGGCTGACCTTGAAGCAGAGGTCTTGCTAAGCTTAGAGCATTATAAATTTACCCTTAGCTCCAGTATATTTATGTGGAGAAAAGTCTCCAGACTTGATCACACTCCCTGGAAATTTTTTCCTTGTGTGACTGCTCCCCAGCCTCTCGGGCTGGGCTCCGTGGTCACCAGCATCCAATCCTGAATGCCGAATCTGCGGCCCTCTAGAAGATGAGCACTCTATAACCACCACAGGAGAGACACCCTTGTCCTTGGATATAGGGTTATCCGCTGATGCATCTGAAGATGCGATCCGGGCCATTTGTCCAGCAGATCCCACTGAAAAGTTCTTGCGTGAAATCTGCCGAATGGAATTGCTTCGTAGGAAGCCACCATTTTTACCAGGACCCTTGTGCAATGATGCACTGTTTTTAGGAGGTTCCTGACTAGCTCGGATAACTCCCTGGCTTTCTCTTCCGGGAGAAACACCTTCTTCTGGACTGTGTCCAGAATCATCCCTAGGCACAGCAGACGTGTCGTCGGATCAGCTGCGATTTTGGAATATTTAGAATCCACCCGTGCTGTTGTAGCAGTATCCGAGATAGTGCTACTCCGACCTCCAACTGTTCCCTGGACTATGCCCTTATCAGGAGATCATCCAAGTAAGGGATACTTAAGACGCCTTTTCTTCGAAGAAGAATCATCATTTCGGCCATTACCTTGGTAAAGACCCGGGGTGCCGTGGACAATCCAAACGGCAGCGTCTGAAACTGATAGTGACAGTTCTGCACCACGAACCTGAGGTACCCTTAGTGAGAAGGGCAAATTTGGGACATAGAGGTAAGCATCCCTGATGTCCCGGGACACTATATAGTCCTCTTCTTCCTGGTTCGTTATCACTGCTCTGAGTGACTCCATCTTGATTTGAACCTTTGTAAGTGTTCAAAAAATTTTTTAGAATAAGTCTCACCTAGCCTTCTGGCTTCAGTACCACAATATAGTGTGGAATAATACCCCTTTTCTTGTAGTGGGAGGGGTAATTTAGTTATCACCTGCTGGGAATACAGCTTGTGAATTTTTTCCCATACTGCCTCCTTGTCGGAGGGAGACCTTGGTAAAGCAGACTTCAGGAGCCTGCGAAGGGGAAACGTCTCGACCTTCCAATCTGTACCCCTGGGATACTACTTGTAGGATCCAGGGGTCCTGTACGGTCTCAGCGCCATGCTGAGAACTTGTCAGAAGCGGTGGAACGCTTCTGTTCCTGGGAATGGGCTGCCTGCTGCAGTCTTCTTCCCTTTCCTCTATCCCCGGGCAGATATGATCTTATAGGGACGAGAGGACTGAGGCTGAAAAGACGGTGTCTTTTTCTGCAGAGATGTGACTTAGGGTAAAAAACTGTGGATTTTCCAGCAGTTGCCGTGGCCACCAGGTCCGATGGACCGACCCCAAATAACTCCTCTTCCTTTATACGGCAATACACCTTTGTGCCGTTTGGAATCTGCATCACCTGACCACTGTCGTGTCCATAACATCTTTTGGCAGTTATGGACATCGCATTTACTCATGATGCCAGAGTGCAAATATCCCTCTGTGCATCTCGCATATATAGAAATGCATCCTTTAAATGCTCTATAGTCAATAAAATACTGTCCCTGTCAAGGGTATCAATATTTTTAGTCAGGGAATCCGACCAAGCCACCCCAGCTCTGCACATCCAGGCTGAGGCGATCGCTGGTCGCAGTATAACACCAGTATGTGTGTATATACTTTTTATGATATTTTTCCAGCCTACTGTCAGCTGGTCCTTGAGGACGGCCCTATCTATAGACGGTACCGCCACTTGTTTTGATAAGCGTGTGAGCGCCTTATCCACCTTAAGGGGTGTTTCCCAACGCGCCCTAACTTCTGGCGGGAAAGGGTATACCGCCCATAATTTTCTATCGGGGGGAACCCACGCATCATCACACACTTTATTTAATTTATCTGATTCAGGAAAAACTATGGTAGTTTTTTCACATCCCACATAATACCCTCTTTTGTGGTACTTGTAGTATCAGAAATATGTAACACCTCCTTCATTGCCTTTAACGTGTGGCCCTAATAAGGAATACGTTTGTTTATTCACCGTCGACACTGGATTCAGTGTCCCTGTCTGTGTCTGTGTCGACCGACTAAAGTAAACGGGCGTTTTAAAACCCCTGACGGTGTTTTTGAGACGTCTGGACCGGTACTAATTGTTTGTCGGCCGTCTCATGTCGTCAACCGACCTTGCAGCGTGTTGACATTATCACGTAATTTCCTAAATAAGCCATCCATTCCGGTGTCGACTCCCTAGAGAGTGACATCACCATTACAGGCAATTGCTCCGCCTCCTCACCAACATCGTCCTCCTACATGTCGACACACACGTACCGACACACAGCACACACACAGGGAATGCTCTGATAGAGGACAGGACCCACTAGTCCTTTGGAGAGACAGAGGGAGAGTTTGCCAGCACACACCAAAAACGCTATAATTATATAGGGACAACCTTATATAAGTGTTTTCCCTTATAGCATCTTAATATATATAAGCATATCGCCAAATTAGTGCCCCCCCTCTCTGTTTTAACCCTGTTTCTGTAGTGCAGTGCAGGGGAGAGCCTGGGAGCCTTCCCTCCAGCCTTTCTGTGAGGGAAAATGGCGCTGTGTGCTGAGATAGGCCCCGCCCCTTTTTCGGCGGCCTCGTCTCCCGCTCTTAACGGATTCTGGCAGGGGTTAAATATCTCCATATAGCCTCCGGAGGCTATATGTGAGGTATTTTTAGCCAAAATAGGTATTCATTTGCCTCCCAGGGCGCCCCCCTCCCAGCGCCCTGCACCCTCAGTGACTGCCGTGTGAAGTGTGCTGAGAGGAAAATGGCGCACAGCTGCAGTGCTGTGCGCTACCTTTAGAAGACTGAGGAGTCTTCTGCCGCCGATTCTGGACCTCTTCTTACTTCAGCATCTGCAAGGGGGCCGGCGGCAAGGCTCCGGTGACCATCCAGGCTGTACCTGTGATCGTCCCTCTGGAGCTGATGTCCAGTAGCCAAGAAGCCAATCCATCCTGCACGCAGGTGAGTTCACTTCTTCTCCCCTCTGTCCCTCGTTGCAGTGATCCTGTTGCCAGCAGGACTCACTGTAAAGTAAAAAACCTAAGCTAAACTTTCTCTAAGCAGCTCTTTAGGAGAGCCACCTAGAATTGCACCCTTCTCGGCCGGGCACAAAAATCTAACTGGCTTGGAGGAGGGTCATAGGGGGAGGAGCCAGTGCACACCACCTGATCGGAAAGCTTTACTTTTGTGCCCTGTCTCCTGCGGAGCCGCTATCCCCCCCATGGTCCTTTCAGGAACCCCAGCATCCACTAGGACGATAGAGAAATAAAGAAAGTAACGTCCGAAATGGAGAAAAACCAGTCCGCACATTAGTATTTGTCAGTAGGAAAGTGGACAGAGATAGGGTAAACCCCGGGTATTTCTTTTAGTTACCATATAAGAGGTATTCATTCCTAGTAATGCCCCTAGTCAAGATGAGCTCGGAAATGTTTGTTGGACCATGTACAGACCCTTAATACGGGATGAGAAGGATTGAATGAATACTTCGCATGACCTAGAAGCTTGTTAATTTTTTTGTATTTTGCAGTAATAGAAAATTCTCCATCTGGATAAGATCACTGGAAAACACTAATTCGGCAAATGGGAGGAACGAAAGAAGTGCAACATTACAGTTTGAAAAAAAACTTGCTGAAGTTACGATTGGGTCACCACAATGCTAAACCCTTTCCTTTCCTACTCCTAACAGCATTGGACCCTGACTAACTTAATCGACAGAGATTTTGTTAAATGTGAAATACATATATTGTACTTCCACAAGGAAGTACAAGGTATGTTAGATACCCTCAAAGACTAATGTTGCATTACACTGTTCTAGATTCATGTCCATCAGAGGTAGAGGAAATTATCTCACAGATACCGGGTTCCCTATGAACTTAATATGGACAGGACACTGGATTGATGGCGAATGTAGCCCCAGTAGTAGTACAAATAAAACATGGCAGGATAGCTCCAAAAATCCCTCAGTACCCTCTGAAGCCAGAGGTGGAATTAGGAGTATACCCCGTCATAGAACGGCTGCTACAGCAGGGCATCCAAGTCAGGACGTCCAGCACAGCCAATAGGCCCATCTTCCCTGTGAAAAAGAGTGGGGGGGAGGGGTTACAGGCTAGTGCAGGATCTAAGGGGGATAAACAAGATAGTTGAGAGTCAATTTCCTATAGGGCCAATCCAGTTGTCCTTTTAATAAAATCCTCTCTACCTCTACAAACTTATCTGTCACCAACCTCTATTCTGTTTCTCCACAGTTTCCTCTTCATTTTCTACATTCACACAGGGTGGTACAATACATGGACCCGATTACAGTTCAAAAACTACATGCCTAATTGGTCTTTCAGAGTTCTGCCCGAACCCAGTATATCTCACCAGCACGATAACACCAGTATTACTGCAGTGTGCCTTGTCATGCACAAAGCGTGGAGGAAGGATGAGAATACTGGTGAAGGGAAATTTTGTATAGACACTGATATGCCCGTTGGTGAATACAGACCTGATATTTTCTTCTTTTTTCTCTCCTCTACAGATGTTTTTCTTTTTTTTTGAGTTATGCTCATGGTACTCTACATTGCAAACACACAACAGTTAATTGAAATGCAAAATTTGTGTTCCCTACAGGAAAAGGAGGTCTGGAAGGCGAAGGTATATGGTCAGGAGTCCTCAGGACTTTGGACAGATGGACACGGTAAGCCAGTGGCCCCCAGAGCATATCTCCCAAGCCTAGCTGAGGCGGCACACGGTCTGACTCATCTAGGTAAAGAAGGTATGTGCAAGCTGGTAAGAGCCTACTGGAGTGCACCAGGGTTTTCTTCTCATGCAGGTAAGAAAGCAATTACATGTCTTACTTGCTTGAGGAAGAATATTGGTAAGGCAATACCAACAGAGCCATGCCATATCCCTCCTGCAGACGTACCTTTTCAGGTAATACAAATCGACTTCGTACAGTTAACACCCTTTAGGAATTATTGTTATGTATTGGTGTGCACTGATGTTTTCTCAAACTGGGTAGAGGCATTTCCTGCCGCCACGGATGCTGCTGTGTTTACAGCAAAGAAAATTGCGCCAAAATTTGTGTGTAGATAATTGTACACCTAGGAGTAGGAGCAAAGCTTAAAATTGGACTATTGTGATCATAGACACTGCCACTAGTATTATGTAGCATCGAAACCACTCCCAGATCTTCACTTAACGAATCACCCTCTTCGAAATTTGTTTTTGTTTTTGTGTTTTTTGGTTTTTTTGGAAGACAACCTCATGTCATGATTGATCCGCACAATGATCAGAAATACACTAATGAGGTGACAGTACAGTCACCTCATTAGTGAGATGAGCCAGCATTTGAGAACTTGACAAAATAACTTGAAACTGTTGATTCCTGGTATGCCAAATACTAACTGTCTTGATTGTGAACCAAGAGACTGTGTGATTGTTCTTACGCTCAGGTTACCTAATAGACAGGTGGGAAGGACCATACCAAGTTTTGTTGACAGCACTATCCCAGTGAAAGTAGCAGAGAGAGAGACTTGGGTCCACGATTCCCATTGCAGGAAAGTCGGTAGTCCGGAAGGAACTCGTAAATGGAGTGAGATCGCAAAAGTATCACCAGAGAGTCTGTTCCATGAAGACTGAGAGGCGGCACTGTTGAACACTTCCTGAGCGTGCTAAAGGATCACAGAAAGACCAGTCATTGTAATTGATTTGCTATGGACAAGAGTTGTTTTGTCCTATTTCTCTTTTCTCTCTTTCCCGCTGACAAACATTTTTTTCCCCAGGACATTCTATTTTTGCGAGGTTTTTCATGAGGAGTCTAGTGTGGGACTGGAACTGGTTCTGGAGGAAGGAGTGATTTCCTTATAGGATCCCAGGATTAGCCGATCAGTTTGTTAAGGTAACGTGATAGGCTATTGTCTGAGGAATACTGTATTTTGTAGTTATCGTGACCCCCATATTTTAAGATGAGAGCATCCAGAGATGTCAGTCTAGCAATAAGGTGACAGACATCCCTTGAGTGATTACCACTCACTAGTGGGTAAGGTCTTAAACCAAACGGAATGTTGGATGTGCTCACCGGTACCTCTAAGACGAAAAGATGCAGGATTAGTGCCATATTTTTTTTAGCGTTAGCTGAGGTACTTGAATTACACGGAAGGGGGAGGGTACCGGTGGAAAAAGAATATACTGTAATATAACTAGACCCCCTAGTCTTAAGATCCACCAGTACCATAGATAAATCCTTGGTATGTTTAAATCTCACCAATTTCAGGAAATTGGGAGGTAATCAGGAACAATCAGACAATGGCTATTCACACATAGCAGATAAAGAGCTCATTAATATATGTGGAAGAAAGGTTTATGAGTGGCTCTCACGGAAGGTTTATGTTATCTAGGAAGAACACTACTTATAACCCTTGTTCAATGATTAAACAGACCTAGCATACATTCCAGAAATGGAAACAATGTTCAGAAAATGATAGGAATATGTAAATCATGAAAATTTTATATGTCACTTTCACGATTTGTTTGTGTCTTCTCCCTCTACCCAGCAGAAACTCAATCGAATCCGAACATCAGTGTATGAAGACGTAGGTACATGTATGTGTGAAATGTTCATTCAAATCAGATGTTATAGGCCAAAGCACTGTCCCAGCATACTCTATAGGTTGAATGTTGTCCCACACCCAACCAGTGGTCCCGTGACTGCCGAGTGCATATAGAGCATGTCTCGTCCTCCTCCCTGTCTTCCCCAAATATAGTCAAGTGTCTGATTTGCGAAATAAATACATACATGTGTCTAGGTCACCGATTATTGTCTGAAATATTTTTTCTTATGTTAATAATTTATGGCAGTTATTGTTTACTGCCAAAGGGTGGACTGTCGAAGTCCAAAATATTACATAGCGAGAACATACAGACTCCACACATTATGAGTCGCTATACCTGCAAATACGCGCAGCGAGCACAGCAATATATGGTAACATACGCATTTACACAGACATGCCACAGAGATAGATTCGACACATATTTCATACAGCAGATAATTTGAACATATCAAGCGCCAGACATCATAAAGTTTCAAATTATATAATGGAGTAACGTAATGTATGTGTATTATTGGAGCAGAGCAAGATGGAAATGTCGTGCTTGGAGTCATAGTAACCAGATTAATGTGTACATTCATTTGATGCCTGTTATTAAGTTGTAGCACATTGCCATTCAAATTATATAATGGAGTAACGTAATGTATGTGTATTATTGGAGCAGAGCAAGATGGACATGTCGTGCTTGGAGTCATAGTAACCAGATTAAAGTGTACATTCATTTGATGCCTGTTATTAAGTTGTAGCACATTGCCATTAGTAGATATGATTAAATGTATGAAAGCTAAACTCACTCTTATTAGAACAATGGATTTCCTGGAAGACAGCATGCCTAACCAGTTGCTATCTCCTGTAATTACACCATCAAGGCTGGACCTTGCTTGCATATGTAATTACACCATCAAGGCTGGACCTTGCTTGCATATGAACTGACCAGTGACTCATCATGAATGAGAAAGTTCCCTCCCCTAGACTAGCCCCCAAACTACATAGTATATAGCTGATTGCAGACACAAGAGCTGGCTGCTTTTCCTGTTTGTCCCAGATGATGGTGGAGATGATGTCTGTCCAGTGGCTGCATGATTTTACTGAGAGAGAAAGAGAGGGTGATATGGAGTGGAGACTTTATTTGAGAAAAATATGGTAATTGTATTTGAATTAGTTTGTAATAACTGCTTACTGTGTAAATTGTAACCATGTAACTATATATATATGTATATATATATATATACTGTACATTGTGATATATTGAATACATATCCTTTTAATAACAAATATATACATCAATGAGCTTTGGAACTCAGATAATGTGTGGGTGTATTGTTTTCTCTTATGGGATGCAGTGTTTTGCGATGTATAGCGCACATTCATAGCACATGATAATAAGATGTGCAGGCATCCACAGTATATATTAGAGCGGGCATTTTAAATATTTGTTAGAAAGCAATTTGTCTTTTACAGAGGTTCTATGTGACTAACATCTGCCTTCTCTTTTACCTGCTTCTGCATTGGATTGGTTAACGAAACTGAGCTCACAGTGCCTGGAGTTATAGAGGAGGCCCCAGTGCATCCTGGGATAGTCTAAAGCTTTAGCCGTTGGTGCCTGGATTAAGATCCATTTCTACACCCCAATGTTTTTCCTGTGGAACCAGTGTACCTCGCAGAAAGAGATTTAACCATGGTAAGTCTACCATAAATCTCCTTTTTTCTTTTAATGAGGTGTCGGGACACGGAGCATTGCTCCGTCTTCTGACACCTTTGAAGCCCCGTCGCCATGTTCTGATTGGCACATGGGCCAGTCAGTGAAAGAACGTGGATGATCATAGTTATCCACTGGCAGCCATCGATGGTTACTTGTCGTATCAGCATCCATGATAACCATCGATGGCAATTACATTGGTAGCCATCCCTACTTTGTGGCAATCATATTTGTGATTACAAAGACCACATCACATAAGCTCTTTCAGATGCCAGAGAACTGTTGGAACAATTACTGACTCAGGAACAATTACTGACTCTGGTTCCACCAGGTCTATCTATTAGTCCAGTGGTTTCCAAACTTTTTTGAATCACGGCGCCCTAGAATATCAGAATTTTTTTCACGGTACCCCTAGGCCAAAAATTTCTTATTGAGAAATTTAGAAAGAAATATTACATTAAGTAGATCGCGTATATATGTCATCCTTAGGGTCAGTTGTGTGGTGAGGAACAAGATTTGCTTCTGTTTGGCCACATATTTTATGACTGGCAGCCACCAGCACTGGTTTTGCCTATTATATTGACCATGAATAATTTGAATTGGTCCTGGACCACCAACCCAGGGCACCCCTGCAAGTGTCCCGAGGCACCCCAGGGAGCCACGGCACACAGTTTGGGAACCTCTGTATTAGTCTATCATCTAAAGGTCAAGAATTTCTAGCTGGATACATCTGCTTCAATCATGAAATATTTCCCTAGTGAAAGATAACTGTAATATGTTAAATATATAATGCTGAAGAATATGTCAATATGGATAGTCAATAAGATCAATAAATGCACCTGAAGACAGAAAGAAGGTTAAAGTACACTTAACCTATAGATTCAAATTGCAACTCTAATTAAAAAGTGTAAATAAACATTGTAACCTAAATTTACCTTTTGCACCTGTTGACCTGTCTATTTTTTCCATGTCAACCTTTTTACCCTGCCGACCATAAATGGTCGACCTATTGACTGTCTATCTAATTGCTGTAGGTCTATTATAGCCCTTTTACACTGCCACTAAAATCCTGGGTTATTGCCATGTAACATGTGCAGAGAGAGTTAGATTTGGGTGGGTTGTGTTCAAATTGAAAACTAAAATGCAGTGTAAAAATAAAGCAGCCAGTATTTACCCTGCACAGAAACAAAATAACCCACCCAAATCTAACTCTCTCTGCAAATGTTACATCTTCCCCACCTGCAGTGCTGCATGGTTTTGCCCAATAGTGTGCTTTCTTGGTTTGCTAACAAACCTTAATAACCCCCCAAGTCCAGAAACCTGGGTCGGACCTGGATTTTTAGGGAAAAGTGGTATTAGTTTACACTGAACATACGGCACATTCACATATAGAACAGTAGTAACTAGAGATGTGCGGCTGGCACTTTTTGTGTTTTGTTTTGGATAAAATTCCACTTTCGTGTCTTGGTTTTGGATCTGGATGATTTTTGAAAAAACAAAAACGGCTAAAATCACAAAATTTGGGGGTCATTTTGCTCCTACGGTATTATTAACCTCAATAACATTCATTTCCGCTCATTTCCAGTCTATTCTGAACACCTCACACCTCACAATATTGTTTTTAGGCCTCAAAGTTGCACTGAGGTGGCTGTATGACTAAGCTAAGCGACACAAAAGTGCGGCACAAACACCTGGCCCATATAGGAGTGGCACTGCAGTTGCAGACAAGATGGCACTATTCAAAAACTAGTCCCCAAACAGCACATGTTGCAAAGAAGAAAAAAAGGTGCACCGAGGTTGCTGTATGACTAAACTAAGCGACACAACCACATGGCCCATCTAGTAGTGTCACGCAGTGTCTGAATGTCGAGAGTTGGCCGCAATTGTTTGGTCTACTGACAGCATCTCCAGCATGACACTTTCATTTTTTTTTAATTCCGAAATTGGTGGACTTATACGGCAGTACCCCAGGACTAATACAGCAGTACCCCTGGACTCATATGGCAGTGTCAGACAGGATGGCATTTTTTAAAAAACTAGGCCCCAAACAGCACTTCATGCAAAGATGTCAAAGAGGTGCAATGAGGTAGCTGTATGACTAAGCCAAGCGACACAAACAATTCCCACTGGAATTATACGTCCAAAACACTGGAATGAAATGGCAAAATCACTGGAATTATACGTCCAAATCGCTGGAATTATACATCCAAATCACTGGAATTAAATGGCAAAATCACTGGAATTATACGTCCAAATCACTGGAATTAAATGGCAAAATCACTGGAATTATATGTCCAAATCGCTGGAATTAAATGGCAGTACCACTGGACATATACGGAAGTGTCAGACAGGATGGCATGTTACAAAAATAGTCCCCAACAGCACATGATGATAAGAAGAAAAAGAGGTGCAAGATGGAATTGTCCTTGGACCCTCCCACCCACCCTTATGTTGTATAAACAGGACATGCACACTTTAATAAACCAATCATTTCAGCGACAGGGCCTGCCACACAACTGTGGCTTAAATGACTGGTTTGTTTGGGCCCCCACCAAAAAAAGAAGCAATCAATCTCTCCTTGCACAAACTGGCTCTACAGAGGCAAGATGTCGACCTCATCCTCATCCTCCGATTCCTCACCCCTTTCACTGTGTATATCCTCCTCCTCCTCACAGAGTATTAATTCGTCCCCACTGGAATCCACCATCACAGGTCCCTCTGAACTGTCTGGAGGCAATTGCTGGTAAAGGTCTTCCCGGAGGAACTTATAATTCATTTTGATGAACATCATTTTCTCCACATTTTGTGGAAGTAACCTCCTACACCATTTGCTGACAAGGTTACCGGCTGCACTAAACACTGTTTCGGAGTACACACTGGAGGGGAGGCAACTTAGGTAAAGTAAAGCCAGTTTGTGCAAGAGCATCCAAATTGCTTCTTTTTCCTGCCAGTATACATATGGACTGTCTGACATGCCTACTTGGATGCTGTCACTCATATAATCCTCCACCATTCTTTCAATGGTGACAGAATCATATGCAGTGACAGTAGACATGTCAGTAATCGTTGGCAGGTCCTTCAGTCCAGACCAGATGTCAGCTTTCGCTCCTGACTACCCTGCATCACTGCCAGCAGATGGGCTAGGAAATCTTATCCTTTTCCTCACAGACCCAGTGGCGCGAGAAATTGAAGGAGCTGTTGACTGGTCACGTTCTGCTTGAGTTGGCAATTTACTCACCAGCAGGTCTTTGTACCTCTGCAGACTTGTGTCTGCTGGAAAGAGAGATACAACGTAGGCTTTAAACCTAGGATCGAGCACGGTGGCCAAAATGTAGTCTCTGATTTCAACAGATTGACCACCCTTGAATCCTGGCAAAGCGATTGAAGGGCTCCATCCACAAGTGTCACATACTTTGCGGAATCGCTCCGTCTTAGCTACTCCTTCAATTTATCAAGCTGCTTCTGCAAAAGCCTGATGAGGGGAATGAACTTACTCAAGCTGGCAGTTTCTGAACTGACTTCACGTGTGGCAAGTTCGAAGGGTTGGAGAACCTTGCACAAGACAGAAATCATTCTCCACTACGCTTGAGTCAGGTGCATTCCCCCTCCTTTGCCTATACCGTAGGTGGATGTATAGGCTTTAATGACCTTTTGCTGCTCTTCCAGCCTCTGAAGCATATAGAGTGTTGAATTCCACCTCGTTACCACCTTTTGCTTCAGTTGATGGCAGGGCAGGTTCAGGAGTGTTTGCTGTCGCTCCAGTCTTCGGCTTGCGGTGGCAGAATGTCGAAAGTGGCCTGCAATTTTTCAGGCCACCGACAGCATCTTTTGTATGCCCGTCATTTTTCAAAAAATTCTGCACCACCAAATTCATTATATGTGCAAAACATGGGACGTGCTAGAATTTGCCCAGATGTAATGCACGCACAATATTGGTGGCAGTGTCCGATATTACAAGTCCCCAGGAGAGTCCAATTTGGGTAAGCCATTCTGCGTTGATGTCCCTCAGTTTCCGTAAGAGGTTGTCAGCTGTGTGCCTCTTACGGAAAGCTGTGATACATACCGTAGCCTGCCTAGGAACGAGTTGACGTTTGCGAAATGCTGCTACTGTTGCCGCTGCTGTTGTTGCTGCGGGAGGCCATACATCTACCCAGTGGGCTGTTACAGTCATATAGTCCTTAGTCTGTCCTGTTCCACTTGTCCACATGTCCGTGGTTAAGTGGACACTGGATACAACTGCATTTTGTAGGACACTTGTGACCCTTTTTCTGACGTCTTTGTACAATCTCGGTATCGCCTGCCTAGAGAAGTGGAACCTAGATGGGATTTGATATCGGGGACACACTATCTCCATCAATTCTCTAAGTCCCACTGAACTAATGGCGGACACCGGACGCACGTATAACACCAACATAAGTGTCAAGGCCTCAGTTATCCGCTTTGCAACAGGATGACTGCTGTCATATGTCATCTTCCTCATAAAGGACTGTTGGACAGTCAATTGTTTACTGGTTGTAGCACAAGTGGTCTTCCGACTTCCCCTCTGGGATGACAATCAACTCCCAGCAGCAACAACAGCAGCGGCAGCAACAGCAGGCGTACCACTCAAGGATCCTCCGCAGGGATGCCATCAAGGGGGTACTGCAGGTATAGCAGTCCCGGGTCCCCGGACACTATGACAGAGAAGGGGGGGCCTGGCCGGCTCCAAAAGCCTGCTATTTCTGCAATTTACACAAAGTGAAAAGGAGCCCCTCTGCCTGCCCGCCAGTCTCCCCGCCTGAGCAGCATAGTAGTGGAGTTCCCCGGTCCTACTGGCCAACAGCCACCACCATTGCTTGCTGCCATTGCACAATAAAGTTTATAATGCGGCGTGTGTGATGTCATGACGTCACACCGCACCACTGGAAGATAGAGGAGCAGTGAACTACCTGTGGACCATCTGTCAGCGGCAGCATTTGGAATCGGAGCTGAACGTGAGCCACTCGCATCTCACAGACCCGCAGCCAATCAAGATAGGCCACCCTGATTGGCTGCCAGTCTGCATGAGCTGAGAGTAGCTCACGGTCGGCACCAGGGGATCTGCTTCCAAGCTGCAGCTTTTGTCTCCTTCTCTCTGCCGCTCCCGCTGCCCGCAGAGACTGCGGCTTTAGTGTTGCTCCATCACCTCTTTCATGACCTCTCCTAGGCTACAGACAGGCATTCTGGGATGAGAAGAGGGAGAGGAGCTCTGCACCTCCGCATCCAGCATGTCCCGCCACACTGAATTGGAGCAGCACTGAGAGGACGCTGCAGCACGGGAGTATTACTCATATCCAGCAGAGGAACTCACTGCTGTGCTGCTACAACAGGCAGCAATGTTCACTTACATGTCCCATGATGTGTACAGCAGTGGCAGCAGCAGGGTGAGTCCCCGCTGCCATGTATGAGGTAAAAGGCTACAGTTTTTTTTAAAATTATTATTTCTGTAGTATTGGGGGCAAATAGTAACACCTCTATTGTAGGTGACATTGTGTGATGTACTTCTGCAATGAGCCTTGTCCTAGGTAAACATTCTGGTATTAATGTAGTGTTACCACACAAGTCCTGGCATGCTGGAGCTTGTTGTGCCGCAGCTTTAAAGACAAAAAGTTGCTTGAATGGTTGTATGTGGTCTGGGGTATAATGGGGATAGGGATCGATGGTGGGGTTACATGATAGTTGAGTCTGAATCCAAGTGGGCTAATGGACCTTGTCCCTTCCCCTTCTGTAGCCTAACTCTAACCTCGCCAGAGAGCGGGATCCTACTCCGGCAGCCTAACCTCCCACGGAGCGCTGGATCGTAGTGCTGCAGCCTAACCATTCCCCCGTGCGCTGAATCCACCCCCTCATGAGAAGGAGACGGGTTACATGGAGATCCTTTAGCCTACTTTCTGTCTAGCACCTTCCGTTACACGATTGGTGCTGTGATCCTCAACAGAGGTGGTACATTACTATAACACCTACTTTGGAGCTACAGTGTGGAAATAATTAATTTTTGCTTACAATGGACAGTACTAGTGGCAGCTGTACTGTAGGGTATAGAGGGGTCAGTCGAGTAGGATGTAGTGGGGTCAGTAATGTAGTGTATTGTAAAGAGGGGTTAGTAATGTAGTGTATGGTATAGAGGGGTCAGGAGTGTAGGGTATAGAGAGGTCAGTAGTGTAGGGTATAGAGAGGTAAGTAGTGTAGGGTATAGAGAAGTCAGTAGTGTAGGATATAGAGTGGTGAGTAATGTAGTGTACGGTATAGAGGGGTCAGTAGTGTAGGGTATAGAGAGGTCAGTGATGTAGTGTAGGGTGTAGAGGGGTCAGTAGTGTAGGGTATGGAGAGGTCAGTGATATAGTGTATAGCAGAGGATCTCAAACATGGTCCTCAAGCAACCCAGTGGTCCAGGTTAGGTAAATCCATGGCTCAGCACAGATGGTTAAATTAAATTCACTGAGGTGCTAATTAAGTCACCTGTGGCCAAGCACGGATATAATTAAAACCTGGACCATTGTGGTGCCTTGAGGACCGTGTTAACCTCTGGTGTAGAGGGGTCAGTAGTGCAGAGTATAGAAGGGTTAGTAATGTAGTGTAAGGTATACAGGGCTCAAGTATTTACCGTAGTGTATAGATGGGACCGTAATGTAGTGTTAGATGTAGAAGGGTCCATAATGTAGTGTAGAGCACAGGTTCTCAAACTCGGTCCTCAGGACCCCACATAGTGCATGTTTTGTAGGTCTCCTCACAGAATCACAAGTGAAATAATTAGCTCCACCTGTGGACCTTTTAAAATGTGCCAGTGAGTAATTAATACACCTGTGCACTTGCTGGGTTACCTGCAAAACACGCACTGTGTGGGGTTCTGAGGTCCGAGTTTGAGAACCACTGGACAACAGGTGTCTCCCTCGGTGCCTGACTTAAACAAACCACATCACAATCAGAATCCTCATCGTCAACTTCGTCCTCAGCGCCAGCAACACCCATATCCTCATCCTGGTGTACTTCAACAGTGACATCTTCAATTTGAATATCAGGAACTGGACTGTGGGTGCTCCTTCCAGCACTTGCAGGGGGCGTGCAAATGGTGGAAGGAGCCACCTATTCCCGTCGTCCAGTGCCGACACACTTGGACTCTCCTTGGGGATTTGTGATACCATCTTAGAACGCAGTTCTTTTCTGTGCTTTTTCCAGCTTAACTCTTAATTTTTCTAGCGGGAGGATGAGGGCTTCCATTGTCATGGGAAGCTGAACCGCTAGTCATGAACATAGGCCAGGGCCTCAGCCGTTCCTTGCCACTTCGTGTCATAAATGGCATATTGGCATGTTTACGTTTCTCCTCAGACCATTTAAATTAAAAATTTTTGGGTCTGTTTACTGAACTTTGGCTTTTTGGATTTTACATGCCCGCTACTATCAGACTGGGCATCAGCCTTGGCAGACGACGTTGATGGCATATCATCATCTATGTCATGGCTAGTGGCAGCAGCTTCAGCACTAGGATGAAGTGGTTCTTGATCTTTCCCTATTTTATCCTCCAAATGTTTGTTCTCCATTATGTTTCGGGAGTTAAATAACACAATGGGGGTAATTCCAAGTTGATCGCAGCAGGAAATTTTTTAGCAGTTGGGCAAAACCATGTGCACTGCAGGGGAGGCAGATATAACATGTGCAGAGAGAGTTAGATTTGGGTGGGTTATTTTGTTTCTGTGCAGGGTAAATACTGGCTGCTTTAGTTTTACACTGCAATTTAGATTGCAGATTGAACACACCACACCCAAATCTAACTCTCTCTCTGCACATGTTATATCTGCCTCCCCTGCAGTGCACATGGTTTTGCCCAACTGCCAACAAATATCCTGCTGCGATCAACTCAGAATTACCCCCAATATGCGGCACAGGAATGACTGATGGCTGATGGCCAGCACACTACCACTGATCTGATGCAGCACAACACTGCAACACTGTGAGGGACTTGTTGTTGTTGTTGTTGTTATTATTATAATAATAATAATACTGTAGCAGTGGACATATAGCAGCAGCGTATACCACTGTGACTGCCTGGTCACTGGAATGACTGATGGCCAGGACACTACCACTGGTCTGATGCAGGACAACACAGCAACACTGTAAGAGACTTATTATACAGCAGCACTGGACATATGGCAACAAAGGACTCCACCACTGTGACTGATACAGCACAACACACCACCACTGAACTGATGCAGCACAACACAGCACCACTGGACATATGACAGCAAAGGACACAACCACTGTGACTGGACAGATTCAGCACAAGCCACGGACACTGAGAGAATGGAGACACATCCTCTCTGTACACTCTCCAATGCCGGAGTGAAAATGGCCAGGATGCGCTGCTCCTTAAATCCCGCGAGAATACGACAGCGGGATGATGACGTTTTGCCTCGTTCGGGTTTATGAGTTAGGCGGAAAACCCGAGCCTGGCTCGGAACCGGATTCGAATGGTGAAGTTCGTTACGGTTCGGTTCTCTGAAAACCGAACCCGCTCATCTCTAGTAGTTAATGGAAATGAAACACATTGGCCGCTCAGGTGTATTATATTTGAATCCACTAATTTCAGCAACTGTTATACCCCTTTCACACTGCCAATGCCAGTTCCCACCCGGGAATTGGAAACGGTCCTTCCCAGGTGGGATTCGGCATTGGCCGCTGCTGCGGGCTTCCCAGACCCGGCAATATGTCGGGCGGGTTGCCATAGCAGCGGGGGGCGGAGCTGGGAGATGAGATCATCTCCGTGCCGCTACTCCCTGCTGTAGTAAACGGGTCCCGGGACGCATCGACCCGGGAACCCGTTTACGCAGCCACTGACCCGGTATTCAACCCGGGTATAACACTGCTTTATTTCCGGGTTGAATTATCGGGTCAGGCGACCCGCGATTTCGGCTATGCTCCTTTCACACCGCACGCTGACCCGTGTCGACCCGGCATACCGGGTTATTTGTGCGGTGTGAAAGGGTTATAAGTAAATCCATGAAAATAAACAAATCTTATGACGTGGTTTATATTATAGCATGCACAGGCATAATTTAATATTATTAATGGAATGAAGATAAGACTTGGTAAGCTATGGTTCAACCTTACAAGTCAACATATTTGTTTATTTTGTTCCCATTACATTACTCATCTCCGGTAATCCCCAGTAGCTGTAACTATTTTACGATGTGTCTGTCGGTACTAACAACACATTTGTGAGAGCTCAGTGATGACTCAGGTCCTAGCTATATTCCTCATTTCACAACCAGACTCATTACTAGCCCCATTTCTGTTTAGCCGAGTCATCTTCAGCAATTAACTTAACAGATGATCATCAGTGTGTTTTATAAGCACTTAAACCTCTGTTTTATTTATTGGTTGTGTGTTGGAAAGCAATGAGGATGCTGAATAACCATTTATGTGTTATAGGAGAAACCTTCATCTATTGTAAAGCCCATTATTACAAGCTTAAAGAATGCCCACTCCTTGCAGAAAACAATAGTTTCATTGATATCCATCTGTGGTGAAACTCTTGAATTCAAATTTAGAAACCAATAGTTATTTGAGAACCGTGGAAAATCGTCTCCAAATGGTGAACTTTCCTGTAGAGCAGTTACTACTTTCTGCCTTAGGGAATGCAGCTCCCTCTGGATTTGGATAATTGCTAGGAAGCTACAGTGAAATCAGAAAGTTAAAGTTCACTTACAACATTTAAGCACATGTATACATTTCATTTTCATGTCTGTGTGTACATTCTTTACTTGCATAAAATGTATGTATATAATCCTAAGCAAATTGTGAAGTCACTGTACCCTTTATAATGCTGTGTCAGCATTGTCATTATATTGCTGCAACGTGTTACAGTTTACTAGGGGGAGACAGACCACAGGATTATTCCACAACACTTCTAGATTAGTCAATTTTGCGACTTTTGCTAAATAAAGAAATCAGGATTAAAGCAGCAGAGATGGTGTAGTGATTAGCATTGCTGCCTTACAGACCTGAGGTCATGAGTACAGTTATATCCCTATTCCATTGCGGCAATAACCCGGGTTATTGCCGGAGGAACTATGGTCATGACTTGTTGTAAAAGGGTCTCTAAAAAATAACCTGGATCCATTTACCTGGTAATCCAACCCTTTAAGCTACCAGGGTTGAACCCAGGAAGGACCTGGGAAGTCCAGTTTATATAACCCTGCTAAAAGCCTATGGCGAGCTGACTCACTGGCTGGTGCGGTGCATGCGACCGTACCTAAGATTTTTTTTTTTATTTCCTAAGGAGGGGGGCTGGCCACACCTCTCTGCATTGTCCACGCCCCCTCTCAGTACCTTGGCCCAGCACAGTTGTTGGCACTCCTGACTATATTAACCTGTTTTGGGCTGCCTAAAGTGTGGGGCATGCAACAGTAATATCTTGCGAGTAAAGTGATTGCAGCAAGTTGCTGTATGTAAATGAGTGTGACTCGCCGAAATGCAACATGCCTTGCAATGAGTTGCTATGCCCATTTTTCTAATGTTAAACATACAAACTGCCAGCCATTATAACCTGCAACTTTTCAAACCATTTGAAAGGCAATTTAATAGTCAACGAAAATTTGCATTCTATTACATTAAGGGTCATTAAGAGGTGGGAATTTGAGTCCGTATCATATGGAACAAATATTTACATAAATACATAACAATATCTGGTGAATTATGTAGCTAAACATGTAGATCAGGTAATTAATGGGTAATATCAAATGAGCTACTTTATAGACTTTTTTTTTTTCTTTTTTACCTAAGCCACTTAAATAGCCAGGAAAAAAATTTAATAACATAACAATCCCAGCTCTAATCATAACTACATCACATCACATAGACTGGGTAGTCAGTAGTTATGAGCACCCTGAAGGGACGCTTTTTTTGTTGCCTGGCGTATTTAGACTAGATTATACCTTCGGTTAAAATATGGTCAGTGGATTTAGTTGTTTGTTAGTGTGTCATTTGTTTATCTAGTTACCAATAGTGTAAGAAAGACTAGTGGAACAATTAATATATATTACATTAGGGGACATTTCTGAAAACTGACATATAGCAAAAGGCCCATAGGTTACAGCATTTTATATGTGCACCAGTTACTATAACCTAGCGTTAAACCTTTTATGATACTTTTTTTAGACATGAAATGCAAAGCATATGTGTTGTAGGTTGTCTTTATTTAGTAACCACAATTTTATTCTCTAAATGTGATGGAGGCAGAACATGGAAATAAGTCATATCTGAAATGGTAGCAAAGATACTCCATCTTTACTCCACTCCTTTTACTTTACAACTTAGAGATGTCCTTTCATCACCTACACAAGTCATCACACCATGGGGTATATTTACTAAGATTCGTATTTTCCCGATTGAGGTTAAAGTTCAATCACGAATGACATCGAAAGTGTAAAGTTGCAACTTTTTGAATTTATTACGACTAATTTACTAAGCTGTCGTATTATGCATTTTCGTATTTACCGATGTCGATGTCATTCGTTTTTTTTGCAGTGTTTTACGTGAGTGACTTGTAAAACACTGCCGACTTTAACACAATGAATCTCGGCCGGATCTGAGAGATCCGTGCTGGGCTTCATTGTGCACCTTTATTAAAATAAAAATCATTGTTAAAATAAAATAAAAAAATGCGTGGGGTCCCCCCTCCTAAGCAAAACCAGCCTCGGGCTCTTTGAGCCGGTCCTGGTTGAAAAAATATGGGAAAAAAATTACAGGGGTTCCCCCATATTTAAACAACCAGCACCGGGCTCTGCGCTTGGTCCTGGTTCCAAAAATACGGGGGACAAAAAGCGTAGGGGTCCCCCGTATTTCTGAAACCAGCACCGGGCTCCACTAGCCAGATACATAATGTCACAGCCGGGGGACACTTTTATATAGGTCCCTGCGGCCCTGGCATTACATACCCAACTAGTCACCCCTGGCCGGGGTACCCTGGAGGAGTAAGGACCCCTAAAATCAAGGGGTCCCCCCCTCCAGCCACCCAAGGGCCAGGGGTGAAGCCCGAGGCTGTCCCCCCCATCCAAGGGCTGCGGATGGGGGGCTGATAGCCTTTTTGTCAAAAAATGAATATTGTTTTTAGTAGCAGTACTACAAGTCCCAGCAAGCCTCCCCCGCAAGCTGGTACTTGGAGGACCACAAGTACCAGCATGCGGTGGAAAACCGGGCCCGCTGGTACCTGTAGTACTACTACTAAAAAAATACGCCAATAAAAACAGAAGACACACACCTTGAAAGTAAAAGCTTAATACTTACATCCACACCTCCATATACACATACTTACCTATGTTCACACGAGGGTCGGTCCTCTTCTCCATGTAGAATCCATGGTGTACCTGTTGAAAAAATTATACTCACAAAATCCAGTGTAGATGGCTCCTCTTCTTTTCTATTTGTAATCCTGGCACTTTGCAAAATAAAAAACGGACACCCGACCACGCACTGAAAGGGGCCCCATGTTTTCACATGGGACCCCTTTCCCCGAATGCCAGGAACCCCCCCTGACTTCTGTCTAAGAGGGTTCCATCAGCCAATCAGGGAGCGCCACGTTGTGGCACCCTCCTGATTGGCTGTGTGCTCCTGTAGTGTATGTCAGGCAGCACACGGCAGTGTTACAATGTCGCGCCTATGCGCTCCATTGTAACCAATGGTGGGAACTTTGTGGTCAGCGGTTGACCGAAAGTAACTACAACTGGAGTAGCAGGAAAACCAGATAACAGTATGAACTAACAACAGCAACAAGCTGAATACACTGATACACAAACCACGTGTAACCGAAAATAACCAGTATCAATACAACTGCAAGGAACAGTCTGCACTGGGATGGGCGCCCAGCATCCTCTACGGACTAGGAGAAAAGGATTTACCGGTAGGTATTAAAATCCTATTTTCTCTTACGTCCTAGAGGATGCTGGGGACTCCAAAAGGACCATGGGGTCTATACCAAAGCTCCAGACCGGGCGGGAGAGTGCGGAGGATTCTGCAGCACCGATTGAGCAAACATGAGGTACTCATCAGCCAGGGTATCAAACTTGTAGAACTTAACAAAAGTGTTTGAACCCGACCATGTAGCTGCTCGGCAAAGTTGAAGTGCCGAGACCCCTCGGGCAGCCGCCCAAGATGAGCCCACCTTCCTGGTAGAATGGGCCTTTACTGACTTCGGCAACGGTAGCCCAGCCGTAGAATGAGCGTGCTGAATCGTATTACAAATCCAGCGTGCAATAGTCTGCTTGGAAGCAGGATTTCCAATCTTGTTGGAAGCATACAGGACAAACAGAGCCTCTGTTTTCCTAGTAAGAGCCGTTCTGGCGACATAAATTTTCAAAGCTCTTACAACATCAAGAGATTTTGGGACTGCCACAGCATCCGTAGCCACAGGTACCACAATAGGTTGATTTATGTGAAACGAAGAAACCACCTTCGGCAGAAATTGTTGACGAGTCCTCAATTCCGCTCTATCCACATGAAAAATCAAATATGGGCTCTTGTGAGACAACTCGGACACTCGTCTGGCAGACGCCAAAGCCAAAAGCATGACCACTTTCCAAGTGAGAAACTTTAACTCAACCTTACGCAAAGGTTCAAACAAGTGAGACATAAGAAACTGCAACACCACTTCAAGATCCCACGGCGCCACGGGTGGCACAAACAGAGGATGGATATGCAGCACCCCCTTCACGAAATCTGCACTTTGATGGAACCCAATTTCAGGCCTGCATCCACGCCTGCCTGCAAAAAATGGAGGAAATGACCCAAGTGAAACTCCTCCGCAGGAGCTGCTTTGGTTTCACACCACGACACATACTTTCTCCAAATATGGTGATAATGTTTTGCCGTAACCTCCTTCCAAGCTTTAAGGAGAGTGGGGATGACCTCCCCGGGAATACCTTTCCGAGCTAGGATTTGGCGTTCAACTTCCACGCCGTCAAACGCAGCCGCTGTAAGTTCAGAAACACGCAGGGCCCCTGCAGTAACAGGTACTCTCTTAGAGGAAGCGGCCAAGGATCTTCTACAAGTAATTCCTGAAGATCCGGATACCTGGCCCTCCGTGGCCAATCTGGAACGACGAGTATTGCCTGAACCCTTGTTCGTCTTACGATCCTCAACACCTTTGGAATGAGAGGAAGCGGAGGGAGCACATACACCGACTGAAACACCCACGGAGTTACCAGGGCGTCCACTGCACAGGCTTCGGAGTCCCTTGACCTGAAACAATACCTCAGAAGCTTCTTGTTGAGGCGAGTGGCCATCATGTCTATCGGAGGAATTCCCCAACGCCTTGTCACTTCTGCAAATACCTCTTGATGAAGAGCCCACTCTCCTGGATGGAGATCGTGTCTGCTGAGGAAGTCTGCTTCCCAGTTGTCCACGCCCAGGAGGAAGACTGCTGACAGAGCACTCACGTGCTGTTCCGCCCAGCGAAGAATTCTTGTTGCCTCCGCCATTGCCGCCCTACTCCTTGTTCCACCTTGGCGGTTTACGTACGCCACCGCAGTTATGTTGTCCGACTGGATCAGGACAGGGAGACCCTGAAGAAGGTTCTTCGCTTGCAGGAGGCTGTTGTAAATGGCTCTTAACTCGAGAACATTTATGTGGAGAAAAGATTCCTGGCTTAACCACTTTCCCTGGAAACTTCCTCCTTGCGTGACTGCGCCCCAGCCTCGGAGACTTGCATCTGTGGTCAGCAGGACCCAGTTCTGGATTCCAAATCGGCGTCCCTCTAGAAGGTGAGAACCTTGCAGCCACCACAGGAGAAAAATCCTGGCCCTGGAAGATAGACTTATTTTCCGGTGCATGTGCAGGTGAGACCCGGACCAATTGTTCAGCAGATCCCACTGAAACACCCGGGCATGAAACCTGCCAAACGGAATGGCTTCGTAAGCTGCAACCATCTTCCCTAGCACTCAAGTGCATTGATGAATCGACACACTTGACGGCCTCAGAAGCTCCCTGACCATGGTCTGGATTTCTAGAGCTTTGTCCTCCGGAAGAAACACTCTCTGTAGCTCCGTGTCTAGGATCATGCCCAGGAAGGGCAGCCAAGTGGACGGGATCAACTGAGACTTTGGCAAATTTAGAATCCAACCGTGACGTCGCAGAACCGACAGGGAGAGATCCACACTTCTTAACAACTGTTCCTTTGACCTCGCCTTTATCAGGAGATCATCCAAGTACGGGATAATTGTGACCCCTTGCTTGCGAAGGAGAACCATCATTTCCGCCATTACCTTGGTGAAAACCCTCGGGGCCGTGGAAAGCCCAAACGGCAACGCCTGAAATTGGTAATGACAATACTGCACCGCAAATCTCAGGAAGGCCTGATGAGGAGGGTATATCGGGCCGTGTAAGTAAGCATCCTTTATGTCGACTGACGCCATAAAATTCCCCCCCTTCGAGGCTGGAGATCACAGCTCGAAGAGACTCCATCTTGAACTTGAAATTTTTAAAATATGGATTGAGGGATTTCAGGTTCAGAATCGGTCTGACCGAGCCGTCCGGCTTCGTTACGACAAAGAGGCTCGGCTAGAACCCTTCCCCCCGTTGGGACGGGGGAACCGGCACAACGACCCTGTGTTGACACAGCTTTTGTATCACAGCATTTACCACTTCTCTTTCTGGAAGAGAAACTGGCAAGGCCGACACGAAAAAGCGGCGGGGGGGGGGGGGGGGGGCTTCTCCTGAAACTCCAGTTTGTACCCTTGGGACACTATGTCTAAGACCCAAGGATCCAGGGCCGATTGAAACCAGACCTGACTGAAGAATCGGAGACGGCCCCCCACCGGTACGGACTCCTGCAGGGGAGCCCCAGCGTCATGCGGTGGATTTGGTAGAGGCGGGGGAGGACTTTTGGTCCTGGGAGCCTGACACGGCAGGCGACTTCTTTCCCCTTCCTCTACCCTTTGAAGCGAGGAAGGATGAGCCCTTTCCTTTTTTGTATTTATTAGGCTGAAAGGACTGCATCTGATGATGGGGTGCCTTTTTCTGTTGTGTGGGAACATAAGGAAGAAAAGATGACTTACCCGCAGTAGCGGTAGACACCAGTTCAGCAAGGCCGTCACCAAATAAGACACTACCTTTAAAGGGGAGAACTTCCATATTTTTCTTGGAGTCGGAATCAGCATTCCATTGATGAATCCACAGCGCCCTCCTGGCCGAGACCGCCATGGCATTAGCTCTTGATCCCAAGAGGCCAACATCCCTCGCCACATCCTTTAGGCAATCTGCAGCGTCCTTGATATAACCAAGAGTCAAAAGAATGTTATCCTTATCAAGGGTATCCATATCAGAAGCCAAATTATCAGCCCACTTAGCAATAGCACTACTCACCCATACCGACGCAACAGCAGGTCTGAGCAATGCACCAGTATTAACAAAAATGGCCTTCAATGTCGTCTCCAGCTTGCGATCCGCCGGATCCTTGAGAGCAGCTGTGTCAGGAGACGGAAGCGCCACCTTCTTGGACAATCGGGATAGAGCCTTGTCCACATTGGGAGACGACTCCCATTTTTCCCTGTCAGAGGGGAAAGGATATGCCATCAAAATACTCTTGGGAATCTGCCACCTTTTGTCAGGCGACTTCCAAGCCTTTCCACAAAGCGCATTCATTTCATGAGAGGGGGGAAACTTCACCTCAGGCCTTTTCCCTTTAAATTAGCAAACCCTTGTGTCTGGAACAGCAGGTTCCTCAGAGATATGTAAAACATCTTTGATAGCTACAATCATGTACTGAATACTCCTAACAACCCTCGTATGTAAAGAAGCCTCATTGAAATCGACATCGGAATCAGAGTCCGTGTCGGTATCTGTATCTGCCATCTGGGTAAATGAACGCTTTTGTGACCCTGAGGTGGTCTGTACCTGAGACAAAGCGTCCTCCATGGATTTTCTCCATGTTTGTGTCTGAGAATCAGATTTATCCAGCCTCTTAGACAATAAAGCCACATTTGCATTCAGTGTACTCAACATATTCACCCAATCAGCAGTCGGCTGTGCCGACAGAGTCATTCCCAAATCCCTCTCTACACCCCCAGTAACAACCTCCGGGGAGGAACACTCAGCCTCAGACATGTCGACACGTAGTACCGACACACCCACACCGGCCAAAAACAAGGGGACAGACCCACAGGGAAGCCTGTAGAGAGAAACACAGAGGGAGTATGCCAGCTCACACCCCAGCGCCCATAAACTATGAAGAAATAATATATGTGTCTAGCGCTGTAATATAGGATAAAAAGCACCAAATTTCATGTGCCCCCCCCCCCCCCCGTTTTGCTCCCTTGTTACTTGAAGGAGCTTGGAGGTCCGGGCCAGCGTCTCTGCAGCGGCTGTGGAGAGAGAGAAAATGGTGCTGGTGAGCTGTGTGGCTAAGCCCCGACTGTTCCCGGCGCGCTGTAGTCCCACTCAATTTTGAATTTTTTATACTGGCTGCGCTGTACCGTCACTGAAGTCTTCTGCCGTCTGATGTCTACTGTTCTTCTAATACTCACCCGGCTTCTTTCTTCTGGCTTCTGTGAGGGGGGTGACGGCGCGGCTCCGGGAACAAGCAGCTAGGCGAACCAAGTGATCGAACCCTCTGGAGCTAATGGTGTTCAGTAGCCTAAGAAGCAGAACCTTTAACTAAGAAGAAGTAGGTCTGACTTCTCTCCCTTCAGTCCTACGATGCAGGGAGCCTGTAGCCAGCAGGTCTCCCTGAAAATAAAAAACCTAACAAAAGTCTTTCTAGAGAAACTCAGTAGAGCTCCCCTTGTGTGTGTCCAGTCACTCCTGGGCACAAAGTCTAACTGAGGTCTGGGGGAGGGGCATAGAGGGAGGAGCCAGTTCACACCCAGTCAAAGTCTTTAGTGTGCCCATGTCTCCTGCGGATCCCGTCTATACCCCATGGTCCTTTTGGAGTCCCCAGCATCCTCTAGGACGTAAGAGAAAGGTCAGTAGTGACCGATCAAAATTATGGATTGTACAAGTTTACAATAAGGTCATGTGTCCCATGTGGAAAGAATGAAAGCATATTTCAAAAGCCACTGTGGCAAATTATTAAAGTGCTCTTGCACATTTCTTATAGGTAAACCTAGATCCCATGTTCAGTAGTGTAACTAGGGCCCTGCAGCCCCTGTGGTCGCTTGGAGGCGCACAGGGCTGCAGGGGCGTCGCCGCTGCCGCCACTGATTCTGTTTTGGGAAGGAGGACACAGTGCGTGCCTCTCCTGTGTGTCCCTCCTGGAGCTCCGGCGTGTCTGTTAAATGAAGTGCCCGTTCGTGAGCTCTGATTGGCCTGAGATGTGCATACACGTACAGCCCTGTGACAGCTAACCCAGCCACACTCTGCCCCCTGCAGTGGTTCCAACCTAGCACACAGCCCTAGCACGAGCAGTGTCACCTGCGAGACTCTGCATGGAAATTCGGCTATAATTGGCAGCGCAAGCTGGTTGCAGCAGTAACTGGCAGCCAATCAGGAGTGACCACTTCTGATTGGCTGATGGTCTGTGAACTGTGATTGGCTCACGCCCGTCACTAATTTCAAATTGCCACCACTCCATGCCCAGCTGCCAGTCTGTGTGCTGCAACCACTGGAGATCACCCCCCCGTACAGCCACCACAGTGTCAGGCAGTGAGAGGTGCATGGTGCAGTAGTAGAGCGAGGACTGGCTGCTGCTGGGACACATGCAGCAGGTTCTCGGTATGAACAGCATTAAGAACATGCCTGCCAGGGGGCTGAGCCAGCACTTAGGACGTGGCTTGGAGGTGGAATGGGAGCAGTTTGACAAGACCCAGGTGAGGTAGGCTGCATGACAAGCACAAAAGCCTTGGCATCCAGCATTGAGACACCTGGCAACGAGCATTGAACCCAAAGTATGAAACCCCTGACAACGAGCATGAAACCCTTGGCAATGAGCATGAAACCCGGCAACGAGCATGGAACCCAAAGCATGAATCCCCTGGCAAAGAGCATGAGACCCCTGACAACAAGCAGGTAATCTAAAAGTAATTAGAAGCCGTACTGTGGGGCATAGTTTGTAAAGCGCATTATAGTGTGTTGGGCATAAAATGGTGTCAGGTGTGTCATTACAGTGTGTGACATAATGTGTAATGGGCATTAAAGTGTGTGACAATGTGTAATGGGCATAACTGTGTTTGGCATATTGTGTAGTGGGCATTACGGTATGTGTCACTGTGTAATAGGCATTACAGTGTGTGTCATATTGTGCAAGGGGCATGAATCAGTATTTTTTTTTCCCTGCGATGGCCAATGTCTAGGCGTGCAGGTTGCAAAACTGGGGTACTGCAAGCCCACACCCCCTTTTGCAAAGGAAAATTCTATATTCTTACAAAGGTGCCACACCCACTGTAGCTCCTCCCACATTACCCAGAGCTTCGCCCCCTCCCCCGAGTTCCTGAACCATTTTTTCTAGAAAAATACCACTGCATATACCCCCGTGTAACTGACCCTCTAACAGAATAACAATGAATAGTTTGAGTGCATTCTCTGGAAACGGACGTTAGAGGAGGGGATAGGGACCACTGGTAGTGGGTCCCACCAGGGATTTCCCTGTAATACTGTTGGCTAGTCAGTCCCTGGCTGTGAGAAGTAGCCTACACGTGCACTAGATCTGAAAAATAAGTTTTCTATATTTACTTAAAATAAAAGCTAAATGCACCTTCAACACCTATTATTCTGTACCAAATGCAATTAGTAGTATATTAAAGTGTATTATGTATGTCATATTGCACAGATATTACAACTTCAGTATTATTCAGTTTAGTAAAGATAGCCTTTGACAAGCGAAGAAGTACTATGGGCCTAATTAAGACCTGATCGCTAGCAGGCGATTTTTGCACTGCTGCACTCAGGTAGTCGCTGCCTACAGGGGGAGTGTATTTTAGCTGTGCAAAGGTGCGAACGCATGTGTAGCAGAGCTGTACTAACTGATTTTGTGCAGTCTCTGCCCAGACCAGGACTTAATCGCTGTGATCACTGTAGCCTGTCCAGGACCGGAACTGATGTCAGGAACCCTCCCTGCAAACGCATGGCCACGCCTGCGTTTTTCCAACCACTCCTTGAAAACGGTCAGTTGCCACCCACAAATGCCCTCTTCCTGTCAATCACCTTGCGAACGCCTGTGCGAATGCATTCTTTGCACAAAGCCATCGCTGAGCAGCGATTCGCTTTGTACCCGTGCAATGCACCTGCGCATTGCGGTGCATACGCATGCGCAGTTTAGACCTGATCGCAGGCTGTACGAAAATGCAGCCTAGCTATCAGGTTTGAATTAGGCCTTATGTTCTGTGTACAGATGTGACAGAACATAGTTTACATAATGTAATAGGATAGGGCATCTAAACGCAGTAATCAAAGTAATAAGCTAGTTTACCAAGTAACAACATTTTTTAATAAAATACCTTTCAGTCTAGGGCTTACAAATCTGCGATAACCATGGGATGACTCCTGTATTAGTATTTACTGTAATATATTCAATGGCGACAAGGTGGTGGTGGTGGGGGGCGGATACTAATTACCCAGGCCTGGACTTGCTGGTGGGGCTCGGCAGGGGTCTGGGTCTGGCAGGCACTCTGCCCCTTCCCCCTTAGTATAATTACTTTGATCCGGGAAGCCAGTCCCTCCTCCTATGCAGTGCCATCTTCCCAGTGACAACTCGGGGAAGATGGCGCTGAACAGTGAAAGCAAAGGCTCTGGCACTGTGGCAGATTCTAAGCTCTCTAGTGCACATGCGCCATCGTTACAGCACAGCAATTTTTTTTTTATATTTTTTTTTCCTAGGGACCGTAGCCAAGGACCCTACTTAGGCCATGCCTCCATCCAGCACCGTGGCCCTTGCAAAACTCTCTACAGCCTTCAATACATTTCTTGCAATTCTATACATTGTTTGCTGACCTTCAGTAGAACACTACATGAACATAGTATATGCAAGTGTGAAGCAAGTGAATGTGGATATTGTACTAAAGAGGCTATTCGTGGAACCACAAAGTTATGAAGGTGGAAAAAAAAAGAAACGTGTGGAAGAACTCCCATTTCGATTAAAAAAAAAAAAAACTAAAAACAGCAGAGCTAGAAGTAAATGTCTAACTATAATTTATGTTTAGTCATCAGAGCTAAGAAAATAGTGAACTGGACTCTCCCAGTAATAAAGTTACAAGGAAGAATAGAATTAGAAGACTTAACTTTTCTGCTTTATTTTCCATATTTGTGCTTATTAATCAAATAACTGGACCTTCAGATTAAACACACAGCTTGGTGGCACGGCATGTCTGCTCACTAACAAAACAAAACAGATAAAAGCAGACATATTTTCAATACATTAAGAAAATTGGCCTGTCATGATGTTTTTGGAATGTCAGCTTCATTTGTATCAACAAACCGTATAAAAGAAAAATAATTAGAAGCACTAAGCCGATTTGTTGCTCCCACCTGCAAAAAAGGTCAGACCTTTCAAATTCACTCTTACTTATCCAAACATATTTTACTGTGCAAAAGTTAGCTTGCTTATAGTAATTGTTTTACATTTATTTAAGCATACTGTAACAGAAAAAACGTAAGACTTTTTATGCATAGGGACAAGAGGTGTAACTGTGGGAGACAACGAAGTCAGCTGCCACAGGGCTCCTGCTCTGTAGGGGGCCACCTCTCCCCTCCGTTCTGTGTGTTCAGCAACACCATTTAATTAAGTTGATAGCCGCCACTATCTCTTCCTCCCTGCACCTTACAAGTAAGTCACACCCTCTTTATTATAGATACACATTTTATAAGTATCATACCCAGGATTAAAACCTTCGACCTATTACACTGGAAGCAGACACCTTGCTGATTAAGCTATTTGCTCCTATATAGAAAGCATGAGAATACTAACTATATGAAGTTACTTCTCCGACAATTAAAGTAACTTCATAACCAGTAGTTAGAATTCTCACACTTACTATACAGGAGCAAATAGCTCCATAAGTAAGGTGCCTGTTTCCAGTGTAATAGGTTGCGGGTTCATATAAGAATCTGCTGGTTTGCTAAGCAGGAGCAAATAGCTTTATCAGTAAGGTGCCTGCCTTCAGTGTAACATGTCATGGGCTCTAATCCTGGGTATGACTGCTAAGAAAGGTGTGATTTAAAATAAGTGACAAATGAAATGTATATATACTGTATATACCTATTTTTATATCCAGATCTCACACACACACACACACACACACACACACACACACACACACACACACACCCCTATCTATCCATACATACTGTACATACATATATTTATCTATATATAACGAGGGGGGGCACCAATATTTATCCTGCCTCCGGGCATCTGGGACGAACTTACGCCACTGATAGGGACTACTAAAAACAGTGCATTCCCCTGATGAAATTTCACAGAAACCAAAACGCATTGGTAATGATCTCTTAAACTGTGACTTTGCTTGAAATTTAATGACATTGCCTTAAAAAAAACATTTTTATTAATGTTTTAATAATACAAAAACTAATCCTGCTTATTATATTAATACTGTGAAACATTGCTATGTAAACCTTGATAATTAATGCTTTCCAAATATATTTTATTGAGGTATAGGTATAAACCAAAATGAGCAGTACAAGTAGTAGGTACGGAGCCTAATATACAGAACTAAGAATACATGAATGAGGAAATAAAAAACGGCAGCTGTACAATCCCAAACATACCTCACATTTTCCATTTTCAAATATATAACATATGGACTAGAAAGGGGTGACCAGAATGTAGTGCGATAAATTGATACGAATAGACACAGAAGTGGAAATACACCTCTACAAATCACAACAGGTCGAATATAATACTAAACTGTACTTATATCAAGGTGTCCTTAAACATAGAGGACACATAACCAAAATAAAAAATAAAAATAAAAACCTATAACAAGAATAAACTTAACTAAAACATTGTCCGCCAAGGCCAGGGGGCCCTCAACCCATCCATGGAGAGAACATCAGAGCAGGGAGAAAAGAAAAGGATACGAGTACTGAAGATCAAAGAGAGAATGGAGGAGGAGTGGAGTGAGGCGGGGGGATAAGAAAGAAAAAGAAAGGGTTGTCGCAGAGAGCAGAGGGAGAACACCCACAGTATCGAGTCATGGAAGAGAGATAGGGGGTCTATGGTCTAAAAGTTGATGACAGTACCAAGTGGTGCAGTGAAAACTTTGTTGAATGGCTCGTTTGGGGGATGTGGGTAGTGTGTGAATATATTTTCCCCAGCAAAGGAATAGTGCAGGGGTAAGAGTCTCTTTATCAAGAGAGGTCTCCAACCAGTCCATGGTAAAGAGAAAGAGTAGTCTGGAGGTGGCCATAGGTAGAGAGGGGGGAGTAGCGTGTATCCACTGCTGGAGAATAGCTTTTCTCCCTACCGCTGATAAGAGAGTCACTAGTTTTTTGTCGGTGGAGGGAATGGTTGGCTGATCGAAGAGGTAACCAAAAAGAGCCCAAGAGGCGGTACATTGAAAGTTAATACCTAATGTGGAGGAGCTGTATGCTTGCAGTCCGTCCCAAAATGTTTGTATGTGAGGGCAGTGCATGATGTCAGCTACTGGTGCGGAGCATTTGACGCATGCTGCAGACTCCGAGAGGCTCATCAAGTGACTTCGTTTTGGAGAAATGTAAGCCCTATGTAAGATTTTATATGACATTTCCTGATAGACACTCGCTGGAATAAGCTTCAAAGACGTATTAAAGCAGTCCAACACCGCTTCCGGGGATAAAGAAGGGATTTGGGACGACCATTTTGTAAGTTGTATAAGATCAGAAGAGGGGATAATGTGGATTCGAGCGTAGATAGTTGAGATGGAGTACGTGCCGGAGTGTAGGAGCGTATCAAGGGGGTTGAGGAAATCCCTATCATTAAGTTGTGCCAGGATTGAACGGATATAATGAGAGGCCTGAAAATAATAGAATCCATGATTGGGGTTAATGTTATATTTATCTATAGCTTCAGTGAAGGTGAGTGGTTCATGTGAGGAGTTGAGGAGATTGTGAATATGTGTGATTCCCGCTGTATGCCAGCTGTTGAAAGGAAAAGAGGCCTGTCCGTTGTGAAAGTCTAAGTTCCCCAGAAAAGGGAGAAACGGAGAATGAAGACAATGTATATCTAATGATTTCCTAGACCTTTTCCATGCTAAGATAGTAGAGGTTAAAAGGGTATTGTCTAGGTGAGGTGTCTTCAAAGTAGCATTACTGGCATGTAGGATGTAACTAAGGGACAAGGGGGCGCATAGTTGAGTGTCCAGCGTCGAGTCGGTGAAGACATTTGTGGCGCTGAGCCAATCCATGGCTATGCGGAGAAGGCAGGCCCTATTATACTGCCCTATATCAGGCAAATTTAGTCCCCCATTCTGAACTGATTGGGACAGCTTGAAAAAACTTATCCGAGGCCGTTTATTGGCCCATATAAACTTAGATATGTGTGCGTTAAGGAGGGATAAGTCCGATTTTGTGAGCAATATAGGGACCATCTGCAGTACATAGAGCAATTTGGGAAAGCTCGCCATTTTGACAAGGTTACAACGTCCTAGGAGGCTGAGAGGGCAATTTTGCCAGAGGCCTAGCTCAGTTTGAATTTTAGTAAGAATAGGTTGGATATTGTAGGTGTAAAGAAGGGAGGAATCTGCAGGTAGTTGAATTCCTAGATAAGTGAGATGGGTGGGGGCCCATCGGAATGGGAAGGAGGAGTCCCAGCCTACAGTGGCTTGTCGAAATATGGCTAGGGCTTCTGATTTGTGGTAGTTAATCGAGAAGCCTGCAAAGGAAGAAAAGCGGGTTATCGCTTCTTGTAGTGCCGGGATTGATTGTTTGGGATTCGAAGTGAGAAGGAGGATATCATCCACGAATGCTATGATTTTCAATTCTTGAGTGCCAATCAAGATGCCTCTGAAACTAGGTAAATTAATAATGTGGCGTATAAAGGGTTCTAAGGCCAAATTGAAAAGGAGGGGAGAGAGGGGGCATCCCTGTCTGGTACCTCTTTCGAGAGTAAAAGGAGTGGAAGAGATATTATTGACCATCACTTGCGTCATAGGGGTAATATAAAGGGAGTTGACAAGACCACAAAACTTCTCCCCGAAATGTTGGTAGCGTAAGACCCGATCGAGGTGAGGCCAGATGATCTTGTCTTGTCTGCGTCTAGGTTAATCAAGATGTTATCGACTAAGTTATGGGAGCGAGAGTGAGTAATAGCGGCCAGAGCTACCCTAATGCCTTTTACAGATTGCCTGTTTCTAAGGAAGCCCAACTGGGCTGGTGATATGATACGAGGCAGACAAGATTGTAAACGAGTGGCCATTAATTTGGTTAAGATTTTAAAGTCTTGATTTAAGAGGGATATCGGTCTGTAGGAACTGGGAAGGGAGGGGTCTTTGCCAGGTTTTGCTATGACAATGATTTTAGCCTCATTGAACCTAATTGGGGTCAGTTCGGAAAAAAGAATGTGGTTGTAAAGGGATGTGAGAGTAGGGGCCAATTCATCACGCATCATTTTGTAAAATTCTGTGCTAAAGCCGTCGGGGCCAGGGCTTTTGTTATTAGGTAGGCTTTTAATAGTGTCTATAACCTCCTCAGTGGTAATTGAGCTGTCTAGTAGGTCTCTTTCTTCCTGAGAGAGGATCGGGAGATCAGCGGATTTGAGAAAAGAATAGTTAGCAGCAGGGTCGTCAGGGCCCTTGGTGTACAAGGAGCGGTAGAAGCGCATAAATTTGGTGTAAATAGAGTCAGGGTCTGAAACTAATTTACCAGAGATGTCAATGGCGTTAATCCAAGTGCGGGAGTTGGGGCCCTTGATCAAATTGGCTAATAATCTGCACGACTTATTGCCCCATCTGTGAAATTTATTCCTTTGATAGTCATAGGAGAGTTGAGCCCGTTCAGTGAGGAAAGTGTCATATATGAGCTTTGCTGAGAGATATGCCTTCTTACAGGCTGGGGTGTCGTGTTGTTTGTATCTCCGATATGAGCGACGCACTCAGAGTCTGCAGCTGCAAAGATAATTTTTTCCTTTTGGAGTGAGTATAGGACATGACATGTGCTCGAAGGACCGCCTTAGCAGCACCCCAAAATACAGGGGAGTCTAGCGTTTGGTCACTATTGTCCAAAGTGTAATTAAGCCAGGATTGTTTGAGGTGGAGAAGAAAGTCAGTAGAGTGGCAGAGATATGCTGGAAAACGCCAACATGGGGGACCACGAGGAGACAGAGTCATTCGGATATCTATGTAAATAGGGGCATGATCGGAGATGATGATGTCTGCAATAGACGTATGTGTGACCTTGGGGAAGAGAGATGTGGAAGGGAAGATGTAATCAATGCAAGAGTGGGAGAAGTGGGGGTGAGAGTAAAATGAGAAGTCTTTCTGGGTTGGGTGAAAGATGCGCCAAGGGTCAAGTAAGTCGAGTTGTGTGCAAAAAGAAGACAGTAGTTGAGAGGTGGAGAGACTGAAGCACTTACCCGAGATCTGTCCATGGATGGGTCGAATACCAAATTGAAATCGCCACCCACAACCAAATTCTGCCCGCCCCACTGTAGGAGCGTCGATAAGAGAGCTGCAAAGAAAGAGTCAGGGGAGGCATTGGGAGCATATACATTAAGGAAGGTATACATGGTATCATCGATTAGTGCGTCAAGTAAAACGAATCTACCTTCAGGGTCAATGTGTTTCCTACTGATCGAGTGCTGTAAGCTAGCATGGAAAATGATGGCCACTCCCCGGGATTTGGTGTGATATGGGGCCGAGATGCATTCCCCTATCCAAGGAGCTCGTAAGGAGTTCCGGGGGTCATCTAACCAGTGCATTTCCTGAAGGAATACAATCTGAGGAGCCATAGGTTTTAAATGAGAGACTACTTTCTTTCTCTTAATGGGATGGTTAAGCCCCTCCACATTCCGTGAGATTATGCGTAACGGGGTATTGTGAGAAACTCCAGTACTATGAGAGTGTGTGGAGGCCACAGAAGCCTTATCAACCCACACCTACAGTTGGGAACAATATGTTGATTATGTGAAAGGTAAAATGGGGCCCCACCCCGTCCCAGCGAGAGGGGGGGGGGGGGGGAGTACAACCTAGGAGGGGCATGAGTCCCCGGGTCAGGCAGGCATAACAAACCAAAAAACAAAGATATTAACATGAACAGTAAGAACTGTAAACAGGTAAGGAGTGAGCTAGGAGCATTCATGCTTCACATACATGACACTCCACAAACGAGACCCGGGAGAAAGGATCAAGTAGGCAATAAGCTAGCAGGTAATAGTCAAAGTCAAGTATCGGGTAAAGAGAAGTGTAACTTCGCCTCTCCTGGGTCATCAAAGAACAGTGGTTTGCCGTTCTCAAAAACCCGGAGGCGGGCTGGGTAGAGGAGAGAGAACTTGATCTTGGTGTCGAAGAGGTGTTTGCAGATGGGAGCAAACTCTCTGCGTTTGGCAGCCACGAGTGCTGAGAAATCTTGAAAGATGAGGAGGCGTTCTCTGTTGTAGGATAGGAGGCCGTTTTACGATAATGGTCAAGCAGCTTCATCTTGTCCGCATAGTTCAAGATTCTCATTATGACGGGACGGGGACGTCCAGCGGGGTTCCTCGGCTCTGGGCCGAGCCTATGGGCTCTCTCGATTATGAGTGGGACTCCTTTAAGGTCCATAGCTAGTTGTTCCGGGATGCCAGATGAGAGGAGATCCATGAGTTCGTGACCCTTGACCGATTCCGGGATGCCAATGACCCTCAGATTGTTATGTCTGCTGCGGTTTTCAAGATCATCGATCTTCTCTGATAGGTCAGCAATCTCGGATTGATTGGCCTGTATGGTTCTCTGGGCTGTGGACAAGTCATCTTCTAGCGTGGATATCTGCTGTTCCGCCTCGTCCTAATGTGTAGAGTGTTGATTGAGTTGGGTTAGCGTGCATTCGATGGCTTCCTTAATGCCTGCTAGTTTTTCGTCCAGCAGGGGACCCAGAACGTCCACTAGGTCATTGTGTTTTATTTTCGGCTGCTTAACAGGCGGCCTGGATCTACGAGTGCGTTGAGATGCAGAGCGTGAGGTTGAGCGGTCGGAGTCGGAGGAGTTGCCACCAGGGGTTCCGTCACAAGATGGTAGTGAAGCCCCCGCAGAAGTCATTAACGTAGGGATCAGGAATTTTTCCACGCAGTCGTAGAATAGTAACCGCTGCGGAGGTGCGCAGAGAGTAAGATATGTCAAGAATGTATCGGGTCTCACATGTGAAGCGCCAGACCGGTACGGCGTTACATCACCACGGACTCACTGCAGGAGACAGCCAGGTCAGGGGTCAGCCCATATGGAGGGCAAGATGAAATAATTACAATTCACCCACGGCAGCTATCATGAAGAAAGGCGACAATGAAGCAGATAATAAGCGACATGTAAAGAGGAGGGTAGCAAGCTGAGGCAAGCATGCAGTGTCCCAGTCGTGAAGAGGGGGGGGGGGGAGAGTTCCTCACCACACCACCAGTATATCGCAACACCGGTAGTGCGTCTCCCGCCGTCACCGATTCCCAGGGTAGCTTGAGGGTGGTGAGATACTGCGACCAGCGGTCTATGCGGTGCGCCAAGGGCGCAGGCTGCTGCTTCATTTCTGTAAATGGCAAGGGAGGGGCAGCAGGATGTGCAATTGTAAGGCCCTTGGTGACAGGCAGGCAGCAGGAGATGGTGTCTGGGAGAAGTACAGGGGAGGACACCCTACCAGTAATGCAGCTGGCAGTGTGGTGCTGGTGTCCACTCACCTGCTCACTGCTCCGTCCAGGCCGTCCACAGCAGCAGGGGGGAGAGAGCTGCCGGGTTCCGCCGCCGAGTCAAGAGGGCAGTGGTCGCGGGTCAGACGGGGTCATTCACCGCCGGTATCGCCAGAGGGAGAGAGGTAGGTCCGGGCGCCGCTATTAGGGCGTGGCCGGAAGTCTGACGGGAGATGCTGGCACCGCTCGCAGCGACGAGTGTGCGCTCCTCCGGGTCCCCTCTGCTCCGTATTGCGGCGGTGGGCCGGGCGACCTCCTGATCACCGCAAAGGAGGCACTCTAATAAATGCTTTCTAACATTAACAAACAACATTTATTAGGCTTTGATATTATTAATTTTACATCTTTCAACAAAACAAATTATACACTACTTATTATTCCTATTACTTCTCAATATACGTAGACAGACTAAACATTAAAACATACAAAGTAGAAACTAAAATTAAGAACAGGTTAATTGTTAAGCATTAGTTCTACTTATTGCTTATAATTAAATAAATCTGAATAGTAATACAAAATGGAAAATGCAAAAGCACGTTTTAGAGAAACACACACACAAAGTTGGAGTTAAGTATTAGCACTGGGGATGCCCCTGGCATTAGATATTTGGAATAAAAACATTTTTTTTTCTATAATGGGCTTTATTTTTAAGAGGTCATGGCGCCATGTCTGTAGTGACAGAATAATAAAAACAAAAAGTTGTTTTTAACAAAAAAATTTTTTTGGTTTAAACCAGCCAACCATGCTTAAAATAGGATTTTAATACCTACCGGTAAATCCTTTTCTCCTAGTCCGTAGAGGATGCTGGGGACTCCAAAAGGACAATGGGGTATAGACGGGATCCGCAGGAGACATGGGCACACTAAAAAGACTTTGACTGGGTGTGAACTGGCTCCTCCCTCTATGCCCCTACTCCAGACCTCAGTTATAGGAACTGTGCCCAGGGGAGAGGGACATTTAGAGGAAAGGATTTTTGTTAAACCAAGGGCGAGAGACATACCAGCTCACACCACAAACACACCGTACAACTGGATCAGCAGGAAAACCAGATAACAGTATGAACTAACAACAGCAACAAGCTGAATATAACTGATACACAAACCTTGTGTAACCGAAAATAACCAGTATCAATACAACTGCAAGCAACAGTTCGCACTGGGATGGGCGCCCAGCATCCTCTACGGACTAGGAGAAAAGGATTTACCGGTAGGTATTAAAATCCTATTTTCTTTTACGTCCTAGAGGATGCTGGGGACTCCAAAAGGACCATGGGGTCTATACCAAAGCTCCAGACCGGGCGGGAGAGTGCGGACGACTCTGCAGCACCGATTGAGCAAACATGAGGTCCTCCTCAGCCAGGGTATCAAACTTATAGAACTTAGCAAAAGTGTTTGAACCCGACCACGTACCTGCTCGGCAAAGTTGAAGTGCCGAGACCCCTCGGGCAGCCGCCCAAGAAGAGCCCACCTTCCTGGTAGAATGGGCCTTTACTGACTTCGGCAACGGCAGACCAGCCGAAGAATGAGCGCGCTGAATCGTATTACAAATCCAGCGTGCAATAGTCTGCTTGGAAGCAGGATTTCCAATCTTGTTGGAAGCATACAGGACAAACAAAGCCTCTGTTTTCCTAGTAAGAGCCGTTCTGGCGACATAAAGTTTCAAAGCTCTTACGACATCAAGAGATTTTGGGACTGCCACAGCATCCGTAGCCACAGGTACCACAATAGATTGATTTATGTGAAACGAAGAAACCACCTTCGGCAGAAATTGTTGACGAGTCCTCAATACCGCTCTATCCACATGAAAAATCAAATATGGGCTCTTGTGAGACAAAGCCGCCAATTCGGACACTCGTCTGGCAGACGCCAAAGCCAAAAGTATGACCACTTTCCAAGTGAGAAACTTTAACTCAACCTTACGCAAAGGTTCAAACCAGTGAGACATAAGAAACTGCAACACCACTTCAAGATCCCACGGTGCCACGGGTGGCACAAATGGAGGATGGATATGCAGCACTCCCTTCACGAAAGTCTGAACCTCAGGAAGGATGACCAATTCTTTTTGAAAGAAAATAGATAAAGCCAAAATCTGCACTTTGATGGAACCCAATTTCAGGCCTGCATCCACGCCTGCCTGCAAAAAGTGGAGGAAACGACCCAAGTGAAACGCCTCCGCAGGAGCTGCTTTGGTTTCACACCACGACACATACTTTCTCCAAATACGGTGATAATATTTTGCCGTGACCTCCTTCCTAGCCTTAAGGAGAGTGGGGATGACCTCCCCGGGAATACCTGTCAGGTCCGGGTGTTTTTGTGAATCCGTAAACCCTGAACCAACCACAGGTGTAGGTGCTGGTGGGAAATGAAAGCAGGGAGGACGAAGGAAGTTCCGTTTCATATTTTATTAGAAATAACAATTCAGTAAGGTGTTAAATGGCAAGTTGTTAATCATCATATTATACTGAAGTATTGCAGGAATGGCAGAAACAATATGCAGGATAACACTCAAAGATAAATAAAAGAAATGTTCATGAAACTGTATGCAAAACAAGCTGATGAATAAATGTAGAATTGTCCAAATATAAACAAGCTTTGATGCTGAACTGCAGAATGTGTTTAACTGGTTAATGCAGACATGAAGAAATAACTGTAAGGGTTCGCAATGGAGTTTTGAGAGTTAACTGAGAGACTGTGAAGAATTATCCTTGTAATGACAACATAACAAATAAAAAGTTCTGAATTGGGTTACTTGCGGGTTCCGGAGATCACTGTGAAACTGTAGTAGATGACAAGGTGATGAATGGGTTAAATGCAGAGTTGAACAAACGAACAGCTGAGAGAAACAGAATCCTCCAGACTTTGAATGATAGGCAGACTGACAAGGTAACCTCATGCAGGACACTGGGAATCCAACTATTTCCAATAGGAGTGCAATTAACTGACAGCACAGCAGAGAGCCGGTAGATCTTTCAGCAGTGAAGGCTGCAGACGGACCTCTGGGAACGGAGGCGATATCTGGACCACGGGAATCACACAGGAATGCACGGAGAGAGCTCAGAGCTAGAGCACAGCTTTGATACAACAAAGCACTGGCCCAGAGTGACATAATCCCAGCCTACTTAAAGGCAGCACAAGCACGGGATTGGCTTACACCTGCCCACAGGTGTTTTCACAAGTGCTCAGTATTAGCTATTTGGTCTCCAACATGGCCACCTCCTATACAGCAGACACACCGCAGTGCCTTAGGCCATTTGGTCCCCGCACTCACAGTTCCCAGACTCTGCATTACCTGTGCCATTGATCACGCCGTGTCCCCACACGGGCGCACAGCACCGCGAGCAACCGCACTGGCAACGGATGAACCCCAGAACCCGCAAAGGTGAGAGACCGGTTCGTGACAGTACCCCCTCTTCTACGGGTGGTCTCCGAACACCTTTGAACCTTGTCAGGATTTTTGGAGAAGTATTTCTGTACCAGTCTTGGAGCATGAACATCTTCAGAGAAAACCCAGGATCTCTCCTCCGGACCGTAACCCTTCCAGTCGACCAGAAACTGTAAACGTCCATATCGGGAACGTGAGTCCACAATCTCCTTAACTTCAAATTCCTCATTCTGCAAAGAGTGAACTTTAGGAGATTTGGACTGGGTAGTACGGAACTTATTGAGAATCAAAGGCTTCAGTAAAGATGTATGAAAGGCGTTAGGAATTCTCAAAGACGGTGGCAGCTTGACTTTGTATGACACAGGGTTGAGTACCTTTACAATGGGAAATGGACCAATAAACCTGGGAGCAAATTTCTTAGAAGGAACTTTGAACTTGAGATTGCGCGTAGAAATCCAAACTTGGTCTCCCACTTTGTAATTCGGTACAGCTTTACGTTTTCTATCTGCAAAAGATTTATAACGAGCGGAAGTTTTGACCAAGGACTTACGTACACAACTCCAGATGCTAGATAGACGTTGAAGCTCTTGATCTGCCGCTGGGACCTCTAGGGCTGGCAATGGATGAAACTCTGGCACACGAGGATGAAAGCCGAAGTTAATATAAAAGGGCGTAGATTCTGAAGATGAATGGAAGAGATTATTATGAGCAAATTCTGCCAATGGAAGGTAGTCAACCCAGTCATCCTGTGAGGACGATATATATAGCCGGAGAAATGTTTCAAGGTCTTGGTTGACTCTCTCAGTTTGTCCATCTGTCTGAGGATGATATGCAGAAGAAAAGTTCAACTTGACATTTAAAGATGAACAAAGCGACCTCCAAAACTTGGCCACAAACTGTGTTCCCCGATCAGAGATAATTTCTCGAGGAAGGCCATGCAACTTGAAGATTTCAGAGATGAACAATCTGGCTAGTAAAGGGGCTGATGGTAACCCAGTTAATGAAATGAAATGTGCCATTTTCGAAAATCGATCCACTATCACCCAAATGGTATTTCGCCCTTTTGATGGAGGTAGATCGGTCACGAAATCCATTGAGATATGAGTCCATGGTTGTTTGGGTATGGATAGTGGATGTAGTAGACCTGGTGGAGAACTTCTTGGACTCTTATGTTGGGCACATTTAGGACATGCTGCTATAAACTCTTGGACATCGGCTTTGAGACGTGGCCACCAATAAGACTGTTGAATAAATTTGAGAGTCTTTAGAACCCCAGGATGACCCATGAAGGAAGAGGAGTGAGCCCAGGTAAGCAGCCGTTTTCGAAGACTTGTGGCGACAAAGGTCTTGCCAAGCGGAGGAACTGGAGAGGTTCGAGTCATTAAAAAGGACGTAGGATTCACAATGGCTTGATTCGTGGTAGCATCGTTTAATTCAGAAGAAGCAAAGGACCGGGAAAGGGCATCTGCCTTTTTGTTCTGAGACCCTGGACAATAGGTGAGTTTGAAATCAAATCGTGAGAAGAAAAGCGCCCATCGAGCTTGTCGTGGATTCAAACACTGAGCTGACTGCAGATACAGAAGATTCTTATGATCAGTATAAACTGTAATGCGATGTTGAGCTCCTTCTAGAAGGTATCTCCACTCCTCAAATGCCAACTTGATGGCAAGTAACTCTTGCTCACCGATTGCATAATTACGTTCTGCCGGGAGGAACTTACGGGAGAAATATCCACAGGGATGGACCTTTTTATCTTCAAAGACTTGTGACAACACAGCTCCTACTGCTTCTGTAGATGCATCCACCTCTAGTAGAAAGGGACGATTCAAATCAGGCTGTCGAAGAATGGGGGCTGACACAAAGGCTTGCTTTAAATCAGAGAAGGCTTTGATTGCTTCAGAAGACTAGTTCGTAGGATTTGCTCCCTTGCGAGTTAGGGCTGTGATGGGAGCAGCTAACGTAGAATAATTCTTGATGAATCTCCTATAGAAATTCGCAAAGCCAAGAAATCGCTGAATCCCCTTGAGAGTTGAAGGAGTGGACCAATCTCGGATAGCTTGCACCTTACCTGGATCCATACATAGCTCTGATCCAGAAATGATGTAACCAAGGAACGGTATGGAAGATACTTCAAAAGTGCACTTCTCTAACTTACAATAAAGTTGATTTTTCCTCAGACGTGTCAGAACCTCTTTAACTTGGTGACGGTGAGACTTTAGATCCTTAGAGAATATTAGGATATCATCCAGGTACACTACTAGACACTTGTAGAGAAGATCACGAAAAAGTTCATTCACATAGCTTTGAAAAACTGCAGGTGCATTACAAAGACCAAAGGGCATTACGAGGTATTCGTAATGCCCATCCCGGGTATTAAAAGCAGTCTTCCACTCGTCCCCTGCACGGATGCGGATTAAATTGTAGGCCCCTCGGAGATCCAGTTTTGTAAACACAGTAGCTCCCTTTACCCGGTCAAATAATTCTGGAATTAAGGGTAATGGATACTTGTTTTTCACAGTGATCTCATTGAGTCCACGGTAATCTATGCATGGTCGTAACCCACCGTCCTTCTTCTTAACGAAAAAGAATCCGGCTCCTGCAGGTGAAGAAGATGGTCTGATAAATCCTTTGATTAGATTTTCCTGTATATAGTCAGACATAGCTTGCGTCTCTGGGATGGATAGCGGATAAATTCGTCCCCTAGGAGGGGTTTTGCCTGGAACCAGGACGATTGGGCAGTCCCATTCGCGGTGAGGAGGTAGAGAGTCTGCTGCTTGTTTACTGAAAACATCTGCAAAAGATTGATACACCGGAGGTAGGTCGGGAAGGCTAATTGACCGGAGAGGTACAATTGAGGCTAAACAGTCCTTTGTACAAGATTTACCCCACGAAAGGACTTCCATGGTTTGCCAATTGAGTTGAGGATTATGTTTCTGCAGCCAAGGTAAACCAAGTATCACATCTTGAGAGGCTTTGGGAATCACGTAGAAGGAGAGGTATTCGGAATGGAGCACACCAACTTTCATCTTGAGACATACGGTTCGATGAGTAATTATACCATCTGGAATTCGACTTCCATCCACTGCTGTAACGGCAACTGCTGCTTCCAGAGGCATGGTTTGAACTTTAGACCGCATGACAAAGGCTGAGGAGATGAAGTTCTCGGCTGCCCCGGAATCTAGGAGAGCTGAAACCTTCACTGTAGAACTTGGAACTTCTAATTGAATAGACAAGGTCGGCTCTTTCCCAGAACGTGGTTCTAAAGTAACTCCTAGCTTAAGCTCCCTTGAATAAGCTAGGAGCGAGAGTTTTCCAGGCCGGAGTTTGCAGGATTTAACTAAATGTTCGGAGGACCCACAGTACATGCAGAGGTTACCCTGTCGACGATGAAGTCGTTCCTCCTCTGTGAGGCGAGAGCGCCTAATCTGCATAGGTTCTTCTGTTGTTACCGGCGACTGTGATGAAGAATCTTGTCGAGGCCTAGGATGATAACGTGGACTAGATCGCTCTGTCCTGGATTTCTCTAAAGATCGCTCTCTGTAGCGTAGGTCAAGTTTGTTACAGAGAGAAATCAATTCATCCAGTGTAGTAGGCACATCCCGGATGGTTAAATCATCCTTGATTTTCTCTGAAAGTCCATTCCAAAACGCGGCGATCAGGGCCTCCTCATTCCAATTTAACTCTGAAGACAACGTACGAAACTGAATAATATATTGACTGACAGGACGTAAACCTTGACGCAGACGGAGAATCTCTAAAGATGCTGAGGTGGTTCTGCCTGGTTCGTCAAAGATTCTCCGGAAGGATGATACGAACTCCTTGTAATTAGAGAGGATAGGATCACCTCTTTCCCATAATGGAGATGCCCACTCCAGAGCCTGACCGGAGAGGAGGGCAATAATATATGCAACCTTAGAACGAGCTGATGGAAAACTGGCGGACAACAGTTCAAACTGGATCTCGCATTGATTCAGGAATCCTCTGCAAAGTTTTGGGGTTCCGTCAAACTTACTTGGAGAGGGTAACTGCAAACAGGACGTAGGTAGCGTCTCAGGAGAAGCTGTAGTGGTAACTGGGACAACTGGAGTTGGAATCTGGACTAGAGACGTTTTAATAGCTGTATGAAGAATCTCTAAACGGTCTGCCATAGTTTGCATAAACTGCACTATTTGTGTCTGTATAGACTCCTGGTTTTCCAGACGGGAAAGGATATCTGATGTAGCACCGCCTCCTGCGAATTGGTCACTTGACGGATCCATGTGGCCAGTGCTTACTGTCAGGTCCGGGTGTTTTTGTGAATCCGTAAACCCTGAACCAACCACAGGTGTAGGTGCTGGTGGGAAATTAAAGCAGGGAGGACGAAGGAAGTTCCGTTTCATATTTTATTAGAAATAACAATTCAGTAAGGTGTTAAATGGCAAGTTGTTAATCATCATATTATACTGAAGTATTGCAGGAATGGCAGAAACAATATGCAGGATAACACTCAAAGATAAATAAAAGAAATGTTCATGAAACTGTATGCAAAACAAGCTGATGAATAAATGTAGAATTGTCCAAATATAAACAAGCTTTGATGCTGAACTGCAGAATGTGTTTAACTGGTTAATGCAGACATGAAGAAATAACTGTAAGGGTTCGCAATGGAGTTTTGAGAGTTAACTGAGAGACTGTGAAGAATTATCCTTGTAATGACAACATAACAAATAAAAAGTTCTGAATTGGGTTACTTGCGGGTTCCGGAGATCACTGTGAAACTGTAGTAGATGACAAGGTGATGAATGGGTTAAATGCAGAGTTGAACAAACGAACAGCTGAGAGAAACAGAATCCTCCAGACTTTGAATGATAGGCAGACTGACAAGGTAACCTCATGCAGGACACTGGGAATCCAACTATTTCCAATAGGAGTGCAATTAACTGACAGCACAGCAGAGAGCCGGTAGATCTTTCAGCAGTGAAGGCTGCAGACGGACCTCTGGGAACGGAGGCGATATCTGGACCACGGGAATCACACAGGAATGCACGGAGAGAGCTCAGAGCTAGAGCACAGCTTTGATACAACAAAGCACTGGCCCAGAGTGACATAATCCCAGCCTACTTAAAGGCAGCACAAGCACGGGATTGGCTTACACCTGCCCACAGGTGTTTTCACAAGTGCTCAGTATTAGCTATTTGGTATCCAACATGGCCACCTCCTATACAGCAGACACACCGCAGTGCCTTAGGCAATTTGGTCCCCGCACTCACAGTTCCCAGACTCTGCATTACCTGTGCCATTGATCACGCCGTGTCCCCACACGGGCGCACAGCACCGCGAGCAACCGCACTGGCAATGGATGAACCCCAGAACTCGCAAAGGTGAGAGACCGGTTCGTGACAATACCTTTCCGAGCTAGGATTTGGCTTTCAACTTCCACGCCGTCAAACGCAGCCGCGTTAAGTCCGGAAACACGCAGGGCCCCTGCAGTAACAGGTCCTCTCTTAGAGGAAGCGGCCAAGGAACTTCTACTAGTAATTCCTGAAGATCCGGATACCAGGCCCTCCGTGGCCAATCTGGAACGACGAGTATTGCCTGAACCCTTGTTCGTCTTATGATCCTCAACACCTTTGGAATGAGAGGAAACGGAGGGAGCACATACACCGACTGAAACACCCACGGAGTTACCAGGGCGTCCACTGCACAGGCTTCAGGGTCCCTCGACCTGGAATAATACTTCGGAAGTTTCTTGTTGAGGCGAGACGCCATCATGTCTATCTGAGGAATTCCCCAACACCTTGTCACTTCTGCAAATACCTCTTGATGAAGAGCCCACTCTCCTGGATGGAGATCGTGTCTGCTGAGGAAGTCTGCCTCCCAGTTGTCCACGCCCGGGAGGAAGACTGCTGACAGAGCGCTCACGTGCTGTTCCGCCCAGCGGAGAATTCTTGTGGCCTCCGCCATTGCCGTCCTGCTCCTTGTTCCGCCTTGGCGGTTTACGTACGCCACCGCTGTTATGTTGTCCGACTGGATCAGGACAGGGAGACCCTGAAGAAGGTTCTTCGCTTGCAGGAGGCCGTTGTAAATGGCTCTTAACTCGAGAACATTTATGTGGAGACAAGATTCCTGGCTTGACCATTTTCCCTGGAAACTTCTTCCTTGCGTGACTGCGCCCCAGCCTCGGAGACTTGCATCTGTGGTCAGCAGGACCCAGTCCTGGATTCCAAATCGGCGTCCCTGTAGAAGGTGAGAACCTTGCAGCCACCACAGGAGAGAAATCCTGGCCCTGGAAGATAGACTTATTTTCCGGTGCATGTGCAGGTAAGACCCGGACCATTTGTTCAGCAGATCCCACTGAAACACCCGGGCATGAAACCTGCCAAACGGAATGGCTTCGTAAGCCGCAACCATCTTCCCTAGCACTCGAGTGCATTGATGAAACAACACTCTTGTCGGCCTCAGGAGCTCCTTGACCATGGTCTGTATTTCCAGAGCTTTGTACGCCGGAAGAAACACTCTCTGAAGCTCCGTGTCTAGGATCATGCCCAGGAAGAGCAGCCGAGTTGTCGGGATCAACTGAGACTTTGGCAAATGTAGAATCCAACCGTGATGTCGCAGAACCGACAGGGAGAGTTCCACATTTCTTAACAACAGTTCCTTTGATCTCGCCTTTATCAGGAGATCGTCCAAGTACGGGATAATTGTGACCCCTTGCTTGCGAAGGAGTACCATCATTTCCGCCATTACCTTGGTGAAAACCCTTGGGGCGGTGGAAAGCCCAAACGGCAACGTCTGAAATTGGTAATGACAATCCTGCACCGCAAATCTCAGGTAGGCCTGATGAGGAGGATATATCGGGACGTGTAAGTAGGCATCCTTTATGTCGACTGACGCCATAAAGTCCCCCCCTTCTAGGCTGGAGATCACAGCTCAAAGAGATTCCATCTTGAACTTGAAAGTTTTCAAGTATGGATTGAGGTATTTTAGGTTCAGAATCGGTCTAACCGAGCCGTCCGGCTTCGGTACGACAAAGAGGCTTGAATAGAACCCTTCCACCCGTTAGGACGGGGGAACCGGCACAATGACCCTCTGTTGACACAGCTTTTGTATCGCAGCATTTACTACTACTCTTTCTGGAAGAGAAACTGGTAGGGCCGACTTGAAAAAGCGGCGGGGGGTGGGGGGTAACTCCTGAAACTCCAGTTTGTACCCTTGGGACACTATGTCTAAGACCCAAAGATCCAGGGCCGATTGAAAGACCTGACTGAAGAATAGGAGACGGCCCCCCAACGGCACGGACTTCCGCAGGGGAGCCCCAGCGTCACGCGGTGGACATGGTAGAGGCGGGGGAGGACTTTTGGTCCTGGGTGCCTGACACGGCAGGCAACCTCTTTCCCCTTCCTCTACCCTTTGAAGCGAGGAAGGACGAGCCCTTTCCTTTTTTGTATTTATTAGGCCGAAAGGACTGCATCTGATGATGGGGCGCCTTTTTCTGTTGTCTGGGAACATAAGGAAGAAAAGATGACTTACCCGCAGTACCGGTAGACACCAGATCAGCAAGGCAGTCACCAAACAAGACACTACCTTTAAAAGGGAGAGCTTCCATATTTTTCTTGGAGTCGGCATCAGCATTCCATTGATGAATCCACAGCGCCCTCCTGGCCGAGACTGCCATGGCATTGGCTCTTGATCCCAAGAGGCCAACATCCCTCGCCGCATCCTTTAGGTAATCTGCAGTGTCCTTGATATAAAACAAAGGGTTGTGTTTGCCTGCACCACTGCAATCAATTTTATTTGATCATGTTCAACCAACAGTTTCAGAAAATCATGAATATGATGTAATGAAAATTTTTTCCATATGTGTTGGTGGTGCAACCCCAGAGGTGTTAATATAATTTGTAGAAAAGGAGAGTGATCCCTACAAAGAAATAGGGACCTAAGAAAAAAAGCCTCTTTGTGGGGGCACTCTTTCAAAAAATATTATTTAATATTTATTGTTTAAAAATTACATTTTATTTCAATAGTTAAAAATATTGTGTATAGAGAAAGGGCAAAAAATACCTTTTGGTATAACCCTAATAGACAGACAAACAAAATTCAATGGTGATTTATAATATAATATGATCCTCCAAACTAGCAATATATCTCAAAAATAAAATAGTTTGTAGCAGCCTCTGTGTACAGTAATGTGTTTTAGAGTGCAGGTAATAATCCCTACACTCTTGACACAGGATGCAATTTAATTGAATCTTTATTGGAGGCAAATTAATAAATCAGATGCTAGGTGAAAATTTATAAGCAAATAGATAATGTATTAAGTAGGCAAAAACTATCATAACCGCAGAATACTTGTTAGTATCTTAATGAAATAATAAGAATTTACTTACCGATAATTCTATTTCTCGTAGTCCGTAGTGGATGCTGGGGACTCCGTCAGGACCATGGGGAATAGCGGCTCCGCAGGAGACAGGGCACAAAAGCAAGCTTTTAGGATCACATGGTGTGTACTGGCTCCTCCCCCTATGACCCTCCTCCAAGCCTCAGTTAGGTACTGTGCCCGGACGAGCGTACACAATAAGGAAGGATCTTGAATCCCGGGTAAGACTCATACCAGCCACACCAATCACACCGTACAACTTGTGATCTGAACCCAGTTAACAGTATGATAACAAAGAAGTAGCCTCTTAAAAAAGATGGCTCACAACAATAATAACCCGATTTTTGTAACAATAACTATGTACAAGTAATGCAGACAATCCGCACTTGGGATGGGCGCCCAGCATCCACTACGGACTACGAGAAATAGAATTATCGGTAAGTAAATTCTTATTTTCTCTAACGTCCTAGTGGATGCTGGGGACTCCGTCAGGACCATGGGGATTATACCAAAGCTCCCAAACGGGCGGGAGAGTGCGGATGACTCTGCAGCACCGAATGAGAGAACTCCAAGTCCTCTTTAGCCAGAGTATCAAATTTGTAAAATTTTACAAACGTGTTCTCCCCTGACCACGTAGCTGCTCGGCAAAGTTGTAATGCCGAGACCCCTCGGGCAGCCGCCCAAGATGAGCCCACCTTCCTTGTGGAGTGGGCTTTTACAGTTTTAGGCTGTGGCAGGCCTGCCACAGAATGTGCAAGTTTAATTGTGCTACAGATCCAACGAGCAATCGTCTGCTTAGACGCAGGAGCACCCATCTTGTTGGGTGCATACAAGATAAACAACGAGTCAGATTTTCTGACTCCAGCTGTCCTTGAAATATATATTTTCAATGCTCTGACAACGTCCAGTAACTTGGAGTCCTCCAAGTCGCTAGTAGCCGCAGGCACCACAATAGGCTGGTTCAAGTGAAAAGACGAAACCACCTTAGGGAGAAAATGAGGACGTGTCCGCAGTTCTGCCCTGTCCGAATGGAAAATCAGATATGGGCTTTTGTACGATAAAGCCGCCAACTCTGAAACTCTCCTGGCTGAAGCCAGGGCCAATAGCATGGTTACTTTCCATGTAAGATACTTCAAATCTACCGATTTGAGAGGCTCAAACCAATGAGATTTGAGAAATTCCAAAACTACGTTTAGATCCCACGGTGCCACTGGAGGCACAATTGGGGGTTGTATATGTAGTACACCCTTGACAAAAGTTTGTACTTCAGGCACTGAAGCCAATTCTTTCTGGAAGAAGATTGATAAGGCCGAAATTTGAACTTTAATAGACCCCAATTTGAGGCCCATAGACAATCCTGCCTGCAGGAAATGTAGGAATCGACCCAATTGAAATTCTTCCGTTGGGGCCTTCTTGGCCTCACACCACGCAACATATTTTCTCCAAATGCGGTGATAATGTTGTGCGGTCACTTCCTTCCTAGCTTTAATCAAGGTAGGAATAACTTCCTCTGGAATGCCCTTTTCTTTTAGAATCCGGCGTTCAACCGCCATGCCGTCAAACGCAGTCGCGGTAAGTCTTGGAACATACAAGGTCCCTGCTGAAGCAGATCCCTTCTTAGAGGTAGAGGCCACGGATCTTCCGTGAGCATCTCTTGAAGTTCCGGATACCAAGTTCTTCTTGGCCAATCCGGAGCCACTAGTATTGTTCTTACTCCCCTTTTCCGTATAATTCTCAGTACCTTTGGTATGAGAGGCAGAGGAGGAAACACATGCACTGACTGGTACACCCACGGTGTTACCAGAGCGTCCACAGCTATTGCCTGAGGGTCTCTTGACCTGGCGCAATATCTGTCCAGTTTTTTGTTGAGGCGAGACGCCATCATGTCCACCTTTGGTTTTTCCCAATGGTTCACAATCATGTGGAAAACTTCCGGATGAAGTCCCCACTCTCCCGGGTGAAGGTCGTGTCTGCTGAGGAAGTCTGCTTCCCAGTTGTCCACTCCCGGGATGAACACTGCTGACAGTGCTATGACATGATTTTCCGCCCAGCGAAGAATCCTTGCAGCTTCTGTCATTGCTCTTCTGCTTCTCGTGCCGCCTTGTCTGTTTACGTGGGCGACTGCCTTGATGTTGTCCGACTGGATCAACACCGGCTGACCCTGAAGTAGCGGTTTCGCCAAGCTTAGAGCATTGTAGATTGCTCTTAGCTCTAGTATATTTATGTGAAGAGACGTCTCCAGGTTTGACCATACACCCTGGAAGTTTCTTCCCTGTGTGACTGCTCCCCAGCCCCGTAGGCTGGCATCCGTAGTCACCAGGACCCAGTCCTGTATGCCGAACCTGCGGCCCTCTAACAGATGGGCACTCTGCAACCACCACAGGAGAGACAACCTTGTCCTTGGTGACAGTGTTATCCGCTGATGCATGTGCAGATGCGATCCGGACCATTTGTCCAGCAGATCCCACTGAAATATTCGTGCATGGAATCTGCCGAATGGAATTGCTTCGTAAGAAGCCACCATCTTTCCCAGGACTCTTGTGCATTGATGTACTGACACATTTCCTGGTTTTAGGAGGTTCCTGACAAGTTCGGATAACTCCCTTGCTTTCTCCTCCGGGAGAAACACCTTTTTCTGAACCGTGTCCAGAATCATTCCCAGGAACAGCAGACGTGTTGTCGGGGACAATTGAGATTTTGGAAGATTCAGAATCCACCCGTGTTGTTGAAGCACTACTTGGGTTAGTGCTACACCGACTTCCAGCTGTTCTCTGGACTTTGCCCTTATCAGGAGATCGTCCAAGTAAGGGATAATTAATACGCCTTTTCTTCGTAGAAGAACCATCATTTCGGTCATTACCTTGGTAAAGACCTGAGGTGCCGTGGACAACCCAAACGGCAGCGTTTGAAACTGATAATGACAGTCTTGTATCACGAACCTGAGATACCCTTGGTGTGAGGGGTAAATTGGGACATGCAGATAAGCATCTTTTATGTCCAGGGACACCATGAAGTCCCCTTCTTCCAGATTCGCTATCACTGCTCTTAGTGACTCCATCTTGAACTTGAATTTCTGTATGTACAGGTTCAAGGATTTCAGATTTAGAATAGGTCTTACCGAACCGTCCGGCTTCGGTACCACAAATAGTGTGGAATAATACCCCTTTCCCTGTTGTAGGAGGGGTACCTTGACTATCACCTGCTGAGAATACAGCTTGTGAATGGCTTCCAATACCGTCGCCCTTTCTGAGGGAGACGTTGGTAAAGCAGACTTTAGGAAACGGCGAGGGGGAGATCTTTCGAATTCCAACATGTAACCCTGAGATACTATCTGCAGGATCCACGGGTCCACCTGTGAGCGAGCCCACTGATTGCTGAAAATCTTTAGTCGACCCCCCACCGCTCCTGAGTCCGCTTGTAAAGCCCCAGCGTCATGCTGATGGCTTTGTAGAACCCGGGGCGGGCTTCTGGTCCTGGGCAGGGGCTGCTTGCTGCCCTCTCTTACCCTTTCCTCTGCCTCGTGGCAGATAAGACTGTCCTTTTGCCCGCTTGTTTTTATAGGAGCGAAAGGACTGCGGCTGAAAAGACGGTGTCTTTTTCTGTTGGGAGGGGGTCTGAGGTAAAAAAGTGGATTTGCCGGCAGTTGCCGTGGCCACCAGATCCGATAGACCAACCCCAAATAACTCCTCTCCTTTATATGGCAATACTTCCATATGCCTTTTGGAATCCGCATCACCTGACCACTGTCGCGTCCATAAACTTCTTCTGGCAGATATGGACATCGCACTTACTCTCGATGCCAGAGTGCAAACATCCCTCTGAGCATCTCGCATATAAAGAAACGCATCCTTTAATTGCTCTAGAGTCAATAAAATACTGTCCCTATCCAGGGTATCAATATTTTCAGTCAGGGAACCCAACCACACTACCCCAGCACTGCACATCCAGGCTGAGGCTATTGCTGGTCGGAGTATAACACCAGTATGCGTGTATATACTCTTCAGGGTAGTTTCCAGCCTCCTATCTGCTGGATCCTTGAGGGCGGCCGTATCTGGAGACGGCAACGCCACTTGTTTTGATAAACGTGTGAGCGCTTTATCCCCCCTAGGGGGTGTTTCCCAGCGTGCCCTAACCTCTGGTGGGAAAGGGTATAATGCCAATAACTTCTTAGAAATTAGCAGTTTTCTATCTGGGTTAACCCACGCTTCATCACACACGTCATTCAATTCCTCTGATTCTGGAAAAGCTACAGGTAGTTTTTTCACCCCCCACATAATACCCCTTTTTGAGGTACCTGCAGTATCAGAGATCTGCAAAGCCTCCTTCATTGCCGTGATCATATAACGTGTGGCCCTATTGGAAAATACGTTTGTTTCTTCACTGTCGACACTAGATTCATCTGTGTCGGTACCTGTGTCGACTGACTGAGGTAAGGGACGTTTTACAGCCCCTGACGGTGTCTGAGACGCCTGAGCAGGTACTAACTGGTTTGCCGGCCGTCTCATTTCATCAACTGACTTTTGTAATGTACTAACATTATCACGTAATTCCATAATTAAAGCCATCCATTCCGGTGTCGACTCCCTAGGGGGTGACATCACCATTACCGGCAATTGCTCCGCCTCCACACCAACATCGTCCTCATACATGTCGACACACACGTACCGACACACAGCAGACACACAGGGAATGCTCTTATCGAAGACAGGACCCCACTAGCCCTTTGGGGAGACAGAGGGAGAGTTTGCCAGCACACACCAAAAGCGCTATAAAATGTATATAAACAACCCTAAAAGGTGTTGTTTTTGTTATATGCGCTTTAAATATATAAATATCGCCAAAATATGCCCCCCTTCTCTTTGTTACCCTGTTTCTGTAGTGCAGTGCAGGGGAGAGTCCTGGGAGCCTTCCTCACAGCGGAGCTGAGCAGGAAAATGGCGCTGTGTGCTGAGGAGAATAAGCCCCGCCCCCTTTTCGGCGGGCTTTTCTCCCGGGTTTTGAGATATCTGGCCTGGGTTAAATACATACATATAGCCTCAATGGCTATATGTGATGTATTCTTTGCCATCAAAGGTATTAAATATTGCTGCCCAGGGCGCCCCCAGCAGCGCCCTGCACCCTCCGTGACCGTTCAGTGTGAAGTGTGTAGCAACAATGGCGCACAGCTGCAGTGCCGTGCGCTACCTTCATGAAGGCTGAAGAGCCTTCTGCCGCCTGTTTCCGGACCCTCGATCTTCAGCATCTGTAAGGGGGATCGGCGGCGCGGCTCCGGGACGAACCCCAGGGTGACCTGTGTTCCGACTCCCTCTGAAGCTATGTCCAGTAGCCTAAGACTCCAATCCATCCTGCACGCAGGTGAGTTGAAAATCTCTCCCCTAAGTCCCTCGATGCAGTGAGCCTGTTGCCAGCAGGACTCACTGAAAATAATAAACCTAAAAACTTTTTCTAAGCAGCTCTTTAGGAGAGCCACCTAGATTGCACCCTGCTCGGACGGGCACAAAAACCTAACTGAGGCTTGGAGGAGGGTCATAGGGGGAGGAGCCAGTACACACCATGTGATCCTAAAAGCTTGCTTTTGTGCCCTGTCTCCTGCGGAGCCGCTATTCCCCATGGTCCTGACGGAGTCCCCAGCATCCACTAGGACGTTAGAGAAATAACACAGTAATATTTTTGTTACAAAACAGGTGCCAGAAATAGCAAATCCCACAGCAGGAATTTGTAACTGACAATCACTAGATGGGATAACTTGCTTGTATCAAATTTTCTGGCTCATGCATATAATGAATCTAAGTGACCACATCTGCTTAAACAAATGTAACAATTGATAATTTTTCACTGCTCAAAAAAGAGTATGCTAGAGAATTAAGAAATACCAATAATACTAATAATGTGGTAAATAAAGAAAAGTACCCGTGCCGTTAACCCGCTAACTTCTGCTGCCTTCCCATGTGTGAAAATTGTCACAGTGAATGGGAGGTGAGAGAGCCAGCGGCCGGAACGGGTATGAAGAAAGATAGTGGCGTTACTTGCTGTTGTCGGGAAACAGGGAGGGGTTATCCTGGTAACAATATGTCATTGCAGGAAAAAGCCCACTCCCGTCCCGCAATGAGTGCGCGCCGAAATACCTTACAGAGTAAGAAGATCCTGCTGTTTAGGCATGAATCACTGTCCTTGCTTGGACACGTCTCTCAAGTTGTGCCTACGAGTCCGGGTCCGTGAGCTGTGCACGGGATTCCCGGAGGGGACGTCAAGATGACGTCAAAATATGCTGGAAGCTGACGTACGTTTCACCCTAGCCGGGCTTGTTCACATTGAATCCTATTGTGGTTCCTGCTGTCCTTATCCTATATACTGGCCATAGCCAATCATAATTAAGGCTCCATAATTAGAGGTGTAATTAGAGACGAGGCTATGACACGCAATACGTGAACAGGGTTTGATTTAATTAATGTGTATACACTGATTGAAAAAATAAATAAATAAATAAATAAATAAAGTGAGGCAATGATAGAAGAATGGGATAGAAGAATACTTATAAAACTAATCAATGGACAAGGGAAAAGGGAGGGACAATTATAAATTAGTATAAAGATGTAAAGACATGTATAGACAATTATAAGATAATGGCTGATTGCCAATTTAATCAACGTCGTCGGAGTGGTAATTGTATACACACGCCGGTTAGAAAAATGTATGATAGTAAGGATAATGCTACTAGTTATGAAATTAATTATTATACAAAAAAAGCAAGAGAAACGGAGGGAGGGAGGGGGGGGGGGGGGAGAAAAAAAAAAGGGGGAAAGGGAATGAAGCTGCAAGATGTGAGAGTGAAAAAATATATATTAATAGTAGCGAAGAATAGAAATGAAAAATAAAAAATAAAAATATAATTCCAATAAATTAAATGAATAAGGTGAGTGTAAAAACATTCACATGCATGCATATATATATATATATATATATAAAGACATGCACATGCACACTCACATGCACACACACGTGTATGCATGTGCACGCGCATGCACGCACGCATGCACATTTGCACAATGCACATAATTGATCATGAGAGGTGAGATTATAAGTCTGGAAATATTGAGATATGAAGAATAAATTGTATGAAATTATTGTTAAAAGGCTGGATAATAAATCACTGTTGTAATGTCTCAAAAATAAAATAGATTGTGGCAACCTCTGTGTACAGTAATGTGTCTTAGAGTGCAGGTAATGATCCCTATACTTCTTGACTCAGGATTCAAAATAATTAAAAAATTTTATTGGAGGCAAAAATTGGTTGTTGGAATATACATTATTATAATATAAAAAGGAAGATATCTCTCCAATATGTATGATGATTCATGACATCTAATTATTGTTTATATGAATGCCTGTAAGACATAATTTGAAATAATAATGTTTCTTAAAACACAAAGTTGTATGTGGGGAGAAAAAAGAGGGGGGGAGGAGGAAGAAAAAAAGGGGGAAAAAAAAGGGGGGGGACAAATATATAACCAAGAGTCAAAAGAATGTTATCCTTATCAAGGGTATCCATATCAGAAGCCAAATTATCAGCCCACTTAGCAATAGCACTACTCACCCATACCGACACCACAGCAGGTCTGAGCAATGCACCAGTATTAATGAAAATGGCCTTCAATGTCGTCTCGGGATAGAGAGCCTTGTCCACATTGGGAGACGACTCCCATTTCTCCCTGTCGTCAGAGGTGAAAGGATATGCCATAAAAATTCTCTTGGGAATCTGCCACCTTTTGTCAGGCGACTCCCAAGCTTTTTCACAAAGAGCGTTCAGTTCATGAGAGGGGGGAAACTTCACCTCAGGCTTTTTCCCTTTAAATACGCAAACCCTTGTGTCTGGAACAGCAGGTTCCTCAGAGATATGTAAAACATCTTTAATAGCCACAATCATGTACTGAATACTCCTAACTACCCTTGGATGTAAAGTAGCCTCATTGAAATCGACATCGGAATCAGAGTCTGTGTCGGTATCTTTATCTGCCATCTGGGTAAATTAATTTTTTTGTGACCCTGAGTGGGTCTGTACCTGAAACAAAGCATCCTCCATGGATTTCCTCCATGTTTGTGTCTGAGAATCAGATTTATCCAGCCTCTTAGACAATAACGCCACATTTGCATTCAGTGTACTCAACATATTCACCCAATCAGCAGTCGGCTGTGCCGACAGAGTCATTCCCAAATCCTTTTCTGCGCCCCCAGTAACAACCTCCGGGGAGGAACACTCAGCCTCAGACATGTCGACACGTAGTACCGACACACCCACACCGGCCAAAAACAAGGGGACAGACCCACAGGGAAGCCTGTAGAGAGAAACACAGAGGGAGTATGCCAGCTCACACCCCAGCGCCCATAAACTACAAAGAAATAATATATGTGTCTAGCGCTGTAATATAGGATAAAAAGCACCAAATTTCATGTGCCCCCCCCACCCCCGTTTTGCTCCCTTGTTACTTGAAGGAGCTTGGAGGTCCGGGCCAGCGTCTCTGCAGCAGCTGTGGAGAGAGAGAAAATGGCGCTGATGAGCTGACGGCTAATACCCGCCCCTTCCCGGCGCGTTGTAGTCCCGCTCACTTTTGAATTTTTTATACTGGCGGCGGTATTGTATACGGTGCCCGGGCACCGAATATGCGTTCTGCCAGTTCATTGACCCTCAGTAACTGCTGCCCAGGGCGCTCCCCCCCAGCGCCCTGTGAGTGCCGTTGGTGATGTGTGGGAGCATGGAGCGCAGCGCTACTGCTGCGCTGTACCATTACTGAAGTCTTCTGCCGTCTGATGTCTTCTGTTCTTCTAATACTCACCCGGCTTCTTTCTTCTGGCTTCTGTGAGGGCGGTGACGGCGCGGCTCCGGGAACAAGCAGCTAGGCGAACCAAGTGATCGAACCCTCTGGAGCTAATGGTGTCCAGTAGCCTAAGAAGCAAAGCCTTTAACTAAGAAGAAGTAGGTCTGACTTCTCTCCCCTAAGTCCCACGATGCAGGGAGCCTGTAGCCAGCAGGTCTCCCTGAAAACAAAAAACCTAACAAAAGTCTTTCTAGAGAAACTCAGTAGAGCTCCCCTAGTGTGTGTCCAGTCACTCCTGGGCACAAAGTCTAACTGATGTCTGGGGGAGGGACATAGAGGGAGGAGCCAGTTCACACCCAGTCAAAGTCTTTTTAGTGTGCCCATGTCTCCTGCGGATCCTCCATGGTCCTTTTGGAGTCCCCAGCATCCTCTAGGACGTAAGAGAAAATATGTCAAGTATGCTCAACATATTTTGCCTGTTTGCAGTGGCCATGTGATTTGATTCGGCAGCACTGCGAGACTGACTTTTCAGTTCCATATTGTGACTTTTAAATGACCACCGTTATTATGCTCTGTGTCCAACTTCACTGTACATGCATTGTATATTATTTTCTGTGTATTTTTATAGACTATAAGGTTTATAGACCTATTACAACAAAATCATTTATTGTGGTTGTCTGATGGCAACCACAGACTATGTTTGTCACCTCCTTTCCTTTTGATCAATACCTGATTTTAGATAAATTGCCATTACGTTACATCAAGTATGTGTGACAACTCCATAATACAAAAATATTGTTCTGGCATACGGGTGGATGTTGGAGATGGCTGCATTGTCATCTCTGTACCCTAAATCCCACATAATCATCTTATCACAAATATAGAACATGTAAAACTTTGTGAAAGTGGTGGGAAATTACTGTGCTTGTGTCAAGGTGTGTCATCACACCAAGAATGGCCCAAATGTATTAAGCCTTAAAAAGTGATAAAGTGGAGATGAATAAAGAGTGCTAAATAACCAGCTCCATACTATCATTTTTCAAACCCAGCCTGGTACATAGCAGCTAGAAAGCGGATTGCCTGGTCATTTAGCACTCTTTATCCGTCTTCACTGTATCAATTTTTTAAGGCTTAATACATTTGGGCCAATAATTGTTAGAATATCTACTGAATACCATCTCAGAAAAGCAGCTGGACCCAGTGAGATTAACTGCAAATGCGATTGTCATCGCTGTTCTTTGTATGGTGACCTGGTGAACTCCACTGCCTCCTTGGTGACAGCACTTGCCACCGAACATGGGTGACAACGGTCCTGGTTCTTTTTCCAGTTGCAAAGAAACACTAAAGAAAAACACAGGACTACATACAGTTACTCCAAACTGACAGATTGGAGCGTTTGTGCCACATAAAAACATCCTATAGAATTGCATGTGAAGAACACTTAGTTATGATCAGGGCCGGCAACAGAAATCTTGGGGCTTGGTACACAGATTTTTCTTTTTTGGCCCCCCTTCCTCAATCCACTCCCAACCCTCCCCAGTAGATATAGGGTGTACTAATACATGGTACTTGGTACTAGTTTCCATCACCAAGGCAAATAGTCGAATTGAGGAAGCAGATTTTGGGATACTGCAAAATATATCATAACAATTAGAAAAAAGTAAATTGAGTAAAAAAAAAAATGAAATTAGATGTTGGAAAAAGTAACTTACTGGTCCCTACTGCTTATTTATTAAGTTATTTACATACATAGTGAATGCAAGTTATACATCGCTTTCCAGAAAATATTCCCTGTATTTACATAAAGCCATGCCCCAGTGGGGTTTACAATCTATATTCCCTATCCCATGTACACACATGCACACTAGGATTTATTTGTGGTCATGAGCTAGTTAAGCTACCAGTATATTTGTGGGAGGAAACTGGAGAACACAAATGCCACACAGATGAGCCATGATTGGGGCTGGAAGCAAGACTTCAGTGCTGTAAGGCAGTAATGCTAACCATTACGCCAACCATGTTGCTGGAGGGTATAGCTCTACCGAACGTAGGATTTTCTTTTTTTGGCCTCCAAGTTTGCACACTGGACACTTATCACCTCTTCATACTTTTACCCACAAAATTGCTTCCTATTTTTAAAAGCACTGTCCTACCAAGGCCTATTCCAAACTTCCCCCTGCAGTGGTAGACTACAAATGCACAAGAAAGTACCTTCAACTCGAAACTCAGACAAGGTGAAAGTCAGAAGGCACTAAACCTAAAAACGCCACGGACACATGAGCATTAGAATAGAGATAGCTCCTCACAAATGTGTTATGGTTATAGCTTTCCAACTGTGTAAAAAAACAGGACAATGCTTAACAGAAATTAAAAATAAAATTTCTTCAATATAATTAGGAGTGTTTTTAAAGGAACCTTTATTAGATAAACCTGTTTCACACAACTTCTTGATGCATAAAGGCAAAGCACTTGCTATAAACTTTTACATTCCAGATGACATAATTAATCAATGAATACAGAAGTATCTAAAGTACTTAAAAAAAAAAAAAAAAGAAGCAATTAAATAATTGTTGACAGAATATTGATTAGTGTTTGGTGCACATATATAGCTGACACCACATAGTATCAATTTCCATTTTTTCTTGATATGAAAGTGAACTACATACTATACAGTTTTGTTCACATAATTATAATTTTTGCAGCAGTCAAAGGAGAGCTTAAACTTTATTAAACATACACTATGTTACACGCCTGTATTTTAGAATCCTTGTGAAGAGACAATTTAATAAACCAAGAAAATAGTCAATCATATTCCAACACCGTTTTATAACCCAAAATTTGTAACGTAAGAAAAACAAAAACAAACATTTTAATGAAATAAATACAGTCACTATAGTATCTTGGACATTTACATAATCTATGCTTTTAGCCAGCCTGTCACATTGGAAAAATACATTAGTTGCAGAATACATCCCATTAAATAGTTATTAAACATCCTAATAATTACTGAATAGCATATGCATTTCCATTTCAATTTCTAGCTCCCTGCAAAATAAAATATACACCTGAAGTATCAATTTAAAGGTCTGCATCACCTGTAGCATATAGTAATTCATTGTAGTACTCATAGGGCAGTGACATTTCTATAAATAAAGTAATTAATATGCTATTTATCTGTAAGGGTATCAAGAGATTGAAATATTGTCGCTGGTGCTCTGTACCCTATCAGCTCTCCTTGAAACAGACAGTGGTAATTCTATTGATTTCTATTAAATACAATAAAAATTCAATGAAAAAAAACAAAAAAAAAACACCCATGACCCGATCAAAGTTAAATGCAGTGACAACTTGCTAGTAAAAATTAAAGGACGAAGACAATACAATATTTATGATCAACTGATGACTAAGACAGTAATGCACTACGCCTTCAAATCAGACATTCAGAAAAGCTGAGAGAAAAACAAAATAAAAATGTATGCATGAGGAATATCTCCAACAGCTATATTAGTTTAACAAATAAATTCATTTTAAATGAACAAAAATAAGTATTGTGCGGATCACTCATCATAACCGTTAAGACTAACTAGCAACGTATGTAAGGTTGGTAACAATACAGTATAATATAATGGGGTTCAGTATGATTTACCGGCGGCTGGGATGCCGTCCGTCAATATACCGACAGCGGCATCCTGGCCGCCAGTATGCCAGCAGCGGGGTGAGCGCAAAGAGCCCCCTTGCAAGCTCGTTGCACTTGCCATGCTATGGGCTCAGGCTACATGTTCCATTCCCGCTCGTGGGTGTCGTTGACACCTACGAGTGGGAATATTCCTGTTGCGCCAGTATTGTGGCTGCCAGCATTGCCAGCGGTTGGGATTCCAGTGTCGGTATCCTGACCGCCGGCAAATTAAACGTATACCATATAATGTATTGCAGTATACTTTGGTACAAATACAGTATGCAGTGTTCCAGTAGCAATATGCAATTGCTGAATTCCTTAAGGACACGTTTACTCTTGCAATATAAAAAAAAATAAAAAATGCTTTTCTATACTGCACTTAAAACTAAGTGAATATATGAGACCAGACTGTTAATCCGTGTCACTTTAAATATCCACTTAATAAGTAGATAGAATAGGTTAGAAATAACATGAATTCTTAATTTTCTAGCAAAAATGCAGTGAAAAGGATTTGCACAGCATCTTAATATCACTCAGAGGATATGACATAGAAATATAAAAATGTAAGGGAATTAAAAAAAATATAAGTTACAGAATGGAAAAAACAAAGATTTACATTTCTTTTGGAGTGTTTAGTTGTTTGCTTCTATGTAAAAAAATGACACGACAGTGGCGTTATGGATTATGAAAACAAAATCTATTTATGCCAGTATTCACATCATATTTTTTCCCCTGCCAAGCTCTAGAATGACTATAAATGTGTGTGTCTGTGTAAGGAAGATCAATCCCTCTTATCTATATAAAGCTTCCAGTGCTCACTTGGGGGTATATTCAATTGAAGCCGGATCCATTCTGACATTAATTTGTCGGAATGGATCCGACCTGGGCTATTCAATGACATCTCAATTCGACTTTTAAAAAAGTCGAATTGAGATGCGGGAGGGGAGACGGGGGAGAGCCGCGGGCAGACGGGGGAGAGCAGCCACTGCTGTAGCGCTGCTCTCCCCCGTCTCCCCCTCCAAACTCTCTGCCTCTCCCCGTCCCTCCCTGCATCACAGCCGCCGCGTCCACCTGGCTCCAGCAAGCGAGGACTCGCTTGCAGGAGCTGGGTGGACGCTGCTGTGAGCGGCGGCTGTGACATCCTCCAGCGCTGCTCACCCCATCCCCGCCTCGGCTCTCCCCGTCTCCGGCGTTGCTGTCCCCATCACATTCAAACGGAGATGGTCGGAAAGGGGGCCAAAAACGATTTCGACACAAGCACGCGGATCGGCAGCTATTTCGCCGATCCACGTGCTTTTCGACAAGTCGAATTCATCGAAAACTGCCGTCTATTCGACAGACAGCAGCTTTTGACTTCAATTGAATATACCCCTTGGACTCCTCAGGAAACCAGCACATACTTTACGGTCAGTTTGAACAAGGTGACCAAAATCCCAAATTAGCTCTTATGTTACTCTAAGCAAGCTCCAACTATTTGTCTAGTGTAAAACTTTTAACTTTCAATATGATTTTCCCTGACTCACATCAGAATTGTATGTTGTGGCAATCGCTATAGTGTAATAGATACAGAAAACAAAGCAAAAGTTTGCTCATGCTAGAACCTGTAACGTGTTTTAGTGGTTAAACACAGCTGGAACAGAAGTGTCTGCCTAAAAAGACAGGACTCGCGGCTTTGTGCCTACATACAAGCCCCAGGAAAAACTAAATAGTAAAATTAGAAGGAATCATTCTGCGTGACCACAATACTCCCTCACAGTGCTTTTAACATGCTTGAGGGAATGGCTGATCAAGATATGTTCTGTCTAGACAGAGACACACTCATACCATTCAGTCAGACCAATGTGCTCTCACTGGCTCACTTCCTGCAGAGTTGACACTTCAAATTATTGATTAAAGGAGATGACAACAAAACAGGATGGCTGTTAAAGCGTTACAACAAACTTGCTATTAACACTGCTACCACACCAGTGTGAAGTGCACAGGGCTCTGTAGTTGGTTTATAGACGTTTCTTGATGAGTTTTTCCAGTTTCCGTATTCGTGAGGACTCCTGTTCAGGGGTTGGGGTCTGCAGAGTCGCTGAACTGCTATCAGCACCGGAAGGAGGAGTTGGAAGCCTTTGTCGAAACAGTTCCAGCATGCTGCTCTGTTCACTTCTTTTCAATCCCTATACAAGATAAAATAAAATGATCAAAAAACAGATGTAGAAGCCAGAATAGGATCAACTATGTATGCCAGTGCTTTATGTAGTTGACAATATTGTTATGTGTGTCTCCCTGAATGAAATCGCATAAGTGAGGATGCTCTCAAGAATACTGCAAAGTAAAACATGTACTGATGATCCATCTGAATAATAAAAACAGAAAAGTCTTGCAGAAAAGGGTCTCCAGCTTGGACTAATATTGCACTCACGGGCAGCAACTTTAAGTTGTAGCACAAGGAAAGTACACCTGGAAATGTGCTTCCTAGATCTGGCCTAATGCAAAATAAGGATAACCATCAAACAACAATGGTTTACTACTGATGGTTGATGGTTTTGCCATCAATGGTGGAGTCCGGTGGTCCTCTGCCTTTGATGGGAAGATGCACCAATGTTTTTTTCCCCCCCCTGGCCTGTGGTGCTTAGCCATGTCCCTTAGCCCTACCCCTACACTGTAGCTTAGTTGCCACCCCCTTTCTAGACTGGCAGGCCGCCTATCTGTTACTGACAGAAGGGATACCAATTGACAGTTAAAAGTATTGATGGTTACCTGTCGATGGTTTAATGGCATTAAGATAAAATACAGATGAGGCCATTGATGTTAGACCTGATACTGGCCATCCCTAGTGCAAAAATCAAATCCTACTGTTTAGCTGCAATTGCCATGCATGGCAAAGGATACACCAGAAAATGTGAGCTGTCTGCTCTCATTTATACTATACCAATAATATAACCCTACACAATGAAATCTTATTTCTGCTCTGTTCCATGTGTCCTGGCAGAAATGTAGGTGAACACAATGGAATGGCAATGTTTTCACTTTGTACGTTTTCACTGAGAATCTCACTCAGTGCATGTCGTGCAAGATGTATGTGCACCTGGAACAACCGTCCCAGTGTGAATACATCTGCGCGAGGTGTGTACAAACGGTTGCGCTGGTAGCCCAGGTAACTGATCTAGAGCAGACCGTTACGCGACTAAGGGATATTCACAATCTCCAGCAAAGCTTAGATAGAACGGTGGTGGAGTTGCAGGGTAAGACACTGGTAGATGAGGATGAAGAGGTAGCCAGCTGGGTCACAGTTAGAAGTTAGAAGAAGAGGGGGAGACAGGACATTTCCGATCTGCCAACTATAGGGACTATACTGGACCTGGTACTAACTAACAACGTGGACATACAGATGGGTCCACGTTTATCTTGACCTTTAATAGGATTAATTGGGACTGGCCAATCGGACTTAATCCCCTGCTGTAATGACTTAATCCCATGCTGTATTGTTCTCTGCACTGTACTGCAGCTGAGAACAATAGATGAAGGGTTTATGCTAATAAGTCATGTTGTGTCTAGGCGCAGAAAACTAGTCAAGATAACCATGGACCCATCTGTAATAGCGAATACCGCAGTAGGCGAAACCTTGGGTAACAGTGATCATAATATGATCACATTCGACATTAGCATTCAAAAGCAGCACTCTAAGGGTACAACTAAGACTCTTAATTTAAAAAAAATAGGATTTTGGTACCTACCGGTAAATCCTTTTCTCGTAGTCCGAAGAGGATGCTGGGGTCCACATTAGTACCATGGGGTTTAGACGGGTCCACCAGGAGCCATTGGCACTTTAAGAGTGTCGGCTGGCTCCTCCCTCTATGCCCCTCCTACCAGATTCAGTCTAGAAACTGTGCCCGAGGAGACGACATACTTCGAGAGAAGGACTTAACACAGATAGTGGTGAGATTCATACCAGCTCACACATACAAGGCACGTCAAGTCAACTAGCTTGAACCAATCAGCAAATGGCTGAAACATTACTTACCCAGTAACTATGCAGTACGCAACTAAACAAAGTGGTACTGAACCAAATAACATATGCAGGAAAACGAAGCACTGGGCGGGTGCCCAGCATTCTCTACGGACTACGAGAAAAGGATTTACCGGTAGGTGCCAAAATCCAATTTTCTCTTATGTCCTAGAGGATGCTGGGGTCCACATTAGTACCATGGGGATGTACCAAAGCTCCCAGAACGGGAGGGCGAGCGCGGAGGCTCCTGCAGAACTTATTGACCGAACTTCAGATCATCAGAGGCCAAGTATCGAACTTGTAGAACCTTGCAAACGTGTTCGACTCCGACCAAGTTGCCGCTCGGCAAAGCTGCGTTGGCGAGACACCCCGGGCAGCCGCCCAGGAAGACCCCACCTTACGAGTGGAGTGGGCCTTAACAGATTTTGGACACGGCAGTCCTGCCGTAGAACAAGCATGTTGGATAGTGAACCTAATCCAGCGAGAAATAGACTGCTTAGTAGCAGGACACCCAATTTTCTTGGGATAGTATAGGACAAACAAAGAGTCCGACTTCCTGTGACGAGCAGTTCTCTTCACATAAATCTTCAGAGCCCTCATGACATCCAAGGACTTTAAAGTAATCGAGGAGTCAGTAGCCACTGGCACCACAATAGGTTGGTTGATATGAAATGCAGACACAACCTTTGGAAGAAACTGCTGATGAGTACGGAGCTCAGCTCTATCATCATGGAAGATCAAGTAAGGGCTTTTGCATGACAAAGCCCCCAGCTCAGAGACATGCCTAGCAGAAGCTAAGGCCAACAAAGTGACCGCCTTCCATGTAAGAAATTTGACCTCCACCTCCTGTAGAGGCTCAAACCAATCCGACTGGAGAAACTGCAACACCACGTTAAGGTCCCAAGGCGCCGTAGGCGGTACAAAGGGAGGTTGGATATGCAGAACTCCCTTCAAAAAAGTCTGAACCTCAGGAAGGGCAGCCAATTGTTTCTGAAAGAAAATGGACAGGGCTGAAATCTGGACCTTCACAGATCCCAATCTCAGCCCCATATCCACTCCTGCCTGCAGGAAAAGGAGGAAACGTCCCAGTTGAAATTCCAAGGCAGGAAACTTCTTGGAGACAAATTTCTTCCAAATACGATGGTAATGTTTAGACGTTACCCCTTTCCTAGCCTGTATGAGGGTAGGAATAACTTCTTTCGGAATACCCTTCCGAGCAAGAATCAGGCGCTCAACTTCCATGCCGTCAAACGTAGCCGCGGTAAGTCTTGATAGGCGAACGGACCCTGCTGCAGCAGGCCCTCCCGAAGAGGAAGAGGCCTCGGCTCTTCATGTAGTATATCCAGAAGGTCCACGCACCAAGCTCGTCTAGGCCAGTCTGGGGCAATAAGGATCGCTTGAACCCTTGTTCTCCTTATGAGCTTTAGGATTTTGGGATGAGTGGGAGTGGTGGAAACACGTACACTGACAGGAACGCCCACGGAGCCACCAGGGCATCCACCGCCACTGCCTGAGGGTCCCTCGACCTGGAACAATAGCGCTGAAGCTTCTTGTTTAGACGAGAGGCCATCATGTCTATCTGAGGTAGACCCCAAACATCCATTATTACCTTGAACATCTCCGGATGGAGGCCCCACTCTCCTGGATGGAGATCGTTTCTGCTGAGGAAGTCTGCTTCCCAGTTGTCTACTCCCGGAATGAAGATGGCGGACAGCGCTAACGCATGTTTTTCTGTCCAGAGGAGTATTCTTGTCACCTCTGCCATTGCCGCTCTGCTCTTCGTTCCGCCCTGTCGGTTTACGTAAGCCACTGTTGTTACGTTGTCCGACAGCACCTGAATGGCCGATTTCTTAGAAAAGGGGCCGCCTGAAGACCACTGTGGACGGCTCTTAGTTCCAGAATATTGATGGGCAGGCCGGCTTTCAGGCCTGACTACCGTCCTTGGAAGGTCACCCCTTGAGTGACTGCTCCCCAGCCCCTGAGGCTCGCATCTGTTGTTAGAAGGACCCAGTCCTGAATCCCGAACCTGCGGCCTTCCAGGAGGTGAGGCGAGGTGAGGCAATTGGAGCCACCAGAGGAGTGAAAATCCTCGCTCTTGGTGACAGACAAATTTTCTGGTGCATGTGGAGGTGAGAACCCGACCACTTGTCCAGTAGATCCAGTTGGAAGGTCCGAGCATGTAACCTCCCGTATTGGAGAGCCTCGTAAGAGGCCACCATCTTTCCCAAAAGGCGAATGCATTGATGAACCGACACCCGGGGTGGCTTCAAGACATCCCGGACCATAGATTGGATCACCATCGCCTTGTCCCTCGGAAGGAAAACCTGCTGTACTTCCGTATCCAGGATCATTCCCAGAAAAGACCATCTCTGGGTTGGTTCCAAATGTGACTTTGGAAGTTCAGAATCCACCCGTGACCCTGAAGCAGCCGTGTTGTGAGAGCAATGGACTGCAGCAGCTGCTCCCTGGACGAAGCCATTATCAGGAGATCGTCCAAATAAGGAATGATGTTCACCCCCCACTTGCGGAGCAGCACCATAATCTCCGCCATTACCTTGGTAAACACCCTCGGCGCTGTCGAGAGGCCGAACGGCAGGGCCTGGAACTGAAAATGACAGTCCTGCAATGCAAAGCGGAGATAAGCCTGATACGGCAACCAGATCGGAACGTGAAGGTACGCATCCTTGATATCCAAGGATACCAGGAATTCCCCCTCTTCCAGACCTGATATTACCGCCCTGAGAGACTCCATCTTGAACTTGAACTCCTTAAGAAAGGGGTTCAATGATTTCAGGTTCAGGATGAGCCTGACCGAACCATCCGGTTTGAAAAGGTTTGAATAGTAACCTTTCGCCCTCATGTGCGGTGGTACTGGCACAATGACTTGTGCCTCTACCAGCCGTTGAACAGCCTCCAGTAGTACTGTGCTGTCCTTTAACAGAGTTGGCAAGCCCGACTTGAAAAACCGATGAGGAGGGAGACTTTGAAATTCCAGCCTGTATCCCTGAGAGACAATATCCAACACCAAGGATCCAGGCCGGAGGAGACCCAGACATGACTGAACTGTCTGAGTCTCGACCCCACAGGCCCCACCTCCGGGTCGTCCCGTCCACCATCATGCGGAGGACTTAGGGGTACCCGAAGCAGGCTTTTGTTCTTGGGAACCTGCAGCGGCAGGCTTCTTGGACTTAACCTTACCTCCCCTGAAGAAGGAACCGGAAGACTTGGCCTTTCTGGTCTTGTTGGGCCAAAAGGACTGCTGCGAAGCTGAGGAGAAGGACCTCTTCTGAGCAGGAACTGCTGAGGGAAGATACGGAGACTTACCCGCAGCAGCGGTAGATATCCACGTGTCTAGGGCTTCCCCAAAGAGAGCTTGACCTGTATAGGGCAGCGACTCCACACTTTTTCTGGATTACGAGACGGCGGACCACTGGCGGAGCCACAGTCCCCGACGAGCTGAAACAGACATGAAAGAAATTCCCGCAGCCATGGAACCCAGGTCTTTCATAGATTCCACCATGAAACCTGCAGAATCATGAATGTTGCGTAAATACAATGCAACCTCATCCCTATCCATCGTATCCAAATCCTCCATCAAGGCAGCCGACCATTTTACTAAAGGCTTAGCAATCCATGCACTAGCAATAGTGGGACGTAATATGGCCCCTGAAGCAGTGTACACTGATTTCAGAGTATTATCAATTTTCCTATCTGCCGGCACCTTTAAGGCGGTAGATCCCAGTACTGGCAAAACCACCTTCTTTGAGAGTCTAGATACAGAAGCGTCAACGATTGGTTGGTTTTCCCACTTTTTCCAGTCCTCAGGGAAAGGAAAAGCTACCAGAACCCTTTTAGGGATCTGAAACTTCTTTTCAGGGTTCACCCAGGCCTTTTCAAATATAGCATTCAGCTCTTTTGACGCAGGGAAGGTTAGCGTAGATTTCTTGTTTTCAGTGAAGAAAGCCTCCTCAACCTGCTCAGGTGTGGTATCATTAACATTTAACACATCCCTGATCACCTCTATCAACAGCTGCACCCCCCTGCAAGAGATGCGTACCCCCACAACACATCCCCGTCACCATCTGTAGTGTCAGAATCGGTATCCGTGTCGTCTTGTGTTACCTGCACAAGCGCACGTTTGCGGGGATATATAGCGGGGTGACCCGAAGTACCTGACAAGGGCCACACAGCCATACAGGACTGCAATACCTGGGTTGCCGACTCATTACTGGTAACCTTGTCAGAAATCTGGCACATCCAAGTCCTGATAGAGGAAAACCACTCTGGTTCCCTTGATGGAATCTGTGCTAAACCAGTGCTAACCTGATTGCATGGAATGGGATCATCCTGGGAGGATAAATCCTCAGCAGCATAAGACACAGTATCCCTGCACATCGCTGCTAGTGACCACCAAACATACCCCACACACACAGGATGGGGTAGGACAGAGTTTCCCCCCTCAAGAATGGCAAGAGAGAGACAGAGATTGGAGCCAACCCACACCAGCGCTTTCTATACTAAGAGAGACACCTCTTACTAGCGCTGACTTGTGCTCCTTAATAGGACACACAGTCAAGTATTCAGCCTCCCCTCCCTTCTACAACCCCCTGGTACCGTACAGTAACTGGAGCTGCTGTGGAGTGGATGAGGATCTTCCTTCAGCATGCAGCATGGAGGAAAATGGCGCTGAAACGCTGCAGGTCCGCTCTGAGGAGAAGCTCCGCCCCCTTCCTGGTGCTGTCTTCCCTCTCAGCAGTGTTTAAATTTTGGTCTGAGGAGTTGTGCTGGCTGGATCCCAGGGGCCTGATAGGCTTGCTGACCAAGTGTGAGGGGTAAGCGCTGGCCCAGGGTGCCCCTCACGGCGCCACACAGTGTGCCTCTGGTAACCATCCGGGAGCGCGGTAATACCGCGCTCCCTCCCCTGTTGCCGCCATATTCACACCGGCCCCCCGCTTGCTAGGGGGGTCGGTGACTAACTCACCACATCTGTCAGCTCTGTAATGGGTCAGCGGCATGCTGCTGGGGTGAGCGGTGCCCCTGCGGCGGGGACCGATCAGCCCCTCTGGAGCTCAGTGTCCAGTCAGCGGAGTCAGTGGCTCAGACCCTGCAGGGCGGACACTGCACCCCCCCCCTTAGTCCCACGCTGCAGGGAGGCTGTTGCCAGCAGTCTCCCTGTAAAATAAAAAAACTCTAAACTAAACTTTCCCCAGGAAAGCTCAGGAGAGCTCCCCTAGCTGTGACCGGCTCCTCCGGGCACAATTTCTAAACTGAGTCTGGTAGGAGGGGCATAGAGGGAGGAGCAAGCCCACACTATTAAACTCTTAAAGTGCCAATGGCTCCTGGTGGACCCGTCTACACTCCATGGTACTAATGTGGACCCCAGCATCCTCTAGGACGTTAGAGAAAGCAAATTTTAACAGGTCGATACACGCACTAAAGGACATAGATTGGGGAACTTTGTTTCAGGGAAAAAACACGGCCGAAATGTGGGATGTTTTTAAAACAATACTAGACAAATATACCCATAACTGCATCCCCTTGGGCAATAAAAATAAGAGTATTAAATTTAAACCAATGTGGTTAAACAAAAAAGTTAAGGAAGAAATGGATAAAAAGAGGCGGACATTAAAAGCTTTCAAATCAGATGGGAAGGCAGAGTCATTCCAGTACGATAAGGAATGTAACAAAAAATGTAAAAAGGAAATCAGAGCAGCTAAAATAGTAAACCAAAAGCAAATCGCTAAGGAGAGTAAAACTAACCCTAAAAAATTCTTTAAGTACATTAATGGTAAGAGGCTAAAAAAAGAGAATATAAAACCATTCAAAAGTAAACTGGGAAACCAGATAAATGACGACAAAGATAAAGCGGAAATATTGAACTCATTTTTCTCAACAGTGTTTACTAGAGAGGACCAGATTGTGGGATTAGTGAGTAACAATAACAATAGTATTGATAAAGGCCCATTGCTTAATACTTATCTGTCTGAGGAAGTAGTCCAGGAACGATAAAAAAGAAATAAGACTAATAAATCTCCTGGTCCAGATGGCCTACATCCTAGGGTTCTGATGGAGCTAAATGTTGAAATAGCAAAGCCTCTGTATCTGATTTTCACTGAGTCACTTAGATCAGGCATGGTACCAAAGGACTGGCGTGTAGTCCCAATATTTAAAAAGGGTATTAAACTTCATCCTGGTAACTATAGACCAGTTAGTCTGACATCAAAAGTGGGGAAACTATTGGAAAGTATACTAAGGGACAGCATACATGATTACTTGGAGAACTCCCATGCTATTAATAAGAACCAGCATGGTTTTGTGAGAAATAGGTCATGCCAAACTAATTTGATTAGCTTCTATGAGATAGTAAGCTACAATCTCGACCAGGGTAACGCAATAGATGTTGTTTATCTGGATTCTGCAAAAACTTTCGATACAGTACCTCACAGCAGGCTGATTTTCAAATTAAGGGAGCTCGGTATAGGAAATACTATTTGTACATGGGTGAGTAATTGGCTTGATAACAGGGAATAGCGAGTGGTGATTAATGGGATGTTTTCCACCTGGGCTAAAGTAATTAGTGGAATACTGCAGGGTTCTGTGCTAGGGCCACTATTGTTTAATATATTTATTAATGACTTATGAGAAGGACTAGTAAGCAGAGTGACAATTTTTGCCGACGATACTAAAATATGTAGGGTAATCAAGTCACATGTGGAGTCTCTTCAGAGCGATTTAAGTAAACTGGAAGTTTGGGCAATGAAATGGTGTATGAGGTTTAATGTGGAAAAATGTAAAGTTATGCACTTTGGGATTAAGAATAAACATGCAACCTGCCAGTTAAATGGGGAAATAATAGGGGAAACTGTATTAGAAAAGGATTTGGGGGTGGTCATTGATAGTAAATTTAGCGGCAACACACAATGTCAAAGTGCAGCAACAAAGGCAAATAAGGTGTTAGCATGAATAAAACGGGGAATAGAGACAAGGGATGAGAGCGTAATCCTGCCACTGTACAAATCATTGGTAAGGCCACATCTTGATTATTGTGTACAGTTCTGGGCATCACGCTATAAAAAAAAGATAGAACTTGAAAAGGTTCAGAGGTGAGCTACCAAATTGATTAAGGAGTTGGAGACACTGGACTATGAGGATAGGCTTTCTAGATTAGATATGTTTACACTACAAATGAAACGACTAAGAAGAGATATGATTAATATTTACAAATATATTAAGGGGCAATATGCGTAGCTATCAAGTGAGTTGTTTACTAAGAGACCTCTACATAGAACGCGCGAACACCTACTACGACTTGAGGAGAGAAACGTTCGTACTCAGCGCAGGAAGGGATTCTTCACTGTAAGGGCAATATGAATATGGAATACACTTGCCAGAGAAGGTTGTAATGACGGACTCAGTCAATGCGTTTAAAAATGGGTTAGATAAATTTCTAATGGAAAAAGATATACAAGGATATAGCCTTTAACCTTAATAGATTAGGGAATGCAATATAATTCAGGTTGAACTCGATGGACTACTAGTCTTTTTCAACCTCACCTACTATGTTACTATGTATATGATCTCCAAACTATTTAAATGAATTATTTCATTATGCATTGCTGTGCAGACAGTATTTAACATTTATATCAGTCCCTGCCCCATGGGACCTTACAGTCTAAAATCTCTAACCTACACATTTTAGTGTTCATTTTTGTCAGAAACCAATTAACATAGCATTATGTATTTGGAATATTGCAGGAAATTCACAAAAACAACATGCAAACTACACAAAGATAGGAGACCTGGTTGGGAATTGAACTTGTTACCACAGTGCTGTGAGGCAGTAATGCCAAGCACTATGTCACCATGCTTCCTTATATTTTATGATCTTCATCATGAAGCTCATAGAACATTCAAAGCATATGTAAGAATCACCTTAAACTCTGTCTATCATTTTCTAAAAGGCAATAGAGAAATGACAGCATCTGATTGGTTGCTATGGGCAACATCACCAATTTTCTGTTTTAGAAGCTTTAGTAAAATGTACCCCTTAGAATGTGACAACCTATTTCATATATGTTAACCAGCACTACACTATACTGTAGAGTAAGAAGGTAAAGACACATTTTAAACACATCACATCAATTTTAAAGTGCATGTTATCATGCACGTTTTCCTATTTCACAATAAATAAACTACTGGACATGATATTTTACAAAACCCTTATGTGGGTTTGTTAAAACTGTTGATCTGTAGTATATGTGCAAACGAGCCCTGATAAGACAGCTTGTGTCAAAAAAATGCTAAAAAAACAAAAAAACCTTCATAAAAATAAATGTCACTTCTGTACATTACTATATTGCACAAGTATAAAAATTGCATTTAAAGTCACCCCTATCTTTTTCCACGCTGCACCTATCATTCATCTCTTCATTAGATTTGTTTGCAAAGTTTAATAGTGACTGTAAGGGGAGAGCTGCATGTCTTCAAAGCTTACAATTTTCTAAACTTTTGCCAGCGGGATTTAAAAAATGCAATAATATTAAATTTAAAACCATTGCATTTAATATTATTGTAATTTTAAATCCTGTGGGCAAAACTGCCAAAAATGTGTGTAATTGATATCCCACTGCTTAGTAAATATAACTCTATGGGGTAAATGTATTAAAAGTTGTTATGGGGGAGAAGTGGTATAAGCGCACGTTATGGGCACTGATACCGCTTCTCCCCCATGTATTACAGCAGTGGTGCTTGCTCAGTGACCAGTGATCGCAAAAACGTGCTATAGAACATATTTTACCCGCTTTTGAGGTCCGGGGACTCACTTATCTAAAATGGGAGGGTCCCCGGGGACGCGTTCCACAGCAGCAAATCAGAGTGATCCTGTGCCTTTAAATAGAGGAGGTGGAGCCTTACCGCTCCTCTCCTGGTTACGTGCAGCGGCTTCACAGGGTCCTGACATGATGGCGCAGCTTCCTGGAACAGTGCGCAAGACCCCCAGGGAGGCTGCGGAAGATGGTGCGTCTCTGCATTTAAGGGGGATCCAACGGCTGGCAGGTGCGTGTATGTGCTGCTGTGTGAGCGCTGGTGACTGTATGTGCAGCGTGGATGGGGGAGGTGAGTGCCGGTGACTGTGTGTGTGCTGTGCGGTCAGAGCGTTGAGAGCTGGTTGCTGTGTATGTGCTGGGGGGGGGGCTTAGAGGTGAGCAGGTGCCTACATGTGTCACACTGGGCTCAGATGGACTGACCCTGTCAGTGGCCATCGCTGCAGCATCAGAGCAGGAGGACTGGAGCTGCTGCACTAAATGCAGAGCTGGATTATAGGAAAGGCAGACAGGGCTGTCGTCCAGGGCCCCCTACACGCCGGAAAACACTGACCAGTCCCCCTGTACCCTGGCCGGCTCTGAGTCCCAGCAGCACAGGAGGGAGTTTGTCTTTGAGATGGAGACTGCCTCCGTCTCTACAGTAAGCCCGCCCCCTAGTGTATATAATGCCGTGATTCGCAGGTGCATGGGGAAGGGGCGGAGCCTAACATCGTGAAGTGCCTGCACATCAGTGACCTGCTGTTACTGTAGCCCAACAGGTATTGTTTATCCAGCTTTATTCATCTCTCTTCCCCCTCACTGACACACTGTCTCGTCCCATCCCTCCCCCGCTTGGTCCCCCTGCCCCTGTCTTTCTGACTCTCCCTCTCTCTCTCCACCTCACTGACACCCTCTCAGTCTTCCTGACTTCTCCCTCTCTGGCTCCCTCACTGACACCCTCTCTTTCCCGTCTTCCCGACTTTCTCTCTCCACTTCACTGACACCCTCTCTCTCTCGCTTGGTCCCCCTCCCCTCTCTGTCTTCCAGACTCTCTCTCTCTGTCTCTCACTCCCTCCCGCCCTGACATCCTCTTTTCCTGTCTCTCTTGTTCCCCCCCTCTCGCTCTGTCTCCCTCCCTCTCTCTTGCTCACACCCCCTCCCTTTCTCTGTCTTCCTGACTTTCTCCCTCTCTCTTGTTCCCCCCTTCTCTATCTCAGGCTCTCTCCCTCTCTGACACACTTTATCTCTCTCACTTGTTCCTCTCTTTCTCTCCCTGACACCGTCTTAATCTCTCACCTTCTCCCTCTCTCTAATGATAGCAACAGTGTGCAGTCAGTTTTATTGGTGGGGGCCGCCACACCTTTGTTGCCTGGGACCCCCACTAGCCTTAATCCGGCCCTGACTACGTCAGTCATTTTCACTCCTCCCCTTGGCATCCCCACTGACATACGCGATGACTGTGGGGACCCCCTTCCCTCGCTGACACCTGCGATCACTGTGTATATATGCTCTACCTGGCGCAATGTGTGTGATGTAATTGGTACTATTATGTGGCCACACCCCTTACCCATGAAGCCACACATCTAAATTTTTGCGGCACGCACTGTCTATTCCTTGTGTGTGGTAGGGGGGCACCAAAATGTCTAGTTACAGCTTTGGTGCAAGTGACATGTATACTACACAGCCCAGCAGCATTGTCACCCCTTTCCAACACTTAAGTAGTGTCCACATCAAGTCCTTGTTTTTATATTTGAATAATTCATAAGGTTAATAAGATTAATAAGAATATTCACGCCGATGGGACCCAGAAAAGGACCCACTTTTTTTTGGGGCTCAGCGCGATCACTGGTGACGGGCGTATATTGGTGCTTCTATCTAAAAGATAGCATGCCAATATGCGGGGCCAATGTATGAACGGTCAGCAGCCCTGACCGTTCAGACACCTGCAGCTACTGCTATTGACAGCTGCAGGTGTCAAAGCCCATACACCACAGCAGGGACAACACTGCTCCAGGCGAGATCTTGCAAGAGTAGCAAGATCTCGCGCATGCCCAGAGTAGCCGGCCGCAGGGGAGACACAGGGCTCGTGGGACATGCAGAGTAGACACGTGCTGTAAACACAGGAGTGCCGGTAAGAGCTGATGAGAGTGGGGGAGAGCACATCACAAGAAGGATGATTTAACGCTCTCCCACATCAGCATGGGCAGGTGTCACACATTTTGCCAATGTGTTATGTGTGGTCCACACACATAACGAATGAAACAGGAACATGAATACATTTACACCTTATTTTTTGAATATGACTTAAGTAATTACTACTTTTTATGTAAAAACATCCCAGACTTGAATTCATGAAGCCTTGAAAACTCTTTGGAGGATATTTAATTACTCGTGAAGAAGCATCGGGAGTGAAAAACGGACGTTTTTCAGAATTGTTCCTGATGTTTCCTAGATTTTTTCCCCCCAGCATATCCAATTAGGTCACCCGAAAATAAAAAAAATCCTTTTCACCCGAAAACACAGGTTCAGTGAAACATGAGTGTTTTCGGTAGAAACAGCCCGTTTTAGGATGAAAACGAGGCTGTTTTCGAGATTTTCCTTTGCCTGCCTGAGGCAGGTGAAACAAAAGCCTTAGGGAGGGTAATTGAATGCCCCCCTTTGTGTGTTACTTTAGGAAAAGCAAACCATTCTACAGTATAGTAAACACTTATAAAGGGAGAAAGATTCATGCATTACAGGCTCATCTGCAATGTAAAGGTATATGCCTAAATGGAAAAATATATATTTTATTAAATCAAGCTGTACTACACAGTACAATATATGTATGCACTTTGGCTGCCCCCGGATTGCATTTAAATGAAAAAATGGCAGAATAATGAAGATTTATCAGCAGATGTTTTCAAAATGCAGGCTTCTATCAACAGCTCATAGTCTGTCAGGCAGACATCTGAAAGCAGTATTCAGACATTTAACAATCACTTGCAGGATATTATTTCTGATGCACATTTCCATTGCACAGCTATAGAACCTAACATATAACAAAACTGCCTCTTTCAGACATTAATTGTGACTGCTACAAGCAAAATAATGCACTGAAGCGCTTCCCGTTTACATTGACAAACGGGACAAGATGTAATGGAGCTGTGAGGAAAAATTTGTCCCAGAAGGTGCACTTAATAACTGAATAGCTCCAGACAGTAAACACATCTGGGTATCGACCCTTAATTAAATAGCTCAGGGCTAATTAAATCTCCCCTGAATTTGAAAGCAGCCAAGTTGTCAATGCAGGTAAAGGCATCTCCCAAACTACAGAGTGTCTGGCATGGGATCCCCAAAGCTTTGTTACTGGGGGAGGATGGATGGACTGAAATTTAACCTCTGACTGGACATATCCTTTAACTCCATAACTATTTTTTATTAACCACATAACTGATGTGGTCACATAGGGTGCTAAGGCAATTCTGCGCCCCATAATGCCTTGTGAAAGGCATTCTGGAGTGCATGGGCATTGGGGGGGGAAGGGGCTTTCAGCAATCACTGGAGGGATTTTTTCACTCCCCCTCTCCGGGGAAAGATGTTCATACATCTCATTGCTACTGCTTCGCCTTGGTAAAGAGGCGAAGCAGGAAAAGAAATACAGTCACGTTATGTATACATCCACTCCTAGATTCGATACGACTAAGCTACATTTATCATGTCAATATTCAAGTTGTCATGGTCGAACTGTTGATAAATAGTGTTTTACTTTGTAATGGCAACGGAAGCAGCTCCAGGGTTGTCTTACGGGTCCCGGTGGCCATGTGAAGCAGTTCAGGTGTCAATGTCTCAGCTGCAGTGTTATTCCTACTATCCCTCCCCTCCCCTGGTGCCTACCTATATGACCTCCCGGCCCTCCCTCCATAGCCTAACCCTAATCACTGTAGGCGGGCAGCATCTGCAGAATGTCAAAATTTCACATGGTGACAGTTCAGATATCCAAATTGTAAACATGTCAACATTCCACGGATATTGACCTGGCACTTGCCGGCAATTTAAACCATGTTGACTTTCTAGATATCCTTGATTCCAGATTACGGGAGACAATACCACCTTCTTAGGGATTGTACTACTACTACTGCAATTCTGCCTTTGATTCTTTTATCTTCTGAAATAACAAGAATTGCTTTGACTTTCAATGAAAACATCCCCAGCACAACCATAGATTCCTCGGGCTAGCTAGCTGGCTGCTGCTCTTACTTTGAAAATCAGTAAGACAGACTGACCTGAGTCAATTAACACACTTAGCTGATATGGCACCCATGAATTTGGAGGGTTGTTATAATTTGTAAAAAAACAAAACTGATAAAATGCAAGCTTTATGGTTGTTTAAGAGGATGCACAGATGGCCAGTGCTTAGTATGACTGCGCATGTATGGAACACAGGTGGCCAGTGCTTAGGCATGACCGCGCATGTATGGAACACAGGTGGCCAGTGCTTAGGCATGACCGCACATGTATGAAACACAGGTGGCCAGTGCTTAGGCATGACCGCACATGTATGAAACACAGGTGGCCAGTGCTTAGGCATGACCGCACATGTATGACACACAGGTGGCCAGTGCTTAGGCATGACCGCACATGTATGAAACACAGGTGGCCAGTGCTTAGGCATGACCGCACATGTATGAAACACAGGTGGCCAGTGCTTAGGCATGACCGCACATGTATGAAACACAGGTGGCCAGTGCTTAGGCATGACCGCACATGTATGACACACATGTGGCCAGTGCTTAGGCATGACCGCACATGTATGAAACACAGGTGGCCAGTGCTTAGGCATGACCGCACATGTATGAAACACAGGTGGCCAGTGCTTAGGCATGACCGCACATGTATGAAACACAGGTGGCAGTGCTTAGCATGACCGCACATGTATGAAACACAGGTGGCCAGTGCTTAGGCATGACCGCACATGTATGAAACACAGGTGGCAGTGCTTAGCATGACCGCACATGTATGAAACACAGGGGGCCAGTGTTTAGGCATGACTGCGCATGTATGGAACACAGGTGGCCAGTGCTTAGGCATGACCGCGCATGTATGGAACACAGGTGGACAGTGCTTAGGCATGACCGCGCATGTATGGAACACAGGTGGCCAGTGCTTAGGCATGACCGCGCTTGTATGGAACACAGGTGGCCAGTGGTTAGGCATGACCGCACATGTATGAAACACAGGTGGCCAGTGCTTAGCAAGATTGCGCATGTATGGAACACAGGGGGCCAGTGCTTAGGCATGACCGCACATGTATGAAACACAGGTGGCCAGTGCTTAGGCATGACCGCACATGTATGAAACACAGGTGGCAGTGCTTAGCATGACCGCACATGTATGAAACACAGGGGGCCAGTGTTTAGGCATGACTGCGCATGTATGGAACACAGGTGGCCAGTGCTTAGGCATGACCGCGCATGTATGGAACACAGGTGGACAGTGCTTAGGCATGACCACGCATGTATGGAACACAGGTGGCCAGTGCTTAGGCATGACCGCGCTTGTATGGAACACAGGTGGCCAGTGGTTAGGCATGACCGCACATGTATGAAACACAGGTGGCCAGTGCTTAGCAAGATTGCGCATGTATGGAACACAGGTGGCCAGTGCTTAGGCATGACCGCACATGTATGAAACACAGGTGGCCAGTGCTTAGGCATGACCGCACATGTATGAAACACAGGTGGCAGTGCTTAGCATGACCGCACATGTATGAAACACAGGGGGCCAGTGTTTAGGCATGACTGCGCATGTATGGAACACAGGTGGCCAGTGCTTAGGCATGACCGCGCATGTATGGAACACAGGTGGACAGTGCTTAGGCATGACCACGCATGTATGGAACACAGGTGGCCAGTGCTTAGGCATGACCGCGCTTGTATGGAACACAGGTGGCCAGTGGTTAGGCATGACCGCACATGTATGAAACACAGGTGGCCAGTGCTTAGCAAGATTGCGCATGTATGGAACACAGGTGGCCAGTGCTTAGGCATGACCGCACATGTATGAAACACAGGTGGCCAGTGCTTAGGCATGACCGCACATGTATGAAACACAGGTGGCAGTGCTTAGCATGACCGCACATGTATGAAACACAGGGGGCCAGTGTTTAGGCATGACTGCGCATGTATGGAACACAGGTGGCCAGTGCTTAGGCATGACCGCGCATGTATGGAACACAGGTGGACAGTGCTTAGGCATGACCACGCATGTATGGAACACAGGTGGCCAGTGCTTAGGCATGACCGCGCTTGTATGGAACACAGGTGGCCAGTGGTTAGGCATGACCGCACATGTATGAAACACAGGTGGCCAGTGCTTAGCAAGATTGCGCATGTATGGAACACAGGTGGCCAGTGCTAAGGCATGAGCGTGCATGTATGGAACACAGGTGGCCAGTGCTTAGACATGACCGCGCATGTATGGAACACAGGTGGCCAGTGCTTAGCATGACTGCACATATATGGAACACAGGCGGCCAGTGCTTAGCATGACTGCGCATGTATGGAACACAGGTGGCCAGTGCTTAGCATGACTGCGCATGTATGGAACACAGGCGGCCAGTACTTAGCATGACTGCGCGTGTATGGAACACAGGTGGCCAGTGCTTAGCATGACTGCGCATGTATGGAACACAGGTGGCCAGTGCTTAGCATGACTGCGCATGTATGGAACACAGGTGGCCAGTGCTTAGCATGAGGGCGCATGTATGGAACACAGGCGGCCAGTGCTTAGCATGACTGCGAATGTATGGAATACAGGTGGCCAGTGCTTAGCATCACTGCGCATGTATGGAACACAGGTGGCCAGTGCTTAGGAAGACTGTGCATGTATGGAACACAGGTGGCCATTGCTTAGCATGACTGCGCATTTATGGAACACAGGCGGCTATGCTTAGTATGACTGCGCATGTATGAAACACAGATGGCCAGTGCTTAGGCATGACTGCGCATGTATGAAACACAGGTGGCCAGTGCTTAGGCATGACTGCGCATGTATGAAACACAGGTGGCCAGTGCTTAGCATGACTGCGCATGTATGAAACACAGGTGGCCAGTGCTTAGCATGACTGCGCATGTATGAAACACAGGTGGCCAGTGCTTAGCATGACCACGCATGTATGAAACACAGGTGGCCAGTGCTTAGCATGACCACGCATGTATGAAACACAGGTGGCCAGTGCTTAGGCATGACTGTGTGTGTATGGAGCAAAGATGGTCAGTGCTTAGACTCGGAGTTAAAATTCTTACTCCATCTTGTCCTTGCCTTAAGTCCTGCCTGGCCAGTGAGGTTTTCCGGTCTTAAAATTGGTGTTTATACAGTTGGGACTTGTTTTGTATTAGTAGCTGTGCCGCCAAATCACAGAACCTAAATTTGGGACAGATTTTAAGATTAGACTAGTTCTATAATGCTGTAATAACATGAAATGGCACACATCTAACTGTATTTCCGAGTCCAATCATACTTTCAGAGTTCTATCCACTGAGACCATGGACACTGCAGGACCAGTGTTGCTCTTGTAGAAACCGGAACCTTCTTCAGACCACGTTCAAAAGCTTGCAGTTATTACACTAATTTAAAAGTCTGCATTTCAGTGAACGAAAACCAGCACCTTAAAAAGATGCAGTCGTCGTGTCGACCATCACAGTGTCGAGAATTATGATGTTGACATGGGACATGTCAATATGCAAAATGCTAAAATGATCACAATGCAGATATGCTGCGAAAGGGGAGGTTGGGGTTAGGCTGTTAGGACTTCAACAAGTATGAGAGGTAACCTTATAGTTAATGTGGATATAAAAGGATGAAGGGGAAACTACAATAAACTACAAAACATTTTAAACGATATATTACTGAATATTCATTGTTTATCGCAATTGCATTTTACGGCGTGTTCGATTTTTTACTTATTAATATCCTTTTCATCTGGATTTGTCCAGTATTGAAGTGGGTAGGAAAAGAACACTGGAATGTTCACCTCAACAGTGACCTATTCACTCATGTGAAATTGTGAAGTTAAGTCAGCATGTGACAGGGGAGTGTGATATTGTCACAAGGGAAATAGGGCAAGTGGGAAGCCACAGACCGATGAACAGTGCAAGGCATAGTAGGTCTCCAATGACACGGAGCACTGACGGGAGTCTCTTTGTGCTTATTATGGTGCCCGAGTTCCTCTTATGTAATATTCTAGCAGAGTTGCAGATCCCATTTGTTAACAGGAGGTTAAAATATTAATATAATATTAAATGTAACAAAATACCTATATTTTAAAAAGACAACTGGAATAATAAATCTAACAGTTATTTTTCCAGACATAATTTATAGGTTGCTATCTCCAAAGGACACTGAAATTCTGTATAAATACTTTACTTGAAATATGAGAGCACTGCAGCAATCATTCGCTTGCTGGCTTAGGAGACTTGTATAACAAATTCATACAGAAAAATAAGGGATATTATCACATTACGAATACAATAATAATGCATAATGATAATTAACAGTATGATTAATGCATAGTTTAATTAGAGGGGTGCAGAAAACCCCTCTAATTGCAAGTTGGTTATAATTTGCCACATGTAGGCAAGTTATGCTGCTTGCTCTACTAAGGCAAAACTTAATAACCACTGACATAAATAGATCAGTGTCAGTCAAAGGCAAATTAAACAGGGTACCATATTTACTTAGCGTTACTAATCTGGATACTTCAATCAAAGCACCTGCCTCCCAACCCAAAAAGGATTAAATTAAACTACAACTATTGGCTGAGGATGGGGGACAGCACAGCCGGTCTGGGCCCCTTAGACAAGTCCAGGTCCAGATAATTAGTAACCCCCCAGCTCAGTTTACAAGTAGATAACTACTTTTAGACAACCCTCCTTAGGATATCATGCCCTATTATTCTTTGGGATATTTTACATTAGAATTGAAAGTAAGTCATTACCATCTCATTGTCATATTGACGATAATGAGGAGATGGGCTTTCTTGGTTTTATCCCTGTAATTCCAAAGCAGTTTATAAATGAGGTGAGTATACATCTTTAATAAAGTTACAGGTTATTTATAGCATGAACCAGAAGAGCAAAAACAAACAAGGACCCTTGCCAAATCTTCCAGCACTTAGCATGCAAATAGTATAGTTCCCATGCTTATTATTGCTCAGCCAAGGGGGGTATTCAATTAGCAGCTGGATTTAACCTGCGACTAATTGCCTGTAAAATCCCTGCGACATGGGAAAAGGCTATTCAATTAAATGGCCTTTTTTCCACGCTGTAAAATTGATTCTACGTAAACTGAGGAATCAATGGGGATTTTTCCCGCATACGCATACGACCAGATTTTGTATTTTTTCTTAAGCAGACTTTACCTTGCAGTTCAGTCCGCCTGCAGGGACCCGTGCACAGGATATTCACCACTAACTGAATACCTCTGGAACGGCAATTAGCAGCAGGGATTGAATACCTCCATAATGGTCGTGTGAGGGACTTTTTCGGATAGTATACCTAAAAAAAAAACACCCTGTGTCGCAAAAAAAAAACCCTGTGTGGCAACAACAGGTAGTGTTACAGTTTTATGTGGGGAGAGGGATTCCTCTAATTCTTGTAGCTTGGTAGAGAATTGTCAGACTGACTGGTGGAAGTGATTTGTTTTCACATAAAGATTACCAGTTTTCTTTACATTTCATACATTTAGGCATTGCACTGTCTTTAGCTTTATTTGTTAGTATCTAAACCAGGCATGTCAGACTCGTGACCCTCCAGCTGTTGTGAAACTACAAGTCCCAGCGTGCTTTGCCAACATACCTTCCACTAATTAGCTGGTAAAGCATGCTGGGACTTGTAGTTTCACAACAGCTGGATGACCATGAGTTTGACATGCCTGATCTAAACTCTTAAAATGCAGAAAATGTTTATTAAGTTTAATTTTCAGTGCACTGAAGTAATTTTTTCCACGTTGCACATTTTTTCACATATTTATAGGACAAAAAAAGAATCTGCCCTTGAAGGCAAATTCTCAGACAGCGTACTGTATGGCCATTGCATAGTCAAAACAATATAGCCTATCCAATTGAGCAACTAGCTGAGGCTGAACCTCAATAACACATACAAATCATACATGTGGTTAGGATTCATTCTAGTGAATCAACAGATGGAATCTCTTGAAATGGCATGCTGTTATTTTAAATGTGACAAGAGACAGCTACAGTATGCTCAAACAGGGTATCTCAGTGTATCACAGATTCACTTCCTGAGCTTTTCTTACCTTCATTTCCAGTATCTTCTGAAAAGTCTCTGTGTTACAATCAGCCAGCAGTTTGATGTAATTATCCACAAACACAACAGAAGGTTCATGAGGCGCCATCACTACCTAAAGAGTCAGGAAACAAGCAGAGTTACATATGTTAACACATAAGCATTCCAAATGGTGTTCTCATATTATCTCCTTAAAAGAGACAAGGTGAGACAAACAATAAAATTAAATTATCACAGTTGACAGACACGTCTTTCACAGTCCCATCTTGAGCTGCAGCATCATGGTTAGCCATCCACTTGTCTATTAGTCTATACATCTGAATATATTGCATTTCTATGTATTAAAGCTGCAGAATTATCAGTCAAGCGCTGCAGAAGGGTGACAGACAGTATAATTTTTTTTTTTTAAATCTATTTGGTTATTTCAGACTATTATTTAGAACAATTATACAAAGACGCTCATATGTATTGCAAGCTATTTACTCACAAAAATTATAATGTAAGCAGATGTAAGAGAAATGAAAATATAAAACCACTATCCACTCCTAGGTGGTGCTTTTTTGAACTATTGCCAAAGCGCCTCACTGTGAACATAGTATCAGCATGAGAGAATATTTGGTACTATACTGCATTCACCAAATTAGAGAATTGCAGACAAGTACCATTTTGCCCATAGCAAACCATCACATACTACCTATTATTTATCTAGAACATTTTATAAAAAGACAGAATCTGACTGGTTGCTATGGGTAACATCTCCAACTGTCCTCTTTAGATGGTTTGATAACTTCCCTATTAACGTGTGTTGCTTAATGTCACATAAAAATCTTTTTCAGAGAAAGTAGTCATTAATGACAAATAGCATCTTTAATTGCTCTTTAGGTACAACGGATTTTGTACAGTCTGTGCTCCTCTCCTCCTATGTGAACATTAGTGTATTAGTAATTGCTGGTAAGCGGCCTATTAATCACTATTGACACTAATCCACATCGATGGAAAACAAAGTTCCTTCTACAGTAGGTATTTCATAATTTAGTGTTCCCTGCATTCTTATTTATTAAATTAACATTTGCCCCTTTATGTCTTTTTACTGATTAGTTTTCTAGCATCAGAACAATTGTTTTTTAATTATTTCTAGACAAACATTAATTTGATTCCTGTGTGTAGCCAGAAGTTACACCCGCAACTAGCACTAACACCCTTAGGACCTAATTCAGTAAGGATTGTATTTGCAAAGCTGCCCGCAGTTGTTTTGCAAATGCAATCCTTAGCAAAGCAAATGCAGGAAGAAGTGCACAACACCTCCTTCCTGTATTTGCGATCTCTAAATTGCGATGTGATCACAGTCCTGGATGAACATAGCGACCATCGGTTGCGATATTTATGCGAGACTGAAGGCTGAGTAAGCCTTAGCTTACCTCTGCCTGTCAATCAGGCAGAGGCGTTCACATCCCTGCGATGTGATCGCAGGACCCCTCCTGCACATACGCAGAAGGGGTCCTGCACATGCAGAGTTTCCCGACCATCAGGAAACTCTGCGCGCATGGACAATTGCGATGCAACCTGAATCAGGCGCTTTGTCAAGCAAAAATCGTATATGTGTGAAAATTGGAGCATTAAACAATATTTGGACTTACAGGTTATGATAAAATAATATGTCCTCCAACATAAAAATCAGTTACATTTTACAACAATGTAACAATCAGCTCAACTGGATGTCCGAGCTACACAGGGTTTCAATAAAAAAATCTTAGGGGGGGTCAATCAAATTAGGCTAAATTTTCCGGCACACGGGAGTAAGTGCAGCACTTTACGGCAGCCCGAATTCGCATAAAAAAAACTACAAGTGATAGCTACACAAACCACATCTGAATTAGCCCCTGCATGCGCATGTCACAGTGGTACTAGAGGATTTAATTTGTATCTATTTTGTATACTGATTTTATTATATGTTTTAATCTGAATATTAAATGTTTGAATGCCAATAAAAAATTCAGATGACAAACTGTGTCTACTTGTCCAACGTTTCAGTCTGGCATGGCAACCATTCAATGTACAGTATAAAAACATTCAGACATGGTTCAAAACAAACACCAGAAGGCAAAGTATACAATCTAAGGGACTTTGTCCATGGAATGATTGTTGGTACCAAACTGTAAGAAACTTCTGATCTCCTGGGATTTTTATGTAAAGGGATAAATTTAGTAAAGCACAGATTGGTGACGTTGCCCATAGCAACCAATCACACCATGTCTATCATTTCTTTATTGCCTTTTAGAAAATGACAGACCGCATCCGATAGGTTGCTAGGGGCAACATCACCAATTCTCTGTTTTATAAGCTTTAGTAAATTTACCCCATACAGTCTAGAGTTTTCAGGAAACACTCAATGAGCATCAGTTCTGTGGCCCAATTGCCTTGTTAATGAGAGAAGTAATTGACCAGGCTGGTGTTCAAGCAGACTGTAACCTTTAGTTATAACAGTGGTAGTAGGCAATTCTAAACTTACAGCACAGGGTTCAATTCCTGTCACAATGGGCACAGGATCACTAAAACTGGGCAGCTGAAGGATGGAAGAACATCTCCTGGCCTTATGAAACTCAATTTTTACTGCAACATACAGATGGCAAAGTCAGAATCTGACGTAAACATGAATCCTTGGATCCATCCCGTCTTGTTTCAATGGTTCAAGCAGGTGGTGGGGTTTGAGTACTGGCATGGAGAATGTTGCTTGGCACACATTTGGCTCTTTAATACCAGTTAAGAATCATTTAAATGCCGCAGTTTACCTGATTATTGATGCAGATTATGTGCATCCCTTCTAAAGGCTACTTCCAACAGCATAACTCCTCATGTTACAAAGCACACATAGGGCAAAATACTAAGTGGTGGTTTTGGTGTAATTTAGAATCCACCAGTAACTGCCATCAATTGACGGCAGTGTCAATGTTTAAATGATAGCATTTACTAACCAGCAGTTATTGGTGTCTAAACTAAAACCCTGTCAATCCCCGGCATTTTCTAAATGACAAACCGCCGTGGCGCATTCTATTCCACAGTGGTTTCTCTTGCAAACCACTGTAAAATAGACGCTAAACAATAGATAATAGACAAGCACTGCACAGACCACTATGATCTGTGCAGGCTATATTATTTGTAAATGGATTCACATTGTTTTAAAAAAAATAAAAAATCTTTTAAATAATGCATTTGGTCCAACCCTAAACCAACAACCAGCCCTGGACCTCTAAGTCTGGTCTGGTATTGGAAAATAAGGGGGAAAAAATAGGATTTTGGTACTTACCAGGTAAATCCTTTTCTTTTAATCCATAGGGGGCACTGGAGTACTCTTGGGATATGGACGGTGTTAGCAAGGACAGGCACTGAATATTTAAATTTCAGTAACTCTCCTCCCTTCCATACTCCCAGAATACCTCAGTGTTTTTTCCTGAGGCGAACAGGAGCGATAGAGAGGATGAACAATGGAGAATTACCTATAACATTATAACGTAACGGACAACAATAAAGTTGACACATAACGTAACTGACAACTAAACAGTTGACACCATAACTGATAGAACTTGATAATTTGAACCAGTCGGTGAGAGTGTGTTACCATAAGATCCCCTGAACTTACCACAAACCAGGTAAAACTGCTCTGGGTGGGCGTCCAGTGCCCCCTATGGATTCAAAGAAAAGGATTTACCTGGTAAGTACCAAAATCCTATTTTCTTTTTCATCCACTAGGGGTCACTGGAGTACTCTTGGGACGTACCAAAGTTTCCCCCGTGGGCGGGAGAGCTGTTTGGCACCTGTAATACTAGGCGGCCAAAGCTAGATGCTGATGCCGCAACCGTATCAAACTTGTAAAAGCGCACAAACGGGTGCACTGATGACCATGTAGCCGCATGGCAAAGCTGCGTCGTAGACGCCCCACAACCAGCTGCCCATGAAGTTCCCACAGAACGTGTGGAATGAGCTGTTACTGATGTAGGCGGCTGTAACCTAGCATGAAGGTAAGCCTGACGTATGGTCAGTTTTATCCATCTGGATAAGGTCTGCTTAGAAGCTGGCCAACCCATCTTGGCAGCATCATAGAGAACAAACAACGTATCCGTCTTACGAACTGTAGACGTTCGGGATACATAAATGCGTAATGCGCGTACCACATCCAAAGTTCTAGAATTTCCTGTTAACACAGGAACTACTATTGGTTGATTGATGTGAAAAGATGACACTACCTTTGGTAAGAAAGCGGGATTCATCCAAAGTTCCGCTCTGTCATCATGAAACACCAAATACGGTGGCTTGCATGACAAGGCACCCAAATCTGAAACACGCCTTGCCGAAGCTAAGGCTAGTAGAAACATTGTTTTCTAAGTGAGAAACTTAATATCCACTTGTTGTAAGGGTTCAAAATATGAAGACTGTAAGAAAACTAAAACCAGATTCAAGTCCCATGGCGCTGTAGGTGGAATGAATGGAGGCTGTACTGTGAGGACACCTTGCAGAAAGGTGTGTACAGACGGCAACAGAGCCTTTGAAAGTAAATTGACAAAGCAGATACCTGCACCTTTAGTGTAGATAAACGCAGTCCTCCATCTAACCCCGTCTGTAGAAATAACAAAAGACGGGATAACTTGAAAGATGATGTCGGAAACTTCCGAGCTTCACACCAACCTATATAGGCACGTCAAATTCTGTAATAATGAGCTGCCGTATCTGGCTTCCTAGCACGTAATCATGGTTGGTATAACCGATTCTTAAGAGGGCGGTCTCAACAGCCACCCCGTCAAACGCAGCCGCGCTAAATTGGGGTAAAGGAACGGACCCTGTTGTAACAGGTCCGGACGTAGTGGGAGCGGCCAAGGATCGTCTACGAGTAGACCGCGGAGATCCGAGAACCAAGCTCTCCGAGGCCAATGAGGCGCCACTAGTATGACTGTGGCGGACTCTCTTTTGATCCGTTTTAGCAACAGAGGGAGCAGCGGAAACGGTGGAAACGGGTACACGAGGCTGTACGGCCACGCGATTGTGAGAGCATCCACCGCCACTGCCTTTGGATCTCTCGTTCTGGACACATACTGGGGCGTTTGATGATTGTGGCGAGATGCCAGCAGGTCCCCTTGAGGGTAACCCCACCTTCGGACCAACATGTGAAACACTTCTGGATTTAATACCCATTCTCCTGGATGAAAAAATCCCGACGGCTGAGATAATCCGCCTCCCAGTTGTCCACTCCCGGAATGAACACTGGCGACAATATCACTTGGTGATGCTCAGCCCAATTGAGGATTCGAGCTACTTCCCACATGGCCATGCGGCTTCTCATTCCTCCTTGTGTACGCGACCGCCGTCGCATTGTCTGACTGCACCTGGACAGTCTGAGACCGAAGCATGTGCACTGCTTGTTGTAGCGCATTGTAAATTGCCCGGAGTTCCAGGACATTTATAGACAGCAATCTTTCGTGATCCGCCCATAGACCCTGGAGCTGATAATTTTGAACTACAGCTCCCCAACCTCTGAGACTCGCGTCTGTCGTTAGAATTATCCAATTCCAGACGCCGAACCGTTTTCCTGCGGTTAGATTGTGTACTTTGAACCCCAAAGTAGAGATACTCTGGGCCGTGGCGACAACCTCACCCTGTGGTGAATCTGCAGACGCGAGCCCGACCACTGTGCGAGCACATCCAGTTGAAAAGGGCGTGAGTGAAATCTTCCGAACTGAAGCGATTTGAAAGCCGCCATCATTGTGCCTAAGAGGCGAATGCACAAATGTACCCTTTTCTGTGCGTGGCTTGAGCACTCAGTGTACCAGATGACGAATAATCTGTACTCTTTGGTTTACCGTATTGAGACGGAAGTAGATGTGATCTCTTGAAGTTGACAATCTAACCCTGCTGAACTAGTACAGTGTACGTTAGCAACGCATGTTGGAGGAGCCTCTGTTGAGACGGAGCTTTGATGAGCAGATCGTCCAAGTACGGAACTATTATCACTCCCAGGGATCTCAGGGAGCTATCATCACAGACATCACTTTTGTGAATAACCGAGGCGCTGACGAGAGGCCAAACGGCAGAGCCTGAAATTGGTAATGGGTTTGCCGTACCGCAAACCTTAAGTACCTCTGATGCGGTGGCCAAATTGGAATGTGTAAGTACGCATTCTTGAGATCCAGCGCTATCATGAATTCCTGTGGCTCTAAACCTGCAAGTATGGACCGCAGGGATTCCATCTTGAATCTGTAGTAAGTGACGTACTGATTGAGACCCTTGAAGTTCAATATTGGTCTGACCGAGCCATCCGGCTTTGGTCCTACAAAAAGACTGGAACAATAACCCTGACTTTGTTGGAGAACAGGGACCTGAATCAAAACTGCTGAATCCAGCAGAGACTGAATGGCAATGTGAAAAACCGCCTTCTTATCTTCCGACACAGGCAGTCCTGACTTGAAAAACCACAGTGATGGGAGACAGTCGAACTCTATTGTGTAACCTTTTAACACTAAATTGCGGATCCACCCATCCGTGGATGTCTGGAACCACACCAAATGGAACGTATGAAGGCGTGCCCCCACAACTGGAGATCCGAGATGGTCTGGAAGGCGGCCATCATGCCAATGGCTTGTCGGTGACCTTAGCGTTTTGACGACGGGTGGTGGTTTGTTTAAAACCACGTCCTCTGCCTCGTCCACCAGGTGGGGTTGGTCGTCTACCACAGCCTCGAAAAGGCTGAGGTCTAAAGGATTTGAACGCTGGTCCAGAGTATATCTGAAAATCCATTTGTCCAATTCAGGATCAAACAACTTCCGCGTAAGGTAATGCTTCTCTCGACCTTTGCCTCCGCCTGCCAAGGACGCAGTCAGAGCGCTTGTTGTGCCGCAACTAGTGACGATGAAAGGCGAGAACTGACTAGTCAGACGTCCGTAGAAGCTGTACGTAGATAATCAGCAGCTTCGCAGATTCGATCAGCGAGAAGTATAAGGTGGTCGTCTTGTAGTGCGGACCGGAGTCCTGTTATCCATCCAAGCAGCGCCGTAGTTACCCAAATGCCAACCAAACGCGGTCGAAGCAACACCCCTGCTGCTGAATACATCGACTTTAGCATAGCTCCCATGGAGATGTCACTGACTCTGGAAACGGGTAACTAGACTTAAATCGGCGAGGTTTAGAAACCTGTGTATCAGGATTCTATATTAACATCTTATTTAGAGATTCCGAGAAAAAAATAAGAAACACACTGGCATAGAATCGTCAGGGCTGCAACATAGCAGAAACTGGGAATTTATAAGGCAAATGATAACTATCTTTGCAAAATCAGAGATGAAATGGGAGTATAAAATATACTGTGCATGTGGTAGAACCCTCTGGGAACCCACCCTTACAGACATTGCAGTGAAACTACGGTTTCGTTTTTTGCTGGTGACTTACTCATCATGTAACCAGACAAATTCCACCTCAGTAAAATTACTAAAATGTATATGGACAAAGTGCAGTGCACATGGGCAGACTATAAGAAACCTGATCCAAAAATTCCTACTAACACCCCTGCACCATCCGGTGGAGCAGTGTTGTAGGACAGGAACGTTCTGGAAAAGAAACAGAAAGTATGATTAAAATGGCCTCCAGCCATGTGCTTATAGTCAAAGAACATAGAGCATATTTTCTTACGTGACCATTTTATATACATTTTCTATGGTATAATAAGTGCTTGTGCATATATAACACAATGCAGCCTTTTGTTTAGCAGAGGCTGTCTATTGCTGCTGCTGTGGCATAATCCCCCCCCCACCTGCAGCTGTGCTGCATGTAATAGGGACAGGGAAAACTCCTGACTGCCCAGCATGGGCCCACTAGCTACTAGAGGGCTGTTTTATAGGGACAGACCGCGGCAGCAGTGTGCACTGACCGCGGTCTGAGTGATCAGAGGCGGCGGCATCTCCCCCCCCCCCTGCTTCCCCCCTTATCGTGTGCAGGGAGCGCTGGCAGCGACTGTTACGCTGAGCTGCCGGCCTTTACAGAGACACACCGCGGCAGCAGTGAACGCTGTCCGCGGTCTGAGTGAGCAGAGACGCCGGCAGCTTCTTTCCCCTAAGTGACGGAGCCTCCGGCCGTTACAGGGACAGACCGAGGCAGCACTGAACGCTGTCCGCGGTCTGATTGTGTACAACAGGCAGGGAGCGCTGACAACGGCGCTTGTAGCGGCCATTCAGCGCGTCCCTCTGAGCGGCGGCCGGGAGTAGGGGAGCGGCGTGGGGAGCTTTATCAGAGGTGGCGGGGAGCAAAGTAGCGGGACCTGAGAGTGAGGCAACGCACATAGCAATCCCCCCACCCGGCGGGGCGCCAGCGTGAGCTGACCGCCCCGGTCATAAATACCTGTGATCCTGTGCTCAGACGGGGCTTCTTTAGCAAGCTCCGTTCTGTAGTCTCAGCTGATGGTAGCTGACCTGTGCTCTTGGGCTCTGACGGGGCTTCTGCAGCAAGCTCCGTCCAGTCCTTTCTGCAGCCTCAGCTGAAGTTAGCTGAGCTGCTTGTGGCTGTGAGGGGGCTCCTATTGTGAGGCCCGACACGCCAAGAGCTGCACGCAGCAGCTTCTGTAATCCCGGACCCATAGCTTTTGTGTAAGCCAGGAAGGGATTCTAAACAGAAAAATAGTATAAAAAAATAAAAACAAAAATATCTAAAAGTAAAATATGTATGTCCCCCTCTGGAGGTCCACACTTGTGCTTCCTATCCATGTGAGCACCGAAAAAACACTGAGGTATTCTGGGAGTATGGAAGGGAGGAGAGTTACTGAAATTTAAAAATTCAGTGCCTGTCCTTGCTAACACCGTCCATATCCCAAGAGTACTCCAGTGACCCCTAGTGGATGAAAAAAAAACTGGGATTGGCTTACTGGTGGTCGGGATTCCGACCGCCATATTGCCGGCGCGCTTGGGGTTGGGGGAGCGCAACGAAGCCCCTTGCGGGCTTGCTGCGCTCGCCACAGGTTCTATTACCACTCTATGTGTGTCGTGGATACCTATGAGTAGGAATCGTCCCTGTTAGTCGGCAAGCTGACTGTCAGGATTTCCAGGGTTCGATATACTGACTGGCGGGATCCCAACTGCTGGTAACATGATTACATCCCGTCTTCACACCCTGGTATCGTCCGCCCTTGGCACAAAGAGCCTTATGTGTAAAATGCGTCTGAATCACCAAGGCAAGAGGCGCAGAATGTCATGTGCGAAAACTGAATTAAAAAAGCAAGCTGCAGCTGGTGTTTATATCCAAATCCAAAAGATATCCCCGGTTTATATGTCATCACTATAAACATTAGAAGCTAGGGCTGGATTAAGGTTTGTTGGGGCTCCATGGTAACTGATTTATAGGGGCCCCTACCAATAAAATTGTATTATGCCACACAGGACCCCAATTACGCACATTAAGCCATAGTGCCTCCAGTATAAACATTATGCCAAACTGTGCGCCCAGTGTACAGTACCTCGCAGTATACCACAGAGAACCCACAGTATGCCACACAGTGTCCCCAGTATTATTATGCACCACAATGCCACACTGGTTATTAATACTTCACTGCTCTCAGGGGTAGACATCATGTTGTCTTATCCAGCTGGAGGATAAAGCAGTGTGCCATGCGCATATTCTCTAATACAGTAGGTACTCCGGCCACACTACTTTGGCCCACAGGGCAGCAGCATTACTGAGTAGGACAGTAGCTGTGTTGCCCCATGGCATCTTGTCATGAGCTACTGTACACTCTCCTTGCTATGGCACTGCCGCTCTGTTTGCACTATGCATTCAGAAGCAGCAGCACAGGCTGTGATTAGCAGGGAGGGCTTCCTATGGGAAGCCAATGCACGTGGCAGATTTTACTGGGGGGGGGGGGATGCTGTAGGACGGTAGAATCAGTCACTAGTTAATACTAACACCAAGGCATCACAAAGATGTTCAAGAGAGAGTATACAGAGTTTAACTAGGGAAAGTAAACAGGACTAGCCAAAGGAGCCCTAAGGCCACAATAGCAGTTATGATTTTAAGCCTCATGAACAAGGAGCACTTTGGACTACTGAAAGAGTAGCTCTGTGGTTGTGGAGTATTAAAGGTTTGTATCCACATAATGTACTGTACATGTACACGGTATCTATTAACCCTTGTAATTCTCAATTTGTTAAATTCTTTCATTCTAATTTTCTATGCTGACCAATTCATGATATCCATATACATCCATATACACATTACCTTTTCCCCCTACAATTACTGTATGTGTCACACTGTGCATCAGCTCTGTCACAGAGATTCTTCACTTATGTCATATAAAAGGGCTAAGGCTGAATCTGTTTGACGGAAACTTGCCCAGCCCCTAAGCAAACATGCCGACACCTTATGATCTTGTAAACATCCCTTTCCCAAACTAGCTGGAAACACTGAAAATAAGAAGATCCAGTAATAATAAAAAAGCATCCTAAAGACATGCACTAAGGTTCCTACTCACTTTCAACATGTTGGTCAACACATTCACATCACCTATACCCAAATAAACTACTCACGTAAGCAATTCTCATAAAGTACTTCACATAGCCAAGTCCCCTTTATATATACAATTAAGACAAGTAGAACAGAATATAGTAACAACTTAAGCAGGGGATGTGAGTGCCTTTTGTGAGGGTTCTTGGCACTTTAAATGTGGCAGACTGGATGATCAGAATGCTTATGACCAACTTCATTTCTGGGCTGAAGGCCCAACCTACACTTGGAATGTGCAATGCAAAAGCTGCCAGCAGACTGAAAAGTTTCCAGAAAACCCCAAAGAGCATTCCAGCTCCCTGGGGAGATCTTGTGGTCTCGGGATGGACACAAAACCTCTACACAGCATTTCACTGCCAGCTTCAATATGTACTGTAGTAATGTACACTTCATTCACAAGAATATATTATATGGACACAAAAAAAATGGACATATGTATTACATATTGAATTAATGGCTGGATTGAAAGTTTACCGTGCAATGAAAAGGGTGGGAGATTTGGAGTTTTACATCCAGAGCTAGTGTATTCAATTGCAACCCCTTTTTTTCATGCGGCTAATGCACATTAACCCATAGGTTCTGGGATAAGAACATGGAGCTATAGGTTAACGGATTTGTGGCACCTACAATAATGGCACTTATGTATTTTTGTTTGGGCATGGCGCGGGTTGTAATTGAATGGCCTCAGCCACTACATTAGCCTGCGGTTAATTACTACAGCTAATTGAAACCATCTCTAAGTGTCCATAAGGCCTGAATCAAAGGAGTACGCAGTTACATGTGCAGCTGCGATTTTGTACGCAGACTTGCGAAAACATGCTAATGACTCAGACGCCGTCTTGTGCATAGAGACACCCACTGCTGGCGTCTCACATTCACTGCTTCATACAAAATTAAGAATATCTGTCACACTGTCAAACCTCTGAGCAACCGTATGCTGCCTCAGAATGAGTATCTAACTTAAGACGCTTGGGCCTCACTAGCTGCGTATGAATTTGCAGTGGCCGACTATGGCACACACACAAAATGGTCCCGATATACCTGTGTTTATCTAGCCATACTCCATTACCACCCCCAAATGCTGACTACCTGTCACTCACTTTGAGATTAAATCCCTTAAATGCTAATCCATCGGCGGAGGGTGTGCATTACAGCTTTGGTGCATGGATACTTGCAAAACACTGCTCCACTGCATTCACTGCATGACACGTTATTAATAAGGTAATGGTAATCAACACTGCTACGGTTGCACTGTAAAACAAGAACCTAAGGGCCTGATTCATGTTTGTAAGTAAAGCAAAAAAAGAAACAACTGGGCAAAACTAGGGCTAGAGAGCATGGTGTCAATTTTCGCAAACGATACCAAATTGTGTAAGGTTATAAATACGGAGGGAGATGCTGAGTCTCTTCAGAACGACTTAACTAAACTGGAAGCATGGGCAGCAAAATGGAGAATGAGATTCAACAGACAAGTGTAATGCACTGTGGGGGCAAGACCAAAAATTACACCTACATACTAAAAGGGGGACTATGAGGGGATTCTTTACTGGAAAAAGACTTAGGGGTTCACATAGATAACAAATTAAGTAGCAGTACCCAAAGTAGGAGTGCAGCAAAGAAGGCAAACAAGGTATTAGCATGCATAAAGCAGGGAATTGATGCAAGGGATGAGAGTACTATACTCCCGTTATATAAATCACTTTTGAGGCCACATCTTGAATACTGTGTGCAATTTTGGGCACCATACTACAAAAAGGATATCCTGGAACTAGAAAAGGTTCAGAGGCGGGCGACCAAACTAATCAAGGGCATGGAGACGCTGGAATACGAGGAAAGGCTTGCAAGGCTAGGCATGTTTGCATTGGAAAAGAGGAGACTAAGAGGGGACATGATAAACATCTAGAAATATATAAGGGGTCAATACACAGAGCTTGCGAGGGACCTGTTTTCTATAAGATCAGCACAGAGAACACGTGGTCACTCGCTTAGGTTAGAGGAGTTTCCGCACATTGAGGCAAAAAGGTTTTTTCACAGTAAGGACAATACGTGTTTGGAATTCCCTGCCTGAGAGAATAGTAACTACGGACTCAGTCAACACCTTTAAGAATGGGTTAGATAAATTCCTATTGGATAAAGATATCCAGGTTTATGGTGCGTAGTCACGCATTAAAGTTAATATAACTAGTCCTAACATAAACATAACTAGTTCTATAATAAGACTGCATAGGAGACCACAAATAGGTTGAACTCGATGGACAATTGTCTTTTTTCAACCTATGTTACAAAACCATGTTGCAAAGAGACTTAGAATTAGGGTGTGTTAAAGATTCAATCTAAATTGCAGTATAAAAATAAAGTTGTCTAACATTTGTGGGCTACATGCAAAAGCAGCCAGTCTTTACCCTGCACAGAAACAAAATATAACCCACCCAAATATAAAATTCTCTACACGTTACATCTGCCCCACCTGCATTGCAACACGGTTTTGCTCAGCTGCTTGCTTTTTGCTTTACGAACAAACATGAATCAGGCCCTAAGTCTACGCGACTCTTCATTACTTAGGGGCATATCCAATTGGTTGCGACACGAGAAAGTGCGGAGAGTCGCTGGGATTTTGTGATCCAACTGGCCACAAGAATTTTAGCAGCAGCAATTTCTATATTATTCAGTGTGCCATCTTGTAGCCCCAGAGCAGGAGCAAAGTCTGGGAAAATAGCCATTTTAAGGAAGAAATGTCAGGACTTTGTTCAGAACACCCCCCTCCCACGCCCACCTTAGGTTAAGGTAATAATTACATGCAATTATTGATGTGAAATTCTGCAAAGTGCAGAATAATAGTTTAAAAGATGTGAGGACAGACATATGGGGGTGTATGGATGGAACAGGCATCTTTAACACTACAGGTGAAAATTACTGGTGCTTTTTCTTAAGTGGCTCAAAAAGGACTAAAATGAACACCCCAAATATTCTTATGCACTCCAAATATATTTTCATTTGGCACAATAATAGATAGCTTTAAATGTTAACATATATTAAATTGCCTATTTTTCAGATTATAGGCTGATTTCCAAATTTTTCATTTACTGTGGGCTTTTGCAGAAAAAAGTTATTGTGTCCAATTATCTACCGTTGGATAACAAAATAATTGTACAGTAGAGTGCACATAGCCGCATTAATTGGAAATTAGGCGCGACTAGTGCGTTAATTTTTGCCACAAAAATATTGCACCCAAATGGATATGACCCGTATTGTTTAAATAATAAAATTATTCAATAAACATAAAGTTCTGCACAATGATTAAAACAGAATAATGTTGTGTCTTCTTCAAGTACATACTTTTCAGAGGCCTAGTTTTCCTATCTAAACATATACATCACTAACGGATACATAGGGGTAAATTTACTAAGATGGGAGTTCTATTTAAGATGGGATGTTGCCCATAGCAACCAATCAGATTCTACTTCTCATTTATCTAGCAGTTTCTAGAAGATAATACCTGGAATCTGATTGGTTGCTATGGGCAACATCCCATCTTAAATAGAACTCCCATCTTAGTAAATTTCCCCCATAGTCAAAGGAAGCCTTGTTGCGGAAAATATACTGACATATAATGACACAAAGCACATGGTCATCAGTTAAAAATGTAGCACTGATTTGGCAACATAGTTATAGAGTAGGTAAACTTAATTATTTCTCTAATTCTATAGTTAACTTAATAATTTGCTTTATATATCATGTTCACCTTAAATTAGCCAAAACATATTTTTATGGGCTTTCATAATTAATTTCTAGATGCAATACACATTTAATTTATGGCAATTTACACTGTAACAAAACTAAATTGAACTGAATACACTTTTAAAAATTGAATAGGGATCAAGAAATGGCTGAGCTGTGCACCAATATGGATGCCTTCAAAGAGCAAATTCAAGACTGAAAATCAATCATGTCGTAACAACATTCAGATTCAAACATTCCTGAGTCCACTGAAATATCCTCACTGCCCCAGTTCCTGGTGGGTCTCTTTCTATAGTGCCTCTCTGATAACTCCTCTGAACTGCTGCAGCTTGACATAGGGCCCTACATGCTCAACCTCCTTTGGATCAACCTCAGATCTTTTAGTAAGATTCTACTATTATAAGACCAAGGAGAGGTTGTTTGTGTCAGTCCATTTATCTCCTGTAGTCGCCTAGGCAGGTTACAATTAGAGATGAGCGGGTTCGGTTCGTCGAGATCCGAACCCCCCCGAACTTCACGTGGTTTACACGGATCCGAGGCAGCCTCGGTTCTTCCCGCCTTACACGCAAAACCTCGCGAGATTTGGATTCCATATAAAGAGCCGCGCGTCGCCGCCATTTTCACTCGTGCATTGTAGATTGAGCGGAGAGGACGTGGCTACGTTCTCTGCCTGAAAAGCTCAATATCTGTGCTCAGTGTCAGTGCTGCATTGTGGTGACCACCAGTATATAGTATTACAGTACAGTAGCCCATTGCTGTATTTTGCTGCTCCATGTCAGTTCTGGAATCCTGAACAGTGCTCAATATCTGTGCTCATTATTATCATTGCTGCATTGTGGTGACCAGTATATAGTAGTACAGTACAGTAGTCCAGTGCTGTTCTCGCTGCCCAGTGTCAGTTCTAGTATCCTGAACAGTGCTCAATATCTGTGCTCATTATTATCATTGCTGCATTGTGGTGACCAGTATATAGTAGTCCATTGCTGTATTTTGCTGCTCCGTGTCAGTTCTGGAATCCTGAACAGTGCTCAATATCTGTGCTCATTATTATCATTGCTGCATTGTGGTGACCAGTATATAGTAGTATAGTACAGTAGTCCAGTGCTGTTCTCGCTGCCCAGTGTCAGTTCTAGTATCCTGAACAGTGCTCAATATCTGTGCTCATTATTATCATTGCTGCATTGTGGTGACCAGTATATAGTAGTACAGAACAGTAGTCCATTGCTGTATTTTGCTGCTCCGTGTCAGTTCTGGAATCCTGAACAGTGCTCAATATCTGTGCTCATTATTATCATTGCTGCATTGTGGTGACCAGTATATAGTAGTACAGTACAGTAGTCCAGTGCTGTTCTCGATGCTTCGTGTCAGTTCTAGTATCCTGAACAGTGCCCAATATCTGTGCTCATTATTATCATTGCTGCATTGTGGTGACCAGTATATAGTAGTACAGTACAGTAGTCCATTGCTGTATTTTGCTCCTCCGTGTCAGTTCTAGTATCTTGAACAGTGCTCAATATCTGTGCTCATTATTATCATTGCTGCATTGTGGTGACCAGTATATAGTAGTACAGTACAGCAGTCCATTGCTGTATTTTGCTGCTCCGTGTCAGTTCTAGTATCTTGAACAGTGCTCAATATCTGTGCTCATTATTATCATTGCTGCATTGTGGTGACCAGTATATAGTAGTACAGTACAGTAGTCCAGTGCTGTTCTCGCTGCCCAGTGTCATTTATAGTATCCTCATCAGTGCTCAATATCTGTGCTCAGTATCAGTGCTGCATTGTGGTGACTAAAAGTCCAGTGTCTTGTGCTGCATTTTGCTGCTGTAGAGTGCTGTGGTAGTGTCCTGTCACTGTGCATAGGTCATCATCATTCCAGACACCGTGGTATCTGGTATCTATCAAGTGGTATCTAATTCCAAACATTACTGCCGTCTAATTACAGATATATTACTGGCATATAATTTCACACATTAAAAAATGGAGAACAAAAATGTGGAGGATAAAATAGGGAAAGATCAAGATCCACTTCCACCTAGTACTGAAGCTGCAGCCACTAGTCATTGCAGAAACGATTCAATGCCATCAACGTCGTCTGCCAAGGCCGATGCCCAATGTCATAGTAGAGAGCATGTAAAATCCAAAAAACAAAAGTTCAGTAAAATGACCCAAAAATCTAAATTAAAAGCGTCTGAGGAGAAGCGTAAACTTGCCAATATGCCATTTACGACACGGAGTGGCAAGGAACGGCTAAGGCCCTCTCTTATGTTCCTCATGACTAGTGGGTCAGCTTCACATGAGGATGGAAGCACTCATCCTCCCGCTAGAAAAATGAAGAGTTAGGCTGCCAAAAGCACAGCAAAGAACTGTGCGTTCTTCTAAATCACAAATCCCCAAGGAGAGTCCAATTGTGTCGGTTGCGATGCTTGACCTTTCCAACACTGGACGGTAAGAGGTGGCTCCTTCCACCATTTGCACGCCCCCTGCAAGTGCTGGAAGGAGCACCCACAGTCCAGTTCCTGATAGTCAAATTGAAGATGTCACTGTTGAAGTACACCAGGATGAGGATATGGGTATTGCTGGCGCTGAGGAGGAAATTGACAAGGAGGATTCTGATGGAGAGGTGGTTTGTTTAAGTCAGGCACCCGGGGAGACACCTGTTGTCCGTGGAATGAATAAGGCCATTGACATGCCTGGTCAAAATCCCCCCCAAAAATCACCTCTTCAGTGTGGAATTATTTCAACAGAAATGCGGACAACTGGTTTCAAGCCGTGTGTTGCCTTTGTCAAGCTGTAATAAGTAAAGGTAAGGACGTTAACCACCTAGGAACATCCTCCCTTATACGTCACCTGGAGTGCATTCATCAGAAGTCATTGACAAGTTCAAAAACTTTGGGTGACAGCGGAAGCAGTCCACTGACAACTAAATGCCTTCTTCCTCTTGTACCCAAGCTCCAGCAAACCACACCACCAACTCCCTCAGTGTCAATTTCCTCCTTAGACAGGAATGCCAATAGTCCTGCAGGCCATGTCACTTGCAAGTCTGACGAGTCCTCTCCTAACTGGGATTCCTCAGATGGATCCTTGAGTGTAACGCCTACTGTTGCTGGCGCTGCTGTTGTTGTTGCTGGGAGTCGATCGTCATCCCAGAGGGGAAGTAGGAAGACCACTTGTACTACTTCCAGTAAGCAATTGACTGTCCAACAGTCCTTTGCGAGGAAGATGAAATATCACAGCAGTCATTCTGTTGCAAAGCGGATAACTCAGGCCTTGACAACTATGTTGGTGTTAGACATGCGTCCGGTATCCGCTGTTAGTTCACAGGGACTTAGGGAATTGCTTGAGGTAGTGTGTCCACGGTACCAAATACCATCTAGGTTCCACTTCTCTAGGCAGGCGATACTGAGAATCTACACAGACGTCAGAAAAAGAGTCACCAGTGTCCTAAAAATTGCAGTTGTACCCAATGTCCACTTAACCACGGACATGTGGACAAGTGGAGCAGGGCAGACTAAGGACTATATGACTGTGACAGCCCACTGGGTAGATGTATTGCCTCCCGCAGCCACAGCAGCAGCGGTGGCACCACCAGTAGCAGCATCTCGCAAATGCCAACTTGTTCCTAGTTTGTATCACCGCTTTCCATAAGAGGCACACAGCGGACAACCTCTTACGGAAACTGAGGGACATCAGATTGGCTTACCCCAATTGGACTCTCGTGTGGATTTGTGACATCGGACAACGCCACCAATACTGTGCGTGCATTACATCTGGGCAAATTTCAGCACGTCCCATGTTTTGCACATACAATGAATTTGGTGGTGCAGAATTTTTTAAAAAACAACAGGGGCGTGCAAGAGATGCTGTCGGTGGCCCGAAGAATTGCGGGCCACTTTCGGCATTCAGCCACCGCGTGCCGAAGACTGGAGCACCAGCAAACACTCCTGAACATGCCCTGCCATCAGCTGAAGCAAGAGGTGGTAACGAGGTGGAATTCAACACCCTATATGCTTCAGAGGATGGAGCAGCAGCAAAAGGCCATTCACGCCTATACATCTGCCTACAATATAGGAAAAGGAGGGGGAATGCACCTGACTCAAGCGCAGTGGAGAATGATTTCAACGTTGTGCAAGGTTCTGCAACCCTTTGAACTTGCCACACGTGAAGTCAGTTCAGACACTGCCAGCCTGAGTCAGGTCATTCCCCTCATCAGGCTTTTGCAGAAGCAGCTGGAGAGATTGAAGGAGGAGCTAAAATGGGGCGATTCCGCTAGGCATGTGGAACTTGTGGATGGAGCCCATCATTCGCTTAACCAAGATTCACGGGTGGTCAATCAGTTGAAATCAGAGCACTACATTTTGGCCACCGTGCTCGATCCTAGGTTTAAAGCCTACGTTGTATCTCTCTTTCTGGCAGACACAAGTCTGCAGATGTTCAAAGACCTGCTGGTGAGACACTTGTCAAGTCAAGCGGAACGTGATTCGCCAACAGCTCCTCCTTCATTTTCTACCGCCACTGGAGCTGCCAGGAAAAGGATCAAATTTCCAAAACCACCCACTGGCGGTGATGCAGGGCAGTCAGGAGCGAAAGCTGACATCTAGTCCGGACTGAAGGACCTGCCAACGATTACTGACATGTCGTCTACTGTCACTGCATATGATTCTGTCACCATTGTAAGAATGGTGGAGGATTATATGAGTGACAGCATCACTGTAGGTATGTCAGACAGTCCGTACGTATACTGGCAGGAAAAAGAGGCAATTTGTAGGCCCTTGCACAAACTGGCTTTATTTTACCTAAGTTGCCCCCCCCTCTAGTGTGTACTCCGAAAGAGTGTTTAGTGCAGCCGCTCACCTTGTCAGCGATCAGCGTAGAAGGTTACTTCCACAAAATGCTGAGAAGATGATGTTCATCAAAATGAATTATAATCAATTCCTCCGTGGAGACATTTACCAGCAATTGCCTCCAGAAAGTACACAGGGACCTGTGATGGTGGATTCCAGTGGGGACGAATTAATACTCTGTGAGGAGGGGGATGTACACAGTGAAAGGGGTGAGGAATCGGACGATGAGGAGGAGGTGGACATCCTGCCTCTGTAGAGCCAGTTTGTGCAAGGAGATATTGATTGCTTCTTTTTTGGTGGGGGCCCAAACCAACCAGTCATTTCAGCCACAGTCGTGTGGCAGACCCTGTCGCTGAAATGATGGATTTGTTAAAGTGTGCATGTCCTGTTTATACAACATAAGGGTGGGTGGGAGGGCCCAAGGACAATTCCATCTTGCACCTCTTTTTTTTAATATTTATCTTTGTATGATGTGCTGTTTGGGGACTATTTTTTTAAGTGTCATCCTGTCTGACACTGCAGTGGATGGGCCAGGTGTTTGTGCCACCCACTTGGGTCGCTTAGCTTAGTCATCCTGCGACCTCGGTGCAAATTTTAGGACTGAAAATAATATTGTGAGGTGTTCAGAATAGACTGGAAATGAGTGGAAATTATGGTTATTGAGGTTAATAATACTATAGGATCAAAATTACTCCCAAATTCTATGATTTAAGCTGTTTTTGAGGGGTTTTGGAAAAAAAAACCCACCCGAATCCAAAACACACCCGAATCCGACAAAAATTTTTTAAGGGAGGTTTTGCCAAAACGCGTCGGAATCCAAAACACGGCCGCGGAACCGAATCCAAAACCAAAACACAAAACCAAAAAAATGCCCAGGGCACATCCCTAGTTACAATCTCCAAATATTTTAAGATTTGTCCCCATTGACGATCAAGAAACAAAGAGACATATGGTGTGTACACATGGTGAGATTTTTTCTTTAGATTTTGACTATATAGTCAAAATCGCAAGAAAAGTTAGTGCAAATCGCAAGGTGTTATGCCACTTGGGATCCCGATTCGATCCCGATGCGCGGTCCCGCCAGGTCAGTATCGCAAGAATAGATAGACTGTGCAGGCAAGTCAATCCTTGCTAGATCGGTGTACTATCTAGTTCATCTCACATGTCAATTAAATCTCACATAAGCCAAAATCGTAAGCACACATTGTCCATATCTCAAGTTAATCAAAATCGGTGGTGCTAGGCTCCGGGGATTTCAAGGGAAATCGCAAAGTGAAAATCGGGCATAGCAAGGATCTCACCGTATGTACACACCATTCATCACGGTCACCAAAGCCCTACGCAATCATAAGATTAAATACCTTTGGTGCCTCCCCTTCCATCTTCTAGTAATGCATGAGGTCTCCTCTCACAAAATTCTCACCACCCTTGGCATCTACCTGATGCATCCTGCCATGGAAGATTCACTGCAATATATGTCTCACTCTCAAGAATGGTGTACAGCAGGCCTGGCCAACCTGTGACTCTCCAGCTGTTGTGAAACTACAAGTCCCAGCATGCCATGCCACAGTTTTAGCATTCCCTAATAACAAAACTGTGACAGGGCATGCTGGAATTTGTAGTTTCACAACAGCTGGAGAGCCACAGGTTGGCACGGCCTGGTGTACAGCCTAGACTTATTCACTTGCACAGCGCACTTGAGTCTTCTTATATCTCCGTCTTTCCCTTTTCCGCCTACCGTATTTCCCCGCTGCGTTCTTCCTCTCATCTCCTTTCCCCCCTTAATCTTCTTCCCTTTCCCAACCACACCCCAATCTTCTTCCCTTACTGATTACAAACTCTCACCTAACAGTTAAGATTGTGTTCCCTCTTCTTTCATCCTCTCCATGCCTCCTAGGCTCCCCTTTCTTTTTTCCTACTCTTTCCTCTCATCTCCCCTACAGGTAGGCTGCCTACAATTTGCAAAACACCCATTACTTTGTTAGTAGTCTAGCACACAATTTTTTTTTACAGATTTTTATTATACACATTATGCCTGTTATTGCTAGGTGTTGGCTGGGACCTGGGGATAGGGGTTTGCCTTTTGTTACAGTTGTCTGACTTTTCTACAAGTAGATTGTGTAGGGTCTACAGTATATCCACCTTTTTAGGGAGATGGTTCGGGATAGACTTACTCAAGAGATCCTGGAATTCTGATCCTGTGGCCACTTCTTATTCTGTTAATTGGGAGGCTCTTAAGGCCACATTATGAGGTGAACTTATCCACATTTCAACTCCAGCAAAGAGGATGGAGAAAGAACAAATTCTAGATCTGGAATCTTGCATTCTAGAGCTCACTAAATGTCATCAACTGTTCTCTAAATGTAAAACCTGTAGTAATCTATAGTCAACTGTTTTCCCACAAGAGCTAGCTGAACCAGCTCCTTGTCCCCTTGACAAGGCAGACACCCTTCTGGCTCGCAAACTCAGAAATAGGAACCATATTCACCATTTTAAAAAGCTGCACTAGCTCTCGGCTCTATGACCACCAACAGATAGTGGAACGATGTCGGGCGTTTCATTCTTCTGTAAATGCCTGTGTGCCAACTCCCCCCCCCCCCCCCCCCGCCCAATCAGAGTGGCTAGCACGTATTCCTGCCTATTTGGATTCCTGTAATCTGTGTCACCTCTTGGAATCTCAATTTGTGCTCTTTAAGAGCACACTAACACTGTAATATCTCTATAGGTGACATCTGCCCTGGGTCCCGATGGCTTTCTGCCACCACCCCGTAACTGGACCTTTATAATGTGGTTGTCTATATCAAGAAATTGGAGAGGACTACCACAAGGTGGGAAATTGTAGTTGTCCCTAAAGAGGGCCATGATCTTTCCATATGTTGCAGTTGATACGCCACTTTTGTTACTTTAAGTTTATCTGAAGATTTTTGCTAAAATACTAGCTACATGCCTGGCGTTCTTGATTTGCTCCCTTGTACACATGAACCATGTTGGCTTTATTCCCATACGTCAGGCCACAGATAACACCTGAAAAGAGATTGATATTACACATATAGCAAACAAACAGACCACCCTGATTGTGCTCTAGATGACGAAAAGACCTTTGACAGGATGAACTGGTCCATTTCACAGGGTGAACTGGTGTACTGGTCCATTCTGCATCTAACCCTTCAGGGCTTTTGTCCATGGCATTCCCTTTCTCTATTTTAACCCTAGTGAATCAGTACTGGCAAATGGTTTTGTTTCTGATTCATTTCCCATCTAGTGCTGTTGATGTTTTGCTCACCATCACTCCTGTTGTATTTTTTCCCTCTTTGCTGGAAGAACTCTGCTCTTTTAGTACTATTTCCAATTTCAAGATTAGTTCTGACAAAACTAAGGCCATGCCTCTAGATTCTTCCATTTTTTTCAGCTCTTTATTGTATAATACTGATAAACTGTAATATTTTGGCGTGTATCTCACTATTCTTATGATACAGTAACCTCTATACGGCTAACTTTCCTCCACTCATGAGGTCTGTTAAAAAGGATTTAGCATCCTGGAAAAATCTTTATTTATCATGGATTGGGCGTGACAATACAATTAAAATGAATATGCCTGCCTTGTGTCTTTCAGTACTTGTCCCAGCATCCTTTCTTAAAACTCTCCAGCAAACGGTATTTAAGAAAAAAAAAAAAAGTACAGTCGGTCTCTGAATACCATATAAAATAAGGAAGCATGGAGGCAGGGCCGGTGCTGGGGTGTTCGGCGTCCCCCCAACTATAAATTTGCGCCTTCCCTCCCATATATCACGACACAAAAAAGGGTGTGGTCTCAAGTCACATTACACCACTCAGTTGTGGCCCTTATTCACGTTACATAACACGGTAGTGGCTCTTATTCACGTTACATCACACGGTGGTGCCACTTATTCACGTTACGCCACATGATAGTGCCCCTTATTCATGTTACATCACACGATAATGCCCCTTATTCATGTTACGCACCACAGTAGTACCCCTCGTACACGTTATGCCTCACAATAGTACCCGTTATACACATTATGCAACACAGTATCCATTATACCTTATGTCACACACAGTAATGTCCCTTACACATTATACCTCACACAGTAATGCCCTTAACACACTATGCCACACACACACACACACACACACACACACACACACACACACACACACACACACACACAGCAATGCCCTTTACATATTATGCCACATCTGGTGCTGGTTGTGAGCCACTGCAGACTGGCTGCTGGTGCGTGAGCTCCAATTGGCTCGAGGCCTGCATTAGATTGTGATACAGTGACTGGGACAGAACACAGACAGGGGGGGCGGGGGGGTGACACAGTAACTGGGATAGAACACAGATGGGGGGGGGGGTGACACAGTGACTGGAACAGAACACAGAGGGGGGTGGGGGTGGTGACAGTGACTGGGACAAAAAACTAAGGGGGTTAACACATTGGCTGGGACAGAACATGGGGGAGGTGGAGATGACATAGTTAAAGAACACAGAGGGAGATGACAGTGACTGGGACAGAAGACGGGTGGGGGGGTGAGGCAATAGCTGGGACAAAAAAAAGAGGGGGGGTTGTGACACAGTGACAGGACACTGGGGTGACACAGTGACAGGATACGGGGAGTGACACAGTGACAGGATGCGGGGGGGGGGGTGACACAGTGACAGGATGCGGGGGGGTGACACAGTGACAGGATGCGGGGGGGGTGACACAGTGAGAGGAAACAAAGGGGAGTTGTGACAGGACACAGAGGGGTGACTCAGTGACAGGGCACGGGGGGGGGGGGGGGGTTGACAGAGTGACAGGGCAGGACACGGGGGAGGGTGACACATTGACAGGACACGGTGGAGGGTGACACATTGACAGGACACGATGGAGGGTGACACAGTGACTTTGACAGAACACTGGGGGGGCGAGAGAGACACAAGGCTGGGACAGAACACAGAGAGGAAGGGGGGGGTTACACAGTAAGAAGAGGGCCAGGTACCAGTCCCCCTCACAATTACCAATGAGTCCCTTGTGTCCTCACCTCCCTGAATTGAAATGACATCCCTTTGCCCAGAGATCTAACCTGCAGCGCAGCACTCAGAGCCACGACTGCCCGCTCGGGATGTCGCGTTTCTGGCTCCGGCGCTGCCTGTCTGTGCTCACGGCGGCGACGATGCTGCCTTGCATAGCTGAGGACCAGGAGAGCGCTTTTCCTCTAGCGCGCTGACGCCCGCAGCGGTGTGGATTCGGGGGGCTTCCTGGCAGCCAGCCGCAGCAGCAAGATGAGGTACCACACAGTGAGAGAGCGTGGAGCTTACTGATATCTTGTTGAGGGGGGAGGGGTTGGTGAAACCTGGCGCGCTGTTCTATAACTGGCGGAGAGGTGACCACTTGATTGATTTGGTTAAAGTATATGCCGCACAGCTGCTGGCGCCGCTGCCTGTTTGATAGGCGCAGGGGCAGCTGGCAGCAAGTTGTGTACAAAAGCAGGGATGCAGAACAGGGAGAGCACCTGTTCTGCATCCCTTTGCTGAGCGGTTAGCGCCGGCTCTGCATGGAGGATTGGGTCTACCCCCAACTCTCAAAAACATTATTTAGCCTCCCACCTTTTCCATATAATTTTGGCTCACTCCCTCCCCCACTTCAGAGTTTGGGCGGACCTGGAGGAAGAGTTTCATGGTCTGTTTTCAGTGAGCTCTGTTTTTCGGACCCTGGGCACAGTCTTTACCTTAGTTCTACCCACCCTTAGATTTGCACTTATGCAGAAGACTTCATTGGATTACTGGTTTAAATGTAACCTTGTTTTCGGTCTTCCATTGTGGTCAATTTACTTTATTATGCATGGTTTCCCTGTCCACTCTCTCTCCATTCTGTACTCTCCCCTATCTGGTATATTTGAAAAATCTCAATAAATTAGATTAAAAAAATGACTTAAGCCCCGTACACACGGGGAGAGATGTGTGCTGAGCGATCTATCACAGACCGCTCAGCACGGGTATGGGTCTTTGGGTCGACAGTCATTAGGTCGACCACTATCGGTTGACATGCATTAGGTCGACATGTACTAGGTCAACAGGTCGACATGAGTTTTTTTTTACTTTTATTGGTGTCGTTTTCGTCGTAAAGTGATGGGGAACCCCAATTAGTGCACCGTGTCCCTTGGCATGTCTCGCTTCGCTCACCATGCTTTGGGCAAGGTGCCTCACTCCACTACCGCTGCGCTCGGCACAGGTTACCGTTCCCAATTGTAGTCCACATGGATCGTAAAGTGTAAAAAAGTCCAAAAATTTAAAAGAATAAAAAAAAAAAAAACTCATGTCGACCTAATGACCATGTCGACCAAAAGTGGTCGACTTAAGTGGTGCCGACCTAATGACCGTATCCCCTCAGCACACATCTCTCCCCCACTCAGCACATGGCACGATGTGTGCTGCGCAGAGGCGGGAGGTGGAGTGTGGGAGGGGTGGTGGTGGGGGGGAACGAGCGACCTGCCAGATTGTGCCTGCATGAAGGACAATCTAGTACCAGCGATAGTGCCGCGCATCGCTATCTCTGTGGGGCATACAAATGGAAAGATCTGTGCAGACTGCTTAGAATTTAAGCACGGATCTCTACATGTGTAACTCCCTTTAGGCTGTTAAACCTGGTGAAAAAGTAGTTGTTAATGTCACTTTAATAACAATGGGGCAGATGCATTAAGCCTGTAGAAGTGATAAAGCTGTGATAAGTGCAAAGTGATAAAGCACCAGCCAATCAGCTCCTGTCATTTTTTTTTTTTTTTTACATATTTTTTTTTATTGAAGCAATATATGCAATACAGACATGAACAATCATTAAATTTCGAAACATCGGTAAAAGGGTGTCATACGAAAATAGAGCAAGGAAGAATACAGTGGAGTCTTTAATCAAGGGACATTTTCATTATAAGTATTCAACAGCATCGCATCTGCATGAAACAAGTCTCCGGAGACCATTTGCTCCACTGATCTAAAGTTCAGTTCAGTCTATTGACCCAAACTTATGCATTCGAGGATGAGAGAAGAACAAAAAAACAAAAAAAAACAAAAAAAAAAACAAGTGCCCGTAGTCGTGCCTGAATTCCCCACCCCCCGGCCCACAGAGCCCCGACTGTCAGTCAACTTTAAAGCACAATCGGCGGATCTCCAGCAGCCAATCTGGTCAGAAACCATTCTGTGTTTGACAATGAGTCGTGGAGCTGTTTCCTAACCGGTATCGACAAAGTCGTTATATAACTCTCCCAAACTTCAAAAAAATTATGTATCTTAGAGTCTTTTTCCAGCAGAACACTTATCCATTCCATCCTAAAGAGATAAAATAGTTTGGCTTTAAATAGTGATAGAGTAGGTGGATCTCTCGCTATCCACACCTGCAGAATGGCTTTTCTGGCCGCCAGACTAATTGCCATCAGCAGTTTTTTACTGCCCAAAGAGAGGCGCTGATTCGGTGGTAGGATACCAAAGAGTGCCCACTCCGGAGACAACCTCCAATAGTTCACCAGATTGGCAGTCAGGTAGTTTCTTATCTGGGTCCAAAACTGTCTGACCATAGGACATGTCCACAGGCAGTGAAATAAATCTGCCTGAAGAGTGCCACATTTCCAACATGCATGTGTGTCAGCAAGTCCTATCAGGTGTCTTCTATGGGGTGATAAATAAGTCCTATGTAAAATATTGAGGGACATTTCTTTGTATTTAGAAGAGGGAAATAATTTGCAGGCTTTAACGTGCGCCGCCAGTAAGTCTGTAATTTCAATGTCTGGGAGACAATCTCTCCAAGACATAATACCTCCCAGTCCCTGTGAATAGTCTAGGACGGTTCTAAAATACCCATATGCAGTCGAAATTGCCTTCTGAACCTTAGGGGTTTGTTTCAGCATTTTATCCAACGGATTATCCCAATCCCCAGGTGAAAAACATCTAATAGTGGATGAAACATAATGTTGAGCCAATAGAAAGGCCACCGGATAGGCCAGCAAAGTTGGGTATCTAGTAGTGGCTTCCTGGAACGTGAGCGGCCTCGAGCCCAGCATGTCCACTAGATCGCCGATCCTGGACACGCCCCCCAGCCACCATATATTAAACGGATATTGTGCCCGGCCATCTTGGAAGTCCGGATTAGCCATGAACGGAAGATGTAATGATTTGTGGACATTTAGATTAAGTTTATGTCTCATATCTGTCCATAGTTTCTTAACGTTCCACAATAAGGGGTTACTCCTCTGCTCTTCGGACACCTCCCGATCATGCATATGTAGAAAGGTGATTAGATCCCCCCCTTGTATAAATTCCCTATCTAAGTCTGTGTTTGTGTACGTGTCGTTATTGTGCATCCAGTCATGTAGGTATCGCAATTGGGCCGCCTGTGAGTACCAGAAGATATTAGGGAAGTTAATTCCTCCATTTCCTGTAGTCTGCTGGAGTTTGATCAACGCTATACGCGGTCTCCCTCCCTGCCAGATAAATCTTCTAAAAAGAAAATTGAGACGTTGAACGTCTTTAGGTAAAAGTGCATTTGGCATTGCTTGAATGAAGTACATCAAACGGGGGAATGATATCATCTTAATTAAGCTAGCCCTCCCCAAATATGATAAAGGCATAGACTTCCAGGTCTCAAGTTCTGTTTCAATTGTTCGAACGACCGAGGTAAAATTTAGGGCATATAATCGCTCCGGTATTCTCGGAATACGAATTCCCAAATAAGTTATGTGATCTGAACTCCATTGTAATGGTAGGTTCCTCACCCCCTGTTTCAAAAATGAACCATTCCCCAATCTGAGTGCCACTGATTTTGCCCAGTTAACATTGAAGCCTGAAACTTGTCCATAAGCCTGCAGTAAATTAAATATATGGGTCAAAGAAGCCTCCGGATCTGAGATATATAGCAGAAGATCATCGGCGAAAGCAGTAAGTTTTAGTTCTCTGCGACCAACCTGAATTCCATGAAACTGAGTATCGCTTAACAGCAAACGATGTAGGGGATCTATGGCTAAGTTGAACAGCAGGGGAGACAGGGGGCAACCTTGCCGCGTGCCACGGCACATAACCACCGGGCTGCCAACATGTCCATTGAGCAAGAGGTTAGTAGAGGGAGAATCGTATAAGTAGCGAATAGTATCAATGAAGTCCCGATGGAATAACCTTCGTTCTAAGACCTTGAATAAATGGGGCCAGAGTACTGTGTCGAAGGCCTTAGTGGTGTCTAAACTAAGGGGTATATTTCTGGATTGGGGCGATTGAGCAGAAGTTACAACTTCCGCGACCGCCGCCCTAATTCCCTTAACCGAATGAGTATTGCGAATAAAGCCAAGTTGGTGATTAGTTAAAGAGTGTGGGAGAATAGTTTGCAGCCGATCTGCTAAAATTTTAGTAAATAGTTTTATGTCGGTATTTAACAACGTAATGGGTCTATATGAGGACACCAATTGTGGGTCTTGTGCGGGTTTAGGGATTAAAATAGTATGTGCTGTTGTGAAGTGGTGAAAGGGGGAGCGCTGATGTAAAAGGCTGTTGAATACTTCTAGCAGAGTCGGAACTACACGAGGCTGAAGGATTTTATCAAATTCATTGGAGAGGCCGTCGGGGCCCGGAGATTTGTGCAATTTGAGTTTGGACATTGCCGAGACTAGCTCTTCCTCGGTGATAGCTTTCACCAGTGAATCCGACTATGTATTCGTTATTGGTGGTAGTACTGTGTCTGGAAGGAGCGTGGTGTGAGTAGATTCACTGAAGGGGAGATCAGAGTACAGGACAGCAAAGTAAGATTCGAAATGGTCTAATATGGCCGGGGAGTCGGTAAGGAGTTGTCCCGAGGCACGGTGTCTAACAGCTGTTATGAATTTGCGAGTAGTTTTTTTCCTAGCCATATTTGCCAGTAGTCGACCGGATTTATTGCCCCATTGATAGTATTTATGGGAAGAAAATACCACGTCACGTTTCGCTTGCGCTAGCAAGTGGTCATTTAAGAGCTGCTTAGCCTGTAAATATAGCTGTAAAGACTCCTCAGTCTGTAGGGTAAGATGACGCTGCAGAGCATCAGTTAAATCTGTGTGTAAGGTGTTATAAATCGCAAAGTTTTTCTTTTTCATTCTATGAACATATTCAATAATTTGACCCCTTAGAACTGCCTTTGCCGCACCCCAAAGAATATTTGGTCGGTCCCAGTGTTCCAGGTTATCGTCTAAATAGTTGGCCCAGTTTGTTATCAAAAATTTCCTAAAATCATCACAGTTATAGAGATAATTCGGAAATCTCCAAATCCTTGAGCCTCCTGACTGGAGAGTTCTCTGTAGCGTCAATGTCACAGGAGCATGATCTGATATCAGAATATTATGGATATCAGCTTTCTTAACTAGCGTCACTAGGGAGTCTGCAACCAAGATGGAGTCAATCCTGGACCAGGAGCTATGCACCCCAGAGAAGAAAGTAAAGGATCTGTCCGTTGGATTAAGGAGACGCCAGACATCAGTGAGCTGAAGGGAGGTTTTCAATGTTTGGAGATGTGTCCAAGAGGGCGAACCGGAATTACGCGGGATAGGGCGCTTGTCAATAGTGGGATCGTCAACTGTATTCCAGTCTCCTCCCAGGATAAGTTGAGAATTATCTCGTTGTAGCAGTTGAGAGCTCAATTCCTGGAGAAAATCAGCTGTCTCGCAATTTGGTGCGTAAACATTAACCAGTGTGTATTTGTTACCCCAGATTTCTAAAATTAAATAACGTCCCTCCGGGTCAGCAACAGAATTTAAAACAGAGCTCCTGTCATTTTTCAAACCCGTAATGACTGGCTGGCGCGTTATCACCTTGCACTTATCACTGTTTTATCACTTCTCCAGGCTTAATACATCTGCTTCAATATGACACATTCCTTTGGGTCTATGTCACCAGACATTGTCGTGCTTACAAGGAATCTCACACAGCAGGAGGTATACCAACCCAATCCGAAAATAAAACCTCCCTTCTGGATAAATCTTACCAGAGATATGTCCTGAGTCATAACGCTTTCATGGTTTCTTAGACATTGACCCTGACAACCACTTGCATTGTGCCCAAGACATTCCTACCACATATGTCAATTCTGCAGCCTTCAGTTTCAAATCTATATTTGGACAATATTTAGCTTGGAAAACAACTTATCCAGGGTAATTAAGAAAATGCTATAACTTATCTGCATACAGTATGTGTATTTCTTATCTGTGGGGATCAGTCATACTTGACTGATGAATGTTAGGCTGCAATGGAATGCTGCCCACAATACTGGTAAAATAAATTCAGAAACTGAATGAATGCATCACTGACTAAAGGAGTAACTACATAGGGCTACTCATCCTTTAAAATTCACTGTCATCATAAAATAGGTTCAAAAGCTTATACAAAATTACCCTTTTCCAATGCAAGTTATATGTTCAAGAAATGTTTCTTCTGTTGGCCATTGTCTTATTTTAGATTGTATCCTACCTTGTGGAAACGTATCTGTTATCTAATACAAATACAGGGTTACACAAATCACACTTTACCTTTAAAATAAGTTTGTTTTGCAAAATATTTATTTGTTAATTATTTACATGCGCAGACATATTCCACAGTATTTTTACAGAGAATATTTAGTCATTCACATCTGTCCCTACATCAATGAATTTTATAATCCATATACTGTAGGTCAGGTTTCAGATCCAGTCCATTCCTTACACCAGTCTTTCCTGGTCCCAATATTTGCGCTGGATGCATATCTTTTTTCAATTGTAAGCACAATTGTGGGTCTGGAATACCCATGTACATTCTGGAAGCATTCTTTCGCAGTATCCCTCCTCATTATACACAATGACGTGTACAACTATTTCACACAAGCACAGATTGCCTCCCCTCCTTTTTTCTATATACAGTAAAACAATGACAAGCACCGCACAGTTGTATATATTGTAATATATAAGCTAAGACAGAAGCACAAAGAGAATCATCAAACAGAGCAACAGATCAAATACAAGGAAATAAAAAAAAAAATGAAGTAGTAAATATTTACACTTTCAATGGTGCTAAATCAAGAAAACTTCTGATACTTTGCCAGTCATTTCTACTCTTTAGAGAAACCTGTCTCCCTGTCCTGGATACAGGATAGCCAAAACTACACGTTCAGATGCTTATCTAGTTTCAGTGGCGCTTGCAGTGAAAATGTCTGTGCTACAGATGTGTCCTCATATCTAGCCTCAATACGCCATGCAGCATGAGATGCCTGGAGCAAGGTCCCGTGCAACTGCGCCCTTAACCACTTAACTGACAATTTATTTGTTAATTCACCCCCAAACATCGAAACATCGATCGGGAACATCGCTGCTTTCATTTTGAATGCCGGGACAGCCTGCAGGTATACAGGGGAGGTCTGGGGGTGCCATTGTCTGCAGCCGCTGGAGAAGGGGGGGGGGGAGGGGGGGGGGGGGAATCCTTCCGTGCTGACCTATCAGCAGTGATCGGTAGCACGGCAATCAGTGGGGGAGAGTGCAGGGAGGCAGAGGGACCTTCCGGTCCCTCTGACAGCAGCAGCAGAGGGAAGATTCCCTTCCCCGCCGCTGCTAACACAGTGTATCTGACTGGTCGTATCCTGTGCGACCAGGTCAGATAAAGCACTTGCAGGCATGCTCGCATCTGATGCGACCATGCCAGGCAAGTGGTTAAAGAGGACGATTGAAACGCTGATTCGGTGGATAGCATAAACAAAACAATATGACTGAATATAGTAGTGACAATCATAAGGAACACGTAAATACATAAAAAAAATGTGAATTATCGCCATCACAAGAATTTCTTCCAATTCCAAAAACTTTTTTTTACATCTGGTTGATGTTTAATCAGATTCCTTAATAGTAGCAGGTAAGCTTACCCGAATATAGGTACACTGTGCTCAAAAAGTCTTCCTTATGTATATGCTGAAACAGTTACATAGAAATTGTTTGTCTTAGAGAGCCAGACTGTCTTTAACTTTACGGTAAATTTAGAATGATGTAGTAGACCATCAGAGTGATTGAACAGAACCCACTGGTTATCATTTACAGTAAATCTTAGCAGAGAAACCCTTCAAAACCAGAAAGATTATTTTTTAATTACTGTTGTTTGTGGTGAATAAATAAAGGGAACAGCAACTATGAAGTAGAAACAGGAATGTGAAATATGCACGCTCAGCTAACTAATATATAGAGTTGCTTGTTCAGTAGTACAAAATGTCCTTTGAAAATGGATAGTTCTTTCTATAAACATCCAACACTTGTGCTGGTTAACAGGGGGGGAAAGGAATTATTTGATAAATCACTTCCACATGGTCCTTTCTTCTTAATCATAAGTAAAGCTCCAGAATTCTGAATTGCTCTCACTGCAATATAGTTGTCAAAGTGGTGTCCTGCAGACAGTTTATTTAAAGTGGTCTGAGCTATTAGTTTTAGACAGTCATAAAACTGTCCTGGTATATGTTTATTTTTTTAAACTTCTAAAATACTGGATAAGAAGCTTACTCTTCCACAGTAATGTTAACACATAAGCCCCAAAAAGAAGCTAAAAAGTTTTTTAAACAAATGAGAGTTCACTTCACAAAATTAAAAAACAATTTCTAATTTCACCCCACCATCCCAAACCATGTCCTTATTTCACATAAAACATAATCTAACCCATGCTTAGGATACGTGTTGCCATAGTATCCAGTCTTAATGTCGATACCAGAATGTTGACAAGGACGTTATGTTGAGATGAAAAGAAAACATTTAGTATTGGGTTTAGTGTAGAGTTAGGGCTTAAATAGTAAACACAAGACATGCATACTGTTGACATAATGTACATGTCGACATTTATTTATTACCAGTTATTTATATAGCGCAGTCATATTCTGCAGCAATTTACAGAGAATATTTGGCCATTCACATCAGTCGCTGTTCCAGTGGAGTTATACAATCTATATTCTCTACAACATGTACACATACACACTAGAGTACATTTTTGTCAGAAGCCAATTGACCCACCTATTTTTGGATTGTGGGAGGAAATTAGAGTGTTCGGAGGAAACCCATGCAAGAATGGAAAGAATAAACACAATTCAACACAGATAGGGGCATGGTGGGTATTGTCATAACATACCACAACTATAGAAAGCTGTACATGAGAGCTTTCCCATTAGAGCAGGGGTGGCCGGGTGGGAAATTATGTTAGCTTATGGGACAAGTTTTCCTAAACTGCCGCACATACTGCATAAAAGAGCCACTTGAATTCAGCTCCTTTATTATACATGTATAACAACGTGGTTCTTACGAATGGGATGAAGTTGACACATGTATGACCAAGTAATCAAGTTGAATGGCAACATACTAGTATAGATGGACAACCGCATGGTGGGGTATGTGCATTTTGGACCTGATTGATGCCACACAATCCACCCACGCACAGTATTTAGTCCAGATGGAAACACAACATTTGTTAACACAACTAGTACTTTACTGTGTCACCTGGCCTCCTCTCTGGACTGTATTCATTCATGATCCCACACTTATAATGCTTCATAGCGCAGAAACTTTAATGCACTGCAGTTTTGAGTCTGTGTGCGATGAAGGAGCCATTTGAGATGTGTACTGTTGACTCCTTCATTATGGCATATGTAGCAATGGGTTGGACACAATTAGTATAATGCAGCACTTATCCTCATGTGTCAAACCCCTATTTCCCTATATATTGTACGCTTGTGAGCAAGGCCCTCTTACTTCTATGTCTGTCTGTTAGTTTCCCTTCTTATTTTATTATTTTTTCTTTCCCAACTGCAAAATGCATTGGAATATGCTGGCATTATATAAATAAATGGTAATAAATAATTGAGCAGTACTTGAAAAAACTGTATCCAGGAGATTTCAGCACAGCCAACCTGTATGTGTTCAGTTATAGGCAAGCTTGAAAGGATGGTAGCTAGCCCCAAAAAGTAACCAATCTGCGCATTTAAGATTTTATGTAATTATCACATGCACTTCTATATGAATCGATCGAAGATTTCACATCACGCTTATGATCTATAATATGGCATTCAATTCCATATTACCTAGAAGTATATATGAGTATATGTGAGTTTGCAGAGTTTGGACAACTCCGTGCTTACACAACCCAGGCAGGTAGCTTAGGAATCAGAGGAGAGTTAAAAGCTCATACACATTTACATATTGTTAGATTTTATTTTACAGTATGTGCATAGAGTTACTATTTGTACACTGGTCCTGAGTCATGTTTGTAAGTAAAGCAAAAAGTAAGCAACTGGGCAAAACCATATTGGACTGCAGGTGGGGCAGATGTAACGTGTGCAGAGAGAGTTAGATTTGGGTGGGGTGTTTTCAAACTGAAATGTAAATTGCAGTGTAAAAAAAATAAAAAAAGCTGACTAACATTTGTGGGCTATATGCAGAAGGATTACCCTACACAGAAAAAATATAACTGTATATGCTCCCCTTGCATTGCAACATGGTTTGTTCCAGACACAAAGTTATGTCCTTTTTTTTTTCTTTACTTAAAATCATGAACCAGGCCCAATGCTGGTTGTTCATACTATATATACTGCATACAAGAAAAGCAAAGATAGACTCTAGTGTTCTTGCATATAGTTGTCTGTACAAGACACAAAAAGATTCCTAGGCAGCTCACCTTCAGGATCATCTCAGCTCGGGTCATGCCCTTTACCACAATCTTTGTGTAACTTGCAGGAGCTTTCCGTACTACTTGAGAACCGATGGATGGCAGATCGAGGAGGACCGTTTTCAGAGAGTGAGTATCAAGGAGAAGCTATAAACAGAATAAATGATTATTAATCCATTTTCCATATATGCTTACCTAGATAATAATGAATCTGCAATACGAGCCACATTTTTTGAGCTATAAAAGTGAAATCTTTTATTTTTTGTTCCTAAATTCAAACTCACTTTAGCAACTGTTAAATTCCAGGTATTATACCATCAAAGTAACTGCTGAATATTGCCAATATTACAAGGACATATCAATATATATATATATATATATATATATATATATATGCCACAAATGATACACTCGGATTACAAGAGTTACACATTGCCACGAGTGACCAGCTTGCTTTTGCAAAAGCTAATGAGATTGTTCAGCATAAGTTTATGGAATAAAAAAAGTTAGAGAAGGCTATGACCACCAATAACTGGACAGAAATAATGCTTTAGTTAGGAAATACTGCACTTCTGTTTTGCTTAGGACGTTAAGAGCCGCAAAATTATAATTTGAAAAACATGGTACAACGCTGGAAGGATTTAGAAACAACAGTGACAGTGTCTTGTGCTTGCAGTAAAATGACTAACCATCTCCTGCACAGCAGAACAGCAGGAATCAAATGAAAGAAACACACAGTTTATATCTGTACCATGTGAGAACACCTGCAAGCAAAGTCTGGGGAATGCTTGTTCTCCCAGAAAAAGAAGTCATAATTATCTTAAACTCTAACCCAAAATGTAATTTTGAAGCAGCTTAGTTTAGCGGTGCATTCATGAATAAATGAAGGGAATAAAATGACTTTCATTTAAGATGGTTAGTCACCTTTATGTGGGGAGCCAGCTAACTGACGGTTCCCAAAGATTTCCCGTAACTGTGATTAACCAACCATACTACACTGGGCTTTTTCACGTCTTTAAATGTGTTTAATATAGCTTGGAAGGGACACTGTGGTGAACCACAGTCCAAGCAAACTTTAAAACCCCCACATATAGCTATGGGACATACACATTATTCACAAACTATGCTCATGCTTATCTGTACTGATATACAGGGCCTGATTTAGAGCTGCATGCAGTGCCGCTGTTCAAAGTTCAGTGATTTCTGGCTACTGCACGAGCACAGAAATCCCAATAAACACCTATGGCACATGTGTTATACAGAGTGTACACACAAATGCCTTGCTGCAATTAAGATGCGGTATCAGAAATGCCTTGGATATTTGCTGACCCTTTCTTGGCGGTGTTAATTTTGACAAGGATTTTAAATTTCGTTTTAGGGGGATATTCAGTTACTACCAAATTTTCCGACAATCGGAAAATAGGCAGTAATTCAACCTATGTGTATTCAATAGCGGGCGTTTTTTTTGTGTGTAGAATCGGCATGGGTGAAAACAGACCCAAAAATGGGCGAAAACGCCTGCAAATTCGACAAAACACGTATATCGGTGGCGAATTCGCCGATCCACGTGGTTTTCGCTTGTGCCGGATTTTTTGACCAGTCACGCGTATTGAATAGGTTGAATGTAAAGTCAACCTAAAAACGGGCGAAAAGTCCCTTTTTTTCGACTGGTCAAAAAAAAGTCACTAATTGAATACCCCCATTAGACTTAGGGGGTAATTCAGAGTTGCTTGCAGCAGCAAATTTGTTAGCAGTTGGGCAAAACCATGTGCACTGCAGGGGGGGGGGGGGGAAGATATAACATTTGCAGAGAGAGTTAAGGGGGGTACTGATGGGAGAGATGTGTGCTGAGCGATCTTAACACAGACCGCTCAGCACACATCTCTCCCCCCACTCAGCACAGCGCGATGTGCTGAGCAAGGGGATGGACGGACGGGGGGGCGCTCACTTCACACAGCGCTGAAGTGAGCGACCCGCTTGATTGAGCCTAGATGCAGGCTCAATCTAGCACCGGCGATAGCGCATCGCTATCGCTGAGGGGCACACACACGGCAGATCCATGCTTAAAATCTAAGCAATCTAGTCAGATCGCTTAGATTTTAAACACGGATCTCTCCGTGTGTACCCCCCTTTAGATTTGGGAGGGTTATTTTGTTTCTGTGCAGAGTAAATACTGGCTGCTTTATTTTTACACTGCAATTTAGATTCAGTTTGAACACCCACCACCCAAATCTAACTCTCTCTGCACGTTATATCTGTCCACCCTGCAGTGCACATGGTTTTCCATAACTGCTAACAAATTTGCTGCTGGGATTAACTCTGAATTAGGCCCTTAGGTGCTTACTTAAAATTTTGGTTAGTTTAAAATCACATTGTAGTGTCTTTTTTTTGTTTTAGTCAAGATTTAGTCAGTGGACCTCAGTTTTCATTTTAGCCATAACTTTTACAAACAGTTTAATGAAACTAGAATGGACTATGCTAAAGAACATGTCTAAAATTCCACTGAAGTTTGCTTAGTACTAACTAGTAATTTAGGCTCAGTAGGCTGATCATGTTAAATACCGAGTCTGATTTACAGTAGCACTCCCATATACATATCATATACAAATGAATCCCTTAAATTTGTTAGAAAAAGCAAGTGCAAAGCACAATCATATTTCCTTCATAGCAGATCATATGTATTTTCTGATAATATCAGTGTTCTTTTTCACAAGGATTTTATATGCAGTTTTAGGAGTATATTCAATTGAAGTCGAAAATTGCCGTCTGTCGAAAAGACCGCAGTATTCGACTTCACGTGCTTGTGTCGAAAATGGGGTCAAAACCGACAGGTTTTGGCCCCCTTTTTCGACCATCTCAGTCCGACATCAAAAGATGTCGGACTGAAATGCGGACCCAGAGGAGGAGAGGGGGGAGAGCCGCAGGGAGACGGGGGGACAGCCGGCGGGCATACAGGGGAGATCAGTGCTACAGTAGCGCTGCAGCAGGATGTCACACAGCCGCGCCGCTCACGGCAGTTTCCACCCAGCTCCAGCACGCTTGCTGGACCCGTGTGGAAACTGCCGTGAGGTCGGACGGCTGTGTTCCTGCAGCGCTACTGTAGCGCTGATCTCCTCCGTCTGCCCACCGGCTGTCCCCGCTGGTCTCCCTGCAGCTCTCCCCCCTCTCCTCCTCTGCGTCCCTCATCTCAATTCGACTTGAAAAAGTCGAATTGAGATGAGATTGAATAAGGATTGTTGGATCCATTCCGACAAATACATGTCGGAATGGATCCGACTTTAATTGAATATACCCCTTAGTCTTTGTTGCTTTTTTATTTTAGTCAAGATTTAGTCAGTGGATATCAGTTTTCATTTTAGACTAGTTGTAGTCAAAGATTAACTTTAGTGAATATTTTCATTGACAAAATTAACACTTGCTGGGTGGTGAATCGTTCAATTTGGAGGCCATACTCAGACAGTAAATCTGCACCAACAATATAGCTGGTGCAAATTTCGAAGATGCAACACCATGGAAGTACTTTGTAGTGGCATTTGTATGTAGTCACAGAAAAGCGACAGCCCAAAAAAAACAAAAAAAAAACAGCCTCATCTGCATCGACCCTTGAATCAGGCTCTTATAGAAATTAAACAAAAGCAATAAAACCAGTAAATAGGCACCTGCACTTTTAACTTGAACAAGTAAAACCTTACACTCTCAGCCTAGAAAACACTGGTTGCATCTCAAACTAACTATGTTCCACAAATTGATTTTCTGCATTCAGTCTCCCAGCAACTCACCCCTCTGTACATGTTGCCCCGTCAATTCTACACTCCCCTCTTATTAGCACTCATGAGCTTTTTACTTCCCTATACTCATTGACAATAACATCTACAACCTCTCACCATAAAAAACTTTCACAAACCTCTGACACCCACATTTATCTCTCTCTTCTGCTTCTGATAGCTGGTGACATTTCGCCAAATCCAGGACCCAGCCACTTGCATCACTCGCATTCACCTGATTCACAGCAACATAGAAATACAGCTAACCTCATAAACATCACATGTCTTCCATCACCCGCCAGATCACTAAAATGTGCCTTATGGAATGCACGCTCTGTTTGTAACAAATTAACATCCATCCATGACCTCTTCATATCTAACAACATCAATCTGCTGGCTATAACAGAAACCTGGCTCACACAATCTGACACAGCCTCCCCTGCAGCACTGGCACATGGTGGTCTCCACTTTACACACACCTCCAGACCCGATAATCATAAAGGAGCAGGAGTTGGACTTTTACTTTCCCAATGTTTTGCATATACTGTTCTACCACAGGTTCCATCACTCACATTTACATCATTTGAAGTACATTCCATTAGGGTTTACTCTCCTTTCTCTCTGCGTGTTGCAGCTATCTACCGCCCACCTGGGCATCCAAAACAATTTTTGGAAGATTTTTCTGCCTGGCTCCCTCACTTCCTATCCTCAGACATCTCCACCATTATCATGGGTGATTTCAATATTGCTATTGATTGTCCAAAATCTGCTGCGCATGCCTCCAAACTACTCTCTCTAACCTCCTCTCTTGGCCTCTCCCAATGGACTGACTCCTCTACTCATCAGGCGGGCCACTGCCTTGATCTAGTATTCACCAGACTATGCTCCATCTCTGAACTCACTAACACTCCTTTCCCCCTCTCAAATCACAACCTTATCACCTGCATGCTCTCCTCTGTTAATTCAAACCCTGTGTTGCGGAAGTTCTCCAATCTTCCTCAAACCCGCAGAAATATTAACACAATTAATCTTCAAGAACTTTCCACTTCACTCCAACAACTGCTTTCACCTATTTCTGCATTCACCTGTCCTGAGATGGCTGTATCACACCTTAATGAGACTCTAGAACTAGCCCTTGATGAAGTGGCTCCAGCTACCCATCACACTCCACTCCACGTAGGCCTAGATGTCAACCATGGCACTCCAAATTAACAAGACAACTACAAAAACTCACACGAAAACTTGAACGTCAGTGGCGTAAATCTCGTATTTCAAGTGACTTCCTCACATATAAGACCGTCTACCATTCTTATAAAAATGCCCTGGACACTGCCAAACAAACATATTTCCAAACTCTTATCTCTGCTCAAGCCTCTAACCCCAAATGACTCTTTAATACATTTAAATCACTTCTGAATCATCCCGCACCTACCCCACCAGCCACTATCAAGGCACAGGATCTTGCTTCCTACTTCAAGGAGAAGATTGATAAGATCCGAGATGAAATGGTATGCTCTTCGGCAGCCAGTGACCTGCTCCGTTCTTTACCTGAACCCTCTGGCACTCTTTCTTCATTTGATCCCACAGATGAAGTATCATCACTCTTCTCATCCTGCTTCTCTACTACCTCTCCTCTTGATCCTTTACCCTCACAAATAAGTAAAGCTCTGTCTCTGGTGCTCATCCCTACCTTAACTAACATCTGTAATCTCTCTCTCTCTACTGGTATTTTTCCTTCACTCTGCAAGCATGCAGTGATTACTCCCATTTTAAAAAAACAAAATTCTGACCCTAATGCTCTCTCAAACTACCGCCCTATCTCTCAGCTCCCTTGTCTCTCTAAGCTACTTGAGAGACTTGCCTACACTCGACTCACACACTTTCTTAACTCATACACTTTGTTGGACCCACTTCAGTCAGGCTTCCGTTCCCAACATTCCACAGAGACAGCACTGACTAAAGTGGTTAATGATTTGGTCACTACAAAGTCTAAAGGCCACTACTCACTACTTATTCTTCTAGATCTATCTGCTGCATTTGACACTGTAGACCACTCTCTTCTCATACAGACACTACAATCCCTAGGTCTTAAAGACACAGCCCTTTCTTGGTTCCTATCGTACCTATCTAATCGCTCCTTTAGTGTTCGCTTCTCTGAATCTACCTCCTCTTCGCTACCTCTTTCAGTTGAAGTACCGCAAGGCTCAGTCTTGGGTCCTCTGCTTTTCTCTATCTATACCTCATCTCTTGGTAAACTAATCAGCTCTTTTGGTTTTCAGTATCATCTGTACGCAGATGATACTCAAATCTACCTATCCTCCCCTGACTTGTCCCTATCTGTACTGGACCGTGTCACTGAATGCCTTTCTGCCATCTCATCCTGGATGACATCTCGCCACCTCAAACTTAATATTTCAAAGACAGAGTTAATTATATTTCCACTGGCCAATAGTAGGTACCAACCTGATATCTCTATCACTGTTGAAAACTCGACTATCTACCCTACCCCACAAGCTCGCTGCCTAGGTGTCATCCTTGACTCTGATCTGTCCTTTGTTCCCCACATTCAATCTGTCTCAAGATCATGTTACATGCATCTAAAAAACATATCCAAAATACGACCTTACCTTACACAAGACACTGCTAAAACTCTAATCCACGCTCTCATTATCTCCCGCATTGATTATTGCAATAGTCTCCTAACTGGTCTTCCCAAAACGAGACTCTCACCACTACAATCCATTCTGAATGCAGCGGCGAGGTTTATCTTCCTCGCTAGACGTTCATCGTCTGCAGATCCACTCTGTCAGTCCCTCCATTGGTTACCTGTACTCTACCGCATTCAATATAAAATACTTTTACTCACACACAAGGCCATTAACCAAACTACACCAACGTACATCACTTCGCTTATCACAAAATATCTCCCAACCCGACCTCTTCGCTCTTCACAAGACCTGCATCTCTCATCCACACTAATTACTCGCTCCCACTCACGACTGCAGGACTTTCATCGGGCTGCACCCACTCTGTGGAATGCCCTACCACGCACAATAAGACTCTCCTCTAGTCTCCAAACCTTCAAGCGTTCCCTCAAAACTCACCTCTTTAGGCAAGCGTATCAAATTCCTGAACAACCCACATAACTTTCATAAACCTTCCTATCAAATTACATCCACTCTGTACAGTCCACACATATCCTCACATGTCTTCTCATTCTATGCAATAGATAGCACCTTTCCTTGTGTACATATGCCTATTTCCCTATAGATTGTAAGCTTGCGAGCTGGGCCTACCTACCTCTATGACTGTTATCACCCAGTTTGTTATTGTTATTTCAAATTGTAAAGCGCAACGGAATTTGCTGCGCTATATAAGAAACTGTTAATAAATAAATAAATAAATAATAATAAAAACTTTGGTGACGGTACAGTAAGACAATAATAAGAATTTACTTACCGATAATTCTATTTCTCGGAGTCCGTAGTGGATGCTGGGGTTCCTGAAAGGACCATGGGGAATAGCGGCTCCGCAGGAGACAGGGCACAAAAGTAAAGCTTTTACAGGTCAGGTGGTGTGTACTGGCTCCTCCCCCTATGACCCTCCTCCAGACTCCAGTTAGGTACTGTGCCCGGACGAGCGTACACAATAAGGGAGGATTTTGAATCCCGGGTAAGACTCATACCAGCCACACCAATCACACCGTACAACTTGTGATCTAAACCCAGTTAACAGTATGATAACAGAGGAGCCTCTGAAAGATGGCTTCCTAAACAATAACCCGAATTAGTTAACAATAACTATGTACAAGTATTGCAGATAATCCGCACTTGGGATGGGCGCCCAGCATCCACTACGGACTCCGAGAAATAGAATTATCGGTAAGTAAATTCTTATTTTCTCTATCGTCCTAAGTGGATGCTGGGGTTCCTGAAAGGACCATGGGGATTATACCAAAGCTCCCAAACGGGCGGGAGAGTGCGGATGACTCTGCAGCACCGAATGAGAGAACTCCAGGTCCTCCTTTGCCAGGGTATCAAATTTGTAAAAATTTACAAACGTGTTCTCCCCTGACCACGTAGCTGCTCGGCAGAGTTGTAATGCCGAGACCCCTCGGGCAGCCGCCCAAGATGAGCCCACCTTCCTTGCGGAATGGGCCTTAACAGATTTAGGCTGTGGCAGGCCTGCCACAGAATGTACAAGTTGAATTTTGTTACAAATCCAACGAGCAATCGACTGCTTAGAAGCAGGTGCACCCAACTTGTTGGGTGCATACAGTATAAACAGCGAGTCAGATTTTCTGACTCCAGCCGTCCTTTAAATGTATATTTTTAAGGCTCTGACAACGTCCAACAACTTGGAGTCCTTCAAGTCGTCTGTAGCCGCAGGCACTACAATAGGCTGGTTCAGGTGAAACGCTGATACCACCTTAGGGAGAAAATGCGGACGCGTCCGCAGCTCTGCCCTATGTCGAATGGAAAATTAAATAAGGGCTTTTATAAAACAAAGCCGCCAGTTCAGATACTCTCCCGGCCGAAGCCAGGGCCAGTAACATAGTCACTTTCCATGTGAGATATTTCAAATCCACATTCTTTAGTGGTTCAAACCAATTGGATTTGAGGAAATCTAAAACTACATTTAGATCCCACGGTGCCACCTTAGGCACCACAGGAGGCTGTATATGCAGTACTCCTTTGATAAAAATCTGGACCTCAGGGACTGAGGCCAATTCTTTTTGGAAGAATATTGATAGGGCCGAAATTTGAACCTTAATAGATCCCAATTTGAGACCCATAGACAATCCTGATTGCAGGAAATGTAGGAAAACGACCCAGTTGAAATTCCTCCATCGGAGCACTCCGCTGCTCGCACCACGCAACATATTTTCGCCAAATACGGCGATAATGCTTCGCGGTGACTTCCTTCCTTGCCTTTATCAAGGTAGGAATGACTTCTTCTGGAATGCCTTTTCCTTTTAGGATCTGGCATTCAAACGCCATGCCGTCAAACGCAGCCGCGGTAAGTCTTGAAAAAGACAAGGACCCTGCTGAAGCAGGTCCCTTCTCAGAAGTAGAGGCCACGGATCGTCCGTGACCATCTCTTGAAGTTCCGGGTACCAAGTCCTTCTTGGCCAATCCGGAGCCACTAGTCTTACTCCTCTTTGCCGTATAATCCTCAATACCTTTGGTATGAGAGGCAGAGGAGGAAACACATATACCGACTGGTACACCCAAGGTGTTACCAGCGCGTCCACAGCTATTGCCTGCGGATCTCTTGACCTGGCGCAATACCTGTCCAGTGTTTTGTTGAGGCGAGACGCCATCATGTCCACCATTGGTTTTACCCAACGGTTTAATAGCATGTGGAAAACTTCTGGATGAAGTCCCCACTCTCCCGGGTGAAGGTCGTGTCTGCTGAGGAAGTCTGCTTCCCAGTTGTCCACGCCCGGGATGAATACTGCTGACAGTGCTATCACGTGATTCTCCGCCCAGCGAAGGATCCTGGCAGCTTCTGCCATTGCCCTCCTGCTTCTTGTGCCGCCCTGTCTGTTTACATGGGCGACTGCCGTGATGTTGTCCGACTGGATCAACACCGGTCTTCCTTGAAGCAGAGGTTCCGCCTGGCTTAGAGCATTGTAGATTGCTCTTAGTTCCAGAATGCTTATGTGAAGAGACTTTTTCAGGCTCGACCACACTCCCTGGAAATTTCTTCCCTGTGTGACTGCTCCCCAGCCTCTCAGGCTGGCATCCGTGGTCACCAGGATCCAATCCTGCATGCCGAATCTGCGGCCCTCCAATAGATGAGCCTCCTGCAACCACCACAGAAGGGATACCCTTGTCCTCGGCGACAGGGTTATCCGCAGGTGCATCTGAAGATGCGACCCTGACCATTTGTCCAACAGATCCCTTTGCATGGAATCTGCCGAAAGGGATTGCTTCGTAAGAAGCTACCATTTTTTCCCAGGACTCTTGTGCATTGATGTACAGACACCTTTCCTGGTTTTAGGAGGTTCCTGACCAGGTCAGATAACTCCTTGGCTTTTTCTTCGGGAAGAAAAACCTTTTTCTGAACTGTGTCCAGAATCATCCCCAGGAACAGCAGACGAGTTGTCGGCATTAATTGGGATTTTGGAATATTCAGAATCCATCCGTGCTGCTTTAGCACCTCTTGAGATAGTGCTAAACCCATCTCTAGCTGTTCTCTGGACCTTGCCCTTATTAGGAGATCGTCCAAGTATGGGATAATTAATACGCCTTTTCTTCGAAGAAGAAATATTATCTCGGCCATTACCTTTGTAAAGACCCGAGGTGCCGTGGACAAACCAAACGGCAGCGTCTGAAACTGATAGTGACAGTTTTGTACAACGAACCTGAGGTACCCCTGGTGTGAGGGGTAATTGGAACGTGGAGATACGCATCCTTGATGTCCAAGGATACCATAAAGTCCCCTTCTTCCAGGTTCGCTATCACTGCTCTGAGTGACTCCATCTTGAACTTGAACTTCTTTATGTACAGGTTCAAGGACTTCAGATTTAGAATAGGCCTTACCGAGCCATCCGGCTTCGGTACCACAAAAAGAGTGGAATAATACCCCTTCCCTTGTTGTAGAAGAGGTACCTTGACTATCACCTGCTGAGAATACAGCTTGTGAATGGCTTCCAAAACCGTCTCCCTTTCTGAGGGGGACGTTGGTAAAGCAGACTTCAGGAAACGGCGAGGTGGCTCTGTCTCTAATTTCAACCTGTACCCCTGAGATATTATCTGCAGGATCCAGGGATTTACCTGCGAGTGAGCCCACTGCGCGCTGTAATTCTTGAGACGACCGCCTACCGCCCCCGAGTCCGCTTGCGAAGCCCCAGCGTCATGCTGAGGCTTTTGTAGAAGCCGGGGAGGGCTTCTGTTCCTGGGAAGGAGCTGCCTGTTGCTGTCTCTTCCCTCGTCCTCTGCCTCGTGGCAGATATGAATAGCCTTTTGCTCTCTTATTTTTAAAGGAACGAAAGGGCTGCGGTTGAAAGGTCGGTGCCTTTTTCTGTTGGGGAGTGACTTGAGGTAGAAAGGTGGATTTCCCGGCCGTAGCCGTGGCCACCAAATCCGATAGACCGACCCCAAATAACTCCTCTACGCATCGCCTGTCCACTGTCGTGTCCATAAAGCTCTTCTGGCCGAAATGGACATAGCACTTACCCGTGATGCCAGTGTGCAGATATCTCTCTGTGCATCACGCATATAAAGAAATGCATCCTTTATTTGTTCTAACGACAGTAAAATATTGTCCCTGTCCAGGGTATCAATATTTTCGATCAGGGACTCTGACCAAACTACCCCAGCACTGCACATCCAGGCAGTCGCAATAGCTGGTCGTAGTATAACACCTGCATGTGTGTATATACCTTTTTGGATATTTTCCATCCTCCTATCTGATGGATCTTTAAGTGCGGCCGTCTCAGGAGAGGGTAACGCCACTTGTTTTGATAAGCGTGTTAGCGCTTTGTCCACCCTAGGAGGTGTTTCCCAGCGCTCCCTAACCTCTGGCGGGAAAGGGTATAAAGCCAATAACTTCTTTGAAATTAGCAGTTTTTTATCGGGGCACCCCACGCTTCATCACACACGTCATTTAATTCTTCTGATTCGGTAAAAACTACTGGTAGTTTTTTCACACCCCACATAATACCCTGTTTAGTGGTACCTGTAGTATCAGCTAAATGTAACATCTCCTTTATTGCCAAAATCATATAACGTGTGGCCCTACTGGAAAATACGGTTGATTCGTCACCTTCACCACCGGAATCAGTGCCTGTGTCTGTGTCGACCGACTGAGGCAAGGGGCGTTTTACAGCCCCTGACGGTGTTTGAGGCGCCTGGACAGGCACTAATTGAGTGTCCGGCCGCCTCATGTCGGCAAACGACTGCTTAAGCGAGTTGACGCTATCCCGTAATTCCACAAATAAAGGCATCCATTCTGGTGTCGACCCCCTAGGAGGTGACATCCTCATATTTGGCAATTGCTCCGCCTCCACACCAATAACGTCCTCATACATGTCGACACACACGTACCGACACACAGGGAATGCTCTATACGAAGACAGGACCCACTAGCCCTTTGGGGAGACAGAGGGAGAGTCTGCCAGCACACACCAAAAAGCGCTATATATGACAGGGATAGCCTTATGATTAAGTGCTCCCTTATAGCTGCTTTTATATTAATATATTGCCATTTATTTTGCCCCCCCTCTCTGTTATACCCTGTTTCTGTAGTGCAGTGCAGGGGAGAGACCTGGGAGCCTTCCTGACCAGCGGAGCTGTGACAGAAAATGGCGCCGTGTGCTGAGGAGATAGGCCCCGCCCCTTTTTCGGCGGGCTCGTCTCCCGCTATTTAGTACATTTAGGCAGGGGTAAATATCTCCATATAGCCTCTGGGGCTATATGTGAGGTATTTTTAGCCTTTTTAAAGGTTTTCATTTGCCTCCCAGGGCGCCCCCCCCCCAGCGCCCTGCACCCTCAGTGACTGCCGTGTGAAGTGTGCTGAGAGGAAAATGGCGCACAGCTGCAGTGCTGTGCGCTACCTTAAGAAGACTGCAGGAGTCTTCAGCCGCCGATTCTGGACCTCTTCTTGCTTCAGCATCTGTGAGGGGGCCGGCGGCGTGGCTCCGGTGACCATCCAGGCTGTACCTGTGATCGTCCCTCTGGAGCTTCATGTCCAGTAGCCAAGAAGCCAATCCATCCTGCACGCAGGTGAGTTCACTTCTTCTCCCCTCTGTCCCTCGTTGCAGTGATCCTGTTGCCAGCAGGAATCACTGTAAAATAAAAAACCTAAGCTAAACTCTCTAAGCAGCTCTTTATGAGAGCCACCTAGAATTGCACCCTTCTCGGCCGGGCACAAAAATCTAACTGGAGTCTGGAGGAGGGTCATAGGGGGAGGAGCCAGTACACACCACCTGACCTGTAAAAGCTTTACTTTTGTGCCCTGTCTCCTGCGGAGCCGCTATTCCCCATGGTCCTTTCAGGAACCCCAGCATCCACTTAGGACGATAGAGAAAATGTAAACCAGCAGCTGCAGCCATATGTGCAATTTGCAATATATCAGCCAATGGGGGTAATTCTGAGTTGATCGCAACAGGAATTTTGTTAGCAGTTGGGCAAAACCATGTGCAGGGGAGGCAGATTTAACATGTGCAGAGAGAGTTAGATTTGGGTGTGGTGTGTTCAATCTGCAATCTAATTTGCAGTGTAAAAATAAAGCAGCCAGTATTTACCCTGCACAGAAACAAAATAACCCACCCAAATCTAACTCTCTCTGCACATGTTATATCTGCCTCCCCTGCAGTGCACATGGTTTTGTCCAACTGCTAACAAAATTCCTGATGCGATCAACTTGGAATTACCCCCAATAAACTCACTGTTTAATTAGATAATTAGATCAGATGCACAGTCTCTATAAAACAATTTAAAATAGGATTTTAATACCTACCGGTAAATCCTTTTCTCCTAGTCCGTAGAGGATGCTGGGGACTCCAAAAGGACCATAGGGTATAGACGGGATCCGCAGGAGACATGGGCACACTATAAGACTTTTACTGGGTGTGAACAGGCTCCTTCCTCTATGCCCCTCCTCCAGACCTCAGTTATAGGAACTGTGCCCAGGGGAAACGGACATTTCGAGGAAAAGGATTTTTGTTAAACTAAGGGTGAGATACATACCAGCTCACACCACAAACACACCGTACAACTGGATTAGCAGGAATACCAGATAACAGTATGAACTTAAAAACAGCAATAAGCTGAACATAACCGATACACAACCGTCGTGTAACTGAAAACAACAACCAACAATACAACTGCAAGTAACAGTACGCACTGGGATGGGCGCCCAGCATCCTCTACGGACTAGGAGAAAAGGATTTACCGGTAGGTATTAAAATCCTATTTTCTCTTACGTCCTAGAGGATGCTGGGGACTCCAAAAGGACCATGGAGTCTATACCAAAGATCCAGACCGGGCGGGAGAGTGCGGATGAGCCTGCAGCACCGATTGAGCAAACATGAGGTTCTCATCAGCCAAGGTATCAAACTTGTAGAACTTAGCAAAAGTGTTTGAACCTGACCACGTAGCTGCTCGGCAAAGTTGAAGTGACGAGACCCCTCGGGCAGCCGCCCAAGATGAGCCCACCTTCCTGGTAGAATGGGCCTTTACGGACTTCGGCAACGGCAACCTAGCCGAAGAATGAGCGTGCTGAATCGTATTACAAATCCAGCGTGCAATAGTCTGCTTGGAAGCAGGATTTTCAATCTTGTTGGAAGCATAGAGGACAAACAGAGCCTCCGTTTTCCTAACAAGAGCCGTTCTGGCGACTTAAAGTTTTAAAGCTCTTACGACATCAAGAGATTGTTGGCACCGCCACAGCATCCGTAACCACAGGTACCACAATAGGTTGATTTATGTGAAACGAAGAAACCACCTTCGGCAAAAATTGTTGACGAGTCCTCAATTCTGCTCTATCCACATGAAAAATCAAATATGGGCTCTTGTGAGACAAAGCCGCCAATTCTGACACTCGTCTGGCAGACGCCAAGGCCAAAAGCATGACCACTTTCCAAGTGAGAAACTTTAACTCAACCTTCCGCAAAGGTTCAAACCAGTGAGACATAAGAAATTGTAACACCACTCCAAGATCCCACGGTGCCACGGGTGGCACAAACGGAGGATGGATATGCAGCACTCCCTTCACGAAAGTCTGAACTTCAGGAAGGGCGGACAATTCTTTTTGAAAGAAAATAGATAAAGCCGAAATCTGCACTTTGATGGAACCCAATTTCAGGCCTGCATCCACGCCTGCCTGCAAAAAATGGAGGAAACGACCCAGCTGAAACTCCTCCGTAGGAGCTTTCTTGGCTTCACACCACGACACATATTTTCTCCAAATACTGTGATAATGCTTCGCCGTGACCTCCTTTCTAGCCTTAAGGAGAGTGGGAATGACTTCCCCGGGAATACCTTTACAAGCTAGGATTTGACGTTCAACCTCCACGCCATCAAATGCAGCCGCGGTAAGTCCGGAAATACGCATGGCCCCTGCAGTAACAGGTCCTCTCTGAGAGGAAGCGGCCAAGGATCTTCTATGAGCAATTCCTGAAGATCCGGATACCAGGCCCTCCGTGGCCAATCTGGAACGACGAGTATTGCCTGAACCCTTGTTCGTCTTGTGATCCTCAACACTCTTGGAATGAGAGGAATGTCAAAGTCAGAAAAATATCACGATGCACACTGCCATATTTGCACCTCATATGTGTCCCTGCTGCGCATGCGTGCGCTCTCCCGTGCGTGCGCATACTCGCTGTTGCGGGCACCCGCAGGCGCACGGTATGCGCATTTACGGTAGAGATTGTATGCGTCTAGCGGGCGACTCTTTCGTTACATATTTTCACCATATAATGTATTTTGTAGATTATGGTCCCTTTGATAGAATCTGAAAGTTTGGTTAATGTAGCATGTTCATGGACAGAGAAATCCCTCTTTGTTTGATACGAAGGGTCAGACAGGGAGTAATACAGTGGTGTTTAGTATCCATCGGAAGAGTATTTAATTAGCAATATTCCGGTGTTGGTTTGAAGCGAATTAATCGCTCGTGCGAATAGTTATGGACATAAGAAGTTTATGTCCATTTACTATTCTTTGCACTTACTTATCCATGCGGCGGGAAACCTAGTTTCCCACCCACCTGAGCAGTTGGAAATTGTCACAGCCCACCTGTATGAATCAACCTATGACCTTTTGTTATAATGCGAGGAGGAATTCCTGTGTCCAATGAACAATGAGATTGTAGGGACCATTGAATTGTATTGTGTGTGGGGCATAAATAGACAAGCCGATCACATCCAGCTCTCACTCTTCAACGGTTCTCATTGCTGATAATCGGGAGCTGGATGTCCAGAGGCGCATGCGATCGTTCCCCTTTGTGCGTAAGTTTTTTCTCCGCAATCATATTGTCTTATTGTCATTGTGAGCCATTTCTCTCTCTCTCTCTTCTCCCCTTTCTCTCTTAATTTTCCTGCAAACGTAATTGTATTATATTGTATTCCCTGTGTAGTTATCTGGTTAGTTAGTCTATGTTATATTGTAGTGTGTGACTTGTATTGTATTATTCTTTTTGCAAGTAATAACATTCATATAAGGCGTTAGACCCTAAGCACGGTATCTGTGTATTTCTTATAGTGTTAAGTATTCTCAGAGCGTCGGTGACGCTCGAACAGCTTTTAAGTTAATAAGGTTACACTGTGTTGCATCTACACCCTATCTCTACACTAAGGTTTTACTGCATATTACATTGTTTATGGTTTAGATATAAAGGTTTAACATTGTGAGCGTCTGCGCCGCTGGTGATCTCCTCGTGGTCCCGAGCGTCCGCTACGCTATAGCGAATCATTACGTTAGTCGGCAGCGAATAGCGTGCCTGCCTGTGATCTCTTGGCCGTGAGCGAACGTGACGCTTGAGCGTCTCGACTACGGCTAAGTGATTGTTACGCAACGTGCGTACCCTTACGGTACTCCATACGTGAATAGCGTACAGTGTTCTTAGACCTCATAAAGGGTGTTATATAAGATAAATATTTAGCTTTATCAGGAAGTGGAGGGATCACATACAACGACTGAAACACCCACGGAGTTACCAGGGCGTCCACTGCACTGGCTTGGGGGTCCCTTGACCTGGAACAATACCTCGGAAGCTTCTTGTTGAGGCGAGACGCCATCATGTCTATTTGAGGAATTCCCCAATGCCTTGTCACTTCTGCAAATACCTCTTGATGAAGGGCCCACTCTCCTGGATGGAGATCGTGTCTGCTGAGGAAGTCTGCTTCCCAGTTGTCCACGCCCGGAAGGAAGACTGCTGACAGAGCGCTCACGTGCTGTTCTGCCCAGCGGAGAACTCTTGTGGCCTCCGCCATTGCCGCTCTGCTCTTTGTTCTGCCCAGGCGGTTTACGTACGCCACCGCTGTTATGTTGTCCAACTGAATCAGGACAGGTAGACCTTGAAGAAGGTTTTTCGCTTGCAGAAGGCCGTTGTAAATGGCTCTTAACTCCAGAACATTTATGTGGAGACAAGATTCCTGGCATGACCACTTTCCCTGGAAACTTCTTCCTTGTGTGACTGCACCCCAGCCTCGGAGACTTGCATCTGTGGTCAGCAGGACCCAATCCTGGATTCCGAACCTGCGTCCTTCTAGAAGGTGAGAACTTTGCAGCCACCACAGGAGAGAAATGCTGGTCCTGGAAGATAAACTTATTTTCTGGTGCATGTGCAGGTGAGACCCGGACCATTTGTTCAGCAGGTCCCACTGAAACACCTGGGCATGAAACCTGCCAAACGGAATGGCTTCGTAAGCCGCAACCATCTTTCCTAGCACTCGAGTGCATTGATGAATCGACACTCTTGCCGGTGTCAGAATCTCCTTGACCAAGGATCAACTGAGACTTTGGCAAATTTAGAATCCAACCATGATGTTGCAGAACCGTCAGGGAAAGTTCAACATTTCTTAGCAACTGCTCTTTTGATCTCGCCTTTATCAGGAGATCGTCCAAGTACAGGATAATTGTGACACCCTGCTTGCGTAGGAGTACCATCATTTCCGCCATCACTTTGGTGAAGACCCTCGGGGCCGTGGAAAGCCCAAACGGCAACATCTGAAATTGGTAATGACAATCCTGCACCGCAAATCTCAGGAAGGCCTGATGAGGAGGAAATATTGGGACGTGTAAGTAGGCATCCTTTATGTCGACTGACGCCATAAAATCCCCCCCTTCTAGGCTGGAGATCACAGCTCGAAGAGATTCCATCTTGAACTTGAAAGTTTTCAAGTACGGATTGAGGGATTTTAAGTTCAGGATCGGTCTGACCGAGCCGTCCGGCTTTGGCACGACAAAGAGGCTCGAATAGAACCCTTCCCCCCGTTGGGACGGGGGTCACCGGGACAATGACCCTCTGTTGACACAGCTTTTGTATCGCAGCATTTACTACTTCCCTTTCTGGAATAGAAACTGGCAAGGCTGATTTGAAAAATCGGCGGGGGGGGGGGGGGGGGGGCATCTCCTGAAACTCCAGTTTGTACCCCTGGGACACTATGTCTAAGACCCAAGGATCTAGGCCCGATTGAAACTAGACCTAACTGAAGATTCGGTGACGGGCCCCCACCGGCACGGACTCCCGTAGGGGAGCCCCAGCGTCATGCAGTGGACTTAGCAGAGGCGGGGGAGGACTTTTGGTCCTGGGCGCCCGACAAAGCAGGCAACCTTTTTCCCCTTCCTCTACCTTTTGAAGCGAGGAAGGACGAACCCCTTCCTTTTTTGCATTTATTAGGCCGAAAGGACTGCATCTGATAATGGGGTGCCTTTTTCTGTTGTGCGGGAATATAAGGAAGAAAAGATGACTTACCCGCAGTAGCGGTAGACACCAGGTCAGCGAGGCCGTCACCAAACAAGACACTACCTTTATAAGGGAGAGCTTCCATAGCTTTCTTGGAGTCGGCATCAGCATTCCATTGATGAATCCACTGCGCTCTCCTGGCCGAGACTGCCATGGCATTGACCCTTGATCCCAAGAGTCAAAAGAATGTTATCCTTTATCAAGGGTATCCATGAGAGATGCCAAATTATCAGCCCACTTAGCAATAGCACTACTCACCCATGCCGACGCCACGGCAGGCCTGAGGAGTGCACCCGCAGTAACATAAATGGCCTTTAATGTAATTTCCTGCTTGCGATCTGCAGGATCCTTGAGGGTAGCCGTGTCCGGAGACGGAAGCACCACCTTTTTGGACAGTCGGGACAGAGCCTTGTCCACATTGGGAGATGACTCCCACATCTCCCTGTCGTCAGAGGGGAAAGGATATGCCATAAAAATTCTCTTGGGAATCTGCAACCTTTTGTCAGGCGACTCCCAAGCCTTTTCACAAAGAGCGTTCAGTTCATGAGAGGGGGGAAACGTCACCTCAGGCTTTTTCCCTTTAAATAAACAAACCCTTGTATCTGGAACAGCAGGTTCCTCAGAGATATGTAAGACATCTTTAATAGCCACAATCATGTACTGAATACTCTTTACCAATTTTGGATGTAAAGTGGTTTCACTAAAGTCGACACTGGAATCAGAGTCCGTGTCGGTATCCGTATTTGCCATCTGGGTAAAGGAACGTTTCTGTGACCCTGAGGGGGCCTGTACTTGAGACAAGGCGTCCTCCATGGATTTTCTCCACGTTTGTGTCTGAGAATCAGATTTATCCAGCCTCTTAGACAATAACGCCACATTTGCATTCAATGTACTCAACATATTCACCCAATCAGCAGTCGGCTGTGCCGACAGAGCCACTCCCAAATCCTTCTCTGCACCCCCAGTAACTTCCTCCAGGGAGGAGCACTCAGCCTCAGACATGTCGACACACGGTACCGACACACCCACACTGGCATAAGGGGACAGACCCACAGGAAAGCCTGTAGGGAGAACACAGAGGGAGTATGCCAGCTCACACCCCAGCGCCCATATACTACTAAAAATATACTATATGATATCTGCGCTGTATTATATAGCACCAATTTACTGTGCGCCCCCCCCCCCCCCCCCCCGTTTTGCTCCCAGTACTTGTAAAGAGAGTGGAGGTCCCGGCCAGTGTCTCTGCATGCACTGTGAAGAGAGAAAATGGCGCTGGTAAGCTGTGAGCCTAAGCCCCGCCCCTTCCCGGCGCGCTGTGGTCCCGCTCAAATTGAAAATTTTATACTGGCGGCGGTCTCATACATAGTGCCCAGGCACCTCTAATATGCGGTTTTACCAGTTAAAACACCTCAGTAACTTGCTGCCCAGGGCGCTACCCCCCAGCGCCCTGCACCCTGTGAGTGCCATTTGTGTGTGGGAGCATGGAGCACAGTGCGACCGCTGCGCTGTACCTCCGTTACTGAAGTCTTCTGCCTTCTGCATACTTACCCTGCTTCTCTCTTCTGGCTTCTGTGAGGGGGTTGACGGCGCGGCTTCGGGAACAAGCAGCTAGGCGCACCAAGTGATCGAACCCTCTGGAGCTAATGGTGTCTAGTAGCCTAAGAAGCAGAGCCCTTAACTCAGCAGAAGTAGGTTTGACTTCTCTCCCCTCAGTCCCACGAAGCAGAGAGCCTGTAGCCAGCAGGACTCTCTGAAAATAAAAAACCTAACAAAGTCTTTTCCAGAGAAACTCAGTAGAGCCCTAGTGTGTGTCCAGTCTCTCCTGGGCACAGAATCTAACTGAGGTCTGGAGGAGGGGCATAGAGGGAGGAGCCAGTTCACACCCAGTAAAAGTCTTATAGTGTGCCCATGTGTCCTGCGGATCCAGTCTATACCCCATGGTCCTTTTGGAGTCCCCAGCATCCTCTAGGACGTAAGAGAAAAGTACAATTTATTACCTAATCTTAAAATTAAAGTGCCTGGCAACAAACAGGATTCAGACATATTATTGAACGTATGTATTCACTTCAGCTCAATAACTAATAAAAGTACTCCATAAAGTCTTAAAGGACTTTAGGGTAATTCAAAGATGAAATTGTTAATTAGGTCCAAACTAAAACCAATAAAAATATTGTCTTTAGAACACAGTGGGGGAGATTCAAATGTTTAAAAAGTCAGTTGGGAGTCTGTTTTTTCCTATCTAATAGACAGGAAAAAACAGACACCCAACCAACTTTTCAAACATTTTAATTCCACCCAGTGTGTTGAATGCAAAGACTGTCCTTAAAAGCAACCGGTGGTTGGTGTTTTGAATCCTTACTTTTTTCCTGGATCAGCTGACTTATCTGTGCATAAGTGATTCAATTACCACATCAGCCCTATGCGCTATTACTCCAATATGTCTTTGGGACCTTTTCAGCACTACATGGTTATGGAACTCATGTCTGCTTTGCAGTTGAGCTCACACCTCAGGACTTTATCAACTAGGCCACTGAGAAAAACAAAACTGTGCAACTCTTTGGAGCTTCAAAACACCACCGGCTGCTCTTCAGGGTGGACTTTGCATCAACCTTTGGAATTAAAGAAAGATCCCTTAAGACTTTATGGAGTCCTTCTATTAGTTATTGAGCTGACTTGAATACCCTTGTGCAATATTATTACTGAATACGGTAAGGCTATAGTCCGCTACTTTAATTTGTTTTTAAGATTATAAAATTTTTTTTACTTTTATTTTGTTTTACAGAAACTGTGCCTCTGATCATTTAAAATCTAATTAGATTGTGTATGTACCAGCTACAGTGCTGTTTTTCTTATTATGTACTACAAATTAACTTAAAGACAACTTATCCACCAAATCTACATCAGAAGGAACCCACATAAACACAGCTGACGAACTGAATTCTGAAAGATTTGAAATCAGCAAATGGCCATAAAAGAGGTTTCCACAATTGCTTCACTGAAGTTAATTGTTTGTAAAAGTCCTTCTGCAACTTTTACTGGATATTTTGCTTTTTCTTTACAGCTTCTGTCTGTGCTGTTAAGCAATTTCTTTTTTTGCTCTAGGATATGACAGTCTTCAGAATATATGATGCAACTGCATACATAGAGCAGTTTGGTTTCATCGCAGGACTTTGAAAATAAACACTATAAAAATAAAATAAAATATTCTAAAAGGGCTGTTGAAGTTAATATGTATATGCAGCTGTAAATTATATTACATTAGACATAGACCTGACAGTGTAATATGTAGTGGTAACTGCTTATTATAACATGCAATTTATTTTGGCTAGTCACTACATTGATACTAGCGGTCACTATGATTGCTGTATTTCAATTGAATGATATAACATACCTAGAGATATATAGATATATGTAAAACTATTGTTTAGGTATTTACTAAATTGAAAAAAAAAAAAGTGCACTTTGCAGCAGTGGTCCAACCACACATATTACCATACACAGACACTGCACTAAGGAACAATACATATAATCAAAAGTCAACTAAAAAAACAAACAGGTCAACAGGTCCTGCAGTACACTCTCAGTAGCCAATCAGTAGAGCTGACTTCACTCTACAGCTCTCAGTCAAAAAATAGGAAGAGGATGAGGATGAGGAGGAGACTCAGGTAAGTGAGCTCTCTCTCCCACCTTTCCCTCTACTCCACGGGATCTATAGCAGGCTTATGTAGTAATCACAAATGCTACAGCAACTGTAAGTGCTTGATAAGCATCATAAGGGGCATGTGAGAGTTGGATTCTGATGGACATTCTAAGAAACACATGAGGAAGTCCAAACATGTAGGAGGTGGTCTGATGGGCATACATAAACAGCATTTGGAGACGTGTAAGGGCATTTGGAAGTTTGATGGCAATTATAAGAGGCATTTAAGGAGGTCTTGAGGTGGACTGATGAGAATAGAAATGGCTTGTGGGGAAACTTTTAGCCTTGGGATACCATGGAAAAATTGCAGAGATTCTCGGCCATCACGATATGAGAAAGTTCGGAAACCACTGTGATACATAATAATATCAATAAAAAGGGGTACTTAAACAACAGTATTGCACATTATTATGTTCATATTGATAGATCAGTCATCACACCAAACTTTTACAGTTGGGGAATGGAGACGACTGCACTTGCGAAGGGGGGTGTATCCAACACTTCCCTTTCCCTTAAAATATTATAACAGCTGGGAACTTCCAAAATCATACAAATATACTATAAGTTGATATACAGGTCGGTGTGATTTGAGAGTACCTAGGATGTATGGTTTAAGAGAAATTAGGTATCTAACCAATCCCAAATCACACGGCAATCATGTTTGCACTCATATTATAGCTTAAATAATAGAAACTAATGTGAACATACCATCATTAAATGAGACTACTATACAGGTGAAATTATGTAGTTATTTATACTTGGGTTAAAAGTAACGTGGGCAGAACTGACCTGTTTTCTGTGTTAATTAACAAATCAGCCAGTCATCAGAGACTTGGTTATGACACCATGATAGAGCGGGGAAACAGGTAATAAAAGGTAAGGAAGCATGTTGCTCTGTATCCGACTTGGGAGATCGATTCTAAGTTAGACGCCTATACGTACATTTCCTGCCATTTTCCCCATGCCAAAATAAGCCACGTGTAAGTCTATGTCCGTTTATACTTTTATTTTGAAACTTGTTTTTCTATGTTACATGAAACGCTTTTTATTTACAAGGGAGATACAATAAGTAAGGTAACAAGACCGCTCATGTGTGAAATGTTCTCTTTTGCAGTTTAATTTCCCGCCAGGCCATTGCAGGTAGACCACTACCTCAAGGTTATTAGACTGCGCCTCATTTCAGTCATACTGTCCCAGCATCAATTGTAAGAGAACAGGACTGGCGGAAACATGGTCACATATTGAGGTGCGTCGTGTGATCAGATTTCTGCATCTAATTTCTGTAACAAAGCATTGTACTTCTTTTGTTAATAAAGTTTACTTTTATTAGTCACTTTCATATATGCTCCAGAACCCAGTCGTGGGAGTAGAGAGGTATATGGTATAACGGGCAGAGGGATAGAATACTGAATGTATGATATACAGTTCTGCCATCACTACATTAGAACTTGGGGATCTGTGTGATCATGGTCCTAGCGCTAGTGGAGTACCAGTCAAGGTAATCAATTACTGGCTCTGACCATAGTCAGACTGCAAACTCAGGGATATCTACTAGGGTCCCAATCAGTAATAATATATTAGGTAACTGTACAACATCAGGCTACCACATAGTCACAATGGTATAGGGGTAGAGCTTTTAGCAGCTGATATAAAACTTTACCTGGATATAGTGAGCGTGAAGGTAGGATAGGAGTTGTGGGTACACAGGGAATGTTTAAAGAAATGTTGCTAGCAGACACTAAATAAATAACATCTAAATCAGGGGTCAGGGAACTTTGTTACCTTTTACCCCAAAATATATTTAGATACGCCGACATTACACTCCTTGATTTGAAAGGAAGGAAATCATATATTATTGTGCCTATATACTGGTTATCACTGTTTATATGGCATTTCTGAGATACTGTGTATATATATATATATATATATATATATGTTTATTTTTTATTATGAATGTAATGCTGGGTACACACTGGCAGATATATTGGCCAATCAGTTGGTTGTCCAATATATCTTTTGCTGATCTGCAGGTGTGTACAAGCAATATGTCGTCTTTCACAGATATATTGCATCTGCTGTACAACACAGCAGATGACCAATATATCTGCAGATATATTAGTGCATCTTTCAGTGTGTATGAACAATCCCCATTTGCATATATAGCTGCAGATAGATTTAACAGCAGATATATCTTTAAGATATACTGATGCATCTTTCTGTGTGTATGAACAACCACCATCTGCAGATATATCTGCAGATCAATTCAACTGCAGATATATCTGCCAGTGTGTACCCAGCTTAAGAAAGATGGATGAGTGGGGAAGGGAGACACGACTTTTAGGAGGCAGATGGTCACATCCTCACTTCAGTAATGTCAGTGGGAATTTCCCACTGTTATATGGGCCGCTGTCTGATCCTGCGGAACTCCATCAGCGGTCAGCCACAGAACACTTCAAGTTCTGTATGCGGGTTGGCCGTGGGCGGGAGGACAGGACAGCGCAGGACGGGCGGACGTAAGGGAGCGGCCAGGAACACAGCACAGGGCGGGCAGGAGGGAGCGCAGTGTGACGTCAGCATGTCACATCGCGAGCCGACCGGTGCTGGACGGGGCTGTGTCTCGGCAGCGTGACCGTCCATTACCCCCAGGAATTTCATTTTTACCCCTGTTCCCTGACCACTGATCTAAATAAATGAAAAGGTCACTTTGCATTATATTAAATATACACATCAAATGGATTTACAGCTTTCCCTCAGGCACTTTGTTAATATGATATTACTTTAAATGCAGCCCAACATGGTTAGGCACACAATTTCTGACTAGGTGCTTGCATGTGCTCTTCTGTTTGCTTGGCACAAGCATGAAATACAACAATCAAGTATAAATAGAACTGCCGGACAGGAAGCATGGATCAGTATGCCTAGCCTGTTCCAAACCCCTGGAATGACATGCAATTGGATGCTTCTACTCAAAGAAAAAAGTAATGGACAAATAGACCAAACCGAGAATGATTAATGGTATGAAGTAGTGATAGTAATGTGGTTTTGCTTAAATTGCTTGATTTTTAGTAAAGTAACTCTTTTAAAATAATTCCTGCTGTATGTTAAAATAAACAGTGCAGACAAAGCTGGTTATTAAATGGTTTTCCTTTATTTATGAAACCTCTGCTTTCCTGTAGTGGCTTTGTGTGAAAAAAAAAATACAGCTACCATTTATTTTTCTCTAACTTAAGTTACATTGCAGATGCTGAATTAAATCAGAAGCAAAAACCGAAATAACTGATTATTCAGAGACAACTGTTTTATGGACTTGCAAAATATAGTTTCTCTATCGTCCTAGTGGATGCTGGGGTTCCTGAAAGGACCATGGGGAATAGCGGCTCCGCAGGAGACAGGGCACAAAAAGTAAAGCTTTAGGATCAGGTGGTGTGCACTGGCTCCTCCCCCTATGACCCTCCTCCAAGCCTCAGTTAGATTTTTGTGCCCGGCCGAGAAGGGTGCAATCTAGGTGGCTCTCCTAAAGAGCTGCTTAGAAAAGTTTAGCTTAGGTTTTTTATTTTACAGTGAGTCCTGCTGGCAACAGGATCACTGCAACGAGGGACTTAGGGGAGAAGAAGTGAACTCACCTGCGTGCAGGATGGATTGGCTTCTTTGGCTACTGGACATTAGCTCCAGAGGGACGATCACAGGTACAGCCTGGATGGTCACCGGAGCCTCGCCGCCGGCCCCCTTGCAGATGCTGAAACGAGAAGAGGTCCAGAATCGGCGGCAGAAGACTCCTCAGTCTTCTTAAGGTAGCGCACAGCACTGCAGCTGTGCGCCATTTCCTCTCAGCACACTTCACACGGCAGTCACTGAGGGTGCAGGGCGCTGGGAGGGGGGCGCCCTGGGAGGCAAATGAAAACCTTTTTTGGCTAAAAATACCTCACATATAGCCTCCGGGGGCTATATGGAGATATTTAACCCCTGCCAGAATCCATTAAAGAGCGGGAGACGAGCCCGCCGAAAAAGGGGCGGGGCCTATCTCCTCAGCACACAGCGCCATTTTCCCTCACAGAAAGGCTGGAGGGAAGGCTCCCAGGCTCTCCCCTGCACTGCACTACAGAAACAGGGTTAAAACAGAGAGGGGGGGCACTAATTTGGCGTTAGAAATATATAAAAGATGCTATAAGGGAAAACACTTATATAAGGTTGTCCCTATATAATTATAGCGTTTTTGGTGTGTGCTGGCAAACTCTCCCTCTGTCTCTCCAAAGGGCTAGTGGGTCCTGTCCTCTATCAGAGCATTCCCTGTGTGTGTGCTGTGTGTCGGTACGTGTGTGTCGACATGTATGAGGACGATGTTGGTGAGGAGGCGGAGCAATTGCCTGTAATGGTGATGTCACTCTCTAGGGAGTCGACACCGGAATGGATGGCTTATTTAGGGAATTACGTGATAATGTCAACACGCTGCAAGGTCGGTTGACGACATGAGACGGCCGACAAACAATTAGTACCGGTCCAGACGTCTCAGAAACACCGTCAGGGGTTTTAAAACGCCCGTTTACTTTAGTCGGTCGACACAGACACAGACACGGACACTGAATCCAGTGTCGACGGTGAATAAACAAACGTATTCCTTATTAGGGCCACACGTTAAGGGCAATGAAGGAGGTGTTACATATTTCTGATACTACAAGTACCACAAAAGAGGGTATTATGTGGAATGTGAAAAAACTACCGTAGTTTTTCCTGAATCAGATAAATTAAATGAAGTGTGTGATGATGCGTGGGTTCCCCCCGATAGAAAATTATGGGCGGTATACCCTTTCCCGCCAGAAGTTAGGGCGCGTTGGGAAACACCCCTTAGGGTGGATAAGGCGCTCACACGCTTATCAAAACAAGTGGCGGTACCGTCTATAGATAGGGCCGTCCTCAAGGAGCCAGCTGACAGGAGGCTGGAAAATATCATAAAAAGTATATACACACATACTGGTGTTATACTGCGACCAGCGATCGCCTCAGCCTGGATGTGCAGAGCTGGGGTGGCTTGGTCGGATTCCCTGACTAAAAATATTGATACCCTTGACAGGGACAGTATTTTATTGACTATAGAGCATTTAAAGGATGCATTTTCTATATATGCGAGATGCACAGAGGGATATTTGCACTCTGGCATCAAGAGTAAGTGCGATGTCCATATCTGCCAGAAGATGTTTATGGACACGACAGTGGTCAGGTGATGCAGATTCCAAACGGCACAAAGGTGTATTGCCGTATAAAGGAAGAGGAGTTATTTGGGGTCGGTCCATCGGACCTGGTGGCCACGGCAACTGCTGGAAAATCCACCGTTTTTACCCTAAGTCACATCTCTGCAGAAAAAGACACCGTCTTTTCAGCCTCAGTCCTTTCGTCCCTATAAGAGTCATATCTGCCCAGGGATAGAGGAAAGGGAAGAAGACTGCAGCAGGCAGCCCATTCCCAGGAACAGAAGCGTTCCACCGCTTCTGCCAAGCTCTCAGCATGACGCTGGGACCGTACAGGACCCCTGGATCCTACATGTAGTATCCCAGGGGTACAGATTGGAATGTCGAGACGTTTCCCCTTCGCAGGCTCCTGAAGTCTGGTTTACCAAGGTCTCCCTCCGACAAGGAGGCAGTATGGGAAACAATTCACAAGCTGTATTCCCAGCAGGTGATAATCAAATTACCCCTCCTACAACAAGAAAAGGGGTATTATTCCACATTATATTGTGGTACTGAAACCAGAAGGCTAGGTGAGACCTATTCTAAATCTAAAAAAATTTGAACACTTACAAAGGTTCAAATCAAGATGGAGTCACTCAGAGCAGTGATAACGAACCAGGAAGAAGGGGACTATATAGTGTCCCGAGACATCAGGGATGCTTACCTCCATGTCCAAAATTTGCCCTTCTCACTAAGGGTACCTCAGGTTCGTGGTACAGAACTGTCACTATCAGTTTCAGACGCTGCCGTTTGGATTGTCCACGGCACCCCGGGTCTTTACCAAGGTAATGGCCGAAATGATGATTCTTCTTCGAAGAAAAGGCGTCTTAATTATCCCTTACTTGGACGATCTCCTGATAAGGGCAAAGTCCAGGGAACAGTTGGAGGTCGGAGTAGCACTATCTCGGATACTGCTACAACAGCACGGGTGGATTCTAAATACTCCAAAATCGCAGCTGATCCTGACGACAAGTCTGCTGTGCCTAGGGATGATTCTGGACACAGTCCAGAAAAAGGTGTTTCTCCCGGAAGAGAAAGCCAGGGAGTTATCCGAGCTAGTCAGGAACCTCCTAAAATCAGTGCATCATTGCACAAGGGTCCTGGTAAAGATGGTGACTTCCTACGAAGCAATTCCATTCGGCAGATTTCACGCAAGAATTTTTCAGTGGGATCTGCTGGACAAATGGTCCGGATCGCATCTTCAGATGCATCAGCGGATAACCCTATATCCAAGGACAAGGGTGTCTCTCCTGTGGTGGTTACAGAGTGCTCATCTTCTAGAGGGCCGCAGATTCGGCATTCAGGATTGGATGCTGGTGACCACGGAGGCCAGCCCGAGAGGCTGGGGAGCAGTCACACAAGGATAAAATTTCCAGGGAGTGTGATCAAGTCTGGAGACTTTTCTCCACATAAATATACTGGAGCTAAGGGTAAATTTATAATACTCTAAGCTTAGCAAGACCTCTGCTTCAAGGTCAGCCGGTATTGATCCAGTGGGAAAAACATCACGGCAGTCGCCCACGTAAATAGACAGGGCGACACAAGAAGCAGGAGGGCAATGGCAAAAACTGCAAGGACTTTTCGCTGGGCGGAAAATCATGTGATAGCACTGTCAGCAGTGTTTCATTCCGGGAATGGAAACTGGGAAGCAGACTTCCTCAGCAGGCACGACCTCCACCCGGCAGAGTGGAAACTTCATCGGGAAGTTTTCCACATGATTGTAAACCGTTGGGAAATACCAAAGGTGGACATGATGGCGTCCCGTCTGAACAAAAAACGGGACAGGTATTGCGCCAGGTTAAGAGACCCTCAGGCAATAGCTGTGGACGTTCTGGTAACACCATGGATGTACCAGTCGGTGTATGTGTTCCATCCTCTGCTTCTCATACCTAAGGTACTGAGACTTATAAGACGTAGAGGAGTAAGAACTATACTCATGGCTCCGGATTGGCCAAGAAGGACTTGGTACCCGGAACTTCAAGAGATGCTCACAGAGGACTTATGGCCTCTGCCGCTAAGAAGGGACTTGTTTCATCAAGTACCATGTCTGTTCCAAGACTTACCGCAGCTGCGTTTGACGGCATGGCGGTGGAACGCCGGATCCTAAGGGAAAAAGGCATTCCGGAAGAGGTCATTCCTACCCTGGTCAAAGCCAGAAAGGAGGTGACCGCACAACATTATCACCACATGTGGCAAAAATATGTTGCGTGGTGTGAGGCCAGAAAGGCCCCACGAAGAAATTTCAACTCGGTCGATTCCTGCATTTCCTGCAAACAGGAGTGTCTATGGGCCTCAAATTGGGGTCCATTAAGGTTCAAATTTCGGCCCTGTCGATTTTCTTCCAGAAAGAAGTGGCTTCAGTTCCTGAAGTTCAGAAGTTTGTCAAGGGAGTATTGCATATACAACCCCCTTTTGTGCCTCCAGTGGCACTGTGGGATCTCAACGTAGTTCTGGGATTCCTCAAATCACATTGGTTTAAAACCAGTCAAATCTGTGGATTTGAAGCATCTCACATGAAAAGTGACCATGCTCTTGGCCCTGGCCTGGACCAGGCGAGTGTCAAATTGGTGTTTTTTTTCTCAAAAAAGCCCATATCTGGTGGTCCATTTGGACAGGACAGAGCTGCGGACTCGTCCCCAGTTCTCTCCCTAAGGTGGTGTCAGTGTTTCACCTGAACCAGCTTATTTTGGTGCCTTGCGCCTACTAGGGACTTGGAGGACTCCAGGTTGCTAGATGTTGTCAGGGCCCTGTAAATATAGGTTCCAGGACGGCTGGAGTCAGGAAAACTGACTTGCTGTTATCCTGTATGCACCCAACAAACTGGGTGCTCTTGCTTCTAAGCAGACTATTGCTAGTTGGATGTGTAATACAATTCAGCTTGCACATTCTGTGGCAGGCCTGCCACAGCCAAAATATGTAAATGCCCATTCCACAAGGAAGGTGGGCTTATCTTGGGCGGCTGCCCGAGGGGTCTCGGCTTTACAACTTTGCCGAGCGGCTATTTAGTCAGGGGCAAACACGTTGGTAAAATCCTACAAATTTGATACCCTGGCTAAGGAGGACCTGGAGTTCTCTCATTCGGTGCTGCAGAGTCATCCGCACTCTCCCGCCCGTTTGGGAGCTTTGGTATTATCCCCATGGTCCTTTCAGGAACCCCAGCATCCACTAGGACGATAGAGAAAATAAGAATTTACTTACCGATAATTCTATTTCTCGGAGTCCGTAGTGGATGCTGGGCGCCCATCCCAAGTGCGGATTATCTGCAATACTTGTACATAGTTACAAAAATCGGGTTATTATTGTTGTGAGCCATCTTTTCAGAGGCTCCGCTGTTATCATACTGTTAACTGGGTTCAGATCACAGGTTGTACAGTGTGATTGGTGTGGCTGGTATGAGTCTTACCCGGGATTCAAAATCCTTCCTTATTGTGTACGCTCGTCCGGGCACAGTATCCTAACTGAGGCTTGGAGGAGGGTCATAGGGGGAGGAGCCAGTGCACACCACCTGATCCTAAAGCTTTACTTTTTGTGCCCTGTCTCCTGCGGAGCCGCTATTCCCCATGGTCCTTTCAGGAACCCCAGCATCCACTACGGACTCCGAGAAATAGAATTATCGGTAAGTAAATTCTTATTTTAAAATAGGCTTCCAGGAACCCAGTTATTTCCCTTACATATACCCCTTTCACATCTCCAATGCCAGATCCCACCCGCGAATTGGAAACGGGTCCTTCCCGGGTGGGATCCGGCATTGGAGCCTCAGCGCTGGCAATATGCCGGGCCAGTTGCCATAGCAGCGGGGGGTGGAGCCAGGGGTGGAGGCAGCGCTGGGAGATGAGCTCATCTCCGCGCCACCTCTCCCTATGTAGTAAACGGGTCCCGGTTCGCATTGACCCGGGAACCCGTTTACACTGCCACTGACCCAGTATTCAATCCGGGAATAACCCATGTTATTACCCAGGTTGAATTACCGACCCGGGAATTCTCCAAGGCCCCTTTCACATCGCACACTGACCCGTGTCGAATCGGCAATATGCCAGGTCGATACCGGGTTATTTTTGCGATGTGAAAGGGGTATTATTAGCAATTTTAAATATTGAACATACAAACAAAACATCTTTTAAACAACACAAACTCAATGACATTTACTTTCATCCTATGCACAAATGTACAGATTTTGTTTATGGCCAATCTGTACACCACCCAACTGTCCTGATTTTCGCAGGACAGTCCCTTTTTTTGGCAGAGCAACGGTGAATAGACGATGTGCGCAGTGTTTATTCACCGGAGACAGAGGGAGAGGGGGCATGCCAGCGTCTCACAGAGCGCTGGGCATGCCCCCTCAGCGATGAAAATGGGGGTGTGGCTAGCGATCGCTGCACTCCCGCAAAGCCACGTCCCCTTTTCCATAGAACACGTCCCCTTTTCAAGATTGGGTGCGGCTATGCCGCGCACAGGTCCCGAATCCCTGTTGTAAATGTTGGGAGGTATGAAATTGGTTTATCACTACAGCATGAGTGATGTCATTGACCAATCCAACTGATCAATCTCTGGTTTAGTTTCAACAGGCAAAATGAAATACAAGGCTTGCAAGTGACCATAAACACCAAAACTGGCTCAGTAAAAGGTGGGTTTAATATGGAGTAAGGACCTAATTTCTACAATTTACAGACTGGCCAACAAGATCAGCTCCTCTCATCCACACGGATTACTTGTTTCCCATTCCTTATAGGACTTTTCTTGGGCTACACAGCCTTGTGGTATTACCTCCTTAATACAGGTTGGGGCAAAAAAACATCTCTCAAATTTTAAAGGTGAACAAAAAAAGCACGGTAAATGCTATTCAAAAGATTAGTACAGAAACTAAAAGTGCATGGAATACAGTTTATTTTCAATTAGTTTGAATATGATATTGTCATTTCCTGGTGCCTGTAGTTCATTAATGGTTCTTGGTCGATGTTTGCAGACCTTAGCTTTCAGATAACCCCCTTCGCTGTGCAGTGGCCTTTCATGAAGCTGATAAAGATTGTTTCCCTCCCAGTAACAAAAATTGTGCTTGTTAACGTAGCCAGACAAATAAGAGTGAGCTTTGTCAAGAAACTGCAGCGATAACGCAGGAAATGACCCGCTGAGTGACGCAAAACTTCAGAAATTGACTATAAATGTGCATTACGAATGAATGCCACCATGTGGACATTATCATATTCAAAACAAAATGATAATAAACTGTATTCCATGCACTTTTTAGATTATGTACTAAAAATCTGAATAGCATTTACTATGCCTTTTTTGTTATCCTTTAAAACCTGGAAGGTTTTTTTTGCCTCACCCTGTACATCAAGCCTTTCCCCAGACTCAAAAACAACAGGTATTCCCAGAAAACATAGCTCTTTAGTTGGGTTTATCATATTCTGAAACCATCTTCTTAACTTCCCTAGGCTATTCAACCTGATTCCTACCCCTCTATGCAAGTCTCCCAAAACTTTAATCTTTTTCTATACTCAAAACAACCCTCTGACCCCCAAACCAACAAGACTTAAAAACATTTCTGATTGAATGATTGATGCAGTAAAAGGTTTAAAACTTGCAGGTTTTATTTTTTTGTCATATCAACGGGATCGGTATGAGATCCCGCCGCCTGGGATGCTGAACGCCAGGATCCCGACATCGGCATCCCGAACGGTAAAAAGCCAGCAGGGGGGGGGGCAATCGCAACAAAGCATCTTGCGGGCTTGATGGGGCTACGCTCGCCACAGGTTCTATTCTCCCTCTATGGGTGTCATGGACACCCATAGAGGGGGAATCACCTACCTCGCCGGTATACTGGCGGAGGCATGGTGGCCCTGTCGGGATGCCGGCATCGGTACTGTGACAGCCAGGATCCCGATGAGCGGTATGCTGATCGCATACCATCTCAACTTCATATGATCAGCCCAGTTACAGATATACAGGTTTTATTTTTTTTAGATACAGATTTTATATTAGTTGCACAAATAATTTAATTTATGCAAGGTTTAATGTATATGACCAGCTCTAATACAAATGTACACTTAATCTGGGGGAGATGTACTAAGCCTTGGAAAATAATCAAGTGGACAGAGCTAAAGTACCAGCCAATCAACTCCTAACTGTCAGGCTGTGTTTGAAAAAAATGACAGCTAGAAGCCGATTGGCTGGTACTTTATCTCCCTCCAAGACTTAGTACATCTGCCCCTCTGTAATGGTGTGTACACACGGTGAGATTTTTTCTTACGATTTTGACTATATATAAGAAAAGTTAGTGCAGATCTCAAGGTGAAAGTCACCTTGCAATCCCGATTCGATACGCGGTCTGCATCGCAAGAATAGATAGACTGTGCAGGCAAGTCAATTTTGACTATCTCCATAGAAAAGATAGTCAAATTTGACACTTAGCCAAAATCACACATAGTCAGTATTGCAAGCACATGATGAGTGTGCTTGCGATACTATGTGCCGATCTAGCCCCTGTCGCATAGTCGCACCGTGTGTATGGGCCATAAGAAAGATTTGTTAGCCTTTTGATAAAAAACGGTCACATATTGCTTCTGATTTTGTTTAAAATCCTTAAATAAATAAATAAAAATAAAATAATAATAATAATAAGTAACAAAATAAAGTGGGGCCTCCAGCACAACCCACAGATGCTCAACTTGAGTGAGATCTGGGGAAGCTGGAGACCAAGTCAACACCATGTACTCTTTGTCATGTCAAATTATTCCTGAACTATTTTTACATGGTGGCATGGTGCATTATACTGCTGAAAGATGCCATTGCCATCAGGTGGTCATGTGAATGAACACACCTTCCATATCCCTGACAAAGATATGATTGACTATTAAAATGTGTAGCTTTCAAATATTATGGAGGTTGCTATCCAGGAGCCGTTCCTTTATATGGAGGAGCAGCTTCAATTAGTTACAATAGGAAAAGAAATCAGATTTTTGACTCACCGTAAAATCCCTTTCTTAAAAGTCTATATGGGGGACTTTCCGTTACCTCTAGGTATATAGTGTGGGTTTTGGCAGTAAAACAGTTAAAGGCTTGATCCTTCTCCCTATATAACCCCTCCCCCTCCATTTTAATAGTCAAACATATCTTTGTCAGGGATATGGAACGTGTGTTCATTCACAGGGCCTTTATGTTGGCAATGGCATCTTTCAGCAGTATAATGCACTATGCAAACATTGTTCAGGAATAGTTTGAGAACATGACAAAGAGTACATGGTGTTGACTAGGCCTCCAGCTTCCCCAGATCTCACTCCAGTTGAGCATCTGTGGGTTGTGCCAGAGGACCCACTTGTTTCTGTTATTTATTATTTTCATTTAGGGATTTTAAACAAAATCAGAAGCAATATGTGACAGTTTATGTCAAAAGGCTAACAAATCTTTCTTACAGAGGGACAGATGTACGAAGTCTTAGAGGGGGATAAAGTGTACGGAAGTACTAGCCAATCAGCTCCTAGCTGTCATTTTTAAAACACAGCCTGAAATAATACGATTTTAAACTTACCGGTAAATCTTTTTCTCCTAGTCCGTAGAGGATGCTCGGGACTCCGTAAGGACCATGGGGTATAGACGGGCTCCGCAGGAGACATGGGCACTTTAAGACTTTAGATGGGTGTGAACTGGCTCCTCCCTCTATGCCCCTCCTCCAGACCACAGTTATTGAACTGTGCCCAGAGGAGACGGACAGTACGAGGAAAGGATTTTTGTTAATCTAAGGACGAGATACATACCAGCCCACACCATACACACCGTACAACATGGTATATACTAAACCAGTTATCAGCATGAACAAAACAGCATTAGCCAGAGACTGATCTCAACTGTAACATAACCCTTATGTAAGCAACAACTATATACAAGCCTCGTCTCCTGCGGAGCCCGTCTATACCCCATGGTCCTTACGGACCATGGGGTATAGATTTACCGGTAGGTTTAAAATCTTATTTTCTCTTACGTCCTAGAGGATGCTGGGGACTCCGTAAGGACCATGGGGATTATACCAAAGCTCCAAACCGGGCGGGAGAGTGCGGATGACTCTGCAGCACCGATTGAGCAAACATGAGGTCCTCATCAGCCAGGGTATCAAACTTGTAGAATTTTGCAAAAGTGTTTGAACCCGATCAAGTAGCTGCTCGGCAAAGCTGCAATGCCGAGACGCCTCGGGCAGCCGCCCAAGAAGAACCCACCTTCCTAGTGGAATGGGCCTTTACCGAATTTGGTACCGGCAATCCAGCCGTAGAATGAGCCTGCTGAATCGTGTTACAGATCCAGCGAGCAATAGACTGCTTAGAAGCAGGAGCGCCAAACTTGTTGGCTGCATACAGGACAAACAGTGCCTCTGTTTTCCTAACCCGAGCCGTCCTGGCTACATAAATTTTTAAGGCCCTGACTACATCAAGGGACGTGGAATCCTCCAAGTCACCCGTAGCCACAGGCACCACAATAGGTTGGTTTATATGAAATGACGAAACCACTTTAGGCAGAAATTGAGGACGAGTCCTCAACTCTGCTCGATCCACATGGAAAATCAGATAGGGGCTCTTGTGAGACAAAGCCGCCAATTCTGACACCCGCCTCGCAGATGCCAAGGCCAACAACATGACCACTTTCCAAGTGAGAAATTTTAATTCAACTGTTTGAAGAGGTTCAAACCAGTGTGATTTAAGGAACTGTAACACCACGTTAAGGTCCCACGACGCCACTGGGGGCACAAAAGGAGGTTGGATGTGTAGCACTCCCTTTACAAAAGTCTGAACTTCTGGGAGAGAAGCCAATTCCTTCTGTCTGTAGAAAATGGAGAAAACGACCCAGCTGAACATCTTCCGTAGGAGCATACTTGGCTTCACACCAAGACACATATTTCCTCCAGATACGGTGATAATGCTTCGCCGTTACCTCCTTCCTTTGATTAGAGTAGGGATGACTTCCCCCGGAATACCTTTCCTAGCTAGGATCTGGTGTTCAACCGCCATACCGTCAAACGTAACCGCGGTAAGTCTTGGAACACCCAGAGCCCCTGTTGCAACAGGTCCTCCCTGGGAGAAAGAGGCCACGGATCTTCTGTGACCATTTCCTGAAGATCTGAATACCAGGCCCTTCGAGGCCAATCTGGAACAATGGGTATTGTCTGCACTCTTGTTCGTCTTATGATTCTCAATATTTTTGAGATAAGTGGAAGTGGAGGTAACACATAGACCGACTGAAACACCCACGGTGTCACCAGGGTGTCCACCACCACTGCCTGAGGGTCCCTCGACCTGGAACAATACGTCCGAAGCTTTCTGTTGAGGCGTGACGCCATCATGTCTATTTGAGGAAGTCCCCAACGACTTGTTACCTCTGCAAAGACCTCTTGATGAAGTCCACACTCTCCTGGATGGAGATCGTGTCTGCTGAGGAAGTCTGCTTCCCAGTTGTCTACTCCCGGAATGAAGACCGCTGACAGAGCGCTTACATGATTTTCCGCCCAGCGAAGAATCCTGGTGGCTTCCGCCATTGCTGCTCTGCTCTTTGTCCCGCCCTGGCGGTTTACATGCGCCACGGCTGTGACGTTGTCTGACTGGATCAGAACGGGTAGGTTGCGAAGAAGCTTCTCCGCCTGTTGCAGGCCGTTGTATATGGCCCCTAATTCCAGTACATTGATGTGTAGACAAGCCTCCTGGCTTGACCATATTCCCTGAAAATTTTTTCCTTGTGTGACTGCGCCCCATCCTCGGAGGCTTGCGTCCGTGGTCACAAGAACCCAATCTTGAATGTCGAACCTGCGACCCTCTAGAAGGTGAGCACTATGGAGCCACCACAGGAGAGAGACCCTGGCCCTGGGGGACAGGCTTATCTTCCGATGCATTTGTAGATGAGACCCTGGCCACTAGTCCAGAAGGTCCCACTGAAAAGTTCTCGCATGGAACCTGCCGAACGGAATGGCCTAGTAGGCCGCCACCATCTTTCCCAATACTCGAGTGCATTGATGAACTGACACTCTTTTTGGTTTCAGTAGGTCCTTGACCATGTTCTGGAGTTCCTGGGCTTTTTCCATTGGGAGAAAAACCCTCTTTTTTTCCGTGTACAGAACCATGCCCAAAAATGACAGCCGAGTTGTCGGAACCAACTGCGACTTTGGTAGATTTAGAATCCAGCCGTGTTGTTGTAGTACTCTCAGGGAGAAAGACATGCTTTTTAGTAACTGATCTCTTGACCTTGCCTTTATCAGGAGATCGTCTAAGTATGGGATAATTGTGACCCCCTGCTTGCACAGGAGCACCATAATTTCCGCCATTGCCTTGGTGAAAATTCTCGGGGCCGTGGAAAGCCCAAACGGCAACGTCTGAAACTGGTAATGACAATCCTGTACAGCGAATCTCAGGTACGCCTGATGAGGCGGATATATGGGGACATGAAGGTATGCATCCTTTATGTCTAGTGACACCATAAAATCCCCCCCTTCCAGGCTGGAGATCACTGCCCGGAGAGATTCCATCTTGAATTTGAACCTTTTCAAATATAGGTTTAGGGATTTTAGATTCAGAATTGGTCTGACCGAGCCATCCGGCTTCGGGACCACAAACAGGGTTGAATAAAACCCTTTCCCCTGTTGCACCAGGGGAACCTTGATAATCACCTGCTGTTGATACAGCTTTTGTAAGGCAGCTGAAACTATTTCCCTCTCTGGGGGAGAAGCTGGCAAGGCCGATTTGAAAATTCGGTGTGGAGGCACGTCTTCGAACTCCAGTTTGTAGCCTTGGGATACAATTTCGACCACCCAAGGATCCAAATCCAACTGAACCCAGACTTGGCTGAAGAGTCGAAGACGTGCCCCCACCGGTGCGGACTCCCGTAGCGGAGCCCCAGCGTCATGCGGTGGATTTTGTAGAGGCCGGGGAGGATTTTTGTTCCTGGGAACTAGCCGTAGCTGGAGATCTTTTCCCTCTACCTCTGGCGAGGAAGGAGGAGCCACGACCCTTTCTGAACTTATGCGACCGAAAGGACTGCATCTGGCATTGAGGTGTTTTCTTTTGTTGTGGGGGAACGTAAGGCAAAAAAAGAAGACTTACCCGCGGTAGCTGTGGAAACCAGGTCCGCGAGGCCCTCCCCAAATAAAACTTCACCTTTGTAAGGCAAAGCCTCCATATGTCTCTTTGAATCAGCATCACCTGTCCATTGACGGGTCCACAGGGACCTTCTAGCAGAAACTGCCATGGCATTGGCTCTTGAACCCAACAGCCCAATATCTCTCGCAGCTTCTCTCATATATAACGCTGCGTCCTTGATGTGACCTAAGGTCAACAAAATACTATCTTTATCTAGGGTGTCAATGTCAGATGACAAGTTATCTGCCCACGCTACAATTGCCTACCCACCCATACCGACGCTACTGCAGGTCTGAGCAGGGCTCCCGTAGTCGCATAAATTGATTTTAAGGTAGTTTCCTGCCTGCGATCCGCAGGATCCTTTAGGGCCGCCGTGTCCGGGGACGGTAGTGCCACCTTTTTGGACAAGTGCGTCAAGGCCTTGTCCACCGTGGGCGAGGATTCCCACCGTAACCTGTCCTTTGAGGGGAAAGGATACGCCATAATAATTCTCTTGGGAACCTGCAGCCTCTTGTCTGGAGTTTCCCAAGCCTTTTCAAATAAAGCGTTCAGCTCATGAGATGGGGGAAACGTTACCTCAGGTTTCTTTTCCTTAAACATGCAGACCTTCGTGTCAGGGACAGAGGGGTCCTCTGTGATATGCAAAACATCTTTTATTGCAATAATCATATATTGAATACTCTTGGCCACTCTTGGGTGTAACCTTGCCTCATCATAGTCGACACTGGAGTCAGAATCCGTGTCGGTGGTATCAGTGTCTGCTACCTGGGAAAAGGGATGTTATGGGACCCTGAAGGGTCTAGTGACACAGTCAAAGCCATGGATTGACTCCCTGCTTTGTCCTTGGACTCTACTTTGTCCAATCTCTTATGTAATAAAGTCACATTAGCATTTAACACATTCCAAATGTCCAACCAATCAGGTGTCGGCTGTGCCGACGGAGACACCACCACCATCTGCTCTGCTTCCTCCCTAGACGAGACTTCCGCTTCAGACATGTCGACACACACGTACTGACACCCCGACACACACTGGGATATATGAATATGGGGACAGACCCACAATAAGGCCCTTTGGAGAGACAGAGAGAGAGTATGCCAGCACACACCCAGCGCCACTAGATACTGAAACCAAGTCCCAGCCTGTATAGCGCTTTTATACACAAATTAGCACCAAATAAATGTGCCCCCCCCCCCCTCGTTTTTGCCCCCTGTTACTTGTTCAGCAGGGGAGAGTCCGGGAGCAGCTTCTTTGCAGCTTGCTGTGGAGAAAATGGCGCTGGTTAGTGCTGGAGGATCAAGCTCCGCACCCTCAACGGCGGGCTTCGGTCCCGCTATTTTTCTTTATACTGGCAGGGGAATTTTCATATACTGCCTCCGCAGCATCTATTTATGTGCCAGGCTTATGTGAGGTAAAAATCGCTGCCCAGGGCTCCCCCCCTGAACCTTTGCTGTTCCTGTGTGTGATGTGGGAGCAATGGCGCGCAGCGCGACCGCTGCGCGGTACCTCATGAAGAACCGAAGTCTTCTGCCGCCTTTGAAGTCTTCTTGCTTCTTATACTTACCCGGCTTCTATCTTCCGGCTCTGTGAGGAGGATGGCGGTGCGGCTCTCGGACGAACAGCAAGGACGACACCTGTGTTCCGACCCTCTGGAGCTAATGGTGTCCAGTAGCCTAAGAAGCAGAGCCCATCAGTCCAGGAAAGTGGGTCTGCTTCTCTCCCCTCAGTCCCACGAAGCAGGGAGCCCGTTGCCAGCAGTGCTCCCTGAAAATAAAAAACCTAACAAAAGTCTTTTCAGAGAAACTCAGTAGAGCTCCCCTGTAGTGCATGCAGTCTCCTCTGGGCACAGGATCTAACTGGAGGAGGGGCATAGAGGGAGGAGCCAGTTCTCACCCATCTAAAGTCTTAGAGTGCCCATGTCTCCTGCGGAGCCCGTCTATACCCCATGGTCCTTACGGAGTCCCCAGCATCCTCTAGGACGTAATAGAAATGGCAGTTCTCTGTCTACCACTGTGTCTATGCTTGCCACCTGTAAACAGGGGATAAGCACGCCAATAGAAAACAGAGAATAAAGAAATAAAACCTAACTAAAAGCTAGGGCCTAACTTTCGTGTTTTGCTCAAAAGCACCAAAAACAAGACCAAGGTACTCCTGGAGGGAGGGGGGGGGGGGGTTATATAGGGGGAAGTTGCCAGCTTTTAACTATTTTCGGGCCAGACTCCAAAGCCCACACTATGGGGGTCATTCCGAGTTGTTCGCTCGGTAAATTTCTTCGCATCGCAGCGATTTTCCGCTTAGTGCGCATGCGCAATGTCCGCATTGCGACAAGTAAATTTGCTATGCAGTTAGGAATTTTACTCACGTTTTTTTCCTCGTTCTGGTGATCGTAATGTGATTGACAGGAAGTGGGTGTTTCTGGGCGGAAACTGGCCGTTTTATGGGTGTGTGTGAAAAAACGCAACCGTTTCTGGGAAAAACGCGGGAGTGGCTGGAGAAACGGAGGAGTGTCTGGGCGAACGCTGGGTGTGTTTGTGACGTCAAACCAGGAACGACAAGCACTGAACTGATCGCAGATGCCGAGTAAGTCTCGAGTTACTCAGAAACTGCACAGAGATGTCTTTTCGCAATATTGCGTATCTTTCGTTCGCAATTTTAAGAAGCAAGATTCACTCCCAGTAGGCGGCGGCTTAGCGTGTGCAAAGCTGCTAAAAGCAGCTTGCGAGCGAACAACTCGGAATGACCCCCTATAAACCCAGAGGTAATGGTGCATATCCCAGAGAGATATCAGCAGTTTCAAACTCCTGTTCTGTACATAATCTACTGTATAATAACTATCATGCACACAGAGGCCCCCTGCTGACCGTTCTATGCAGCTGTCCTCTAAAACACTGGAACCCAGCACATTCATAATGATGTCAAGGCTCTCAGAATCAAAGATATCTCAGTAGTGGCTCTGTACTTTGGGAAAAAATACCCAGCGGCCAGCTAAAAGAATTGGAGGAGGTTGTTACATGCCCTGTATATACCAGGAGAAAAACAGTACCCCAAGTCAGTCCTCCGAAGCAAGTAGCATGGACGGAGGAGGGTGGCACTGCCGAGAAGTATCATGAAGACCACAGTGAGCAGATAGTTGACAGAAGTACATTTAGCATAATGCAACATATACAGTTTCTGTATCCCAGTTACCGAAGATGAGAACAGTGTGTGAGAGTGCGAGTGTGTGTAAGGGGGGGCAGGCTGATATAGTGCTGGGGGTGAGCTGTTGTGGGGATTAAAGTTCCCCCCACAACAGCTTGCCCTGTGTCTGTGCAATGTGTAAATTAAATTGTGTCAATACATAAAGAAAATAAGAATTTACTTACCGATAATTCTATTTCTCGTAGTCCGTAGTGGATGCTGGGAACTCCGTAAGGACCATGGGGAATAGCGGCTCCGCAGGAGACTGGGCACAAAAGTAAAGCTTTAGGACTACCTGGTGTGCACTGACTCCTCCCCCTATGACCCTCCTCCAAGCCTCAGTTAGGATACTGTGCCCGGACGAGCGTACACAATAAGGAAGGATTTTGAATCCCGGGTAAGACTCATACCAGCCACACCAATCACACCGTACAACCTGTGATCTGAACCCAGTTAACAGCATGATAACAGAGGAGCCTCTGAAAAGATGGCTCACAACAATAATAACCCGATTTTTGTAACAATAACTATGTACAAGTATTGCAGACAATCCGCACTTGGGATGGGCGCCCAGCATCCACTACGGACTACGAGAAATAGAATTATCGGTAAGTAAATTCTTATTTTCTCTGACGTCCTAGTGGATGCTGGGAACTCCGTAAGGACCATGGGGATTATACCAAAGCTCCCAAACGGGCGGGAGAGTGCGGATGACTCTGCAGCACTGAATGAGAGAACTCCAGGTCCTCCTCAGCCAGGGTATCAAATTTGTAGAATTTAGCAAACGTGTTTGCCCCTGACCAAGTAGCTGCTCGGCAAAGTTGTAAAGCCGAGACCCCTCGGGCAGCCGCCCAAGATGAGCCCACCTTCCTTGTGGAATGGGCTTTTACAGATTTTGGCTGTGGCAGGCCTGCCACAGAATGTGCAAGCTGAATTGTACTACAAATCCAACGAGCAATAGTCTGCTTAGAAGCAGGAGCACCCAGCTTGTTGGGTGCATACAGGATAAACAGCGAGTCAGATTTTCTGACTCCAGCCGTCCTGGAAACATATATTTTCAGGGCCCTGACTACGTCCAGCAACTTGGAGTCCTCCAAGTCCCTAGTAGCCGCAGGTACCACAATAGGCTGGTTCAAGTGAAACGCTGAAACCACCTTAGGGAGAAATTGAGGACGAGTCCTCAATTCTGCCCTGTCCGTATGAAAAATTAGGTAAGGGCTTTTATAGGATAAAGCCGCCAATTCTGAGACACGCCTGGCTGAAGCCAGGGCCAACAGCATTACCACTTTCCATGTGAGATATTTTAAGTCCACAGTGGTGAGTGGTTCAAACCAATGTGATTTTAGGAACCCCAAAACTACATTGAGATCCCAAGGTGCCACTGGAGGCACAAAAGGAGGCTGTATATGCAGTACCCCCTTGACAAACGTCTGAACTTCAGGAACTGAAGCCAGTTCTTTCTGGAAGAAAATCGACAGGGCCGAAATTTGAACCTTAATGGACCCTAATTTTAGGCCCATAGACAGTCCTGTTTGCAGGAAATGCAGGAAACGACCCAGTTGAAATTCCTCTGTAGGGGCCTTCCTGGCCTCGCACCACGCAACATATTTATGCCAAATACGGTGATAATGCTGTACGGTTACATCCTTCCTGGCTTTGATCAGGGTAGGGATGACTTCATCCGGAATGCCTTTTTCCTTCAGGATCCGGCGTTCAACCGCCATGCCGTCAAACGCAGCCGCGGTAAGTCTTGGAACAGACAGGGTCCCTGCTGGAGCAGGTCCCTTCTTAGAGGTAGAGGCCACGGGTCCTCTGTGAGCATCTCTTGAAGTTCCGGGTACCAAGTCCTTCTTGGCCAATCCGGAGCCACGAGTATAGTCCTTACTCCTCTCCTTCTTATGATTCTCAGTACCTTGGGTATGAGAGGCAGAGGAGGGTACACATACACTGACTGGTACACCCACGGTGTTACCAGAGCGTCCACAGCTATTGCCTGAGGGTCCCTTGACCTGGCGCAATACCTGTCTAGTTTTTTGTTGAGGCGGGACGCCATCATGTCCACCTTTGGTTTTTCCCAACGGTTCACAATCATGTGGAAGACTTCTGGGTGAAGTCCCCACTCTCCCGGGTGGAGGTCGTGTCTGCTGAGGAAGTCTGCTTCCCAGTTGTCCACTCCCGGAATGAACACTGCTGACAGTGCTATCACATGATTTTCCGCCTAGCGAAGAATCCTTGCAACTTCTGCCATTGCCCTCCTGCTTCTTGTGCCGCCCTGTCTGTTTACGTGGGCGACTGCCGTGATGTTGTCTGACTGGATCAGCACCGGCTGACCTTGAAGCAGAGGTCTTGCTAGGCTTAGAGCATTGTAGATGGCCCTTAGCTCCAGGATATTTATGTGAAGTGATGTCTCCAGGCTTGACCACAAGCCCTGGAAATTTCTTCCCTGTGTGACTGCTCCCCAGCCTCTCAGGCTGGCATCCGTGGTCACCAGGACCCAGTCCTGAATGCCGAATCTGCGGCCCTCTAGAAGATGAGCACTCTGCAACCACCACAGGAGAGACACCCTTGTCCTTGGTGACAAGATTATCCGCTGATGCATCTGAAGATGCGACCCGGACCATTTGTCTAGCAGATCCCACTGGAAGGTTCTTGCGTGGAATCTGCCGAATGGGATTGCTTCGTAAGAAGCCACCATCTTTCCCAGGACCCTTGTGCATTGATGCACTGAGACCTGGCCTGGTTTTAGGAGATTTCTGACTAGTTCGGATAACTCCCTGGCTTTCTCCTCCGGGAGAAACACCTTTTTCTGGACTGTGTCCAGGATCATCCCTAGGAATAGAAGTCGTGTCGTCGGGATCAGCTGCGATTTTGGAATATTGAGAATCCAACCGTGCTGGCGCAGCACTATCTGAGATAGTGCTACTCCGACTTCCAACTGTTCCCTGGATCTTGCCCTTATCAGGAGATCGTCCAAGTAAGGGATAACTAAAACTCCCTTCCTTCGAAGAAGAATCATCATTTCGGCCATTACCTTGGTAAAGACCCGGGGTGCCGTGGACAATCCAAACGGCAGCGTCTGAAACTGATAGTGACAGTTCTGTACCACAAACCTGAGGTACCCTTGGTGAGAAGGGTAAATTGGGACATGTAGGTAAGCATCTTTGATGTCCAGAGACACCATATAGTCCCCTTCTTCCAGGTTTGCAATCACTGCTCTGAGTGACTCCATCTTGAATTTGAACCTTTGTATGTAAGTGTTCAAGGATTTTAGGTTTAAAATTGGTCTCACTGAGCCGTCCGGCTTCGGTACCACAAATAGTGTGGAATAGTACCCCTTTCCCTGTTGTAGGAGGGGTACCTTGATTATCACCTGCTGGGAATATAGCTTGTGAATGGCTTCCAATACTGCCTCCCTGTCTGAGGGAGACGTCGGTAAAGCAGACTTTAGAAAACGGCGAGGGGGAGACGTCTCGAATTCCAATTTGTACCCCTGAGATACCACCTGAAGGATCCAGGGTTCCACTTGCGAGTGGGCCCACTGCGCACTGAACTTCTTGAGACGGGCCCCCACCGTGCCTGAGTCCGCTTGTAAAGCCCCAGCGTCATGCTGAGGACTTTGCGGAGACGGGAGAGGGCTTTTGTTCCTGGGAACTGGCTGTTTGTTGCAGCCTTTTTCCTCTCCCTCTGCCACGGGGCAGAAATGAGGCGCCTTTTGCCCGCTTGCCCTTATGGGGCCGAAAGGACTGCGCCTGATAATACGGCGTCTTCTTAGGTTGAGAAGCTACCTGGGGTAAAAATGTGGATTTTCCAGCAGTTGCCGTGGCTACCAGGTCTGATAGACCTACCCCAAATAACTCCTCCCCCTTATAAGGCAATACTTCCATGTGCCTTTTAGAATCCGCATCACCTGACCACTGCCGCGTCCATAAACCTCTTCTTGCAGAAATGGACAGCGTGCTAACTCTTGATGCCAGTCTGCAAATATCCCTCTGTGCATCACGCATATATAGAAATGCATCCTTCAAATGCTCTACAGTCAGAAATATACTGTCCCTATCTAGGGTATCAATATTTTCAGTCAGGGAATCCGACCACGCCAGGCCCGCACTGCACATCCAGGCTGAGGCGATTGCTGGTCGCAGTATAACACCCGTGTGAGTGTATATACATTTTAGGATATTCTCCAGCTTTCTATCGGCAGGTTCCTTTAGGGCGGCCGTATCAGGAGAGGGTAGTGCTACCTGTTTAGACAAGCGTGTGAGCGCTTTATCCACCCTAGGGGGTGTTTCCCAACGTGCCCTATCCTCTGGCGGGAAAGGGTATGATGCCAATAACCTTTTAGGAATTATCAGTTTTTTATCGGGGGAAACCCACGCCTCATCACACACTTCATTTAATTCCTCGGATACAGGAAAAACTACAGCCAGTTTTTTCTCACCAAACATAATACCCTTTTTAGTGGTACTTGTATTATCAGAGATATGCAATACATTTTTCATTGCTTCAATCATGTAACGTGTGGCCCTAGTGGAAGTCACGTTTGTCTCCTCATCATCGACACTGGAGTCAGTATCCGTGTCTGTGTCTGCCATTTGAGGTAACGGGCGTTTTAAAGCCCCTGATGGCGTTTGAGACCCCTGGACAGGCACAAGCTGAGTAGCCGGCTGTCTCATGTCGTCAACTGTCTGTCGTAAAGAGCTGACACTGTCACGCAATTCCTTCCATAAGCTCATCCACTCAGGTGTCGACTCCCTAAGGGGTGACAACTCTATAATAGGCAATTGCTCCGCCTCCATCTCATTTTCCTCCTCAAACATGTCGACACAATCGTACCGACACACCGCACACACACAGGGAATGCTCTGATAGAGGACAGGACCCCACTAGCCCTTTGGGGAGACAGAGGGAGAGTATGCCAGCACACACCAGAGCGCTATATATAGACAGGAATACCACTATAAAAAGTGCTTTTCCCTTTATAGCTGCTGTTAGTATCAAAACTGCGCCAAATTAGTGCCCCCCTCTCTTTTTTACCCTTTTCTGTAGTGCAGGACTGCAGGGGAGAGTCAGGGAGACGTCCTTCCAGCGGAGCTGTGATGGAAAATGGCGCCCGTGTGCTGAGGAGATAGGCTCCGCCCCCTTCTCGGCGGCCTTTTCTCACGCTTTTTGGTGAGTTCTGGCAGGGGTTAAAATACATCCATATAGCCCTGGGGGTTATATGTGGTGTATTTATGCCAGCCAAGGTGTTTACATTGCTGCTCAGGGCGCCCCCCCCTAGCGCCCTGCACCCTCAGTGACCGAAGTGTGAAGTGTGCCTGAGTAACAATGGCGCACAGCTGCAGTGCTGTGCGCTACCTTGTTGAAGACTGATGTCTTCTGCCGCCGATTTTTCCGGACCTCTTCTTGCTTCTGGCTCTGTAAGGGGGCCGGCGGCGCGGCTCTGGGACCGAGCTCCGAGGCTGGGCCTGTGTTCGGTCCCTCTGGAGCTAATGGTGTCCAGTAGCCTAAGAAGCCCAATCCACTCTGCACGCAGGTGAGTTCGCTTCTTCTCCCCTTAGTCCCTCGATGCAGTGAGCCTGTTGCCAGCAGGTCTCACTGAAAATAAAAAACCTAAAACTAAACTTTCACTAAGAAGCTCAGGAGAGCCCCTAGTGTGCACCCTTCTCGGCCGGGCACAAAAATCTAACTGAGGCTTGGAGGAGGGTCATAGGGGGAGGAGCCAGTGCACACCAGGTAGTCCTAAAGCTTTACTTTTGTGCCCAGTCTCCTGCGGAGCCGCTATTCCCCATGGTCCTTACGGAGTTCCCAGCATCCACTAGGACGTCAGAGAAAAACAGTAATTCATCATACAGTTAAGATGTAATCATTTGCTGATTTTCAGTTCACTTGTGCCGACGAGAAACTATATTCTTGCTATGTCTAACCTGGTGACCAACTCTGCACATGAGAGCTTAGCATAGACAGAAGTCAGAGCAGCCACCTCTAAGCAGCTGTGATCTCTATGCGAGTATCCATCTCTGAGACCACTGCAGCCATTACAGGATCTGCATGTCAGTTACATCCCTCACACCACTGTTCCAATTTTTGGAATGCAATTATTTAAAGTTCTGATCCAGGACCTCTCTCCAGCTTGGGGATGGCTTTATTTAAACTCCAAGCAGCTATGGAAATCAGGAAATTGCAGCTAAATTAGATTTTCCTCTTGTATTTATCTGGCATAATTCCACCAAAACTCATTTTCTAGGTTTTTCATTTTGTGTGGCATTATATTTAAAATGTGAACAGACTGCAATGTGAGCAGATTGCCAAATCTCTACTAATAAGCCCAATGCTGGAAACAATAGATGACTACACTAATGCATTTTTCTTTGCTATTCAACCCATGGTATCAAAAACAGACTAAAGATTAAAAAAAAGCAACTGCAGATCATTCATTAATATTAATTTTTTAACAAGAACAATACAAATTATGCAATGTATTATATATAAAGGTGGGCAAAATAGTGCACACTAATATTTTTCAATAAATTATCATTTTAATTGCCCTGCTTACCTGCTCAGCTCCCACCATACTAATCGGTTTGCATTTAAAGAGGTGGTTTATAAATTTTGGAATGAAGGAGCTGAAAAACAAGATAAAAAGTAATATTTAGTAACTAATATAGCCCAGAATTTAATCCTAAAACAAGAAGTATAATAATGTTAATAAACAGAACAAAACACACTACTGTCTTACAGTATATTTCTAATTACAAATGAAAGCTAAAAAAAAACCCAGAGGACTTAAGCCATGTACACAATGGGCGATAAACTAGGAAGGCCTTGGGCCCGCTGGATGACGAGGAGTGGTCTCTGATGTTAGGTAGCCCTTTTACTGCCACATCCGCAGTGTGATTTCAACAGATTCAGCTTTTTATACTTCAAAGGGTTTTATCTTGCACCCTTGATTCTGAGCAGGCTTGGGTCTGGGGCCTCTGATAGGTGTTCTAAATATACCATTGTTCAAAATATACTTAGGGGTATATGCAATTGCGGTCGAATTCCCGAAATTGTCGAATTTCGGGACTTTTTTGCCAAAAAAAAAAAAAAATCGTCAATGCAATTCAGTACTTTCCGTCAAAAAAACGGACTTTCAAAATTCGACTTTTTGAAATTCGACTTTTGTCAAATTCGACTTTTCTGCAATGATACAAGTGCTACAATTCGACCAAAGTATATTCAATTGAAGTTTGGAAATTCGACAACAGTGCTTTAAGACAGTAAATTCGACATTTTCAATCCGCCACACTTTGGTGGGTGAAACTAATAAAAAAATTTTAAAACATGTTTTTTTGTGTGTTTTTTTTATTGATAATAGCATATCTATTTATATTAGAAGGGATTAGGTACTTGGTTTGTCTTTTTTGGAGGCACAAGTATTATTTATATATTTTTTTAAATAATATTATTATTATTATTATTATTATTATTATTATTATTTTTTTAGATGGAATGGTAAAATTCAGAAAAAAAATGGCGTGGGGTCCCCCCTCCAAAGCATAACCAGCCTCGGGCTCTTCGAGCTGGTCCTGGTTCTAAAAATGCGGGGGGAAAATTGACAGGGGATCCCCCGTATTTTTAAAACCAGCACCGGGCTCTGCGCCTGGTGCTGGTGCAAAAAATACGGGGGACAAAAAGAGTAGGGGTCCCCCGTATTTTATACACCAGCATCGGGCTCCACTAGCTGGACAGATAATGCCACAGCCGGGGGTCACTTTTATACAGTGCCTTGCGGCCGTGGCATTAAATATCCAACTAGTCACCCCTGGCCGGGGTAACCTGGGGGAGTGGGGACCCCTTCAATCAAGGGGTCCCCCCCCAGCCACCCAAAGGCCAGGGGTGAAGCCCGAGGCTGTCCCCCCCATCCAAGGGCTGCGGATGGGGGGCTGATAGCCTTGTCAAAATTGAAAGAATATTGTTTTTTTTCCAGTAGTACTACAAGTCCCAGCAAGCATCCCCCGCAAGCTGGTACTTGGAGAACCACACTGCCGACACACACATACTTACCTATGTTGACACGAAGCAGTCGGTCCTCTTCTCCAAGTAGAATCCACGGGTACCTGAAAATAAAAGATAATTATACTCACCTGATCCAGGGTCCAGAGATAAATCCACGTACTTGTCAAAACAACAAAACGAACACCCGACCACCGGACTGAAAGGGGTCCCATGTTGACACATGAGACCCCTTTCCACGAATGCAGACACCCCCGTGACAGCTGTCACAGAAGTGTCTCTTCAGCCAATTAGCGAGTGCAAAGTCCTTGCACTCTGCTGATTGGCTCTGTGCGCGAAAGAGCTGTCAGACAGCGCATCGCAAAGCCTCTCCATTATATTCAATGGTGGGAACTTTGCGGTTAGTGGTGGGGTCACCCGCGGTCAGCGGCTGACCGCGGGTAACCCCGCCGCTGACGGCAAAGTTCCCACCATTGAAAGTAATGGAGGGAGCTGTGCGATGCGCTGTCTGAGCTAAGACGCGCACAGCCAATCACTTCCTGATTGGCTGAAGGGACCTCAGTGACAGCAGTCACGTGGGTCCCGGCATTCGGGGAAAGGGGTCTCATGTGTCAACATGGGACCCCTTTCAGTCAGGTGGTCGAGTATTCGTGTTTTTTTTTTGCCAAGTACGTGGATTATCTCTGGACGTGGATTATCTCTGGACACTGGATCAGGTGAGTGTTTTTTTTACACAGGTACCCTGGATCGTCGGAGTCGAGACGTGGCAGTCGGCGTGTCAACATAGGTAAGTATGTGTGTGTCGGCAGTGTGTAATAAAGTTGTACTTGTCACGGTGTGTGTCTCCTGTTTTTATTTGGGTATTTTTTTCCCAGTAGTACCACAGGTACCAGCGGGCCCGTTTTTCTCCCGCATGCTGGTACTTGTGGTTCTCCAAGTACCAGCTTGCGGGGGAGGCTTGCTGGGACTTGTAGTACTACTGGAAAAAACAATATTCTTTCAATTTTGACAAGGCTATCAGCCCCCCATCCGCAGCCCTTGGATGGGGGGGACAGCCTCAGGCTTCACCCCTGGCCCTTGGGTGGCTGGGGGGGGGACCCCTTGATTGAAGGGGTCCCCACTCCCCCAGGGTACCCCGGCCAGGGGTGACTAGTTGGATATTTAATGCCACGGCCGCAGGGCACTGTATAAAAGTGACCCCCGGCTGTGGCATTATCTGTCCAGCTACTGGAGCCCGATGCTGGTGTATAAAATACGGGGGACCCCTACTCTTTTTGTCCCCCGTATTTTTTGCACCAGGCGCAGAGCCCGGTGCTGGTTTTAAAAATACGGGGGATCCCCTGTCAATTTTTCCCCGGATTTTTAGAACCAGGACCAGCTCGAAGAGCCCGAGGCTGGTTATGCTTTGGAGGGGGGACCCCACGCCATTTTTTTTTCGGGTTTTTCCCGTTTTTCCCCGTTTTTTTAAATCGCGGCAAAATCCAGCAAATCGGCTGTTTTTCGCCAGTGGGACTGTCGAATCCGTTTTCCATTGAATATGGTGAATTTCGGCAACCACTTGCCGAAATTGGACGGTCGAATTGTGTCGAATTAAAAAACGGCAATAATTTGCCGCTAATTGCATATACCCCTTAATGCCTTGACTTTAGCCAGTGTTTGTTGCTCACACCTGGATGGCCTCTAGGGACCCTAAGTTTGCAGAGTGGTGTAGGTTGGTGAATGAAGTAGTGAGACACAAACGATTTATGTATATACAATGCGCAACTGTATACTCAAATATGACTGTATATGGGGATCTTGGACATCTTCTCCTTATTATATTGCTGCTGGGGGATGAGGCATCACCAGCTAATTGGTTGGCACCTAGTGAGACAGCACTTTAAAATTTTATTCTGGGGTCTTTCTTATGATTACTCCCATTTTGAAAAAACAAAATACTGACCCTAACGCTCTCTCTAACTACCGTCCTATCTCTCAGCTCCCTTGTCTCTCTAAGCTACTTGAGAGACTTGCCTACACTCGACTCACACTCTTTCTTAACTCACACACTTTATTGGACCCACTTCAGTCAGGCTTCCGTTCCCAACACTTCACAGAGACAGCACTGACTAAAGTGGTTAATGATTTGGTCACTACGAAGTCTAAAGGCCATTACTCACTGCTTATTCTTCTAGATCTATCTGCTGCATTTGACACTGTTGACCACTCTCTTCTCATACAAACACTACAATCCCTAGGTCTTAACGACACAGCCCTTTCTTGGATCCTATCCCACCTAATCGCTCCTTCAGTGTTTGCTTCTCTGAATCTACCTCCTCTTTGCTACCTCTTTCAGTTGGAGTACCGCAAGGCTAATTCTTGGGTCCTCTGCTTTTCTCTTTCTATACCTCATCTCTTGGTAAACTAAATAGCTCTTTTGTATTTCAGTATCATCTGTATGCAGATGATACTCAAAGCTACCTATCCTCCCCTGATTTGTCCCTATCTGAACTGGCCCGTGTCACTGAATGCTTTTCTACCGTTTCATCTTGGATGACATCTCGCCACCTCAAACTTAATATTTCAAAAACAGAGTTAATTATATTTCCACCGGCCAATAGTAGGTACCAACCTGATATCTCTATCAATGTTGAAAACTCGACAATCTACCCTACCCAACAAGCTCGCTGTCTAGGTGTCATCCTTGATTCTGATCTGTCCTTTGTTCCCCACATTCAATCTGTCTCAAAATCATGTTACATGCATTTAAAAAACATATCCAAAATACGACCATACCTTACACAAGACACTGCTAAAACTCTAATCCATGCTCTCATTTTCTCCTGCATTGATTACTGCAATAGTCTCCTAACTGGTCTTCCCAAAACGAGACTCTCACCACTACAATCCATTCTAAATGCAGCTGCGAGGCTAATCTTCCTCGCTAGACGTTCATCGTCTGCAGATCCACTCTGTCAGTCCCTCCATTGGTTACCTGTAGTCTACCGTATTCAATATAAAATACTTTTACTCACACACAAGGCCATTAACCAAACTGCACCAACGTACATCACTTCGCTTATCTCAAAATATCTCCCAACCCAACCTCTTCGCTCTTCACTAGACCTGCGTCTCTCATCCACACTCATTACTCGCTCCCACTCACGACTGCAGGACTTTCATCGGGCTGCACCCACTCTGTGGAATGCCCTACTACACACAATAAGACTCTCCTCTAGTCTCCAAACCTTCAAGCGTTCCCTGAAAACTCACCTCTATAGGCAAGCATACTTTATGTTTATTGTAATTTTTAAGTGAAAAAACGCAATTAAAATAACTAAAAAAAATACCTAAATAATGGGAAGGCCTAAGCTTCTGCTAATTGAGAATTAGCCAAGCAATTTCTACGATTAAGTTTTTTTTTTTCCAAAATCACATAAAGGCACCAGCAAAGTGATAGAATCGTACAAAGATAGAAAGTCGGTACAACAATTGAATTGTCTGAAACAGATAGAGCAACTTGGGCAAAATATTAATTGAATTAATATTTCCAGTCCAGGAAATACAGAGGTTAGTCCACCTAGCCAGGTCTCCTTAGATGGATTGTGAGAAAGGGAGAAATTTGGCCTTAAACAATTGGTCATATATCTTTGCAATTTCAATTCAAAGATATTTCATAGATTTTGGGTGCCACATATATTAAAAATTATGTTGTAAAAGTTTCAAAGTGGGAGGTGAAATGCTAATGCTTCTGATTTCATTCCATTGACCTTGTACCGAGAATGTGTGCCATACAAAGCCAGTTCAGCTTCCAAGTTGGACAGTGAAGGCAACACATCATCTGCAAATAAGGACAGTTTACAAAGGGTGTGCAATAAGTTTCCAGATGCAAAAAAAGTATTTTATTTACACATTTTCAATGTATTCGCAGGAGGAGTCAGTGCAACCTTGCATGTGCTGAAAACACGTGGTGTATCAGCTGGACCAGTCTGAAGCATGTCTTCTACATGCTGGATGGATGTCTGCACTGCAGCTTCCGGTGACTCAAACTAAGCCCACGCACTTGATTTGTGGGAATACAAATTTGTCGCAGTGGGTCAGGTCTGGAATGTACGGTGGATGACCAAGCTCCCGGCTGTGTTCAAGGGCCAGAAATTCACCGCTTTCCTGGACTTGTGGGTAGGTGGATTGTTGTGAAGGAAAAGGGCACCATGAGCACAAGTAATTGGATGTCACCTGGAAATGGCTTCCAGCACTTGCAGCAGGCAGTGGTTGGCGTACCAGTCCCAGGGACAGTACGCTGCTGCGTGAGTGGTATGGTAGCTACATGATCAGTCTTGGCCACCATCTGCTTGGCCATACTACACTCCCGTCTGAACTTGTGGCGGTGCACCTATTTTTTTTTATCTTGGGGTAAAAACTGAAGATCCAGTATTCATCGCCACTGTCTCCTTAGTGACAAAGGGGGTATTACATTTTTTGAAAAGTCTGTTTTTTCCTATCTAACAGACAGGGAAAAAAAACAGACACCCAACTGACTGTTCAAACAACTGAATTCTACCCAAAATATTTACTCCAAGCTATAAATTTAGTAAACGGCTTTGAAGGCCGACTACTTCCTATAGTCTGAAAAAAACACTTCATATAAGACACTTTCCTATTCGGCTAAAAAAGTTTCAACATAGTGAAGCAGCATTATAACTGAGGGAACTTTTAAATAGCTGTCTTAGAAGTGAAGCTATGCAGGCTTGAAGAGAAAAATAGGTTCAATTTTGAAAGGATAAAGTAGGTCTTGGGATGGATTCAGTATGCAATACTGATGGCCGGGATGCCGACTGACAGTATTTTTATGATAAATAAAAATCCTTCAATCCCAGTATTTTACATTCTACCTAAAATCCACAAGGACGCTGATAATCCACCCAGTAGGCCCATAGTGGCAGGGATCGAAGCCATCACGGCCAACCTTTCGCAATATGTGGACCACTTCTTCCAACCTGAGTTGATTAAAATTCCTTTGTATTTGGAGGACACAATAAATGTTATCAATATCATTAAAGATCTGCAGTATGAAGGAGGAGATATATTAGTAACAGCAGATGTAGGATCACTATATTCTATCATCGATCATGAAAAAGGGATTGAAGCGGTATGAACTTCTCTTGAGAAAGGTCAGATGAGGAACAAAAAGTTTATTTTTTTTCTAGAAGTAATAGATTTTATCTTAACCAACAACTTTTTTCTGTTTAAAGACAAGTTTTTTCAACACATTAAAGGAACGGCAATGGGCACTCGTTTCGCCCCCTCATATACAGATCTATTTATGGGGTGTTGGGAGGAACATCTTGTTTGGCACAATAATCCATATCTGGATAACATCAAAAAGTGGATACGATATATTGACGATATCATGTTCATATGGAAGGGAAGTATGACTGACTTGGAGAGTTTCTGCAATCATTTGAACAAGAATGATTTAAATATAGTTTTAACCTATGAGAAAAGCTGAGAAAGTGTCACGTTCCTGGACCTGTGTATATATATTAAAGATAACCAGGTAGTAACTAAGAATTACATCAAACTCACTGACAATAATTCTTATATTCCCATCACCAGCCATTACCATCGTTCATGGTTGAAGAGTGTCCTGAACAGTCAAATCCAAAGAATTCAACGAAATTGCACAGACACAGAGATATTAAAAGAACAGGCTAACAAAATGAAAACAAGATTTGTCAACAGAGGGTACAGGAAGCAGGATATAAATTAAAAAAAAATAGATGAGATGACATTGATTGACCATAATTATTTACTCAAATACCATGAAAAAGAAAAGGGTTCTGAGATGTTTAGGGTTCCTTTTATCACACAGTTTAACAACCAATATAAAGAGGTGGAGAAAATTTTTAAGAAACATTGGCACCTGTTAACAAAAGACCCCATTCTGAAAGAAATAATTCCAGAAAGACCTAAGTTTGTGTACAAACGGGCTAATAATTTGTGAAACAAACTGATAAAAAGTGCTATTCCAGAAAAAAAAGAGTGAACTAATAAAGACCGTCGGTTTCCACAGATGTGGGGACTGCATGATGTGTAGAACACATAAGAACACCCCAAAAAAAGTAGTGGACTTCACTTCAAGCACGAATGGACACAAGTTCAAAACTAACTAATTCTTAACCTACAACACAAACAATTGCATTTATTTAATTGAATGCTCCTGCAAAAAAACAATACATTGGAAGAACATCTCGAAAATTGCATGAAAGATGGGCAGAACACATAAGAAATATCAAAAAAGGATTTGAACAACACCATCTTTTCGGCTTATTTTAAAGAACACCATAAATGCCCTCTGTCCGACATACAACAAGTTATAGGGATCAAAAAAGTCACAGGAAATTGGAGAAAGAAAGGTACTGAAAGTTATTTGGCAAAAAGTGAAATTAAATACATATATGATGTTAAAACTCTAGTTCCCTTTCGATTAAATGCAGATTTTGAATTAAAATGGTTTTTATGAAATATTTAGGTCAATTTTTATAGAGAAGAATCAAATTTTTAAACTCCTTAAGGAATATAAAAAGAAAGTTATTTATTAGTATAGCCCTCCTTTTTCGTAAATCCATTATAGCAACTTTAATAAAATGTTTTATACAGTACAAGCAACATAGTGTGGACTAATAAACGAGGACAGTACACTTTAAGAAATGGAATTAGGTTCCCAGTGGAAAAACAAATAATAAAAGAAACGGATGTGTAGTCATGGTTGCTATGGCAACCGCAAACTATTGATTGGACATGGGAAGCGGGAGAGCTAGCTTACGGTTTTCCCTCACACTATAATAATGGAGGTTTTGTTTCAACACGTATTATTGTTCACGGGTACTAAATAAGCAATATCCAGATCTCTATACAAACGTCGGGTTACCATGGTGACCTACACTTCCGCTGGAGACGACTAGCAGAAGTTGATTCTGCTCACAAAACACCAGCTCACCATGGCAACTAGGACACGCCCGCTTGAGGCTCAATAGGAGTGACGGAAAACTCCTATATTGGTCCATAGTTGCAGAATGTCCATAGTAACGTAGATGTAGCCACTAGAGGCTAAAATGCCTCTCTAGCACCTTGTAGATTCCTATTCATGATTGGCCTTCAGAAGGGTTGTTTTGACAACCGGGTACACACAGGAAATCAGAAATGATTTCTTCTTTTCCTGTTAGTGAAAATGACTATTTTTTGACACACAGATGTAAATATTTAAATAATAGATGATCATTTACAACAGAAAATGAAAGGTAATTACGATGTATGGTTTTAAACATTTTTTTTGTGTTTGCAGTTCGTTTTCCAATTAACCAATGACAATGGGGGGTGGGACTCCATATGGCATAAATATGTTTCTGGAACTCATGGAAATCACCACATTGAAAATTACTTTTGCTTGAAATGCGTTGGTGTGGTGCTTGCAGGCGATTTCCAGGAACTTTTTGGGAACCTTCATCCTCTGCACCTCCTGGTAAGACTTTTCCCGGGACTTATATCATCTATACCAGGGGTGCATGTAGTGATGTCCATTCGACACTAGCGATTCCCAACTATGAACTGGATACCTGCTTTTTCCTTTTAAATGGTTTTTATATTGCATTTTAATAAAAAATTGTTCAACATTTTTCAGACATATTCTGATAATGGTCTATAGTTGATGAGAACCGGATCAAGACACTAAAGATACCTTGATGTGTGGGCCATAAAGACATAAGAAGTAAGATTTATGTGAGCATCCACTTTAAAAGATACCTTTATAAGATTTGTCTTCGTATTTTCATGTAAGAAACAAAGTGAGGATCTTTGTATGAATTCGAACACGAAGTGGTGACTCTGTATTGATACATCGAGTAACACCATCCCATAGAAATAATGGATTAAGGGGACATAAGCTATACATTCACATAGATAGACTGTTTGAAGGATTTCACACTATGTGTGATCTTTTATTCCTTTGCATGTACCCCGTTGAGAAAACTCCCTACTTGGATTGAAGTTTTTCATGGAATACCATCCCTGTAGAGGTCATATCTGAAGAACAGAGTATACGTTGTTGAAGTAGGGGAGTACTGTTTTGTTTGTTTGCTTAACAAATTCTTTACATATCACCCTGCATTGTATATCCTTCAGTGGAACGCAGAAATACTTTTTCTTTCTTAGTATACAGACAGCGGCATCCCGGCCACCAAGATCCCGGCAGCAGGGCGAGCCCTAGTAAGCCCCTTGCGTGCTCGCTGCGCTCGTCACGGGCACCCATAGAGAGAGAAAAGCCTGTGGCACCGGCATTGTAGCTCTGTGTGGGATCCCGGCCTCAAAATTGTGATCGTAGACATCCCATGCGGCAGGTTCTTCACTGCTTCCCCTTGGGATAAATGTGGTAAAGTATTTGTGAAGTTTGTTTTTTTCATTTTCACTATTTTTAATCATCTACCAGTAAAAGAAAAATTCTTCTAATTAAACATTTTCAAAACACCCCTAGAGGTATAGGTTTACAAGCTGCTAGGAAATCATCCAATGCACTCTATAATTTCTATCATGTGACACCCAATGAGGTATCCTGCTACATTTATATCAGAACCATACAATAATTCCTGTACTCGAGCATAGATCTAAGAATTGCATGAAGCTCTAGAAATTCAGCTTATTTTCAATTTAAAATTACTGAATAGTGACAAAATATGAATTTGTTAATTCTGGTTTGTTCCAATTCGCAGAATGTAGCGTTATTTCCCTTTGCCCACTTCCTATAAGCCATTTATTGATCAATGAAGGTTATTTATGAAGCACAGGAATGGCACACTAGGCAAATACTGGCTTTTGCACTAGTGTAAAAGCCATACTCTTCTCCATACTCGGGAGCGGAATATGCATTAAAAGCGTGTCTGTGTAGTTTGAAGCAGATAGAGCTGAGCTTGAAAATAAAAGCAACTACAGATGTGTCCTCTGTCATCACTGCTGCAGTCATGTTAAACAGCCCATCTCGTTGCCGCGCCTAGTCATGAGCGTGTTTACGGACACTGTTTTTTTTTCTGTGCACATTTTCTCGAAAATGCATCTTACTTGCAACGCTATGCAAATACTACGCACACGCATACTCTTCTGATTAAAATGATATGTGCCATGCCTATATTCTGTGTCCGATCGTGGCTGTATCTGCATACGAAATGAGTTTCGCCTAGACAAACCTAGGAAGAATGAATGCCAGATGGGCTATGAGCTCCTTTTAAAAAGCTACTGCCATGACATTTGTTGGTGCTTGCTGACTGGATTCATTATGTATGCATGTATTATCATTGTCCTAGTCCTTATTGTCCAGAGGGCATAAACTACTTGGAAAATGCAGATATAATTTTACCCAGTTCAACTAATAGAGAAAACACATGTGTTTTTGGTGAGTTTTCCCTCTACACTGCAAAAAAATAAAAAAAATAAGCCATACGTAACTTAATATGGTACACAAAAATTACACATTGAATACCAAGTTATGTTCCATGCTAAAAATGCACCTGGAAATCAACACTCAAACAGTTTGAAGGGTCTTCCAATGTTCCTGCATGTCCTGTTCTCCTGGCTCCAACATGCTCCCACTGGCAGTATACTTATGTGTGCATGACTTTACAGTGAGTGATGATAACCATAGGGTTCTTATTATGAACTATACCCATATGCCCATACTTGTATTGCTTGTATTGCTTATTAAGATGGATATTTTAGAAGTGATTTTTATACCTGCTAATATTTTGGATCAATAAATTGCAGAATTTATAAATATGGCTATATTATTTTAGTGCTTTAAGTTTCTTTTACTCTTGTAAAATTATATTTAAGCCTTGCTCAGGGGACTGACAATCCCCATTTAGCCAACAGCTGCTCTATTGACAACGCCCTTCAGGTATGTGTGTGCTTTTTTTGCAGAGTGTACACTATGCTGCCTGCCTTAAAAAAAATAAGATTTTACTCACCGGTAAATCTATTTCTAGTAGTCCGTAGTGGATGCTGGGGACTCCGTAAGGACCATGGGGAATAGCGGCTCCGCAGGAGACTGGGCACAGCTAAGAAAGATTTAGGACTACCTGGTGTGCACTGGCTCCTCCAACTATGACCCTCCTCCAGACCTCAGTTAGGATACTGTGCCCGGAAGAGCTGACACAATAAGGAAGGATTTTGAATCCCGGGTAAGACTCATACCAGCCACACCAATCACACCGTATAACTCGTGATATAATACCCAGTTAACAGTATGAACATAACAGAGCCTCTCAACAGATGGCTCAACAATAACCCTTTTAGTTAATGATAACTATATACAAGTATTGCAGACAGTCCGCACTTGGGATGGGCGCCCAGCATCCACTACGGACTACGAGAAATAGATTTACCGGTGAGTAAAATCTTATTTTCTCTGACGTCCTAGTGGATGCTGGGGACTCCGTAAGGACCATGGGGATTATACCAAAGCTCCCAAACGGGCGGGAGAGTGCGGATGACTCTGCAGCACCGAATGAGAGAACTCAAGGTCCTCCTCAGCCAGGGTATCAAATTTGTAGAATTTTGCAAACGTGTTTGCCCCTGACCAAGTAGCAGCTCGGCAAAGTTGTAAAGCCGAGACCCCTCGGGCAGCCGCCCAAGAAGAGCCCACTTTCCTCGTGGAATGGGCTTTTACAGATTTAGGGTGCAGCAGTCCAGCCGCAGAATGTGCAAGTTGAATCGTGCTACAGATCCAGCGAGCAATCGTCTGCTTAGAAGCAGGAGCACCCAGCTTGTTGGGTGCATACAGGATAAATAACGAGTCAGTCTTCCTGACTCCAGCTGTCCTGGAAACATATACTTTTCAGGGCCCTGACTACGTCCAGTAACTTGGAATCCTCCAAGTCCCAAGTAGCCGCAGGCACCACAATAGGTTGGTTCACATGAAAAACTGATACCACCTTAGGAAGGAATTGGGAACGAGTCCTCAATTTCGCCTTTCCCATATAAAATACAGATAAGGGCTTTTGTCAATTCTGACACACGCCTGGCCGACGCCAAGGCTCACAGAATGACCACTTTCCACGTGAGGTATTATAGCTCCACGGATTTTAGTGGCTCAACCCAATGCGACTTCAGGAAATCCAACACCACGTTGAGATCCCACGGTGCCACTGGAGGCACAAACGGGGGCTGACTATGCAGCCCTCCCTTAACAAAAGTCTGAACTTCAGGCAGTGAAGCCAGTTCCATTTTGGAAGAAAATCGATAGAGCCGAAATCTGGACCTTAATGGAACCCAATTGTAGGCCCTAAGTCACCTCTGACTGTAGGAAGTGCAGAAATCGACCTAGCTGAAATTTCTCCTTTGGGGCCTTCCTGGCCTCACAGTACGCAACATATTTCCGCCATATGCGGTGATAATGGTTAGCGTTCACTTCTTTCCTAGCTTTAAATAGCGTAGGGATAACTTCCTCCGGAATTCCCTTTTCCTTCAGGATCCGGCGTTCAACCGCCATGCCGCCCAACGCAGCCGCGGTACGTCTTGGAACAGACAGGCCCCCTGCTGCAGCAGGTCCTGTCTGAGCGGCAGAGGCCATGGGTCCTCTGAGATCATTTCTTGGAGTTCTGGTTACCAAGCTCTTCTTGGCCCACCCGGAACAATGAGTATAGTTCTTACTCCTCTCCTTCTTATTATTCTCATTACCCTGGGTAAGAGAGGCAGAGAAGGGAACACATACACCGACTGGTACACCCACGGTGTTACCAGAGCGTCCACAGCTATCGCCTGAGGGTCCTTGACCTGGCGCAATATCTTTGTAACTTTTAGTTGAGGCGGGACACCATCATGTCCACCTGTGGCCTTTCCCAACGGTGTACAATCATTTGGAAGACTTCTGGATGAAGTCCCCACTCTCCCGGGTGGAGGTCGTGTCTTCTGAGAAAGTCTGCTTCTCAGTTGTCCACTCCGGGAATGAACACTGCTGACAGTGCTAACACATGATTTTCCGCCCATCGGAGAATCCTTGTGGCTTCTGCCATCGCCATCCTGCTTCATGTGCCGCCCTGTCGTTTACATGAGCGACCGCCGTGATGTTGTCTGACTGGATCAGCACCGGCCGGTGTTGAAGCAGGGGGCTAGCCTGACTTAGGGCATTGTAAATGGCCCTTAGTTCCAGAATATTTATGTGTAGGGAAGTCTCCTGACTTTTCCATAGCCTTGGAAGTTTCTTCCCTGTGTGACTGCCCCCCAGCCCTCGAAGGCTGGCATCCGTGGTCACCAGGACCCAGTCCTGTATGCCGAATCTGCGGCCCCCTAGAAGATGAGCACTCTGCAGCCACCACAACAGCGACACCCTGGGCCTTGGAGACAGGGTTATCCGCCGATGCATCTGAAGATGCGACACGGACCACATGTCCAACAGATCCCACTGGAAAATCCTTGTATGGGACCTGGCGAATGGAATTTCTTCGTAAGAAGCTACCATCCTTCCCAGGGCTCGCGTGCATTGATGCACCGACACCTGTATACGTATTAGGAGGTCTCTGTCTAGAGACGACAACTCCTTGGACTTCTCCTCCGGGAGAAACCCTTTTTATCCTGTTCTGTGTCCAGAACCATACTCAGGAACAGTAGACGCGTCGTAGGAACCAGCTGCGACTTTGGATATTCAGAATCCAGCCGTGCTGTTGTAGCACTTCCCGAGATAGTGCTACTCCGCCGAACAACTGCTCCCTGGACCTCGCCTTTATAAGGAGATCGTCCAAGTACGGGATAATTATTTCGGCCATTACCTTGGTAAATACCTCGGTGCCGGGGACAGACCAACGGCAACGTCTGGAATTGGTAATGACAATCCTGTACCACAATTTTGAGGTACTCCTGGTGAAGAGGGTAAATAGGGACATGCAGGTAAGCATCCTTGATGTCCAGTGATACCATGAAATTCTCCAGGCTTGCAATAATCGCCCTGAGCGATTCCATTTCGAACTTGAACCTTCGTATATAAGTGTTCAAGGCTTTCAATTTTATAATGGATCTCACCGAACCGTCTGGTTTCGGTACCACAACATTTTGGAATAGTAACCCCGGCCTTGTTGAAGGAGGGGTACCTTGATTTCACCTGCTGGAGGTGCAGCTTGTGAATTGCCGCCAGTACTACCTTTCTCCGAGGGCAGCAGGCAAGGCTGAGGTGAGGTAACGGCGAGGGGGAGTCGCCTCGAACTCCAGCCTGTATCCCTGTGATACTATTTGCAGAACCTAGGGATCCACCTGTGGGCAAACCCACTAGTCCCTGAAGTTCCCGAGACGCGCCCCTACCGCACCTGTCTCCACCTGTGGAGCCCCAACGTCAAGTGGTGGACTCAGAGGAAGCGGGGGAAGATTTTTGATCCTGGGAACTGGCTGCTGGTGCAGCTTTTTCCTTCTTCCCTTGTCTCTGTGCAGAAAGGAAGCGCCTTTGACCCGCTTGCTTTTCTGAAGCCGAAAGGACTGTACCTGAAAATACGGTGCTTTCTTAGGCTGTGAGGAAACCTGAGGTAAAAAATTTTTTCTTCCCAGCTGTTGCTGTGGATACGAGGTCCCAGAGACCATCCCCAAACAATTCCTCACCCTTATAAGGCAGAATCTCCATGTGCCTTTTATAGGCAGCATCACCTGTCCACTGCCGGGTTTCTAATACCCTCCTGGCAGAATGGACATTGCATTTATTCTGGATGCCAGCCGTCAAATATCCGTCTGTGCATCCTTTATATATAAGACGACGTCTTTAATATGCTCTATGTTAGCAAACTATTATCCCTGTCTTAGAGTATTAATATTATCTGACAGGGTATCAGACCACGCTGCAGCAGCACTATTTATGCTGAGGCAATTGCAGGTCTCAGTATATAACCTGAGTGTGTATATACAGACTTCAGGATAGCCTCCTGTTTTTTATCAGCAGGCTCCTTCAAGGTGGCCGTATCCTAGGACGGCAGTGCCACCTTTTTTGACAAACGTGTGAGCGCCTTATCCACCCTAAGGGATATCTCCGAACGTGACCTATCCTCTGGCGGGAAAGGGTACGCCATCAGTAACTTTTTAGAAATTACCAGTTTCTTATTGGGGGAACCCACGCTACTTTACACACTTCATTCATTCATCTGATGGGGGAACAAAACACTGGCTGCTTTTTCTCCCCAAAAATAAAACCCCTTTTATGTGGTACTTGGGTTCATGTCAGAAATGCGTAACACATTTTTCATTGCCGAGATCATGTAACGGATGTTCCTAGTGGATTGTGTATATGTCTCAACCTCGTCGACACTGGAGTCAGACTCTGTGTCGGCCATCTGAGGTAACGGGCGCTTTTTTGAGCCCCTGATGGCCTTTAAGACGCCTGGGCAGGCGCGGGCTGAGAAGCCGGCTGTCCCACAGCTGTTTTACGTCATCCAGCCTTGTAAGGAGTTGACATTGTCGGTTAATACCTTCCACCTATCCATCCACTCTGGTGTCGGCCCCACAGGGGACGACATCCCATTTATTGGCCTCTGCTCCACCTCCACGTAACCTTCCTCATCCCACATGTCGACACAGCCGTACCAACACACAGCACACACACAGGGAATGCTCTGACTGAGGACAGGACCCCACAAAGTCCTTTGGGGAGACAGAGAGAGAGTATGCCAGCACACACCAGAGCGCTATATAATGCAGGGATTAACACTATAACTGAGTGATTTTTCCCCCAATAGCTGCTTGTATAAACAATATTGCGCCTAAATTTAGTGCCCCCCCTCTCTTTTTAACCCTTTGAGCCTGAAAACTACAGGGGAGAGCCTGGGGAGCTGTCTTCCAGCTGCACTGTGAAGAGAAAATGGCGCCAGTGTGCTGAGGGAGATAGCTCCGCCCCTTTTTCGCGGACTTTTCTCCCGCTTTTTTATGGATTCTGGCAGGGGTATTTATCACATATATAGCCTCTGGGGCTATATATTGTGATATGTTTGCCAGCCAAGGTGTTTTACATTGCTGCTCAGGGCGCCCCCCCCCAGCGCCCTGCACCCTCAGTGACCGGAGTGTGAAGTGTGTATGAGGAGCAATGGCGCACAGCTGCAGTGCTGTGCGCTACCTTGGTGAAGACTGATGTCTTCTGCCGCCGATTTTCCGGACTCTTCTTGCTTCTGGCTCTGTAAGGGGGCCGGCGGCGCGGCTCTGGGACCGAACATCAATGGCCGGTTCCATGCGGTCGATCCCTCTGGAGCTAATGGTGTCCAGTAGCCTAAGAAGCCCAAGCTACCACCAGTTAGGTAGGTTCGCTTCTTCTCCCCTTAGTCCCTCGCTGCAGTGAGTCTGTTGCCAGCAGATCTCACTGTAAAATAAAAAACCTAAAATATACTTTCTCTCTAGGAGCTCAGGAGAGCCCCTAGTGTGCATCCAGCTCAGCCGGGCACAGGATTCTAACGGAGGTCTGGAGGAGGGTCATAGTGGGAGGAGCCAGTGCACACCAGGTAGTCCTAAATCTTTCTTAGCTGTGCCCAGTCTCCTGCGGAGGCGCTATTCCCCATGGTCCTTACGGAGTCCCCAGCATCCACTAGGACGTCAGAGAAAACGCCAGTGATAACTGTTGTACTTCCCTAATTTCTGCTTATTTGCAAGAGCCAGGTCCGTAGTTACGGTGGGCAAAATGTTGAAGGTTCTGGCAAACCTTGTCAATATGGTACCTTACTGTAATTAAGTAAACTTTTCTGGTAAGGAATAATTGTGCCTGAATCTTCAGGTTTCAGCGGAACTACCTTTTAAAAAGTTAAATGTGGCAATTTTCTTCTTTATTTATTAAATTTTGCTGGCTATGAAATGGTTAAAGCAATTTTAACATTAGAAATCAGCAACACACACATTTTCGAAGCTTTCTAAAATAGCCAGAAATCTGAAACAAATGACATAATAATGGAAAAAAATGATAACCCTGTATTTGTATCATAAGCTACAAAATAGAATCTATTTACATATATTTAAAATACCAAACTGTTATTTCTGGATTCTGGAGCCTCTTATTTCAATCATTAATGTTATCTATTAAACCATAGGAGCACTTAAAACCAATGTATGTCCTCATTATTAACTAGAGATTTTTTTTTTATTGTGAAGACATAAACCCCCCCCCCCCCAAAAAAAAACAAAACAAAAAAAAAACAACAACCCACAGAGACATTCCTTGTAGTAATTCTACTAGAAATACTTGGTTGTGGGACGCTTGAATTCCACTGAATTATAAAAAAGAAATATAGAGAAAGCAGATCTTTAGTTACTTACTTCGCAAACTTGATACAAAACTGAGTGAAGTACTTTCTGGTTGATGCCAAGTTATCTCGAATAATGGGGACGTTCTGCTTGACATGTAGAATAATTGATGTAACATATGGGCTTTGATCCCCAACATGTTCCACATTTTGCCACTGCATCTATTTAACAAAATACAACAGATTAACAACAACAACAACAACAACAACACCTCTACAATTATACAGATTGACTGTAGTACTCTGTATGCTCAACAAGTAAACATTACAATTTTACAGTTAAAGACAGTCAATTCATTACAGAAAACCTCAACCTAGAACTACGGTAAACGATACTGTGATATTCATCCATGCCCTAGAAAAATTACTGGTATCTGCTGTCTAGAACAAGATACTCTGACATGTGAGATACTAAGATGCTTCAGTTTCATGTGCTGCCAAACCTTGGTACTGTATTGTGTGGAGCGGATATTTGGCAAGCTGTCTAATTTGAGCTCTTAACACAATGGGTAAAGTAAAGGAGCACTGAAATCTACAGATGGAGAGCTGTGAGAATGAATATCTCATTAGTGACGGTCAAGCCCTAATCTCCCCACCCCTCCTACACACACACACACACACACACACACACACACACACTCTCTCTCTCTCTCTCTCTCTCTCTCAAAAGACTTTTGGTGGGAGGATGGAATGGAACAGTATAATTTTAGTTCTGGGTGAAGATTTGCTTTTAAGACCAGGCATGCTGTCAAGGCAATTGACTCATTCAATTCAACGGGATGTTAAAAGCGCTGGGAAGTGAGTCCCGTAGCTATACAATTGTCTTCTTTGCTAGTTGGGAGATGCCAGTTCTAGCGCCTTACACCAGATGTTTAGTCGTGGTAAACTGCATTCTTTGACTTAAGTACTTGAAGTGATGCTGCTTGTACCGCGCTAAAAGCAGGAAACAGCACTGCCGCAGTTTAGATATGAGATGCCAATAGAAATCCTTTAGTCAGGCTTAACATCTTGGACAACTGAATTGCTCCGGGACCTTCTTCCTGGCGCTGTTATCATCGCATTTAACTGATTCGAGCTCATTGCCTCACGTTCATTCCAGCATTTGATCATCTGTTGTTTACACTTTTTCCTTTGTAAAACAACAATAGAAACAAAAAGAAAAAGATTAAAACAACAGTTAGCAGTCAAGGTGGCCTTTATCTACTCCATTTGAGTAATGAGGCATACTGTACATCAGAGAGAACACATAGATTTCCAGGATCTAGGTGTGATGGCCCTAACTATCATGAGGAAACATCAAAGCATAAGCAAGGAGCAACAGGACAGTGACAGAAGTACAATAAAGGGAAACTGTCACTGGGTATTTAGCGTTTGGTTTCTTTACAGGCTTGTGTAGAATGTAAAGATTAAATGAACAAGACAAGGTAAAAGACAAACCTTGTCACTGAGTCAAGTATTAAGTGGACAAATTAGCATAGAGAAAATTTTGTCCAGTGCATCTCCCAAAGATCTAAATATAAGGAGGACCAAGGACTTGACTAAAAGTTGGACTGAATTAGTCCTTCTGTTAAAATAGTTATCTACAAAATTACATTAGGCTTTTTTGGATGAACATTTAGCAATTGGTTGTGTCCTGTTTGCTTAATGTGTGACATGGGGCCTAATTCAGAGTTGATCGCAGCAGCAAATTTGCTAGCAGTAGGGCAAAACCATGTGCAATCTAAATTGCAGTGTAAAAATAAAGCAGCCAGTATTTACCCTGCACAGGAACAAAATATCCCACCCAAATCTAACTCTCTCGGCACAAGTTATATCTGTCACACCTGCAGTGCACATGGGAGGTCATTCCGAGTTGTTCGCTCGCAAGCGGATTTTAGCAGATTTGCTCATGCTAAGCCGCCGCCTACTGGGAGTGAATCTTAGCATCTTAAAATTGCGAACGATGTATTCGCAATATTGCGATTACACACCTCGTAGCAGTTTCTGAGTAGCTTCAGACTTACTCGGCATCTGCGATCATTTCACTGCTTGTCGTTCCTGGTTTGACGTCACAAACACACCCAGCGTTCGCCCAGACACTCCTCCGTTTCTCCGGCCACTCCTGCGTTTTTTCCGGAAACGGTAGCGTTTTTTCCCACACGCCCATAAAACGGCCTGTTTCCGCCCAGTAACACCCATTTCCTGTCAATCACATTACGATCGCCAGAACGATGAAAAAGCCGTGAGTAAAATTACTAAGTGCATAGCAAATTTACTTGGCGCAGTCGCAGTGCGAACATTGCGCATGCGCATTAAGCGGAAAATCGCTGCGATGCGAAGATTTTTACCGAGCGAACAACTCGGAATGAGGGCCATGGTTTTGCCCAACTGCTAGCAAATTTGCTGCTGCGATCAACTCTGAATTACCCCCATGGAGTAAATAGGAAGGTCTATCAAAAGCCATCTTTCAGATTGCATAAAACAAAGTAGAAGCTGTAAGGGGACTTGGGCAAAAGACTAATGAAACCGTATCCAGATTTTATGGTTTACTAAGGCTGAATTGCTTGGACAACACAAGCACTGTGGGTTGTAAATACAACTGAAGGTTTAATAAAGCCTGGGGGCATGTGTAATAGAGTATGTGTAATAAGAGTTTGCTGGAGGTACGGGATGACGGCCGATCTCGGACGTTTTTTTTTAAAGCAGCAATCATTTACAATGCAAAAACATGCCTCGCAAATGACTGCCAAGTTGCCGGGATGCCGCAAACTGTGGGAAAGTATTACTAGTGCAGGGCAAGTACTTTAAATATACATACTCCAATATTTATTCTTTACCTGCGACAATGAATTATGTGTCAAAACCAAAGTCGTATCCCCACCCTTAAATTCAACAATGCAGATTTGGCTAAGCTTAAAGGATAGTGCATTTTCTGAGCAGCACTGGTAATAGAAAACGTCTGCAGTTAAGGTCTAACTTGTCAGTATTTACAGAAGTCATGATAGAGAATTTGGAATGGAGACTAAATTTGTGGGAAGGGAGATTTTAGAACAAGAAGAATTGACATCAACCAACAACAACTAGAAACTAGTTCTTCTCTTGTAAGAAAAACTATAAAAAAAAAAACTTTTTATCATTGGTATCTAGATCCAAAATGATTACATAAAATCTCTCTGAACTCAGCTACCCTATGATGGAGATCATCTATTTACTAGAAATGGAAGAAAGGTACAGAATGTTATAGAAGCAATAATAACGTTTCAAATGTATGACTAACCTTCCCGCTTCTGGTTACTTCGACAACTCCCTGGAGATTCCAAGCGCACACAAAGCCTAACTACCCACCTTCTAATTGCAACATATGTGAAACATCATGCAAGTGACTACAACATCTCACACCTTTCCTCTAGACTGCGATCCGTTTCACCTCCTTCATTACTCCTTTCTGTTACCACACCTTGCTCCTCTATCCCTCATAGCTTATTCCTTCTAATGGCTATTAAATGCCACTCTCTCCAAAACTAGGCAATATTCTTAAAAGAAAATTTGCTACTAATCAGAATAATTAAGATATATATTCCGTAAGGTGTTTGTAATGTAAACTTCCCTAAGATGTACCCCCTTCCATTTCTGTATTCCCTTTCCCTGATTAAGTTTAGCAAAGCTTAATAATGCAAGGGATAAAATGTAGGTTTAGGATCAATCTAGATAACAACTTATGGAAGGCAGGGGCATCTTATTGATATATTGTATGTAGTAGTGGCTTTGTCCCAAGAATGCAAATTAATTGCTATAGTGGAGAGTGTGATCAGTTTAGCTCTGTGTTTCCCAATCCTGGGGGGTAATTCAGAGTTCATCGTAGATGTGCTAAATTTAGCACATCTATGATCATTTACTCTGACATGCGGGGGGGGGGGGGGATGCCCAGCACAGGGCTAGTGCGCCCCGCATGTCTCGCCCTACCCCTCCCCACACAGGTACAAAGGCGCTTTTGTACCTGGCCAGTAGCTCCCTACTTGCACAGCTCCTGCGCGCTGGAAGGGAGCTACCTGCCATGTTTCGGGTTGCAGCAACTGCGTGTGATATCACACAGCCACCGTGGCTCGCACCCCAACATTCCGGACACACCTCCGCTGTCCGGACCGCGCCCCGCCAACAGCGTTCTAAATCCGTTGCCACGCCTCCTCCCACCCTGTAACCACCTCTGCCTGTCAATCAGGCAGAGGCAATCGCAGCCAGTGAGATGCTCATAGCTCCTGGAGTGAGCACACGCAGTGCGGCCGCTGCGCGTGCGCACTTCACAAAGCAATTCAGACTGCGATTACTGCCGCTGCAGCGATGCAGTCTGAATTACCCCCTGGTACTCACGGCCCACTCACAGTGCCGACATTAGGGATATCCCTGCTTCAGTACAAGTGGGTAAATCAACCTGAGTGAGAAAATCATTAAGGGATCCGGACTATGGGTCAACATACATAGGTAGACACCATGTGGTTGACAGGCACATGGTCGATGTGGACAAAAGGTAGACAAGAAAAAGGTAGACTTGGCAACTGTCGACACATATATGGCCTACACATTTTTCTTTTCACGTGGCAAGCAAAGCGGAGCAAGAGACACTATGCCCGAAGCGTGGAGAACTGTTTATGGGGTTCAAGCTACAGATGTGCCCTCATACATCTAGCCACAATATGCCACCCAGTGGGAAATGCCTGGTGTGATAAGCTGACAGGTCATGTGCAGCTCTGCTAGCGCCAGGTACAGTATATATATTTTTTTATTTACAAGAATACATCTTAGTCACAACGCAATGTGACTAGGAGGCACCAGGAGACTGTGCTGATTAATTTGATATGTTACAGTTGTATACCTCTGATGCAACCAAGATGCATTTTCAGCAAAAGAGACGCCCACTGCTCGCAAAGTCTCTCGGGACCTGGCATGACAAGAGGGCTGTTTGGCGCGACTGCAGCAAAGATGCATGTAGTTGGTGCTATTGTAAATTATGTAAGATTGGGGCCCCAACTGCTTAGGGGACAAATCTGTGCCAGAGTCTGTTGGAAAATGGTGCAGTAGACATTTTTCCAGAGATTTTTCTACTGCACACGTGCAGATTGCCAGAAAAATGGTTGCTGTGCCATTTTCACTGAGATTTGTGCAGCAATACCACCCTGGTACTAAGGAAAAATAATTATTAAAGAACATGACTGCAGGGTGGGTTGTGTGGGCCCATGCTCCCATTATAAATATGCTGCTGCACCTACTGTTGTCATCATGTAACAAACAGATTTTTGGTGCCTTAATAAAACATATGTAATGATAGTTCCAAAATTATACATATTTATATATCAGCAGCATATTCCATTGCACTTTATAATGGGGAACAAAACCGTAATAAAATGAGACTGGCTAATAAGGCAAAGAGATTAAAGGGACAAACTCACAAGCTTAAAGTCTTTAGGGAAATAGGAATTTGATACATGAGGATATGTGCTATACATTGCACATCAGTCAGACCAGAGGTAAGATTACAGGGAAGCCTGTGTGTGAGGGAGGAAATTCGCCAGTGTGGATGCACCCCCCCCCCCCCCCCCCCCCCACACACACACACACACACACAAAAAGTCCAGTAACCGTAAATGGGAACAGTTGATAAGTGTTGTTGATGAGAAATGCAGATCTTGTGCAGAAAGTAGGAGACAAGTTGGGAGCTATTTTGATATAAGCAAAAACATATATGTCGGGATTGTTTTGTTGGTAGCCTAATAAGTAAGCAGATGTAATTTATATTGAATTTGGTTAAAATACAGATAACCTTTATAGGGACTGACATGGCAAAGCAGAAGATGATGAGCTTTTGTGAGGACGACACTGAACTCCAAAAGGTCTAATTTGTCTTCCAAGAGAAGTTGTATAGAGAATAGCAGAGTGCCCAGGACTGAGCCTTGGTACTTCAACTGTTAAAGGAAGTGGAGAGACGGTGGGAATTCACAATACCTAATACAAGCTATCCAACGTGTACAGAGACATAGATATCAACTGAAGGCAACTGTTGTTCCACAGCTGGTTGCAACCTCAGATCCTGTGAGACTTGAAAGTTGACACCCATATGTGTGTATAAAATTGATTGACTAAGAGTAGAATAGTAACCAATTAGATTGGATGTGTATAATACACAAGTATTAATCTTGTGAGCGCTAATATCCATGTACTACAGGTCGTCTACCACTTTACTATTGTAGCTAGATGTTCAATAACAAGGATGTCAAAGGTTAGGTATTGGGCTAACTTGTATAACCATAAAAAGAGTATTATTCTTAAAGGGCAAATTGCATGGACTTTGCTATTGAAAGCCCATGCATCAAAATAGGAGACAAATGATTTTGCTGACTTTATTTTAGCAGTAATGTTTGATTATTGTAGCATTGTTATAGGCCCTACACACATGCCGATTTTTTGAAAGATATGAACGATCTCGTTCATAAATGAACGAGAACTCGTTCATATCTTTCAGTGTGGAGGCTCCAGCGATGAACGATGCGCGGCCCCGCGCTCGTTCATCGCTGGTCCCCCGTCGGCTGTGCATGCAGGCCAATATGGACGATCTCGTCCATATTTGCCTGCACTTCAATGGAGCCGCGTGACGGGGGGAGTGAAGAAACTTCACTCCCCCCATCACTGCCCCCCCCGTCGCCGGGTCGCTCGTCGGCCGTATCCGCCGTCGGGCAGCTTGGCGGCGGGTCGGCCAGTGTGTAGGGCCCCTTAGAAAAAGATCTCAATAAATATACATCAATATTTACAGGATTTTATTTTCTAAAGAAATATTAGACTACTTAAGGCATGAAGTTCCAATCACTAACTTCAACATATATAAAAGGTTTGTCAATGGATTTACGGAGACATTTTTTTCTCAACAGCAAATTATACAATACCACAATGGTTAACAGAATATTGGGTATAAATATTTCATATACTTTACGCAATTACTGAAATAGAAATATATCCAGCAATTTCCAAGGACCAACATTAAGGAAGGTCTAATAGAAACCATGTGCACAGAAACCATGACAGCAAATGATGGTGGTGGTACCAACAAAAAACGAAAATACGGGCTGGATGCCAGTAAAGGGGGTCACTGATACCGGATGATTGGTTCACAGGTTTAGTATGTCCCATTGAACTTTATGTGCCAATACAGTAACTACGAAATTAGTTTGTATTGCGATACAAAAATTAAGTATTCAATACAAACTGTGACACAACACCCTAAGGATCTCTGGTAAGTGGCAATAATAAGAATTTACTTACCGATAATTCTATTTCTCATAGTCCGTAGTGGATGCTGGGGACTCCAAAAGGACCATGGGGAATAGCGGCTCCGCAGGAGACTGGGCACAAAAATAAAAAGCTTTAGGACTACCTGGTGTGCACTGGCTCCTCCCCCTATGACCCTCCTCCAAGCCTCAGTTAGGATACTGTGCCCGGACGAGCGTACACAATAAGGAAGGATTTTGAATCCCGGGTAAGACTCATACCAGCCACACCAATCACACTGTACAACTTGTGATTTGAACCCAGTTAACAGCATGATAACAGAAGGAGCCTCTGAAAAGATGGCTCACAACAACAATAACCCGATTTTTGTAACAATAACTATGTACAAGTAATGCAGACAATCCGCACTTGGGATGGGCGCCCAGCATCCACTACGGACTATGAGAAATAGAATTATCGGTAAGTAAATTCTTATTTTCTCTAACGTCCTAGTGGATGCTGGGGACTCCGAAAGGACCATGGGGATTATACCAAAGCTCCCAAACGGGCGGGAGAGTGCGGATGACTCTGCAGCACCGAATGAGAGAACTCCAGGTCCTCCTCAGCCAGGGTATCAAATTTGTAGAATTTAGCAAACGTGTTTGCCCCTGACCAAGTAGCTGCTCTGCAAAGTTGTAAAGCCGAGACCCCTCGGGCAGCCGCCCAAGATGAGCCCACTTTCCGTGTGGAATGGGCTTTTACAGATTTTGGCTGTGGCAGGCCTGCCACAGAATGTGCAAGCTGAATTGTACTACAAATCCAACGAGCAATCGTCTGCTTAGAAGCAGGAGCACCCAGCTTGTTGGGTGCATACAGGATAAACAGCGAGTCAGATTTTCTGACTCCAGCCGTCCTGGAAACATATATTTCCAGTTCTTTCTGGAAGAATATTGACAGGGCCGAAATTTGAACCTTAATGGACCCTAATTTGAGGCCCGTAGACAGTCCTGTTTGCAGGAAATGCAGGAATCGACCCAGTTGAAATTCCTCTGTAGGGGCCTTCCTGGCCTCGCACCACGCAACATATTTACGCCAAATACGGTGATAATGTTGTACGGTCACATCCTTCCTGGCTTTGATCAGGGTAGGGATGACTTCATCCGGAATGCCTTTTTCCTTCAGGATCCGGCGTTCAACCGCCATGCCGTCAAACGCAGCCGCGGTAAGTCTTGGAACAGACATGGTCCCTGCTGGAGCAGGTCCTTTCTTAGAGGTAGAGGCCACGGGTCTTCCGTGAGCATCTCTTGAATTTCCGGGTACCAAGTCCTTCTTGGCCAATCCGGAGCCATGAGTATAGTCTTTACTCCTCTCCTTCTTATGATTCTCAGTACTTTTGGTATGAGAGGAAGAGGAGGGAACACATACACTGACTGGTACACCCACGGTGTTACCAGAGCGTCCACAGCTATTGCCTGAGGGTCCCTTGACCTGGCGCAATACCTGTCCAGTTTTTTGTTGAGGCGGGACGCCATCATGTCCACCTTTGGTTTTTCCCAACGGTTCACAATCATGTGGAAGACTTCTGGGTGAAGTCCCCACTCCCCCGGGTGAAGATCGTGTCTGCTGAGGAAGTCTGCTTCCCAGTTGTCCACTCCCGGAATGAACACTGCTGACAGTGCTATCACATGATTTTCCGCCCAGCGAAGAATCCTTGCCACTTCCGTCATTGCCCTCCTGCTTCTTGTGCCGCCCTGTCTGTTTACGTGGGCGACTGCCGTGATGTTGTCCAACTGGATCAACACCGGCTGACCCTGAAGCAGAGGTCTTGCCTGACTTAGGGCATTGTAAATGGCCCTTATTTCCAGGATATTTATGTGAAGTGACGTTTCCATGCTTGACCACAAGCCCTGGAAATTTCTTCCCTGTGTGACTGCTCCCCAGCCTCTCAGGCTGGCATCCGTGGTCACCAGGACCCAATCCTGAATGCCGAATCTGCGGCCCTCTAGGAGATGAGCACTCTATAACCACCACAGGAGAGACACCCTTGTCCTTGGAGACAGGGTTATCCGCTGATGCATTTGAAGATGCGATCCGGACCATTTGTCCAGCAGATCCCACTGAAAAGTTCTTGCGTGGAATCTGCCGAATGGAATCGCTTCGTAAGAAGCCACCATCTTTCCCAGGACCCTTGTGCATTGATGTACTGACACTTGGCCTGGTCTTAGGAGGTTCCTGACTAGGTCGGATAACTCCCTGGCTTTCTCTTCCGGGAGAAACACCTTTTTCTGTACTGTGTTCAGAATCATTCCTAGGAACAGCAGACGTGTCGTCGGAATCAGCTGCGATTTTGGAATATTTAGAATCCATCCGTGCTGTCGTAGTACTACTTGAGATAGTGCTACTCCGACCTCTAACTGTTCCCTGGACCTTGCCCTTATCAGGAGATCGTCCAAGTAAGGGATAATTAAGACGCCTTTTCTTCGAAGAAGAATCATCATTTCGGCCATTACCTTGGTAAAGACCCGGGGTGCCGTGGACAATCCAAACGGCAGCGTCTGAAACTGATAGTGACAGTTCTGTACCACAAACCTGAGGTACCCTTGGTGAGAAGGGCAAATTGGGACATGGAGGTAAGCATCCTTGATGTCCAGAGACACCATATAGTCCCCTTCTTCCAGGTTCGCTATCACTGCTCTGAGTGACTCCATTTTGAACTTGAACCTTTTTATGTAAGTGTTCAAGGATTTCAGATTTAAAATGGGTCTCACCGAGCCGTCCGGCTTCGGTACCACAAACAGCGTGGAATAATACCTCTTTCCCTGGTGAAGGAGGGGTACCTTGATTATCACTTGCTGGGAATACAGCTTGTGAATGGCTTCCAATACCGCCTCCCTGTCGGGGAGAGATGTTGGTAAAGCAGACTTCAGGAACCGGCGAGGGGGAGACGTCTCGAATTCCAATTTGTACCCCTGAGATACTACCTGCAGGATCCAGGGGTCCACTTGCGAGTGAGCCCACTGCGCGCTGAAATTCTTGAGACGGGCCCCCACCGTGCCTGCGTCCGCTTGTAAGGCCCCAGTGTCATGCTGAGGACTTGGCAGAAGCGGGGGAGGGCTTCTGTTCGTGGGAAGAGGCTGTCTGCTGCAGTCTTTTTCCCCTTCCTCTGCCCCGGGGCAGATATGAGTGGCCTTTTGCCCGCTTGCCCTTATGGGGACGAAAGGACTGAGCCTGAAAAGACGGTATCTTTTTCTGCTGCGAGGTGACTTGGGGTAAAAAGGTGGATTTCCCAGCCGTTGCCGTGGCCACCAGGTCCGATAGACCGACCCCAAATAACTCCTCCCCTTTATACGGCAATACTTCCATATGCCGTTTGGAATCCGCATCACCTGACCACTGTCGCGTCCATAACCCTCTTCTGGCAGAAATGGACATCACACTTACTCTTGATGCCAGAGTGCAAATATCCCTCTGTGCATCACGCATATATAGAAATGCATCCTTTAAATGCTCTATAGTCAATAATATATTGTCCCTGTCCAGGGTATCAATATTTTCAGTCAGGGAATCCGACCAAGCCACCCCAGCACTGCACATCCAGGCTGAGGCGATTGCTGGTCGCAGTATAATACCAGTATGTGTGTATATACTTTTTAGGATATTTTCCAGCTTTCTATCAGCTGGTTCCTTGAGGGCGGCCGTATCCGGAGACTGTAACGCCACTTGTTTTGATAAGCGTGTGAGCGCCTTATCCACTCTAGGGGGTGTTTCCCAACGCGCCCTAACCTCTGGCGGGAAAGGGTATAATGCCAATAATTTTTTAGAAATTAGCATTTTTTTATCGGGGGAAACCCACGCTTCATCACACACCTCATTTAATTCATCTGATTCAGGAAAAACTACGGGTAGTTTTTTCACACCCCACATAATACCCTTTTTTGAGGTACTTGTAGTATCAGAAATGTTCAAAACCTCCTTCATTGCCGTGATCATGTAACGTGTGGCCCTACTGGAAAATACGTTTGTTTCCTCACCGTCGACACTGGAGTCAGTGTCCGTGACAGTGTCTGTATCGACCTGAGGTAACGGGCGTTTTATAGCCCCTGACGGTGTTTGAGATGCCTGTACAGGTATTAACTGATTTGCCGGCTGTCTCATGTCGTCAACAGTCTTTTGTAAAGTGCCGACACTATCACGTAATTCTTTCCATAAGACCATCCAGTCAGGTGTCGACTCCCTAGGGGGTGACATCACTAACACAGGCAATTGCTCCGCCTCCACATCATTTTCCTCCTCATACATGTCGACACAGCGTACCGACACACAGCACACACACAGGGAATGCTCTGATAGAGGACAGGACCCCACTAGCCCTTTGGGGAGACAGAGGGAGAGTTTGCCAGCACACACCAGAGCGCTATATATATACAGGGATAACCTTAGATAAGTGTTTTTCCCTAATATAGCTGCTGTATATATTAATATGCCAATTTAGTGCCCCCCCTCTATTGTTTTACCCTGTTTCTGTAGTGCAGGACTGCAGGGGAGAGTCAGGGAGCCTTCCTCCAACGGAGCTGTGAGGAAAAAATGGCGCCAGTGTGCTGAGGAGATAGGCTCCGCCCCCTTATCGGCGGCCTTTCTCCCGCTTTTTAATGGAAAAATTGTCAGGGGTTAAATGCATCCATATAGCCCAGGAGCTATATGTGATGTATTTTTTGCCAAACAAAGGTTTTTTTTATTGCGTCTCAGGGCGCCCCCCCCCAGCGCCCTGCACCCTCAGTGACCGGAGTGTGAAGTGTGCTGAGAGCAATGGCGCACAGCTGCGGTGCTGTGCGCTACCTTATTGAAGACAGGACCTCTTCTGCCTCCGATTTTCCGGACCTCTTCACTCTTCTGGCTCTGTAAGGGGGCCGGCGGCGCGGCTCCGGGACCCATCCATGGCTGGGCCTGTGATCGTCCCTCTGGAGCTAATGTCCAGTAGCCTAAGAAGCCCAATCCACTCTGCACGCAGGTGAGTTCGCTTCTTCTCCCCTTAGTCCCTCGGTGCAGTGAGCCTGTTGCCAGCAGGTCTCACTGAAAATAAAAAACCTACTTTAAACTTTTACACTAAGCAGCTCAGGAGAGCTCCTTAGCCTGCACCCGTCTCGTTCGGGCACAAAAATCTAACTGAGGCTTGGAGGAGGGTCATAGGGGGAGGAGCCAGTGCACACCAGGTAGTCCTAAAGCTTTTTACTTTTGTGCCCAGTCTCCTGCGGAGCCGCTATTCCCCATGGTCCTTTCGGAGTCCCCAGCATCCACTAGGACGTTAGAGAAAATGTCTATGGAAGACTAAAAAAACAAATGTAGCCAAGTAGGGATGTTACAAAAAACCTGTATTTATTTGCAACACCCATATTGAACTCATGAATGTCAAAGTATAGCCTGCAAGATCTGATGACGCACCATTACCATACAGTAAATAATTTCAGGTCTCAGCAGCACAAAGGGATTATTTGTAGTGTGTATAATTACAACACAGCAATTTGTGTCACTTTCCTTTCCCATTTTCTTAATCCCAAAACATTTTTCCTTTTTTGACTAAATAAAGTGGTTGGAAAATAGCCGTGAACAGAGATTTAGTTTATCATCTTTTTCTGCTGCTTAGAGAAGTAGCAGCATGAAAATCCATTAAGGGAAAACTGAACTCCGCTGTGGCTGTCAGAATAAATTTTCTCATTTGGCCTTAAACGTTTTCCCCCTTGTGTTTTCTTTGGGCACGTGCCAGGGAGTTTTCAACTGGTCCCATCTAACATGTACAATAATAAAAAGTCAGCATAGGCAATTGCTACCTGCTGATTGCAATTTGTCTGCACACAGGTGCCTGTCTGCAGAAGCAGAGACTGACAGGTACAATGTTCTCCAAAGAGGATGCCTGGCCCATGGAATATACTGTGTTAACAATGTTAAAACAAATAGTTTGATAGAATGAGTTAGATATAAGATGTTGCCTTCAGATTTAGAAATCATTTACCTGCTTCAATTTCTCTGCTATATAACCCAATAAATACTATCGCATAGCAAACCACATTTTTAATGCATGATTCAGTTCAGATATAACATTTTGAATGGCGTACAATTTTCTTTGTAAAATTCAAGTATTCCCTTTTGTTAACCTCATTCATTCCGTGCTGTACAAAACTGCAACACACAAATACTGCGATTCGCTTACCAATATTTATGATGCAACCAGTAAGGGGGGAATTCAAATGCTCACAATATTTTTTTGGTGAGTTTTTCGCAAATTACTCCCATTTTTGAGGTTTCTTTTTTTTTTTTTTTTACAGGCTATTCAGTTATACCCAATTTTTTTGCACTCGCAAAAATAGCTATTTTTGGCCAAAAACACACAGAATCTGTGATACGTTCGTGGACATGTGTGTTTTCTCTGCCTGATTTGTGAAAAACACCTAAATATAGGGCTTTATTTTTTTTTGGAGCCTCCCAGATAATAGCTGCCGCTTCGGGGCTTTTTGCATGGTCCCAGGGGATCAATCAGCTTGCGGTAATTTAACGTACGCAATTCAATTCCCCCCGTAAATGTTTCTGATGATCACCATATTTGTTTAGGAATAAATATTTGTGTAGTATGTAAGTTATAGTCTAAATCATATTTGTCAAAGTGAACAATAAAATCTGGGATACTCATGAAAGAGAGGGTGATTTTCTGTGCTCAAGAGTCTGGCAATCTCCCTGAAGCTGGACAAGAGAGAGACATGGTGGGTTGAGCATAGCACAATGGACAATATTCACCATTCACCATGGAGGGGACAATGGGTAAATTAAGTAATGGCATCTTTGTGCTAGAGTAGCAGCTATTTTCTTGTACTACAGTGACTCCTAGTAAATAAGCTACAAGAAAATGGCTGCTGCTCTCCAGAATACAGATGTAGTACCGTATATACTCGAGTATAAGTTGACCCGAATATAAGCCGAGGCACCTAATTTTACCACAAAAACCTGGGAAAACGTATTGACTCGAGTATAAGCCTAGGATGGGAAATGCATCTCTAGCCGTACACAGACCTCATAGTGCCAGATATGCTCCACAGTGCCAGATGCGCCCCACAGTGCCAGATGCGCCCCACAATGCCAAATGCGCCCCACAGTGCCAGATGCGCCCCACAGTGCCAGATGCGCCCCACAGTGCCAGATGTGCCCCACAGTGCTAGATGTGCCCCACAGTGCCAGATGTGCCAGATATGCCCCACAGTGCCAGATACTTACCCTCCGTCACTCCCTCGCTGTCTTCTGAAGGAGGGACACGGAGAGCGCAGCGCGCGGCTCTCCTGTGTCCTTCCTGCGTCTCCGGCAGCAGCGGCGTGTGTTAAAGGAAGTGCCGGTTCATGCACTTCCTTTAACACACACATGCCGCTGCCGCCGGAGATGCAGGAGGGACACAGGAGAGCCGCGCGCTATGCTCTCCGTGTCCCTCCTAACACTGACTCGAGTATAAGCCGAGGTGGCTTTTTCAGCACAAAAAAAAGTGCTGAAAAAGTCGGCTTATACTCGAGTATATACGGTAATTACTTTTTCCTCTCACAATTTCTCCTCAAGATTACTGGCTAGTGAGATTGTCATGCACAGAGATTATAAATCTTGCGATACACTGCAAGATTTTAATTCAAACTTGCTAACTAAATGTCCAGTTGGAATGATAATCGCTTGGTGTATGGTAGCTAACAATATAAACAATGGTACCATGAGGATTACTATTTCTGGACCTGACATTCCAAGGCAGATGAGGCTGAGAGACATGGGGGTGGGGGTGAGTCTGAGAGACACAGAGGGGGATGAGGATAGGTTGTACAGAAAGCACAGTGGGGGATGAAGCTAAGAGATGGAAGAGGGGGGGGGGGGTGAGAATGATGAAGCCATGAGACAAGGGGGGGGGGGGGGCTGGTGAGCAGATGGTCGATCAGCATGCACAGTATCTACCGAGAAGGGATGGGAAGCCCCAAAAACATGTGTGCAGGGCCCAAAGATTTCTGTTGCCAGCCTTGTTGTTAGTGTGAAGATGCTAAAAAATAGCAGAAACTGATTGTGACAAACTGGTTTTGGTTTTCCAACTTGTTCCAGTATATGAGGAAAGTATAAAAACTTGTTCCAACTGACCGATTTTGATGTCACAGAACCACAAAGACAGACTTGCTGTGTTGTGGTCTCCTCATCATGCTTCCAACCAGCCCCAGTCCAGTTGGCACCAAGGCTAGATTCCCTAGGGAAGTCAGACCCGCAAAAAAAGTGCAGGCCCAACCTCCTGGATATAAGCAGCCCTCGTACCAAGAGCACTAAGGCTCTTCATGTACCCAATGCATGATGTGTGGAGGGTAATTGTGTAAAAACAGAATCAACACACTTTGCCGAACTATGGGACCCAGCATGGCCCAGTTGCCTAACATAACTGTCACGGCCTATGGCAAGGGAATATGGTTGTTTTCACCCAGCTTTTTCCATGACCAGCCTCACTGAACTTGTTCCCCTCCTCCCTTCCACATTGTGTGCCAACCTTCTTAAGATTAAATCGTATCCACTGTGTAACATGTGACATGTACAGTGTCTCACGTGTCCAGGTAGCAAGAGGGACAGACAGGAGAGTGCGACAAAGAAATGTACAACACAAGATAGAAGTGTATTGGGAAAGAATGGGGCTATTAATATAATTCGCTGAAGTTTAAATTTAATGGTGAGGGTTGGGGCTAGTTAATTAATAGTGGTTGGGGGATTTTAACATACGTTCCAACTTCTGGCTTACAGAAAACAGGACTTCTGTGCGCCGTAGGACCCAGAAAGGGGGCGTAGCATTGAAGCACAACCCTGTTTTTGTGCCCAGCACTCCACGAGCAGCTGGGCAGCCCCCAGTTCACCTCTCTGCACTGCATAGATGGCATGCTTGTGAACACGGCATCTATTCAGGGACCACTCACTGCTTTGCAGAGCAGTAGTGGGTGATAACATGCTCTCCCTACCTCCCCCCACCCCCAAGGGACACTGTGGCCTGTCAGTGGGACAGCGGAACATTGACCAAATAGTGGGACTGTCCAGCTGGAATCGGGACACTTAGGAGGTATGTTTTAATTTATTGGTTGGATGATGTTAGGGACAATTTATTTGATGGTGGTGACTGTTTAATTCAATTGGGCAGCATGACGGTGAATGGTTAGCTTTTTGATTCAAAGCACAGAGGTATTGGCTTAGATTCCCATCAAGGCCTTAAATGTATGAAGTTTGTATAGTCTCCTCATATGTACAGGGGTTTACTCCAGGTACTCCAGCTTCTTTTCGCAATCCATAAAAAACATACTAGTAAGCTAAATTGGTTTCTGACAACAAAAGGAACCATTGGCTATCTAAATATTATCTGCAAAGAGCTACAGAATGTGTGTGCACTATATAAAAATTATTAATAAGTAAATAAATAATATGGTGGTCACTGATTTAATTTGTGAATAGTAATTATTTAATGTAAGTTGTTTGGAGGGGGTAGGTTTATTTATTAAACAATAATGATATTACATTGATGTCAGTGCAGGAAGGGTAGGTTTAGTTATTAACTGTGAATACTGTACATTCATTTACTGTCTGGAAAGGCAGGGGGTAAAAGGTTTAGGTATTAACTGTGAATAGTATTAATTTACTGTTAGGGCAGAAGCGGCAGGGTATGGAAACTTATGTATTAAATTTGGGTGCTATTGTTTTCAGTGTTTAGGGTAGGGAACTTTAGAGTGTTCACTCGTTGACAAGCTTCTCATACTTTATCTACCCATCCCCTTATTCACACATTCCAGGGTACAAACAAGCAGCCAAACATAGTGAAAGATGCATAAACAGATCAGTCAAAACTTTGGTCCCACTGAAACGACAGGTGGGAGGTATGTTCCACTACACAGAGCTCAGGTCATTAATGGAGTAGCTGCATGGTCAGTACCTAGTAGTAGTGCACATACCATTGTCTGTGTATTTGAAGTGTGTGAGAAGGGACTGGACAGTTGCTAAAATGATGATCTTGCCCACTCTGGTCGCATCCCCACTGTGCCTCCTAAAAGTCTATTTTACACATATTCAAGACCGGCTCTACCCAGATACACCCCTGGCTGACACTGGACGTGCCCGATAGGCTGAGCAGGACACACCTCCTTTGGTGTTACATTTTTTCTGAAATTATTTTTCAAAAGTGGGCAAGTATCCAAGTATAGTAAGTTAAACAATAGAAAAATAAGAATTTACTTACCGATAATTCTATTTCTCGGAGTCCGTAGTGGATGCTGGGGACTCCATAAGGACCATGGGGAATAGCGGCTCCGCAGGAGACTGGGCACATCTAAAGAAAGCTTTAGGACTATCTGGTGTGCACTGGCTCCTCCCCCTATGACCCTCCTCCAAGCCTCAGTTAGGATACTGTGCCCGGACGAGCGTACACAATAAGGAAGGATTTTGAATCCCGGGTAAGACTCATACCAGCCACACCAATCACACCGTACAACTTGTGATCTGAACCCAGTTAACAGCATGATAACAGAGGAGCCTCTAGAAAAGATGGCTCACTACAGCAATAACCCGTTTTTTTTTTTGTGTGGTAACAATAACTATGTACCAGTATTGCAGACAATCCGCACTTGGGATGGGCGCCCAGCATCCACTACGGACTACGAGAAATAGAATTATCGGTAAGTAAATTCTTATTTTCTCTAACGTCCTAAGTGGATGCTGGGGACTCCGTAAGGACCATGGGGATTATACCAAAGCTCCCAAACGGGCGGGAGAGTGCGGATGACTCTGCAGCACCAAATGAGAGAACTCCAGGTCCTCCTCAGCCAGGGTATCAATTTTGTAGAATTTTACAAACGTATTTGCTCCTGACCAAGTAGCTGCTCGGCAAAGTTGTAAAGCCGAGACCCCTCGGGCAGCCGCCCAAGATGAGCCCACCTTCCTTGTGGAGTGGGCATTTACAGATTTTTGGCTGTGGCAGGCCTGCCACAGAATGTGCAAGCTGAATTGTACTACAAATCCAACGAGCAATAGTCTGCTTAGAAGCAGGAGCACCCAGCTTGTTGGGTGCATACAGGATAAACAGCGAGTCAGATTTCCTGACTCCAGCCGTCCTGGAAACATATATTTTCAGGGCCCTGACAACGTCTAGCAACTTGGAGTCCTCCAAGTCCCTAGTAGCCGCAGGCACCACAATAGGTTGGTTCAGGTGAAACGCTGAAACCACCTTAGGGAGAAACTGAGGACGAGTCCTCAATTCCGCCCTGTCCGAATGGAAAATCAGATAAGGGCTTTTACAGGATAAAGCCGCCAATTCTGACACGCGCCTGGCCCAGGCCAGGGCCAACAGCATGACCACTTTCCATGTGAGATATTTTAACTCCACAGATTTAAGTGGTTCAAACCAATGTGACTTTTGGAACCCAAAAACTACATTGAGATCCCAAAGTGCCACTGGAGGCACAAAAGGAGGCTGTATATTACAAACGTCTGAACTTCAGGGACTGAAGCTAGTTCTTTTTGGAAGAAAATTGACAGGGCCGAAATTTGAACCTTAATGGACCCCAATTTCAGGCCCATAGACACTCCTGTTTGCAGGAAATGTAGGAATCGACCCAGTTGAATTTCCTTCGTCGGGCCTTACTGGCCTCGCACCACGCAACATATTTTCGCCAAATGCGGTGATAATGTTTTGCGGTTACATCCTTCCTGGCTTTGATCAGGATAGGGATGACTTCATCCGGAATGCCTTTTTTCCTTCAGGATCCGGCGTTCAACCGCCATGCCGTCAAACGCAGCCGCGGTAAGTCTTGGAACAGACAGGGTCCTTGCTGGAGCAGGTCCCTTCTTAGAGGTAGAGGCCACGGATCCTAAGTGAGCATCTCTTGAAGTTCCGGTTACCAAGTCCTTCTTGGCCAATCCGGAGCCACGAATATAGTGCTTACTCCTCTCCATCTTATCAATCTCAGTACCTTGGGTATGAGAGGCAGAGGAGGGAACACATACACTGACTGGTACACCCACGGTGTTACCAGAGCGTCTACAGCTATTGCCTGAGGGTCCCTTGACCTGGCGCAATACCTGTCGAGTTTTTCCCAACGGTTTATAATCATGTGGAAGACTTCTGGGTGAAGTCCCCACTCTCCCGGGTGGAGGTCGTGCTGAGGAAGTCTGCTTCCCAGTTGTCCACTCCCGGAATGAATACTGCTGACAGTGCTATCACATGATTTTCCGCCCAGCGAAGAATCCTTGCAGCTTCTGCCATTGCCCTCCTGCTTCTTGTGCCACCCTGTCTGTTTACGTGGGTGACTGCCGTGATGTTGTCCGACTGGATCAACACCGGCTGACCTTGAAGCAGAGGTCTTGCTAAGCTTAGAGCATTGTAAATGGCCCTTAGCTTCAGGATATTTATGTCTCCAGGCTTGACCATAAGCCCTGGATATTTCTTCCCTGTGTGACTGCTCCCCAGCCTCGCAGGCTGGCATTCGTGGTCACCAGGACCCAGTCCTGAATGCCGAATCTGCGGCCCTCTAGAAGATGAGCACTCTGCAACCACCACAGGAGGGACACCCTTGTCCTTGGTGACAGGGTTATCCGCTGATGCATCTGAAGATGCGACCCGGACCATTTGTCCAGCAGGTCCCACTGGAAAGTTCTTGCGTGGAATCTGCCGAATGGGATTGCTTCGTAGGAAGCCACCATTTTACCCAGAACCCTTGTGCATTGATGCACTGAGACTTGGCTCGGTTTTAGGAGGTTCCTGACTAGCTCGGATAACTCCCTGGCTTTCTCCTCCGGGAGAAACACCTTTTTCTGGACTGTGTCCAGGATCATCCCTAGGAACAGAAGACAAGTCGTCGGAACCAGCTGCGATTTTGGAATATTGAGAATCCAATCGTGCTGCCGCAACACTACCTGAGATAGTGCTACACCGACCTCCAACTGTTCCCTGGATCTTACCCTTAACAGGGAATCGTCCAAGTAAGGGATAACTAAAATTCCCTTCCTTCGAAGGAATATCATCATTTCGGCCATTACCTTGGTAAAGACCCGGGGTGCCGTGGACCATCCATACGGCAGCGTCTGAACTGATAGTGACAGTTCTGTACCATAAACCTGAGGTACCCTTGGTGAGAAGGGTAAATTTTGACATGAAGGTAAGCATCCTTGATGTCCCGAGACATCATGTAGTCCCCTTCTTCCAGGTTCGCAATCACTGCTCTGAGTGACTCAATCTTGAATTTGAACCTCTGTATGTAAGTGTTCAAAGATTTTAGATTTAGAATCGGTCTCACCGAGCCGTCCGGCTTCGGTACCACAACAGTGTGGAATAATACCCCGTTCCCTGTTGCAGGAGGGGTACCTTGATTATCACCTGCTGGGAATACAGCTTGTGAATGGCTTCCAAAACTGTCTCCCTGTCAGAAGGAGACATCGGTAAAGCCGACTTTAGGAAACGGCGAGGGGGAGACGTCTCGAATTCTAATTTGTACCCCTGAGATATCACCTGAAGGATCCAGGGGTCTACTTGCGAGTGAGCCCACTGCGCGCTGAAATTCATTGAGACGGGCCCCCCACCGTGCCTGATTCTGCTTGTAAAGCCCCAGAGTCATACTGAGGGCTTGGCAGAGGCGGGAAAGGGTTTCTGTTCCTGGGAACTGGCTGATTTCTGCAGCCTTTTTCCTCTCCCTCTGTCACGGGGCAGAAATGAGGAACCTTTTGCCCGCTTGTCCACGAAAAGACTGCGCCTGATAATACGGCGTCTTCTCATGTTGAGAGGCGACCTGGGGTACAAACGTGGATTTCCCAGCTGTTGCCGTGGCCACCAGGTCTGAAAGACCGACCCCAAATAACTCCTCCCCTTACTAAGGCAATACTTCCAAATGCCGTTTGGAATACGCATCACCTGACCACTGACGTGTCCATAACCCTCTACTGGTAGAAATGGACAACGCACTTAGACTTGATGCCAGTCGGCAAATATTCCGCTGTGCATCACGCATATATAGAAATGCATCTTTTAAATGCTCTATAGGCAAAAATATACTGTCCCTATCTAGGGTATCAATATTTTCAGTCAGGGAATCCGACCACGCCAACCCAGCACTGCACATCCAGGCTGAGGCGATTGCTGGTCGCAGTATAACACCAGTATGTGTGTAAATACATTTTAGGATACCCTCCTGCTTTTTATCAGCAGGATCCTTAAGGGCGGCCATCTCAGGAGAGGGTAGAGCCCTTACAAGCGTGTGAGCGCTTTATCCACCCTAGGGGGTGTTTCCCAACGCACCCTAACCTCTGGCGGGAAAGGATATAATGCCAATAACATTTTAGAAATTATCAGTTGTTATCGGGGGAAAACCACGCATCATCACACACCTCATTTAATTTCTCAGATTCAGGAAAACTACAGGTAGTTTTTCCTCACCGAACATAATACCCCTTTTTGGTGGTACTCGTATTATGAGAAATGTGTAAAACATTTTTCATTGCCTCAATCATGTAACGTGTGGCCCTACTGGAAGTCACATTTGTCTCTTCACCGTCGACACTGGAGTCAGTATCCGTGTCGGCGTCTATATCTGCCATCTGAGGTAACGGGCGCTTTAGAGCCCCTGACGGCCTATGAGACGTCTGGACAGGCACAAGCTGAGTAGCCGACTGTCTCATGTCAACCACTGTCTTTTATACAGAGCTGACACTGTCACGTAATTCCTTCCAACAGTTCATCCACTCAGTGATGTCACCCCCTAGGGGGTCGACACCTATTACAGGCAATCTGCTCCGTCTCCACATCATTTTTCTCCTCATACATGTCGACACAAACGTACCGACATACAGCACACACACAGGGAATGCTCTGATAGAGGACAGGACCCCACTAGCCCTTTGGGGAGACAGAGGGAGAGTTTGCCAGCACACACCAGAGCGCTATATATATACAGGGATAACCTTATATAAGTGTTTTTCCCCTTATAGCTGCTGTATCTTTAATACTGCGCGTAATTAGTGCCCCCCCTCTCTTTTTTAACCCTTTCTGTAGTGTAGTGACTGCAGGGGAGAGCCAGGGGAGAGCCAGGGGAGCTTCCCTCCAACGGAGCTGTGAGGGAAAATGGCGCCAGTGTGCTGAGGAGATAGGCTCCGCCCCTTTTTCGCGGACATTTCTCCTGCTTTTTTATGGATTCTGGCAGGGGTTAAAATTCATCCATATAGCCCTGGGGGCTATATGTGATGTATTTTCGCCAGCCAAGGTGTTTTTATTGCTGCTCAGGGCGCCCCCCCCCTAGCGCCCTGCACCCTCAGTGACCGAAGTGTGAAGTGTGCTGAGGAGCAATGGCGCACAGCTGCAGTGCTGTGCGCTACCTTGTTGAAGACAGGACGTCTTCTGCCGCCGATTTTCCGGACCTCTTCTGCCTTCTGGCTCTGTAAGGGGGCCGGCGGCGCGGCTCTGGGACCCATCCATGGCTGGGCCTGTGATCGTCCCTCTGGAGCTAATGTCCAGTAGCCTAAGAAGCCCAATCCACTCTGCACGCAGGTGAGTTCGCTTCTTCTCCCCTTAGTCCCTCGATGCAGTGAGCCTGTTGCCAGCAGGTCTCACTGAAAATAAAAAACCTAAACTAAAACTTTCACTAAGAAGCTCAGGAGAGCCCCTAGTGTGCACCCTTCTCGTTCGGGCACAAAGATCTAACTGAGGCTTGGAGGAGGGTCATAGGGGGAGGAGCCAGTGCACACCAGATAGTCCTAAAGCTTTCTTTAGATGTGCCCAGTCTCCTGCGGAGCCGCTATTCCCCATGGTCCTTACGGAGTCCCCAGCATCCACTTAGGACGTTAGAGAAATGGAAGAAAGCATGTGAGGACAGCAACGTTCCTCGAGGATATAGGTGGGAGGGGATGTAGTTACGATCCCAGCGGACGGGATCCCGGTGGTGAGCACACAGACGTCAGAATCCCGGACACCAGAATGCCGGCAGGGGCTTGAGGGCTATTCCCACTCTTGGGTGTCCACAACACCCATAGAGTGGGACTAGAACCTGTGGTGAGTGCAGTGAGCTGGCGAGCCTGCAAGGGGCTTTGTTGCGCTCGTCTCCCACCCGGTGATCTGGCTGCCGGGATCCCAGCATCGGTATGCTGACCGCCGGGATCCCGGGTGCTGGTCAAGCATACCCAACGCGGTGGGAGTAATTTAACAGAAGAAGGCAACATGTGGAATGCAATAAGGTGAATAGCTGTTGTAAAAAGTGCCTTCTCCCTTCCACACTGTAACTTCCCTTAGGAAGGAGATACTTGGAGACTGTTGCCATGGACTTACGGAAAAGGTTCATCTACTTGACACTTTGCTGCAATTATTTTAGTATCATTAAAAATAGAAACTGGGCTGCAAAATAATATCCATATTTTATGATTAGCTGTTGCTCACTTGGGTAAAATATAGAACAACCACATTTACTTTAATACTATGAAACAGCTCTTCTATTAAGAATGAATCTAACAAGGAAATATAACATTCCAGTGCTGGCCATGTCTGTGTTCCAACTCTTGCTCACAGGCTGTTTCTGTTAAAAGACAGTTTCTATATTTATTTTGTGGTTAAATAAAAACATTGACTTTTACACATCTATACCAGACTTCTGAAACACAGCATGGTCTTATTTACCAGACTGAAGGAGCAGCAGCAAGTTTACAAGGGAGTTGACAGAATTCTCAGGAAATAGAATAAGGGAAGATCTACTTTGTTTAGGAAGCGATTTAGCAACTTATGCTGCTTTCTTACCGTGAAATTAACATATATATATATATATATTTATTTTTGACAACGTAGAAAAAGCATAAACTGCTGTTTTTTTTGTTCCGTTAAAAAGCCAATGGATTCACTTGAATTAATTAAATATCCCACTTAAGAGCAAAGAATTCTACAAAAGGAAAATGTTATCTTTTTCATTTGTTTATACAGTATTTCATATTATAAAAGATTTGGGAAATTAATGTAAATGACCAAGGCTAAAGGTTGTGCTATTCTTTCCGATTTTTGTTCGTTTGGTCGTCCCAGCACCCATGGATTAAACATCTATTTCTGAGTGATAAGGGCCATATTGTGATGGCTAGACAACTGGGTCAGAGCATCTCTAAAAACGGCAGGTCTTAGGAGGTGTTCCCGGTTTGCAGTGGTTAGCACCTAACAAAAGTGGTCCAAAGAAGTTCAATCGGTGAACCGTTGACAGGATCATAGGTGCCCAAGGTTCATTTGACAAGTACCTCCTACCTAAACATTGTTGCAGACCAAGTACACCCCTTTATCACAATGGTATTCCCTAAATGAAGTTGTCTTTGATCTTCCCAGTACCCCTTAGGTGGTTTATTTCAGCAAAACAAACTATGTATATATATATATATATATATATACACATACACACCATTGTATTAGGGAAGCCCTTCGTTGACTTCTCTAAAGGTCAAAACCCCGATTAACACTTGGAGTGATGCTAGTGCCGGAACACACCAAAATATATGTATGTATAAATATATATATAGATATATATATATATATATATATATATATAGATATATATATAGATATATATATATATATATATATATATATATATATGTATAGATACTTACTGAACACAGACAGAAAAAGCAGATGAGCCTGAAAAGTACATACCTTACTCATGGCACTAAGTGCAGGATCACAGGCAGAGTCTAGATCTTGCACAAGAAGTTGAATACTGTTGGAAATCACTCTAAACAAAACAGAGCAATAGAGTGTTATATTACTTCCTAAGGAGTTACCTTTATATTGTACCAATAATAAAAAGGTAGAGAGAAAAGTCTACATCTCAATAAACACAAAAATATGGGCGGTCTTGAAAATTTATTTTTATTTTCCACTATTCAGGCAACATCCAGAATCTATAGTGTAAAAAAATAAGATTTTACTCACCGGTAAATCTATTTCTCGTAGTCCGTAGTGGATGCTGGGACTCCGTAAGGACCATGGGGAATAGCGGCGCCGCAGGAGACTGGGCACAGCTAAAGAAAGCTTTAGGACTACCTGGTGTGCACTGGCTCCTCCCTCTATGACCCTCCTCCAGACCTCAGTTAGGATACTGTGCCCGGAAGAGCTGACACAATAAGGAAGGATTTTGAATCCCGGGTAAGACTCATACCAGCCACACCAATCACACCGTATAACTCGTGATACTATACCCAGTTAACAGTATGAAATATAACTGAGCCTCTCAACGGATGGCTCAACAATAACCCTTTAGTTAACAATAACTATATACAAGTATTGCAGACAATCCGCACTTGGGATGGGCGCCCAGCATCCACTACGGACTACGAGAAATAGATTTACCGGTGAGTAAAATCTTATTTTCTCTGACGTCCTAAGTGGATGCTGGGACTCCGTAAGGACCATGGGGATTATACCAAAGCTCCCAAACGGGCGGGAGAGTGCGGATGACTCTGCAGCACCGAATGAGCAAACTCTAGGTCCTCCTCAGCCAGGGTGTCAAACTTGTAAAATTTAGCAAATGTGTTTGACCCCGACCAAGTAGCTGCTCGGCAAAGTTGTAAAGCCGAGACCTCTCGGGCAGCCGCCCAAGAAGAGCCCACCTTCCTCGTGGAATGGGCTTTCACTGATCTAGGATGCGGCAGTCCAGCCGCAGAATGTGCAAGCTGAATCGTACTACAAATCCAGCAAACAATAGTCTGCTTTGAAGCAGGAGCACCCAGCTTGTTGGGTGCATACAGGATAAATAGCGAGTCAGTTTTCCTGACACTAGCTGTCCTGGAAACATAAATTTTCAGGGCCCTGACTACGTCCAACAACTTGGAATCCTCCAAGTCCTTAGTAGCCGCAGGCACTACAATAGGTTGGTTCAAATGAAAAGCTGATACCACCTTAGGGAGTAATTGGGGACGAGTCCTCAATTCTGCCCTATCCATATGGAAAATCAGATAAGGGCTTTTATATGACAAAGCCGCCAATTCTGACACACGCCTGGCCGAAGCCAAGGCCAACAGCATGACCACTTTCCACGTGAGATATGTCAAATCCACGGTTTTTAGTGGCTCAAACCAATGTGACTTTAGGAAATCCAACACCACGTTGTGATCCCAAGGTGCCACTGGAGGCACAAAAGGGGGCTGAAAATGCAGCACTCCCTTAACAAATGTCTGAACATCAGGCAGTGAAGCCAGTTCTTTCTGGAAGAAAATCGACAGAGCCGAAATCTGGACCTTAATGGAACCCAATTTTAGGCCCATAGTCACCCCTGACTGTAGGAAGTGCAGAAAACGGCCCAACTGAAATTCCTCCGTTGGGCCTTCCTGGCCTCACACCACGCAACATATTTTCGCCATATGCGGTGATAATGGTTTGCGGTCACTTCTTTCCTAGCTTTAATCAGCGTAGGGATGACTTCCTCCGAAATGCCCTTTTCCTTCAGGATCCGGCGTTCAACCGCCATGCCGTCAAACGCAGCCGCAGTAAGTCTTGGAACAGACAGGGCCCCTGCTGCAGCAGGTCCTGTCTGAGCGGCAGAGGCCATGGGTCCTCTGAGATAATTTTTTGAAGTTCTGGGTACCAAGCTCTTCTTGGCCAATCCGGAACTACGAGTATAGTTCTTACTCCTCTCCTTCTTATTATTCTCAGTACCTTGGGTATGAGAGGCAGAGGAGGGAACACATACACCGACTGGTACCCCCACGGTGTTACCAGAGCGTCCACAGCTATCGCCAGAGGGTCCCTTGACCTGGCGCAATATCTTTTTAGCTTTTTGTTGAGGCGGGACGCCATCATGTCCACCTGTGGCCTTTCCCAATGGTGTACAATCATTTGGAAGACTTCTGGATGAAGTCCCCACTCTCCCGGGTGGAGGTCGTGCCTGCTGAGAAAGTCTGCTTCCCAGTTGTCCACTCCGGGAATGAACACTGCTGACAGTGCTAACACATGATTTTCAGCCCATCGGAAAATCCTTGTGGCTTCCGCCATCGCCATCCTGCTTCTTGTGCTGCCCTGTTGGTTTACATGGGCGACCGCCGTGATGTTGTCTGACTGGATCAGCACCGGCTGGTGTTGAAGCAGGGGTCTAGCCTGATTTAGGGCATTGTAAATGGCCCTTAGTTCCAGAATATTTATGTGTAGGGAAGTCTCCTGACTCGACCATAGTCCTTGGAAGTTTCTTCCCTGTGTGACTGCCCCCCAGCCTCGAAGGCTGACATCCGTGGTCACCAGGACCCAGTCCTGTATGCCGAATCTGCGGCCCTCTAGAAGATGAGCACTCTGCAGCCACCACAACAGCGACACCCTGGCCCTTGGAGACAGGGTTATCAGCCGATGCATCTGAAGATGCGACCCGGACCACTTGTCCAACAGATCCCACTGGAAGATCCTTGCATGGAACCTGCCGAATGGAATTTATTCGTAAGAAGCTACCATCTTTCCCAGGACTCGCGTGCATTGATGCACCGACACCTGTATTTGTTTTAGGAGGTCTCTGACTAGAGATGACAACTCCTTGGCCTTCTCCTCCGGGAGAAACACTTTTTCCTGTTCTGTGTCCAGAACCATACCCAGGAACAGTAGACGCGTCGTAGGAACCAGCTGCGACTTTGGAATATTCAGAATCCAGCCGTGCTGTTGTAGTACTTCACGAGATAGTGCTACTCCGACCAACAACAGCTCCCTGGACCTCGCCTTTATAAGGAGATCGTCCAAGTACGGGATAATTATAACTCCCTTTTTTCGAAGGAGTATCATCATTTCGGCCATTACCTTGGTAAATACCCTCGGTGCCGGGGACAGACCAACGGCAACGTCTGGAATTGGTAATGACAGTCCTGTACCACAATTTTGAGGTACTCCTGGTGAGGAGGGTAAATGGGGACATGCAGGTAAGCATCCTTGATGTCCAGTGATACCATATAATCCCCTCCGTCCAGGCTTGCAATAACCGCCCTGAGCGATTCCATTTTGAACTTGAACCTTCGTATATAAGTGTTCAAGGATTTCAATTTTAGAATGGGTCTCACCGAACCGTCTGGTTTCGGTACCACAACCATTGTGGAATAGTAACCCAGGCCTTGTTGAAGGAGGGGTACCTTGATTATCCCCTGCTGGAGTACAGCTTGTGAATTGCCGCCAGTACTACCTCCCCTCGAGGGCCGCAGGCAAGGCTGATTTGAGGTAACGGCGAGGGGGAGTCGCCTCGGACTCCAGCTTGTATCCCAGTGATACTACTTGCAGAACCCAGGGATCCACCTGTGAGCGAGCCCACTGGTCGCTGAAGTTCCCGAGACGCGCCCCCACCGCACCTGGCTCCACCTGTGGAGCCCCAGCGTCATGCGGTGGACTCAGAGGAAGTGGGGGAAGATTTTTGATCCTGGGAACTGGCTGTCTGGTGCAGCATTTTCCCTCTTCCCTTGTCTCTGTGCAGAAAGGAAGCGCCTTTGACCCGCTTGCTTTTCTGAAGCCGAAAGGACTGTACCTGATAACACGGTGCTTTCTTAGGCTGTGAGGAAACCCGAGGTAAAAATTTTTCTTTCCCAGCTGTTGCTGTGGATACGAGGTCCCAGAGACCATCCCCAAACAATTCCTCACCCTTATAAGGCAGAATCTTCATGTGCCTTCTAAAGTCAGCATCGCCTGTCCACTGCCGGGTCCCTAATACCCTCCTGGCAGAATGGACATTGCATTAATTCTGGATGCCAGCCGACAAATATCCCTCTGTGCATCCCTCATATATAAGACGACGTCTTTAATATGCTCTACGGTTAGCAAAATAGTATCCCTGTCCTGACAGGGTAATAGACCACGCTGTAGCAGCACTATCCATGCTGAGGCAATTGCAGGTCTCAATATAGTACCTGAGTGTGTATATACAGACTTCAGGATAGCCTCCTGCTTTTTATCAGCAGGCTCCTTCAAAGTGGCCGTATCCTAAGACGGCAGTGCCACCCTTTTTTGACAAACGTGTGAGCGCCTTATCCACCCTAGGGGATATCTCCCAATGTGACCTATCCTCTGGCGGGAAAGGGTACGCCATCAGTAACTTTTTAGAAATTACCAGTTTCTTATCGGGGGAACCCACGCTTCTTCACACACTTCATTCACTCATCTGATGGGGGAACAAAACACTGGCTGCTTTTTCTCCCCAAACATAAAACCCATTTTTTGTGGTACTTGGGTTAATGTCAGAAATGTGTTACACATTTTTCATTGCCGAGATCATGCAACGGATGTATCTAGTGGATTGTGTATATGTCTCGACCTCGTCGACACTGGAGTCAGACTCCGTGTAGACATCTGTGTCTGCCATCTGAGGTAGCGGGCGTTTTTGAGCCCCTGATGGCCTTAGAGACGCCTGGGCAGGCGCGGGCTGAGAAGCCGGCTGTCCCACAGCTGTTACGTCATCCAGCCTTTTATGTAAGTAGTTGACACTGTCGGTTAATACCTTCCACCTATCCATCCACTCAGGTGTCGGCCCCGCAGGGGGTGACATCACATTTATCGGCATCTGTTCCGCCTCCACATAAGCCTCCTCATCAAACATGTCGACACAGCCGTACCGACACACCGCACACACACAGGGAATGCTCTGACTGAGGACAGGACCCAACAAAGCCCTTTGGGGAGACAGAGAGAGAGTATGCCAGCACACACCAGAGCGCTATATATACACAGGGATTAACACTGTAACTGAGTGATTTTCCCAATAGCTGCTTGTATACACAATATTGCGCCTAAATTTAGTGCCCCCCCCTCTCTTTTTTACCCTATGTCGTCTGGAAACTGCAGGGGAGAGCCTGGGAGCGATCCTTCCAGCGGAGCTGTGAGGGAAAATGGCGCCAGTGTGCTGAAGGAGATAGCCCCGCCCCTTTTTCGGCGGACTTCTCCCGCTTTTTTATGGATCTCTGGCAGGGGTATTTTTCACATATATAGCCTCTAGGACTATATATTGTGATTTCTTTGCCAGCCAAGGTGTTAATATTGCTGCTCAGGGCGCCCCCCCCAGCGCCCTGCACCCATCAGTGACCGGAGTGTGAGGTGTGCATGAGGAGCAATGGCGCACAGCTGCAGTGCTGTGCGCTACCTTGTTGAAGACCGAAGTCTTCTGCCGCCGATTTTCAGGACCATCTTCTTGCTTCTGGCTCTGTAAGGGGGGCGGCGGCGCGGCTCCGGGACCGGACGATCGAGGTCGGTCCCTGTGTTCGATCCCTCTGGAGCTAATGGTGTCCAGTAGCCTAAGAAGCCCAAGCTAGCTGCAAGCAGGTAGGTTCGCTTCTTCTCCCCTTAGTCCCTCGTAGCAGTGAGTCTGTTGCCAGCAGATCTCACTGAAAATAAAAAAAACTAAAATATACTTTCTTTTCTAGGAGCTCAGGAGAGCCCCTAGTGTGCATCCAGCTCAGCCGGGCACAAGATTCTAACTGAGGTCTGGTGGAGGGTCATAGAGGGAGGAGCCAGTGCACACCAGGTAGTCCTAAAGCTTTCTTTAGTTGTACCCAGTCTCCTGCGGAGCCGCTATTCCCCATGGTCCTTACGGAGTCCCAGCATCCACTTAGGACGTCAGAGAAAAGGTATTAACCTGTATTACAGTTAAACTCCCAACAGGGTGGATTGGAAGATTTTTTTAGTGTGAACAATTAAAGTTGTTGCAAAATCTATCCCTCTAATGCAGAAACTGGGTATAAAATTGTACACTGAAAAATGTGTAGCAGATCAGCATGGGTTATCTATGAGAAGATAAATGGGTACACTGGGTAAAGCATACCACTGTAGTTGGTCAACTACATAGCTATTATTCGATCACTAAATATTTAACTGCAACTATAAAGCAGAAATTGACAAATTCATTTTTATAAAGTGGATATCCTTTACCATTACTAGTAGTAGCACTAGTACATTTATGATACATGTATAATATTGGGTTATGTAAAATGGATCCAGTTTTAGGTCATATTTCTCCTCTATGTCGTCACTATTAATTACTACATACTGTGCATATGACATATACTGGCATTACTTCAGTAATTCAGCAACACTACTAAGCATCATTTGTTTATTGGATGGCAATAACATTATTCAAGTAAAAAAAAACACTGATTTCTACAGCTAGTTATGGGCGCCAGATTATCTTGGAAAGAGATTTAGGGCCTGATTCAGAGAAGGATTCAATAAGCACGGCAGCTGTGTAAAAATATGCTAATGCTGCAGGAGGAGTCTTGTGCTAAGTGACACCTCCTGCATGTCTGTGTGATCCGCTGCTGCATCCAAAGACACAGCATGGGATCACTCTGCATGAACATCGGCCATCAGAGTAACCTTCAGGTTACTCAGGATTTCCAGGGAATTCATGTTGCAGGGGCCTTGGAACTTTGGATCAGATGACGCAGACACTATCCTTTGCACCCCCACAAAGTGGAGGAGACACTCCTGTTTTGGGAACCTCTTCCCATCACTGCCCTCTGACGGTGCAGAACTCGCACTGTGAATGCACACAAAACATTGGAGTTGTATAGAAACCTTTGATTTGCGTACATCTCTGAATCAGCCCCATAAACAGCCAATAGCGATATTCAATTAGCAGCAGTAATTTACCACGGCTAATTGAACCCCTGCTAGGGATATTCAATTGCCCTCGATTACGGCAGGGCCTGTTTTTTTGCGAAAACACATAGGAACCAGGATAAGTTCACAGACCTATGTGTTTTCGTCTGAAAATATTAATTTTTGGACGAAAAGATGGGGTATAATTGAATAAGGGAAAAAAAAGTTTCAAAAAAGTTAAATATTTTTGTCACTAAACCCTCTTTTTTTCCTGATGAATTCCTAAGGTATAGCCGCTTTCTCTGTGCCTATGGGCAAAAAAAAAAAAAGATTTGTGTTTTGTACGATGTACTTATATACTTTTATTTATTTCATTGTACAGTATGCTTATTTCATTCTCAAATTTTTTATGTACAGTATAAGTGCTGTAACTTTAAATTAAGCTAAAACCAAGAAAGATATATCTAAGTGCTCTACAAATTAATTTACTTTTTACTTAGCGATTTAGGGGTATATTTAATTGAAGTCGGATCCATTCCGACATTCATTTGTCGGAATGGATCCGACCTGGGCTATTCACTGTCATCTCAATTCAGCTTTTAAAAAAGTCGAATTGAGATGCAGGAGCTGAGACAGGGGAGAGCCGCGGGCAGACATGGGGAGAGCAGCGCTGGAGCCGGGTGGATGCTGCTGTGAGCGACGGCTGTGACATCCTCCGGCGCTGCTCTCCGTCTGCCCGCAGCTCTCCCTGGCTCTGCTCCCGCATCTCACTTCGACTTTTTTTAAAGTCGAATTGAGATGGTCGGTTTTAGCCCTGTTTTCGACACAAGCACGTGGATCGGCAGCTATTCCGCCCATCCACGTGCTTTTCGACAAGTCAAATTCCTCGACTTGTCGAATAATTTGGGGTTAGATTGAATAGGTCGGAACCCCTTTTGACCTAAAAAAGTCGAAAACTGCCATCTTTTCGACAGACAGCAGCTTTCACCTTCAATGGAATATACCCCTAAGAAATATTTAGCTACATTAAACTAGCAATCATTTGTCTGCTTTATACCAGTAGATTGTGCATGTTTCGTACAAAAAAATTAACCTTTGGTGGCAGCAACAGGTAGTGTGTGTACACTGAAATTTCATGCAATCCTACCGCATACATTAAAAGTGGAAAGCTGTGCAAATGAATAGCACCATACAGCAACACAAACATCATGTATACTGAGAGTATGAAAGAGAACAAACTATATGAACAGTGAAGTATAGTAAATATCTGTATATCACTTTGGATACAATAAAGAGGCAATGAAGAGATTTAAGCGAAGCTTACGTGCTAAAAGTGTCCATCTCTCCAGTAAGATGTATTCTTTCTATCAGTGTCATGTCTACTTTTTCTTTCAGCTTCTCTTCAAGCTAGTAAGAGATGTGTAATAAAGTTCTTATAATATTTAAAATGTAAGATTGTTACAGATCAACAAAAAAGTCAGTGAGTACATAAACATAATCAGGAAAAAATAAATACAATTTTGTAAAAATTGTGTACAGTACTAGGTTACATGGTGCCAAGCAATTGATCACAGAAAAAGCATAATTATGCATGGTGAGTGTCACTTGTATCAAGTTTGCCTTATGCACTTTTCCCCAAGTTTGCTACTTTGCCTTCATTGTGCTTAATTTTCCTTTAGGTTGTGTCTCCTTTTCGTAAATACTGTGCTACGTACAGATGTGTCCTCATACACTATTGCTGCAGTGGCGCCAAATAGCCCCTCTGTAATTCTGTACTTAGGAATAGTGTTTTGGTGTGGCTAAGCAGCAAGATTTTTAGCACAACAAACAGGTTATATGGCGCAATTAGTGCATTAGTGTATGTGGATACATCTGTACATACCATGTTTTATTTATGGGGCATAACAAAGTATCTGTAGCACCGTACTGTGATCAGAAATACATAGCATAACTATACACACAATGACACAACCCAATTGTGGGTACACTGTTAGTGAGAAGTAGTGCGTTTCAGAAGCAAGCAATGAGCATGGGAGTAGATAGCAAACAGCGCTTGATGACTCTGACATACCTAAGTAAGCAGACAGACCTCATAACAGTGACCGGTGGGGAAAAGGGAGGCAGTGGAACAAGGGCGCACTGGTGACAGGGAAGCATGGATAGTGATAAGAGGAGAAATGAGGGAAAAGGGCCTGGCCTATGAGGGCTTACAGTTTAATAGGGAGTAATGTAACAAGGAGGGTGATCTGGGCGAGAGGACGGTTGGGTGTCTGATGAGCTGAGCATTGAGTTAAGGATGGTAGATACTGTAGGCCTGCTTTTATGAAGTGGTAATTCTTACATGCATGCTTAAAGAATTGGCTATATATTGGTACGACATAATGCTTACTTGTTGCGTTGTTGCTAGGCAGTACTCTGCAGTACTCAGAATACTGCAGATCAGACACAGTTCCTCTGTGGTGAATTTTGCCACTTCAGAGCCTTCCTTTTCCTTCAGGAGACTGGTAATTGTCAATCCAGTGCTGCTGCTACTGGTTCTAAAGGGAAAAGTAAAAGTAATCCATAACTTACGATGAAGTTCGAACAAGAAACTTATCATTGCTAATAACGAAAAAATAGCAGCTTAATAGTGACAGTATTGAGACTATCAAGACCAAATGAATTAATAGCATTCTGGTCATTTAGATTTATCAGTTTAGTGCGGCACAACTGATTAAATGTTAACATATAACTGAGCTGACCCTAACTTTAGTAGAGCCCTGGGAACTGCATAATGAAAATGACAAAGTTGCAAGTGAACAGGTTATGGAGGTGTGACCATGTGGGCCAACAAGAAGCTGCAAGCAAAGAGCTTGCACTTTCCTATTGATTGTTCATTTATACTCAATTTCAGTTTTTTGGAACGGCAGCACTCCAACAGAGCACCAAGAGTGCTGATTGTTTCACGTTTTCAGTAGACAACTAATCTCAGTTTAAAGGAACACTTTGATTCCATTTGTCCTGTCTTGTTTGAGACTAATTAGTATATTTACGTAACAGAAAATGATACTGCGCCACTTGTGGGATAAAAATTCAGTAAAGGATATGATGTTGATTAAAAAACCAAATGTTAATTAAAAAACCAATTGTTGATTAAAAACACACACGTACCTATTTAAAGGTGTCAGCCAACCCTTAAAGGTGCAGTACAGGCACAATACTGCCAATAGGATATAGAATGGGGGAATATGGGTACCGGCGACTGGTGTTGTTTAAAATACATGCACTATAAAATACGATTTATGAGCCAAAAGATATAAAATTAACAAACAAGCCGTTTAATATAATAATGGAATAAAATACAGAATATTTGGTTTAAAAGCATATAAAATCTCAATAAAAAGGTAAGGGATTTGGACTTCGCTTTTTAAAAGGCTGGGGGGGTCACTGCAGGGTATATTTACGTGTAGGAGAAAAACAACAAAAATCTAAGGGTGGAAATGTAATAGGGTCTGAGTTTGCCTTGCAAATGATTGCCGCTTTACAAATACGAGCAATCTCGGCTGAAATCCCAGACCTCTGCAAAAGATTTTGCAAAGTAATATGATTTGAATGAAAGGGTTGTGGAGAATGTGCACATTGACAGATGCTCCATGGTGTGTGAAATGACAAAGGCATTTCTACTACATGTAAGACTTGAATTTTGTGCCAGCTTACAGCTAGCGGTGACTTATTTTGTGCCTTCATTTTAGCAGAGAAGTACATTTCTATTCTGCCGTTGCTCATACTTAGAAAGGTACAGATTTCTCCTGACTAATGATAAATTTAAGCTTCAAATAAATTTAAACAAAATTGTATTTTAGTAGAAAAACTTTTGATGATATATGGTATTTGGTTAGACACTGATGGGACTCTTACACTTTTACATGAGGTGCCAGATGAAAGTTTTCAGATTCCCAGCAAACTTACTTAGAAGCACTTGTAGTTTGCGGAGTAATGACCTAAGACGTAGAGAGAATAGGAGTACTCCTAAAAGTGAGAGTAGTGAATGTGAAGTGGCATTACTCTATTTGTCTGAATGTTTGTATGAATATAAAGTGGCATTAGCTCACTTATACCCAATATAAAAAAGTGTTATTTGTGAGTAAGTTTTGCAAATGAGGTTCACTTTAGACATACAGGATAGTGTACTGTGTGAAAGTAATGCAATATCAATGTTAAGAACAATGAAAATGAAGCTTGTCTAACGCATTTTTTTTTAAAAGATATGATAAATCAAGCGGCTACAAAAAGATCTGCCATACCCTATATTAGACTACTACTAAAACTTTTTTTTATCCAATTCTATTACAAGGCAAGTGGGTTAAAATGGTTAATGAACACAGCTGTTATCAGTGACCCCATCCACAATGACCTTCTGAACAAATTGGGTAATCAGTGAGGTTACATTTCTTCTTTTTCAAGTTCTTCAAGAAACTGAGCTGTTTTGATATTCCGCAACAGCAGCATAATATAATTTATTCAACTCCAAAATATGTTCACATATTTTTGCAAGCACAGCTTCACTTTAACGGTATGGAAAGTACAATGATTAAGAACTTTCTGAAATTTGATGACAGACTTTAATAATGACAACTGACTGGGCCCTGGCTTTATGCACAAGCTAAGAATAGTTCCTGGAACACGTCTGAAGGCCAGTCACTCACTGTCGCTATAATGGCTATAGCCTGTTGGGAAGATCTTGTACATTCCATAAACCTATTCATTAACTTTTTCGGATTTCCAAACAATTACGAAGACTTATTTTAACAGACGGCGGAGGAGACTCCTTCCTTTCTCGTGTCCAAAACATATTTGTTTTGGAAGCAACTGCTGTTATTCAAAGGGTTGAAGGAGAGCATATTCCAGGTATGCCTTTTTCAGTCCCCAAAAAAAGAAAATAAGTCTTAGGAGTTTCTCACTGGAAAGGAATCTGCTGGTGTCTTGTTGCAAGTATAAAAGAAACATACACCTATCCAACTAGCACAATGATCCACATGACCCCCTCCTCCTTTCAAGGCAGAATAAAGTTTTATTGGACTACAGGGCTACTACTACATTTAACAACAGACATGGTATATGTGCACGAAAACAGCTATTCATCTGTAGGAAACACAGCCGACAGAACGGCTTCCTTACTGTGCTATACATATGTGGGGAATTTACAAGCCAGCTGAGCATTGAGACATTAATAAAGTGACGCACGGCTCAGACTTTGCTTGTAAAAGAAACTAACACACAACTGCAAAACTACTGCTTTGTTCCTATACGCAAACACCTACAGTATAAGTAGCTTATTTTCAGCGTGTTAAAGAACCCCTACTTATGAAATGTGCAGCTGCTATCAAAAGAGAATTCTCATGCGTAGAAATAAAAATATTAAGCACTCAGCACCTCTGGCTCCTAAATTCTAACACACTTTATTAAAAGAGAAGGGTGAGAAGACGCACGCATGAATAAGTAGCATGTGTAATTTTACTCCAGGTCATCACACCCCTTTCAATGGCAAGGCTTGTTTAACTTCCCAAAATGGCATGAATAGCTTATCACGTTCTATCATATATATCTATGGAATCTGGGTCTTTAAGTGCAAATCGGTGCAACATGCGGGAGCTTTAGAACACTCAACTACTTAGACTCTCCTTTAAAAGAGAATTCCCTTATTTTTGTTTTAAAGTAGGTCAATGTGAACATCAACATTTATTTAAGCTCCAGCCTCCAGCATGTTCCATTTCGCTTTACAGAAAGGACAATGGTTATTTAGATACTTAGTGCAGCACTTGATACTTCATAATGTAAAAAAAAAAAATCGGTGTCCATTCTAAGCTAGGTAAAACAGGACATTTACTGTAGGAAAAACTTCACAGGATATGGAATTGGATTTAGAATATATAGAAGGTGAAAATCTCTGGCATAACTGACTTACAAGAGAAAGCCTCTTAATAGGTCAAATTGCACCTTTCACATACATTTCTGTAGCAGTATACTGTACTATGACAGTCAGTGGTGCACCCCTAAGTCATAATAATAATAATAATAATAATAATAATAAACAAGGAAAAAGAAAAGACTGTGGTAGGGGGCACTCTACTCAACAGAGATATGTACTTGAATGCAGTTGGTTACTAAAACATAATTTTATTACATTTACTTTAAAAACAAAAGAGGATTAAACCTTTGCATATTAGAGTAGCTCTTAAATAAAATGCAAAATATCACAAAAATTGTAGTTAATAAATCAAAGTAATTAAAGCACAACTGTGCTATAATGTGTTGAAGTACAGGAAAAAAGTTACTATTTGTGGTTCAGTAAATATAGGTACAGGATGTATCCGGGATCTATGGATAGTGTAATTTGTCCATACTGTATTCAAAATGTTTACTTAAGGATGGAATCTACTATTTTCATCATTTTGTATAGATCACTCAAAAATAATGACTATCATCTCCATCTATGCTTTCCCTACCAAATATAGGATAGTGAATGTGAAGTATGGTTAAGTTGCTCCAAATATGGATATATGTAATATATTAAAAGTACTTGCTGTATAAAAAGAAACTTTAAATGACCAAAATTGTTTATCACATATTATTACTATAGAGGCATACAGGATAGTGAGACAGATGTATTAAGCCTGGAGAAGTAATAAAGCAGTGAAAAGTGCAAGGTGATAATGCACCAGCCAGTCAGCTCCTAACTGTCCGTTTTTAAATCCGTAATGATTGGTTGGTGCGTGATCACATTGCGCTTATCACTACTTTATCACTGCTTTATCCCTTCTCCAGGTTAATACATCTACCAATGACAGATGTAGGGCGGAGAATAAGAAGGTGAGATACCAGCACCATACTTAAAGAACTTAAAGATAGTGAAGTGGGTGGTATCAAGCACTAGGGCATAGTTAACGTCATCCTGGTGCGAAAAAGTAGTGCAAGTTAGGCAAAGTAGTGCAAGTTAGGCGTATCACCATTCGGTGGTGTGATACACACCCTAAATGATATATAAGGTGACAGATCAAGTGCATTAATGCTATAGTGTTGGCAATAAATGCTCAAATAAAAAGTATATTTAAGTGTATATCGTAATACAAAGCAAAAAAATGTAAAACAGTTAATAACTGCTGTATATACAGATATAATGCCAATGAGTCAATGTAACTATATAGGTGGCTGGAGCAGGTAAATAGTTAATGGTCACTGTATATGCAGATATAGTACAAATAAGTTAATATAACTATACAGGTGGCTGTAGCAGGGGCGGATATACACAGAGTGGGGTATACTAAATGCAAGAAAACTCAATGCAAATAATAATAAATCAAAATACTACATCATATCGCTGAGTCATGCCGTCGTCCGGTATGTACCCAGCTTTAGGCCGATAGTAGTAATAATAATAAAGAAGAAAAAAAGGTTTCCTATGCAAATATTTACTTTCTTACAGATAATATATAAAGAAAGAAATTTACTTTAATGCCTGTTTTTATGTAAACAAATACAAAAGTAGAATATTTTCAAAGAATGAAAAAAAGAAAGAAAGAAAGAAAGAAAGAAAAAAAGAAAGAAAGAAAGAAAGAAAGAAAGAAAGAAAGAAAGAAAGAAAGAAAGAAAGAAAGAAAGAAAGAAAGAAAGAAAGAAAGAAAGAAAGAAAGAAAGAAAGAAAGAAAGAGGAAAATAAAAAAATAAAATACTTACTTGGGCAGATTACCAGACAGAATTTTCAAAGCGTATTCCCGCAGGTACTTCTGGAATATAGAGGTAAGGGCAATCATTGGTTCCCCAGTGCTCAGTTGGGAACACTGCACCATGCACTTTTTGTAGTAAACAAACAGGTCAGCACAACTTGGAAGAACAGCCCCTGCATCCTCTGAAGTTGATTTTGGTGGACCCTGGGCCTTAAAATCTCCTACAAAACGATCAATTAATTCTCCAAGGTTCCTGTGGGGAAAAAGAAGTGCCTGCTTTGAGTGATAGTTTTGACTAAAGCAAAATTGTAGACTAGCAATATTAATACATTTTTAAATATTTCAAAATATTCTGCCAAGGTTTGTTCGTATATATACTAGTGATGAGCGGATTCGGTTTTACTCGGTTTTACTCGGTTTTACTCGGTTCTCAAAACGGCATCTTATTGGCTCACGGATGTCACGTGTTTTGGATAGCCAATAAGATGCCGTTTTGAGAACCGAGTAAAACCGAGTAAAACCGAACCTCGCTCATCACTAATATATACTGTACTGTACATATGGGATATTTTATCTGTAAACCTGTTATAAAGAGATCTGGAAATCATAAAGAACAGCAATTATTTTGCTAAGTATAGGGAGATAATCTCACAATTAAGGAGACCAATCCCGGGATCACGATTGGCAGAATCCCGGGATCAAGACTGGTGGGATTCCAGGATTTAGGCCAAAAAAAAGACCAAGATTCAATCCGAGCACAACTCTCACACATGATGGTGAGTATTGGTGTGGGCCCGAAACCCAGGATTGAAAAAAAGGCCCGGGATTGGCCTCCCTACTCACAATCACAGATAAGATCAACCAGTGTCTCTTCCAACCGTAATGGTGAAGAGCACTGCTATACGTACCAAGTAATGACTGTATAGATTAAAAACTTGCGAGCAGGGCCTACCTACCTCTATGTCTGTCTGTTCTTACCCAGTTTTATCACTGTTTCAAATTGTAAAGCGCAACGGAATTTGCTGCGTTATATAAATAAATAATGATGATGGAGAAACTGATTCTTTTTGTAATATGTTTTAGTATATTTAAATCAAACTGCTCAAAACTGTGGAAAAATCCCTTACCCAGAAGAGCTCAAGTCCCTAGCATTCTGGATAACAGATCTTATACCAATATAAATTTAATGTGCAGCAAAGTGGTTTTATATTTCTACTGTTTTTATATGTTCCATTATTATCCAAAAATGTTAACATTTGCCTCCAAACCACGTTTATTTTCCGTGTACCTGATGGAAGAAAACTGGAGATCTGATTTCTACTAAAACCTGCCAGTACCAGAAGAAATCATATTTTACTTGCGTCCAAATCAAAGTAAACAAGTCCCTGTGAAGTTACTTACTCCATGTACTTTTATCTATGCATACCATTAAAAATGCATAAAGAAAAGTCACAGAAAAAAATACGTTTGGTCACAAAATAAGTAATTGAGAAAACTAAAAGTAGTCTACTATTTTATTCAGGGATAACTGGCAGAGGGTATTTACTAGTTTCAGTCCTAAAAGACGGCATGTTACAACCATTTTCTAATGACAATTTTGATTATGGAAATAAAATATCAATATAGACTAGCACTGACCTCCTTTTTTTTTTTTTTTAAACAGGACTGTAAGGTAAAGTAACTTATTAAGTAGTACCAATTGCGTTGTCTTATTTACAATATTTAAATACAGATAACATTTCAGTATGACACTGTGGGCTAGATGCACCATCGCTTGGAAAGTGATAAAATGGAGAGTGAACAAGTACCATCCAATCAGGTCCTAACTACCATGTCACAGGCTGTGTTTGAAAAATGGCAGTTAGGAGCTGATTGGCTGGTACTTTTCCACTCTTCATTTCATCACTTTCCAAGCGATGATGCATCCAGCCAGGTTACTGTGAACCTAACAGTGGGGTAGATGTATTAACCTGGAGAAGGCATAAGGAAGTGATAAACCAGTGATATGTGCAAGGTGATAAAGGCACCAGCCAATCAGCTCCAATATGTAAATTAACAGTTAGGATCTGATTGGCTGGTGCCTTTATCACCTTGCACATATCACTGGTTTATCACTTCCTTATGCCTTCTCCAGGTTAATACATCTGCCCCAGTGAGTCCTACAAAAGTGAATATTACAGAGAAAGAATACGGACTAAGTAAATGAATTAATTTCATTAGTCAGCAAAACATGAAGTACACACACAGGGCTTGACACATTTTTCTAAAATCTAGGAGCCAGGATGAAAGCGTAGGAGTAAGACCCCCCCCCCCCCCCCCCCAGAAAACAAAAATGCAGAAGCTCTGAAACACAAAGTCCACCCCTATCCTGTCCCCCGACCCACATTACTGAGCCGCTCAATTCCTCCCCCCACCTCCCCCAGGCAAACAAAAACCCACGGCTACATAACTAAGGGAGTAACCCTGAGCAAACCAGCCCTCCACAGCCATATTAATGAGCAGCTAACCCCCACGAGCAACCAACTCCGATGGCCATACAACTAAGCCGGTACCCCCAGGCAAACCCGCCCTCCGCTGCCACCCCGCCCCGTGCAAACATCCTGCCCCATGGACACATCACTACCCTATACGAAGCTGCAATCCCTGGCCACGCACAATAAAAAAAAAACTACACCACGCAATAGTGCAACCTTATTTTTACAGATAGATTTTATATATATATATATATATATATATATATATATATATATAGAGAGAGAGAGAGAGAGAGAGAGAGAGAGAGAGAGAGAGAAACGGGCGGCACTCCACGGATTTTCAAAAAAGAATTGAGACAGCTACACAAGCTTAGTTGTCAACGTTTCAGGTGCTGTTTAATCACACCTTTCGTCAGGATCCTGAAACGTTGACAACTAAGCTTGTGTAGCTGTCTCAATTCTTTTTTGAAAATCCGTGGAGTGCCGCCCGTTTCTCTCTCTCTGTATTTGCTCTGCTTGGACCGTGGGAGGGCACCCAGGTATTTAATCAATTTGTTTGGAGTGCCGGTCATATTGGAATTGTATATATATATATATATATATATATATATATATAAACTTGATCATGGACCGGCACTCCTCACAGCCGTGGTAACTAGCTCTGGTGCCTCCAGAAAAAACGTATAAACAAACGTAATAAAGAAAGACCTGCGGCACTCAGAGACTTAAACGGTGATAATCATGGTGATCAAGGTGATCACCTTGACAAAGGGGCGTGCGAGCCCCGAAACGTTGGTTCGTTTACTGATGTGAATACATGATTATCACCGTTTAAGTCTCTGAGTGCCGCAGGTCTTTCTTTATTACGTGTATATATATATATATATATATATATATATATTATCCTGGACATAGTCCGGCACTCCACAATGTCGCTAAAGGTGCTTCGGTGCCCTCTGTTGTAGGCATGAGGTATGTACAGAAGAACACAAAGTGGCGGAACTCAGTCTGCTTAAATGGCAAATCACGTGTATTTAAAACACATATTGCAAACACCGGTGTTCTAAATATGTGTTTTAAATACACGTGATCTGCCATTTAAGCAGACTGAGTGCCGCCACTTTTTGTTCTTCTGTACATACCTCATGCCTACAACAGAGGGCACCGGAGCACCTTTAGCGACATTGAGGAGTGCCGGCCTATGTCCAGGATTTTATTTATATATATATATATATATATATATATATATATATATATAATAGGATTTTAATACCTACTGGTAAGTCCTTTTCTCTTAGTCCGTAGAGGATGCTGGGGACTCCGTAAGGACCGTGGGGTATAGACGGGATCCACAGGAGACATGGGCACACTATAAGACTTTGAATGGGTGTGAACTGGCTCCTCCCTCTATGCCCTCCTCCAGACCTCAGTTAGAAAACTGTGCCCAGGGAGACGGACATTTCGAGGAAATAATTTATTGTTTAAACACGGTGAGTGTCATACCAGCTCACACCACGAACATACCGCAGAACGTGGCATTCAATAGAATACCAGCCAATGGCATGAACAATATACAGCCACATGCTGAGAGAATATGTAACACAACCAGTGTGTCAACACAACCAATAATAAGACACCGCATGCCATGGCATGCCCAACGTCAGCAACAGCCTGACAGAAAAGAAACACCACAAGAGTGTAACCATAGCCAATAACTGCAGACACAGTACACACTGGGACGGATGCCCAGCATCCTCTACGGACTAAGAGAAAAGGATTTACCGGTAGGCATTAAAATCCTATTTTCTCCTACGTCCTAGAGGATGCTGGGGACTCCGTAAGGACCATGGGGTTTATACCAAAGCTCCAGACCGGGTGTGAGAGTGCGGACGACTCTGCAGCACCGATTGAGCAAACATGAGGTCCCGATCAGCCAGGGTATCAAACTTGTAGCGTAGCCAAAGTGTTTGAACCCGACCAAGTATCGCTCGGCAAAGTTGAGCCGGCGAGACTCCTCGGGCATCCGCCCAAGAAGAGCCCATCTACCTAGTAGAATGGGTCACCACCGACTTCGGTAACGGCAATCCAGCCGTAAAACAAGCACGCTGAATCGTATCACAGATCTAGCGTGTAACAGACTGCAGATACGCAGGCGCCCCAATCACGCTGGAGCATACCGGACAAACAGAGCCTCTGTTTCCCCAATCTGAGACAAATTGGCGACATAAATATTCAAAGCCCTGACTACATCGAGAGACCTTGAATCAGCCAATGCTTAAGCAACCACAGGCATCCAAAAGGCAGGTTTCTGCGAAACACCGAAACCACTTTTGGCAGAACTATTATCCGAGTTCTCAATTCCGCTCCATCCATCTGGAAGATAAAACAGGGGCTCTTGTGAGACCCAGCCGCTACTTCCGCCATCCGCCCTGCGGACGCCAAAGCCAAAAGCATGACCACTCTCCAAGGGAGAAATTTTAACACAACCTTTTATAAAGGTTCCAAACATTTTGACACAAGAAAACACCACATCAAGGTCCCATGGTGCCAATGGGGGCACAAATGGAGGTTGGATGTGCAGTACTCCTTCCACAAAGGTCCGAACTTCCGGAAAGGTTGCCAATTCTTTCTCGAAAGAAAATTTATAAGGCCAAAACCGCACTGAAATGGAGCCTAACTTTAGGCCTGCACCCACACCTGCTTGCAAAAAATAAGAATTTACTTACCGATAATTCTATTTCTCGGAGTCCGTAGTGGATGCTGGGGTTCCTGAAAGGACCATGGGGAATAGCGGCTCCGCAGGAGACAGGGCACAAAAAGTAAAGCTTTTCCAGATCAGGTGGTGTGCACTGGCTCCTCCCCCTATGACCCTCCTCCAGACTCCAGTTAGGTACTGTGCCCGGACGAGCGTACACAATAAGGGAGGATTTTGAATCCCGGGTAAGACTCATACCAGCCACACCAATCACACCGTACAACTTGTGATCTAAACCCAGTTAACAGTATGATAACAGAGGAGCCTCTGAAAGATGGCTCCCTAAACAATAACCCGAATTAGTTAACAATAACTATGTACAAGTATTGCAGATAATCCGCACTTGGGATGGGCGCCCAGCATCCACTACGGACTCCGAGAAATAGAATTATCGGTAAGTAAATTCTAATTTTCCCTATCGTCCTAGTGGATGCTGGGGTTCCTGAAAGGACCATGGGGATTATACCAAAGCTCCCAAACGGGCGGGAGAGTGCGGATGACTCTGCAGCACCGAATGAGAGAACTCCAGGTCCTCCTTTGCCAGGGTATCAAATTTGTAGAATTTTACAAACGTGTTCTCCCCTGACCACGTAGCTGCTCGGCAGAGTTGTAATGCCGAGACCCCTCGGGCAGCCGCCCAAGATGAGCCCACCTTCCTTGTGGAATGGGCCTTAACAGATTTAGGCTGTGGCAGGCCTGCCACAGAATGTGCAAGTTGAATTGTGTTACAAATCCAACGAGCAATCGACTGCTTAGAAGCAGGCGCACCCAACTTGTTGGGTGCATACAGTATAAACAGCGAGTCAGATTTTCTGACTCCAGCCGTCCTTGAAATGTATATTTTTAAAGCTCTGACAACGTCCAACAACTTGGAGTCCTCCAAGTCGCTTGTAGCCGCAGGCACTACAATAGGCTGGTTCAGGTGAAACGCTGATACCACCTTAGGGAGAAAATGCGGACGCGTCCGCAGCTCTGCCCTATCCGAATGGAAAATTAAATAAGGGCTTTTATAAGATAAAGCCGCCAGTTCAGATACTCTCCTGGCGGACGCCAGGGCCAGTAACATAGTCACTTTCCATGTGAGATATTTCAAATCCACATTTTTTAGTGGTTCAAACCAATGGGATTTGAGGAAATCTAAAACTACATTTAGATCCCACGGTGCCACCGGAGGCACCACAGGAGGCTGTATATGCAGTACTCCTTTGACAAAAGTCTGGACCTCAGGAACTGAGGCCAATTCTTTTTGGAAGAATATTGACAGGGCCGAAATTTGAACCTTAATAGATCCCAATTTGAGACCCATAGACAATCCTGATTGCAGGAAATGTAGGAAACGACCCAGTTGAAATTCCTCCGTCGGAGCACTCCGATCCTCGCACCACGCAACATATTTCCGCCAAATGCGGTGATAATGCTTCGCGGTGACTTCCTTTCTTGCCTTAATCAAGGTAGGAATGACTTCTTCTGGAATGCCTTTTCCTTTTAGGATCTGGCGTTCAACCGCCATGCCGTCAAACGCAGCCGCGGTAAGTCTTGGAATAGACACGGTCCCTGCTGAAGCAGGTCCTGTCTTAGAGGTAGAGGCCACGGATCGTCCGTGACCATCTCTTGAAGTTCCGGGTACCAAGACCTTCTTGGCCAATCCGGAGCCACTAGTATCGTTCTTACTCCGCTTTGCCGTATGATTCTCAATACCTTTGGTATGAGAGGCAGAGGAGGAAACACATACACCGACTGGTACACCCAAGGTGTTACCAGCGCGTCCACAGCTATTGCCTGCGGATCTCTTGACCTGGCGCAATACCTGTCCAGTTTTTCGTTGAGGCGAGACGCCATCATGTCCACCATTGGTCTTTCCCAACGGTTTATTAGCATGTGGAAAACTTCTGGATGAAGTCCCCACTCTCCCGGGTGAAGATCGTGTCTGCTGAGGAAGTCTGCTTCCCAGTTGTCCACTCCCGGGATGAACACTGCTGACAGTGCTATCACGTGATTCTCCGCCCAGCGAAGGATCCTGGCAGCTTCTGCCATTGCACTCCTGCTTCTTGTGCCGCCCTGTCTGTTTACATGGGCGACTGCCGTGATGTTGTCCGACTGGATCAACACCGGTCTTCCTTGAAGCAGAGGTTCCGCCTGGCTTAGAGCATTGTAGATTGCTCTTAGTTCCAGAATGTTTATGTGAAGAGACTTTTCCAGGCTCGACCACACTCCCTGGAAGTTTCTTCCTTGTGTGACTGCTCCCCAGCCTCTCAGGCTGGGGTCCGTGGTCACCAGGATCCAATCCTGTATGCCGAATCTGCGGCCCTCCAATAGATGAGCCCTCTACAACCACCACAGAAGAGATACCCTTGTCCTTGGAGACAGGGTTATCCGCAGGTGCATCTGAAGATGCGTGCATTGATGTACAGACACCTTTCCTGGTTTTAGGAGATTCCTGACCAGGTCGGATAACTCCTTGGCTTTTTCCTCGGGAAGAAAAACCTTTTTCTGAACCGTGTCCAGAATCATCCCTAGGAACAGCAGACGAGTTGTCGGCATTAATTGGGATTTTGGAATATTCAGAATCCATCCGTGCTGCTTTAGCACCTCTTGAGATATTGCTAATCCCATCTCTAGCTGTTCTCTGGACCTTGCCCTTATTAGGAGATCGTCCAAGTATGGGATAATTAATACGCCTTTTCTTCGAAGAAGAATCATCATCTCGGCCATTACCTTTGTAAAGACCCGAGGTGCCGTGGACAAACCAAACGGCAGTGTCTGAAACTGATAGTGACAGTTTTGTACAACGAACCTGAGGTACCCCTGGTGTGAGGGGTAAATTGGAACGTGGAGATACGCATCCTTGATGTCCAAGGATACCATAAAGTCCCCTTCTTCCAGGTTCGCTATCACTGCTCTGAGTGACTCCATCTTGAACTTGAACTTCTTTATGTACAGGTTCAAGGACTTCAGATTTAGAATAGGCCTTACCGAGCCATCCGGCTTCGGTACCACAAATAGAGTGGAATAATACCCCTTCCCTTGTTGTAGAAGAGGTACCTTGACTATCACCTGCTGAGAGTACAGCTTGTGAATGGCTTCCAAAACCGTCTCCCTTTCGGAAGGGGACGTTGGTAAAGCAGACTTCAGGAAACGGCGAGGTGGATCTGTCTCTAATTCCAATCTGTACCCCTGAGATATTATCTGCAGGATCCAGGGATCTACCTGCGAGTGAGCCCACTGCGCGCTGTAATTTTTGAGACGACCTCCCACCGTCCCCGAGTCCGCTTGAGAAGCCCCAGCGTCATGCTGAGGCTTTTGTAGAAGCCGGGGAGGGCTTCTGTTCCTGGGAAGGAGCTGCCTGTTGCTGTTTCTTCCCTCGACCTCTGCCTCGTGGCAGATATGAATAGCCCTTTGCTCTCTTATTTTTAAAGGAACGAAAGGGCTGCGGTTGAAAAGTCGGTGCCTTTTTCTGTTGGGGAGTGACTTGAGGTAGAAAGGTGGATTTCCCGGCTGTAGCCGTGGCCACCAAATCTGATAGACCGACTCCAAATAACTCCTCCCCTTTATACGGCAAAACTTCCATATGCCGTTTTGAATCCGCATCGCCTGTCCACTGTCGCGTCCATAAAGCTCTTCTGGCCGAAATGGACATAGCACTTACCCGTGATGCCAGTGTGCAGATATCCCTCTGTGCATCACGCATATAAAGAAATGCATCCTTTATTTGTTCTAACGACAGTAAAATATTGTCCCTGTCCAGGGTATCAATATTTTCAATCAGGGACTCTGACCAAACTACCCCAGCACTGCACATCCAGGCAGTCGCTATAGCTGGTCGTAGTATAACACCTGCATGTGTGTATATACTTTTTTGGATATTTTCCATCCTCCTATCTGATGGATCTTTAAGTGCGGCCGTCTCAGGAGAAGGTAACGCCACTTGTTTTGATAAGCGTGTTAGCGCCTTGTCCACCCTAGGAGGTGTTTCCCAGCGCTCCCTAACCTCTGGCGGGAAAGGGTATAATGCCAATAATTTCTTTGAAATTATCAGCTTTTTATCAGGGGCAACCCACGCTTCATCACACACGTCATTTAATTCTTCTGATTCAGGAAAAACTATAGGTAGTTTTTTCACACCCCACATAATACCCTGTTTAGTGGTACCTGTAGTATCAGCTAAATGTAACGCCTCCTTCATTGCCAAAATCATATAACGTGTGGCCCTACTGGAAAATACGGTTGATTCGTCACCGTCACCACTGGAATCAGTGCCTGTGTCTGGGTCTGTGTCGACCGACTGAGGCAAAGGGCGTTTTACAGCCCCTGACGGTGTTTGAGGCGCCTGGACAGGCACTAATTGATTGTCCGGCCGCCTCATGTCGTCAAACGACTGCTTTAGCGTGTTGACACTATCCCGTAATTCCATAAATAAAGGCATCCATTCTGGTGTCGACCCCCTAGGAGGTGACATCCCCATATTTGGCAATTGCTCCGCCTCCACACCAATATCGTCCTCATACATGTCGACACACACGTACCGACACACAGCAGACACACAGGGAATGCTCTAAACGAAGACAGGACCCACTAGCCCTTTGGGGAGACAGAGGGAGAGTCTGCCAGCACACACCAAAAAGCGCTATATATGACAGGGATAGCCTTATAATAAGTGCTCCCTTATAGCTGCTTTATATATATCAAGATATTGCCATTAAATTTGCCCCCCCTCTCTGTTTTACCCTGTTTCTGTAGTGCAGTGCAGGGGAGAGACCTGGGAGCCGTCCTGACCAGCGGAGCTGTGAGAGGAAATGGCGCCGTGTGCTGAGGAGATAGGCCCCGCCCCTTTTTCGGCGGGCTCGTCTCCCGCTATTTTGTGAATACAGGCAGGGGTTAAATATCTCCATATAGCCTCTGGGGGCTATATGTGAGGTATTTTTAGCCTTTATATAGGTTTACATTTGCCTCCCAGGGCGCCCCCCCCCAGCGCCCTGCACCCTCAGTGACTGCGTGTGAAGTGTGCTGAGAGGAAAATGGCGCACAGCTGCAGTGCTGTGCGCTACCTTTAGAAGACTGCAGGAGTCTTCAGCCGCCGATTCTGGACCTCTTCTTACTTCAGCATCTGCAAGGGGGCCGGCGGCGCGGCTCCGGTGACCATCCAGGCTGTACCTGTGATCGTCCCTCTGGAGCTGATGTCCAGTAGCCAAGAAGCCAATCCATCCTGCACGCAGGTGAGTTCACTTCTTCTCCCCTCTGTCCCTCGTTGCAGTGATCCTGTTGCCAGCAGGAATCACTGTAAAATAAAAAACCTAAGCTAAAAATTTCTCTAAGCAGCTCTTTATGAGAGCCACCTAGAATTGCACCCTTCTCGGCCGGGCACAAAAATCTAACTGGAGTCTGGAGGAGGGTCATAGGGGGAGGAGCCAGTGCACACCACCTGATCTGGAAAAGCTTTACTTTTTGTGCCCTGTCTCCTGCGGAGCCGCTATTCCCCATGGTCCTTTCAGGAACCCCAGCATCCACTAGGACGATAGGGAAAATGGAGAAGAACGACCCAGCTGAAATCTTCCGTAGTAGCCTTCTTGGATTCACACCAAGACACACATTTTCTCTAAACACGGTGGTAAGGCTTTGCCGTTACTTCCATTCTAGCCTGAAGAAGTGTGGAAACGACTTCACTGGGAAAGTCCTTTCTGTTTAGGATATGGCGTTCAACCGCCACGCCATCAAACGAAGCTGCGGTAAGTTTTGATACACGCCCGGATTTTGTTGTAACAGTTCCTGACGTAGAGGAAGAGGCCAGGGATCTTCTACGAGTAAATCCTGAAGAACTGGGTACCAAGCCCTCCTCTTCTAGACCGGAACAATAAGGATCACCTGAACCTTTGTTCTTCTTATGTTTATCACCTTCAGAAGAGTGAAACCGGAGGGGACACATAGACCAACTGAAAAAACCCAAGGTGCCCCGAGGATGACCACTGCTATAGCTTGAGTGTCCTCTGACCTGCAACAATATCTCTGAGATCTCTCGTTGAGGCGAGACGCCAACCTGTCCAAATGAGGCACTCCTCAAAGACTTGTCGCTTCAGTGAAAACTTCTCGATGATGACTGTATTTCTCCCGTATGGATATCGCGTCTGCAGAGGAATCTATTTCTCCGTCGTTCACATCCGGAACGAAGACTGCCAATATAGCGTTGATCAGTCTTTCCATGGAAAACTTTGTTCGGCATCTGCCATTTACGCTTTGCTCCTTGTTCTGCCCTAATGGCTTACTTACACCACTGCGGTCAAGTCGTCCGACATAATTAACACGGGCAGATCACGAAGCATATGTTCATTGAAAATAGCTCCTAATTCAAGAAAGCTTATTGCAGACAAGCTTCCCAGCTTGACCCTTTCCTCTGGAAATACTTCCCTTGCACGGACTGCTCCCCAGTCTCGGATATCTGCATGCATGGACACCAGGATCTCATCCTGGATTCCGAACCTTCGTCCCTCTAGGAGGTGAGAACTGAGCCGACACCACAGGAGCGAAAACCTGGCCATTAGGATTATATTCCGGCGCATGCGCAGGTGAGACCGGACTCTGGCATTTGACCTGCTCACCGAAAAGGCCTTTTAGGCCACACCGATCTTCTTCATCAACGGAGCATATTGATGGATTGTCACTGCAAATCTGATCCGACTCCGGATCCTCAGACCTCTTTCCACAGGAACACACAGAACTTCAACCGTTCCGTATCCACTCTGATACCCACCTCCGACGTCTGCATCATTGGGAATAACAGCCTTCCCCTGTGTTGAAGAACAGTCAGAGAGAAAACCACGATTTGCACCACTTGTGTCTTGACCTCGCCTTAATCAGGAGAGTGTCCCAGTACAGAACAACAATGGCTCTTACAATTGAAAGAATACCATCCCCCTACCATCACACCGGTGAAATGGCAAAGACAATCCTGGATATCCACCCAGGTAATCTGAATGCGGAGAACAACGCATTTAAACCTCTTAGTTTTTTTTTTAGTTTTTTATAACAGGGACAGCAGGACAATGCCCTGAACCTGACGCACCTCTGGTATGGCGTCGCGTACTACCTCCCCTTCCAAAGGGGTAACGGCAAGATCTATTAGAAAAATCAGTGAGGGGAAACATCTGTAACGCCAGAATGTCCCCATTTGGATTCTATAATTAACTTACAGGTCCGAGTCTATTCCCGGACTGACTGAAAAGTAGTAGACGAGTTCCCACCGGAGTGGGCTCCAGCCAGATAGACTCAGCGACATGTGGTGGATGTGGTAGAAACAGAAAACGACATCCGCTTCTGCGAACCTAACAAGGCTGCAGAACTCTTACCTTTTCACCTTCCACTGTCTGCACAGAAAAGGAAAAAAGAACGGCATCGAACCGGTTAAAACGACTGCATCCCACAAAAGAATGCGTCACCAACCATTGTGAAGGAGACTAACTCACGAAGTTAGATTTACCAGCAGTATCCGCCGAGATTGACTAAACTGAGGCATCCCCAAACAGCGGTACACCGTCCCAGGGAAAAACTCCAGTATCTCTCGGAGTCAGCCTCAGCATTCCCCCGGCCACACCTCCTGTATACGTACGGCAGCCTGCCGCAATGTTATAGAGAAGAACCAACATAAGGAACATCCCCTCTCTCTTTAGGGTAATTCTATCGGATGCCTTTCCGAATATTAACACTCCCTCACGTGCATGTAATGCAAATAAGCCCAAAGTGTAGAAATAAAATATCACTTAGCTTCCTGTATACGATCCTTTGTGACAGGGCCCCGTGTCGACCAAGAGTTGACTTTCACAGTATTCTATCCGCGGCGGGAAAATAATAAACATTCGGACTCCTTGAGAGGATCTGAGACCAACTCGTCACGGCCGACCTAGAGCTTTATCAACAGAGCGACCAGCACATGAGAAGGAATACTTTTACTTCAGCATTCATTATAAATCATAATATGAATTTACATAATGTAATACACAATTACATACATATCCTAAATATATATATATATATATATATATATATATCTATCTATCTATCTATCTATCTATCTATCTATCTATCTATCTATCTATCTATCTATAACATACATATAAGCGGATTGTCCGGAACCTTCGGGTCCCTAGTGACATTAATGTGTTCTGAATGTGTATGACCATGTACTGAATGCCCCAGATGTGGATCTACCAGGAAACATTATGGTCGACAGAAAACCTAGTATTCGTCGACAGCAGAGAGTAGTAACCAGGCGAAATAACATTCTTGCGACCCCGAGGGGTCCGAAGGAAGTATACATATATAATTTTAATATCACTCCCCCACAAATACTACCACGTCTGTGCTCGAGCTACAGGCCCATGGAACAGTACCATACATATACATATAAATATATATACAGGTATAAGTTAGTTACAGCATGTCAATTTACACCCGGTAATAACAGTTGGTGCCGACAGGGTCACCCACATACTACTGTGTCTCACATACAGTGTTTACTTTTAACAAGCATACCACTACCGACCTGTTGACTCAGCATCTACTGTATCAAGTACCAACAGGCGTCGGCGATGCCGACAGTGAACCCCATAGGTGTTTGTGACAGAACACTCACGCATGTCGACACAAGTGAACTATAGTGGGTATATCTGACAGGGAGCACACAGAGAATATGCATAACAATGATTACATGCCCATTTCTAGAAGCAAATAATGTTATATATCCCTCAACATAACACTAAAAGATTGTGCCCCCCCCTTGTTTGCGTGGTACACATTTTTTGGCGGGGACAGTGAGAAAATGGCGCTGAACACTGTGTGTGAGGGCTAAGCCCCGCCCCTCATCGGCGCGCTTCAGCCCCATTATATTATCGTTCTATGGGGGTCATTCCGAGTTGTTCGTTCGTTATATTTTTCTCGCAACGGAGCGATTAGTCGCTAATGCGCATGCGCAATGTCCGCAGTGCGAGTGCGACTGCGCCAAGTAAATTTGCTATGCAGTTAGGAATTTTACTCACGGCATTACAAGGTTTTTTCTTCGTTCTGGTGATCGTAATGTGATTGACAGGAAGTGGGTGTTTCTGGGCGGAAACTGGCCGTTTTATGGGTGTGTGCGAAAAAACGCTACCGTTTCTGGGAAAAACGCGGGAGTGGCTGGAGAAACGGAGGAGTGTCTGGCCGAACGCTGGGAGTGTTTGTGACGTCAAACCAGGACGAAACTGACTGAACTGATCGCAGATGCCGAGTAAGTCTGGAGCTACTCAGAAACTGCTAAGAAGTGTCTATTCGCAATTTTGCTAATCTTTTGTTCGCAATTTTGATAAGCTAAGATTCACTCCCAGTAGGCGGCGGCTTAGCGTGTGCAAAGCTGCTAAAAGCAGCTTGCGAGCGAACAACTCGGAATGAGGGCCTATATGCAGGCAGAGGACCGTATATATTGTATACCCACTATATACCTCCTTAACAATACACATATTGCTGTCCAGGGCGCCCCCCCCCCCCCCCCCTTCGCCTAAGTAAAACCGTTGGTGTGTGGGAGCAATGGCGCGCAGCGTGACCGCTGCTGTGTACTGGCGGGGGTATCGTACGCGGTGCCCGGGGCCCGACTATGCTCATTTGCCAGTCTATTAACGAGACCTCAGTAACTGCTGCCCAGGGCGCTCCCCCCCCAGCGCCCTGCACCCAGTGAGTGCCATTGGTGTGTGGGAGCATGGAGCGCAGCGCTACCGCTGTGCTTACCTCCGTTACTGAAGTCTTCTGCCATCTGACGCCTTCTGTTCTTCTCATACTCACCCACCTTCTTTCTTCTGGCTTCTGTGAGGGGGGTGACGGCGCGGCTCCGGGAACAAGCAGCTAGGCGAACCAAGTGATCGAACCCTCTGGAGCTAATGGTGTCCAGTAGCCTAAGAAGCAGAGCCCTTGAACTAAGAAGAAGTAGGTCTGACTTCTCTCCCCTCAGTCCCACGATGCAGGGAGCCTGTAGCGTGCAGGTCTCCCTGAAAATAAAAAACCTAACAATAAAGTCTTTAGAGAAACTCAGTGGAGCTCCCCTAGTGTGTGTCCAGTCACTCCTGGGCACAGAGTCTAACTGAGGTCTGGAGGAGGGGCATAGAGGGAGGAGCCAGTTCACACCCATTCAAAGGCTTATAGTGTGCCCATGTCTCCTGCGGATCCCGTCTATACCCCATGGTCCTTACGGAGTCCCCAGCATCCTCTAGGGCGTAGGAGAAATATATATATATAAGTCAGCAAATGGTCCAGCACTCCACATGTCACATAAACTGCGTCTGTTGCCCCCACAATAAGATAAACAGTATACAGCAGAGGTGCGGCACTCATGGAATCTTAATCAGAGCAATAATGATGGCACAGTCATTATCCTGACAAAAATCTAGAATATAGATTGAAACGTTGATTACTAACTTGGTGACTGAGCCATCATTAATGCTCTGCTTAAGACGCTGTGAGTGCCGCACCCCTGCTATATCTATATATCTATCTATATAGCTATAGATATATATATATATATATATATATCAGGGGTGCGGCACTCACAGCGTCTTAAGCAGAGCATTAATGATGGCACAGTCACCAAGTTAGTAACCAACGTTTCAATCTATATTCTAGATTTTTGTCAGGATCATGACTGTGCCATCATTAATGCTCTGCTTAAGACGCTGTGAGTGCCGCACCCCTGATATATATATATATATATATATACACACACACACACACACACACATACTCTGTATTTACATATATAAGAAGGCTGCTCCTTCTGCCCTGCCATCCCCCTCACATTGTCCACTTGCCTCAGCCCAGGCTAGGAGGATGAGGTGAACTGGTCACCGGCTGTGTTGTGCCCTTCTCTGCTCCGGATGGCTGCCTGCTGCATACTGTAGGTCTGGGAGGTGCTGGCAGGCAGGCAGATGGGCGGGTATGCAGGAGGCGCTACCATGGACTTGAGCAGAGGGAGGCACGGGCAGTCAGTGCCTTGCAGCAGCGGCGAAGGTGATCGTGGCGGCAGAAGGAGTCTGGTGTGCGTGGCGGCAGAAGGTAATCAGGGGGGCGGAGGAGCAGCTGGCCGGGGGAGTTTCAGTGCCTTCTCAAATACGGCGCCTGGGGCACGTGACCCCTTAGTCCCCCCCTCCCCAGTTATGGCCGTGACTTTGGGATGAACTGGAACATCGAATGAGAGCCTGGTCTTATGGCACAATAGCAGTGTCTTACCTCACTAATGCTCTTATGGCTGACTGGATGAGAGTACCCACAACCATGTTCCAAATGTATTGGAAAGCCTTCCCAGAAGAGTGGAGACTGTTACAGCAGCCAAGAGGGAAACCAACCACATCGTAGTGCTAATAATAATGATGATGATGATGATATTATTATTATTATTATTAATAATAATAATTTTTAAATGAGATTTCCAACAAGGATGTGTGTGTTGATGTTTGGGTGTCCAACATGTAGTGTTATCTATAATAATATAATATAATAATATAATAACATGTAGTGTTATCTATAATAATATAATATAATAATATAATATAATCAAGAATCTATAATACATTTCTGTACAGATAGCTAACTGGCCATTTACTACAATCAAACAGTAACATGCTACGCTATGGTCCTAGCCCTTGTGGTTTTTAATTGGAAAGGTATATATAACACTTCACCACTAGGAGTGCAAATTAATTATAAAAACATATATAATCAACTATGATATACATAAAAGGTCATCATTCAAATCTATTAACAAATGCTGTTCATTAAAATACAATCACAATAAAATTGACTATATATATATATATATATATATATATATATATATATATATAATAAGAATTTACTCACCGGTAATTCTATTTCTCGTAGTCCGTAGTGGATGCTGGGAACTCCCTAAGGACTATGGGAATAGACGGGCTCCGCAGGAGACTGGGCACTCTAAAAGAAAGATTAGGTACTATCTGGTGTGCACTGGCTCCTCCCTCTATGCCCCTCCTCCAGACCTCAGTTAGGGATACTGTGCCCGGAAGAGCTGACACAACAAGGAAAGGATTTGGAATCCAGGGTAAGACTCATACCAGCCACACCAATCACACTGTACAACTTGTGATAACCATACCCAGTTAACAGTATGAACAACAACTGAGCCTCATTTAGCGGATGGCTCATAACAATAACCCTTTAGTTAAGCAATAACTATATACATGTATTGCAGAGAGTCCGCACTTGGGACGGGCGCCCAGCATCCACTACGGACTACGAGAAATAGAATTACCGGTGAGTAAATTCTTATTTTCTCTGACGTCCTAGTGGATGCTGGGAACTCCGTAAGGACCATGGGGATTATACCAAAGCTCCCAAACGGGCAGGAGAGTGCGGATGACTCTGCAGCACCGAATGAGCAAAGGCAAGGTCCTCCTCAGCCAGGGTATCAAACTTGTAGAACTTAGCAAACGTGTTTGACCCCGACCAAGTAGCAGCTCGGCAAAGCTGTAAAGCCGAGACCCCTCGGGCAGCCGCCCAAGAAAAGCCCACCTTCCTTGTGGAATGGGCTTTCACCGATTTTTGATGCGGCAATCCAGCCGCAGAGTGAACCAGCTGAATCGTGCTATAGATCCAGCGAACAATAGTCTGCTTCGAAGCAGGGGCGCCAACCTTGTTGGCTGCATACAGAATAAACAGAGAGTCAGACTTTCTGACTCCCGCCGTTCTGGAAACATAAATTTTCAAAGCCCGGACTACGTCCAGCAACTTGGAATCCTCCAAGTCCCTAGTAGCCGCAGGCACCACAATAGGCTGGTTCAAATGAAACGATGATACCACTCTAGGAAGAAATTGGGGACGAGTCCCCAATTCTGCCCTGTCCATATGGAAGATCAGATAAGGGTTTTTACATGACAAACCCGCCAATTCTGACACACGCCTAGCCGAAGCTAAGGCCAATAGCATGACCACTTTCCACGTGAGATATTTTAGCTCCACGATCTTAAGTGGCTCAACCAGTGGGATTTCAGGAAATCCAACACAACATTAAGATCCCAAGGTGCCACCGGTGGCACAAAAGGAGGCTGAATATGCAGCACCCCCGGAACAACGTCTGAACTTCAGGCAGTGAAGCCAGTTCTTTTTGAGAGAAAATGTATAGGGCCGAAATCTTGACCTTTATGGATCCTAATTTTAGGCCCATAGTCACTCCTGACTGTAGGAAGTGCAGGAATCGACCCCGCTGGAATTCCTCTGTAGGGCCTTCCCGGCCTCACACCAAGCAACCTATTTTCGCCTTATACAGTGAAAAAGTCTTGCTGTCACGTCTTTCCTAGCCTTTATCAGCATAGGAATAACTGCATCCGGAATGCCCTTTTCAGCTAGGATCCGGCGTTCAACCGCCATGCCGTCAAATGCAGCCGCGGTAAGTCTTGGAACAGACAGGGCCCCTGTTGCAACATGTCCTGTCCGAGAGGCAGAAGCCATGGGTCCTCTGAGAGCATTTCTTGCAGCTCCGGGTACCGAGTCCTTCTTGGCCAATTTGGAGCAAAGAATATTGTTCTCACTCCTCCTTTTATTACAATTCTCAGCCCTTGGGTATGAGAGGAAGAGGAGGGAATACATAGACCGACTGGAACACCCACTGTGTTACTAGTGCGACCACAGCTATCACCTGAGGGTCCCTTGACCCGGCGTAAAACCTTTTTTAGTTTATTGAGGTGGGACGCCATCTAGTCCACCTGAGGCAGTTCCCATCAAATTGCAAACTGCGTGAAGACTTCCTGATGAAGTCCCCACTTTCCTGGGTGGAGGTCGTGCCTGCTGAGGAAGTCTGCTTCCCAGATGTCCACTCCCGGAACGAACACTGCTGACAGTGCCCTTACTTGATTCTCCGCCCAGTGAAGAATTCTGGTGGCTTCTACCCTCGCCACCCTGCTCCTTGTGCCGCCTTGGCGGTTTACATGAACCCCTGCGGTCTGACTGGATCAGAACCGGTTGGTCGAGAAGCAGGATCTCCGCTTGACTTAGGGCGTTGTATATGGCCCTTAGTTCAAGGATATTGATGTGAAGGCAAGTCTGTTGACTTGACCACAGACCTTGGAAATTTCTTCCCTGTGTAACTGCCCCTCACCCTCGGAGGCTTGCATCCGTGGTCACCAGGATCCAGTCCTGAATGCCGAATCTGCGGCCCTCGAGAAGGTGAGCACTCTGCAGCCACCAAAGGAGAGACACCCTGGCCCTGGGGGATAGGGTGATTAACCGATGCATCTGAAGAGGTGATCCGGACCACTTGTCCAGTAAGTCCCATTGGAAGGTCCTCGCATGGAACCTGCCTAAGGGGATGGCCTCGTATGATGCCACCATCCTTCCCAGGACTCGAGTGCAGTGATGCACTGACACCTGTTTTGGTTTTAATAGATTCCTGACCAGTGTCATGAGCTCCTGAGCTCTCTCTATCGGGAGATAAACCCTTTTCTGGTCTGTGTCTAGGATAGTGCCTAGGAGAGGCAGATGAGCTGTAGGAACCAACTGCGACTTTGGAATATATAGAATCCAGCCGTGTTGCCGTTACACTTCCAGAGAAAGTGATACGCTGTTCAGCAACTGCTCTCTTGATCTCGCTTTTATGAGGAGATCGTCCAAGTACGTGATAATAGTGACACCTTGTTTCCGCAGGAGCACAATCATATCCGCCATTACCTTGGTGAATATTCTCGGGGCCGTGGAGAGACCAAACGGCAACAACTGAAATTGGTAATGACAATCCCGTACCGCAATTCTGAGGTACGCCTAATGAGGTGGATAAATGGGGACATGAAGGTATGCATCCCTTATGTCCCGATTCACGATAAAGTCTCCCCCTTTTTAGGCTTGCACTGACCGCTCTTAGCGATTCCATTTTGAACTTGAACCTTCTCAGGTATATGTTCAGGGATTTTTAATTCAATATGGGTCTGACCGAACCGTCTGGTTTCGGGATTACAACATGGTCGAATAATAACACCCTCTTGTTGAAGGAGGGGACCCTTGACCACCACCTGTTAAAGATACAATTTGTGAATTGCAGTTAACACTGGCTCCCTCTCTTGGGGGGAAGCCCGCAGGGCCGTCGGTAAGGGGGCATCTTCTCACAGTCCAGCTTGTATCCCTGAGACACAATATCTATTGCCCAGGGATCTAACAGGGAGTGAACCCACTTGTGGCTGAACTTACGAAGGCGTGTCCCCACCGGGCCTAGCTCCGCCTGTGGAGCCCCAGCGACATTGGTGGATTTTTGTAGGGGCCGGGGAGGACTTCTGTTCCTGGGAACTAGCTGCCCGGCTCTGACAAGAAAGGACGCACCTCAGACTTTCTTGTTTCTTTATTCGAAAGGCTGCATTTAATAATGTTGTGCTTTCTTAGGCTGTTCAGGAATATAAGGCAAACTAGCAGAATTACCAGCTATAGCTGTGGAGACCAGGCCCGAGAACCCTTCTCCACACAATCCTCAGCCTTCCATATGCCTCTTAAGTCGGCATCATCTGTCCAATGCATATTCTACAGGACACGTCAAGCAGAGATCGACATAGCTTTGACTCTAGGACCCAGTATACTCATGTCTCTTTGGGCATGCTTTATAACTATATATCTATCACTTAAGACAGCATCTTTAATATATTTATATCTATATGCATACTAGGGTTCAATCTCTGCTGATAAGGTACCTGTCCACGCTGCCACAGCGCTATAAACCCATGCCGACACAATCGCCGGTCTGGGTAGTATACTAGAATGTGCACGCTATCTGCAGGATCCCTGAGAATAGCAAGTGCTACCGTCTGTGCAAACAGGACACCCCAGGGGAAGATTATCAACATATCCTGGCCCTAGTGGGGAAAGGATACAGCCTGAGAATTCTCTTGTGGGAAGCTGCCGTCTCTTGTCTGGAGATTCCCGCTCTTTTTCCTCATGAGAGGAGGGAAATTTACCTCAGCATTCTTCCCCTTAAACATGTGTACTCTCGTGTCAGGGACAGATGAGTCATCAGTGATATGCAAATCATCTATTATTTCAATAATCATATATTGAATACCTTCTAGCCATCTTGGCTGTAACTTTGCATTATCGTAGTCGACAGTGGAGTTAAACTCCATGTCGATACCAGTGTTTGTTATTATGGATAGTGAGCATTGAGAGACTCTGAAGGTCTCTGTGACATAGAGACAGACATGGGTAGATTTCCTGTCTGTTCCCTAACCTTTTGTGCAATAAATTCACCAAGGCACTTACACATATCTAAACAGGTGTCGGCGTTGTCGACGGAGACACCCTCTTACACACATATCCGCTCTATCACCTCCTTAGAGGAGCCTTTTACCTCAGACATGTCGACACGCGTACTGACACACCACACACACAGGGGATGCTCTATTTGAGGACAGTTCCCCCACAAGGCCCTTTGGAGAGACAGAGAGAGAGTATGCCAGCACACACCCCAGCGCTATATAACCCAGGGATTACACTACAACTCAGTGTTTACCCAGTAGCTGCTATATATACAAATTTTGCGCCTAAGTTTATGTGCCCCCCCCCCCATCTCTTTTCACCCTTTGTGTACCAGGATACTGCAGGGGAGAGCCTGGGGAGCTTCCTTCCAGCGGAGCTGTGAAGAGAAAATGGCGCTGGTGTGCTGAGGAAGAAGGCCCCGCCCCCTCAGCGGCGGGCTTCTGTCCTGTTTCTGACTAAAAATGGCGGGAGTTTTACACATATACAGTCACAGACTGTATTATGTGTATTTTTATGCCAAAGGTATTTTTATTGCTGCCCAGGGTGCCCCCCCCCCCCCCCCAGCGCCCTGCACCCTACAGTGACCGGAGTGTGTGGTGTGCTGTGGGAGCAATGGCGCACAGCTGCGGTGCTGTGCGCTACATTTAATGAAGACAGGAGTCTCATGCCGCCGATTTCATCGCTTCTCTTCGGTCTTCTGGCTCTGCAAGGGGGACGGCGGCGCGGCTCCGGGAACGGACGATCGAGGTCAGGCCCTGTGTTCGAACCCTCTGGAGCTAATGGTGTCTAGTAGCCTAAGAAGCACAAGCTAGCTGCAAGCAGGTAGGTTTGCTTCTCTCCCCTCAGTCCCACGTAGCAGTGAGTCTGTTGCCAGCAGATCTCACTGAAAATAAAAAACCTAACAAATACTTTCTTTCTAGCAAGCTCAGGAGAGCCCACTAGGAGCACCCAGCTCTGGCCGGGCACAGATTCTAACTGAGGTCTGGAGGAGGGGTATAGAGGGAGGAGCCAGTGCACACCAGATAGTACCGAATCTTTCTTTTAGAGTGCCCAGTCTCCTGCGGAGCCCGTCTATTCCCATGGTCCTTACGGAGTTCCCAGCATCCACTAGGACGTCAGAGAAATATATATATATATATATATATATATATATATATTATATTATATAATAATCTGCAGCATACATTGGCTTCAACAGGTAAACATTGGGGGTGTAGAGTGGATCTTGATCCAGAGCCACCAACAGGCTAAAGCTTTAGGCTGTTCCAGAATATATATATATATATATCTATCTCCAAAGGAGTCCTGCACTCTCATTTCTGTAAGGTCAACATGGTGGGTGCTCCCAATAGGCCGTCCTCCGGTCCACTAGTATATTGCACCAAAGATACGAGTAGCCTTACTAAGGCTCCTGGTATACTACCAAGGTCCTCACCCGACGCTACTCGTATCTTTGGTGGCAACCAGGTTGAAAAGAACATGAAACAGGATCGTATGATCGTCTCCTCTCAATTCGATAGCAATGCAATAAACACTAAGAAGGCCTCTGTAAGTGGATAATACGTTTAGACACTTTGGTTCCTCGAGGCCTAAATGAGACACTCGGCTTACAGGTCTTTAATTGAATTCGAATTCTATTAACATCTGTGCAGTGCAATTCGGAACATTTAGGTTACTGTATTATACGTAACACTCAGATCCTATAATTGTTCCTTCAGTTTAGTTACATTCAATATGACTTTGTATTACATTTGAAAGAGTTTGAGATGCCTAATAAGCTTTATTGTTTAAATACTTGTTATGATGTAACTTCTGACGGTTTTCATATGTTGCTTGTTTTTATTTCTTTGTTTTAATTGTCCGATGTGTTTTAATGTATGGTGTGTATATCTGTTTATATTTGGAGCACACAGCTGTGGTGATTTGTCAGTTACTATGGCAACAGCCCTGTAATCCGAGCCGGTGACCAGGATACGGAAGTGGGCGGAGCTTACTGGCGTGTTGAAGGGAGCACTTAAATACCGGTATGTGTATTGCATTTTGTAATTGGCTTGATAAAAGCGCTGAACGACGCTGAAACGTTGCCCAAAACAGCCGACTGTTGTCATCTTTCTATAGCCTTGGAGTGCCGCCAGTGGAGGACTGTATTGCGTGCAGCCGGATGGCTGTTATGTGGAAGGCACCGGGCGTAATATTGTAGCACATGTCAGCGGAGTGCTGGAGTTGGAGTAATATATATATATATATATATATATATATATATATATATATATATTAGCGGCCCTTTTTGAATACCACACTGCAGTCAATCTTAATGTCGTCCCAGGGCCGAGCCCAGTGATTTTAGTCAATTGCAGTCCAGCACATATGTATATAGCTGGCTAAAGTTTTGCAGTAATATTAATCAAAATCATTTTCATCACTTTAATAGTATTTCTGTTATCCACTTAGTATCAGAAGCATTTTTTTTAGCTGTCTTTTCCATATATGGGACTGGGTCAGTGCCGCTTCTTCTCACTTGCTTAACAGGTACTCCAGTCAATATTCACAACCCCGGCTGCCGTTTGATTGCAAAAGAGGTTTCTTTGCATCCAGGCTCTCCTGTATCAAAATCCCAAATGTGGTATAAAATCTCCACTCCAGCACTCTCTATTCAGCGGTAGTCCCAATAGTACTTACCTGCGCAGGACGTTACTAATATTTTATATTCTAAAAAACTTAAACAAAACATAAAAAACATAATAACAATTTTATTGAATATATTTCATCATAAAAAGTATAATTCAGCCGGATTATAACAGGGCATCAGCCTACTAGACCACAGGGGAAGCTGTGACTGAAGCTTATTTTTTGGTGGATTTATTTTATAACATTGCCTGTCAAAAGAACCTTGAGTGATGTCTTTTATGATGAAATATATGCAATAAATTGTTTTTTTTTTTAATGTTTTGTATAAGTTTACAAGACCGCTTAGTCTGTCTTTATAATTGGTACTTACAGATGGAGCCACGCTGGTTCAGCTTGCGGCATGGCTGCACGGGCACATGTGCCGCAGGTGCGACTTGGCACAATGGGCTGCGACTAGGCAATATAATGCCTGTGGGTCGCGGGTGCGTGCATCACACCAAATGAGTCGCACCCGTGAGTAGTCGCAGCCACAACCAGCAATTTTAAAATGATTGAGTGATCCACATGGACAAATTGGACATACCAGGTGTCCTAATGAAGTAATTAATTTTCTGAAGTTCTGATTGGACACCGCCGGCTTAAATATGGATCCAAGAAGAAAACACATACCTCTGATGAAACGATCACTGCACTTACTGACGGAGAAACCGGTTACTGTGTGTTTTTGATTACCTTGACTCCCACCTGCCATTTTGTATATCTCTGGATACTGTACTACTAACTAATTACTGCAAAATAAAATTTTAGTAAGGCAGGGAATGCAGGGGCAATTACTATTGTGACCCCTGCTGAAAAGAGTGTGTTGGGGTAGAGATCAAATACCAGATTTGGGGCATTGATAGAGGAGAGCCGGGAGAGTGAGTACTGACTGGAGTACCTGTTATGGATCTAACTTGGTGTTTGCTCCTTCCCCTGTGTGATAAGCAGTTGCGCCGATCCAGTCTCATGTATGGTAAAGACTAATAATAAAGATTGCTTCTGATACTAAGTGGATGACAGCAATACTATTGAGGCGATGAGAATGATTTTGATTAATACACTACAAAACTTAAGCTATATATATATATATATATATATATATATATATATACACACACACACACACACACACACACACACACACATATATACATACATGTGTGTGCAGGACTGCAATTGACTAAAATCACTGGGCTGGATTATGAACCAGGGACACTCGAGAGGCTGATTGCAGTGTGGTATTAAAAAAGAGCCACTAATTAACATATGCTTATATATGGTCAATAACTTGTGACATTAATTCAATAAACAGTATTTGTAAATACATTTCACTTATAACCGTTTATGTATATATCGTGGAGCAGCAATTAATTATTAATATCTCTCAGGATTGAGTTTGAGTAACATTGTGCCTAGTAATTTATTTTGTTCCTGTGGTTTTTACTCTGCAGACTGTTGGTATTAATTTCCATCTTTCAGATAATGGTCTTGGTTTCAAATAACTTGAACTAGAACACAGGAAATCAATGCATTCTAAGAGGTCCAACAACATGTCCAGCTTCCTGAGAAAGCACAGGGAAGAGAGAACTGGGCAGGACACAAAACCATTGCACTAACATATGGAGATAGGCATGTTTATTAATTGGTGTGAGCCTTCCTACTACTGTGTAATGCCTTCCTCTCCCAAAGTTAAAGGGCAGGTTAGAATAATACAATGGCTATGATAATATGGTCATAAGTACTGTTGTTCAAGCAAAGCATTTTACAAAATGAACTGCACTGTATAGAATCGAAGGTGAAGTACTGTAGGTAGCAGCGATGTCCACCACTCAAATCATATATTTCATTTTCATTCCAAATCTGACTACCATGCAACCAGAATTTGTTTTTAATGCAATGATACAATGATAACGAAAAATCCATGTGGATTGGTAGGAGTTAATGGCAAATTCTACTCATACATATGATTTTTCAGATAAAACCTACTCTCTTCAGCTGGTAAAATAGAAAGGTATTTAGGGAGGTTGAAAATAAAGATCAATGTATTAGAATTTATCACTGCAGTTAGTGAACAACTTCCATGGCCAGTCCATTCAGCTGGGTCCACAGCCTTGCAATGGGCTGACTTGAAAGATCTACCATAAATCAACACAAGGAACATTTGTCTACTGAACCATGGGATACCAGTTCTCCTAACAGAGGTAAGGCTGTCATCATAAAAATCTTGTGTGTGTTAAGATTTCAGACATGTTTTATGTACAGTGTTAAAATGTCATTAGGCTTTTTAGGCATTGAAAGGCTTTCTATAAATCTATTTCTAGAGTTTCCTTAAATCTCTATATATTTCTTATTTATTTTATTTAACAAGTGTTATTCCAAAGTTATCACTTCTGGTATATGCTCTCTAATCTCCCACCAGTTTATATCGAAAATATCATTTTCCACCCACATATTTCAAACAAATTCACCCCGTAGCCCAATCTAAGTCCAGCAATTACCTAAACTGGAGTTGTCACACACTGAATAGAATACATTGGGAGGTATTCAAATGATATATCACGCCCATACTCCTATCTAAAGTGATCCCAGATATTGCGCATTTCACGCCCATAGTAATCAGGGTTAGCTGCGTAACGGGTTGGGTGCCCTCGCTAGCTCATGGGTAGCGAGCTGAAATGATTATACCACACCCGTAAGCAGAAACAGAATGGCCGTGGAAGGGGGTGAAAAGAATTGAATACAGCCCATTGATTAATGTCTATTACCTTCTGTGTTTGATCATTTCAAACTGCACTAACAACCTTGTGTGATCCAGGCCTGTGTTTGTCCAACATAGGATTAATGGAGGAATGAAACTAACTGACACTACATACAAAGTATCAAATTGTAATAATATTTAAAGATTTGCTGCAGACACGTTTTTGAAATGTAATTACCAGTACGAACCTACGGGGTCTATTTACTAAGCCTTGGACGGAGGTAAAGTGGACCAGCCAATCAGCTCCTGCAATTTTTCAAACAAAAGTCTATAACATGGCAGTTAGGAGCCGATTGGCTAGGACTTTATCTCCGTCCAAGGTTTAGTAAATAGACCTCTAAGCCACTGGAATTGGTTATATGTAGAAGCAACAGATCTAGAACAGGGGTAGCCAACCCTGGTCGTCGAGAGCTACTGTACCAACAGTTCATATTTTCCAGCTCACCTAGCAAGTGCACAGTTGCAGTCATTACTCACTGACACATTTTAAAAGATCCACAGGTGGAGCTAATTACTTCACTTGTGATTCTGTGAGGAGACCTGGAAAACATTAACTGTTGGTAGCTCTCAAGGACCAGGGTTGGCTACCCTTGATCTAGAACATATAAAAGCAAATGGATTTAATGTTAGATCCAGAAACTTCAGGAGTGCTTCAAAATAATAAAGGTCAGTGTATCCATCCTAGCAATTAACCCAGTAAAGCAGAATAATGTCACTAAAATACATTTATATTCAAGGCACAGCTAGAATAATAATAGTCTGGGAAACTGTAAACTTTCTCTTCTCAAAACCTTTAGCTAAGGTTACAAATTCCTTTCAAGTTTAGGGTGCCTGCAAGGGAAACACTAATGGAAAACTTTTCTAACTTGAGTGGAAAAGGCTAAAATAAAAATGAATTTCAATGTAAAGTCAGGACAGGGTGTGTCAGGATTACATTGGCTGGCAGGCAGAATGACAGACCCCTGACAGTTTTGGACTAGTTCAGTATTAGATTAGGCACCAGACCCACTTAGCAAGGTACACTGAAAAGGAATACTAATAAAGCAGCACACATGCCAGTTCTTAATTATGCATAAATGAAGTACTCAGTAATAATATTTACAGTTAAGGATCCTTGAAGAAAATATCAATGGGTTCCCCCATTTTCAGTCAGTTCGCTAAATGAACAGAAAATTAAAAGACGACTGAGATTTTATTTCTCTGCACTAAAAAAAAACCCCATACAATCCATAGTATGGATTTGTGTGACAGCCAATGGTGACTGCAGTCTATGAGCCATTGGCAATGAACAAATACAAAAATATATAATATAAAACCATTTGTTATAAATGATCAGTGTATGCTGTGGGCTGTTACAGGTTGGTGATCAAAATTTAGTGCTGGTATGGCAAAGTCGCTAAGTCTTAAGGGGTGAGTACACGGAGAGAACTGTGCTTAAATTCTAAGCAATCTCACTAGATTGCTTAGAAATTAAGCATGGATCTCTTTGTGTGTAGGGTGCCGGCAACATCGATGTGCGGTCCCGTGATTTGCTATTTGGTATGCATACATGCATGCCAAATCTAGTGAGATCTCTCATTTCACCACTTGCGGAGCTGTGGGAAAGATGTGTGCTGAGCGGTCTGTGCTAGACTGCTCGGCACACATCTCTGGGGAAATCTCCCCGTCAGTATGGCCCTTAAGTTGCTGCTTGCAAATATCAACTCTGATGTAAACTCGGTTCAGCTATTTAGTCATTAAAATCTTGTAAATTTGCCATCACCACCCTAAGCTAGTTGCATACTAAATCACAAAGGTAAGTGCTAGGTATAATCTATTGCATAGGTTAAGCAATGACGGCTGAAATCGCTATACCAAGCAGCCCCTTACAAACAGAATACCAAACTTTGGGCCTTATTCAAAAGTAGTTGGCGGTGCGTCACGAATTGGAAAGTACCGATTATTGGAGGTTGGAGAATTTCCGGACTCTTTGTTGGATCTGCGGCGCCCAGCCTGCGCTGGGTTGTGCAGCTAGCTGATGGTGTTGCAGGTGATTCGATTCGGCGTCCTAGGATGCAACTCGGACCACTAATGCAAGCAGGAGGCACCTCTTGCTGCATTACTATATTAGTGCTATCGCAGCTGTTTCTATGTAAGCAGCAGCAAAATCAACTCTACCAACATCTAGTAGACCCCATTGAATCTATGGTAAAAACAAACACAGATATATTTTTCGATTAAGAAAATGCACTTTTTCTGGAAACTTTTAAAAGAATATGCCCTAAAATGTAAGTTTAACTTTATTACAATTATCTACTGCAGTGGTTCTCAAACTCGATCCTCAAAACCCCACACAATTCACGTTTTCCATGTCCCCCAGCAGGTGCACTGTGTATCACCAACTGTCACATTTTTAAAATCTACAGGTGACCTGCAAAACATGGACCGTGTGGGGTCCTGAGGACAGAGTTTGAGAACCTGTGATCTATTGTGATTGCATGTGAATCTATTCTCAAAAGTGGAAGCATGAATAAACGGTGTTACATAAAAAAAAATGGTTCTATACAACACAGTGCACATAATGTCATCTGCTTCATCTCTATTATTTTATGCTACATTTACAAAACCAAATAAGGGACAGGTGTTCCCAATCATAAATACAAATAAAACAAATATGACAATAGTGCTAATTTTAGTTTATTTGCTTTGATGAACATTTAACCTTATATAAACAGTAAGATTTTTAGAACTGCATGAAATCAATGGGAGATTTTTTTTTTTAACCATTCCTCTAGTGGCAGCAAATGAATCCAGACCCACCTTCTAGCACTACATAGGGCGATTCTCCGTGATGCACGGGACAGCTACACAAATTCAAACAGCATACTTCTCCAAAATGATTTTAGTGGGACTTAAGGTATAGGGTAAGGCATTTCTACTAAGCAATTACGTTTTCATATAAGACACTTTAACAGACCAGTTTAAAAGGAAAAAAAAAAATTTAAAGCGTGTGTGATGCACAGGACTTTATGTTCACTTTCTGGAGAATCACCCCATATATAAAATTGTTAAGAGCAATGGCAAAGGGAGCGCAATAAAAGTGCTGTAGCTCCCACCTCTAATGCCCAGATCTCCTCCATCCTGGCTTCAATGAACTAAGGTGTGCCCTCATTTGACCAATTATCTAGCTTTCCATAAGATATGCTTATTGGGCTAAAGTATTATTCCTACACATTTTATGCATTCACTAAAGCCATAACATAAAAACGCATTATTATTATGGGATGCAGTTAGGATGCCGGCAGTCAGAATCCCGTTTTCTGACAGAATGCAGGCGCTGGACTCCTGATATGGTGTCGATGTCGGAAAATATTACAGTACACACATCACGTACAAACACCACATAGATGGCCTCCGTGCACGTACTTATTCGGCCGTGCGTGCACATATTCACAAATTGTGTATGACCGCTCATCCGGTCGTGCGTGTTAGCGCGTGGTATGAGTAATTACGGAGGCATTTGTACTCGCATGGAAAAGCCACAAAGACATATCATATATTTAATCCACATATTGCATAAATCACCCACTGTCTGCTCATCCTTCTAATAGCATGAAGATGGTTCGCACATAAAGTATCCTCCCAGAAACTCAAATACAATGTACCAGATGGCCTTATTTACGCAAAGCTCTGAAATCCTATGAAGAAGGCAAATACCTTTGGTTACCCCCATTGTTCTAGAGTTGTCCAGTATCTGTCGAAGACAATAAATACTGGATTGTTATTGTCTTATCTGAAGACAGGACAAACAGAAAGACAATACCCAGGAACCTAGGTTGACTGAAGAGAAACTCAATTAGCAATAGCTAACAAATTACAAACCAGACATTTAGAAATCCGAGGTAATAACATTCATAGTCTAAACTCTTGGAGATATATATATATATATATATATATATATATATATGTATATGTGTGTGTGTGTGTGTGTGTATGTATATATATATATATATATATTTCCTAACATATTGTAATAGCAGGAGTGTATATATATATATATATATATATATATATATATATATCTGGATATATGTATATCTTGAGGATGGAAATAGATAATCATATCATCTGTGGGATCATATTGTTCAGAGTCACATAAGCATTAATCTGGTGGGTATAACAATATTATCATATATTGCAAAATTAAGTTATTAATAATACCAGATTTATGTATGATTAATGTGATGGGTTTAACTGGTCATGGGGCGGGAACTCAGATGCAAACAACAGAAATCACATCTCAAGTCTTAACCATCGCCCACCTCTTGAGCTGACCAATGATCCCCGGTGCACAGGATATGTCCCACCCCCGAACCAATGGAAGAAGAGCACACAGTGTCTATTGTATTATGTTTTGGACTACTGTATAAAAAGCCAGGTGCATGCCTGGTCCCACACAGACTCTGAAGGTCATCTCCCTTGATGACTGAGGACCGGCCGGGAAGCGCAGGCGAAACCAAAACGTATGTACCATTGACTGTAGCCATTTTTCTATTGTATTGTATTGTTATTGTAACCCCCTTTCAGCAATTATATGTTGGTGTGTCGGAACCCAGCATCTTAAACACAATCTGGTGTCGTGTCTCTTTTCCCTGCTAAGGTTATAAGTGTATTTCAGTCACACGTGTAGCTGCAAAGTGCTCACGGCGTGTCTTTGGGTGTGTACGCACTACGTGTACTTTGTACGGCCAGCGCGGCGTTTGTACGCAAAGTGCGTACATGGTACAGGGCTTTGTACGCTAATGGTGTAAAAAGTACATAGGCTAAGGTTGATCACAAAAGGCCACAGCGGCTCCATTTTAAAGTGTATTTAATGTGTTTTTAAAGTGTTGCTTTTAGTCCTGTATGTAAATTGACATTTACAAGGGTCACTAACATAGGCGCCGGAATACCGATCTTAAGAATGGAAGAAGGGTTAGGCGCCACTCAGGGTGGTTAGGGTTAGGCTGCAGGGGGGGGGGGGTGTTAGGGTTAAACACCACTGGGGGAGGTTAGGTTTAGCTACTAAGGGGGAGGGTTAGGGTTGGGCTGCGGGCAAGGGGGGTTAGGTTTAGGCACCACCAGGAGGTGGTTAGGGTTACACACTAAGGGGGGGAGGTTAGGGTTAGGCTGCAGGAGGAAGAGTGGAGTTAAGGGGTAGGGACAGACACATTTACTTCACCCCTATTACAGCATGGTTACCGCCAGCAATAATACTGAACCCAGTATTATCATGAGCAGATTTTATTGCGGAAAGCTAAGTGCAGAACCCTTTTCTTTCCAGTTTGGATTGGTGTTTTAATAAATTTTCTTGCAATAATATAAGGAGGTATAAAAGAAAATAATGCATTTTCTGAAAATTCAGTTTTCTGGAAAAAAAATAAGGTATAACATGTTATGGTACTGCATAAAATAAATGATTGATAATGATGTTGGAATATGACAAACTTTAAAAGTGAATACAATAGACACAGAACAGGGGTGAGAAATGCCTTAGTGGTGCAAGCAATAAAAAGTGGTAGCATTTTATGACAATATATTTTCTAAAAACTCTAGTGCTGCCCCATTTTATGACACTATGGGTGGGATTCAATTCTTTTCACCCCTTTCTACACCAGTTCTGTTTCTGCACTCGGGGGCATGGTATAATTATTTCAGCTTGCTGCCCTTGGAGTAGCGAGGCACCCAACCCTTTACACGGCTAAACCTGATTAGTATGGGCGCGATATGCATGATAACGGGGATCATTTTAGACAGGAGATTGGGCGTGATATATCATTTGAATTCCACCCATTATGTCACAAGTATACTAACAACTGAATTGTCTTATAGAATACATTTAAATAACACTAGAAAATAAAACTGATTTGTATGTTTTAACAGGCTTCTAAAATGCTGTATCAAAGAAAACAATGGCTGGCATCACAAAGCTACATAACACATACATTCTTTATACAAGATCGAGTGCATAACATGCTAGAAAAGTTTTTGAAAAACATGTGCCCTATGAACTGATTAAGAAGCTTCAGGGGCAGTTCAATTATGGGTGATGTGTAGACGAGCATCAGTGCATTGTTTGGCTATGCACATACAGATGTTTCATGCTGCTCGAGAAACACCTGGCGCGAGTGAGCTGTGCCAAGCAGTAAAGTATCTCTTTCACTCAAATGTGTATCTTACTTGCAATGTGATGCAGCAAAACCATTTTACATGACTGCACTGATTAAACGGATGTGCAACACTTGTATACAGTATCTGTGTGCAATTTTGTTTTATTGCATTGCAAATAATACGCACATACCAGCAAAATAGATGCTTGTTGCAAGCTGAGACGCTCGGGACCTGGTGTGCTGAGAAGGGATGTCTGGCATAACTGCAGCAATAGTGTATGAGGACACATCTGTACAGTGCCTTACTAAAGTATTCACCCCCCTTTTGCATTTTTCATGTTATGTTGCTTCACAACCTGGAATTAAAATGCATTGTTTGAAGGTTTGCATCATTTCATTCACAGAACATTACTACAACTTTGAAGATGTTTTTTTTTTTTTTTTATTGTGAAGCAAACAACAAATAGGACAAAATAACAGAAAACTTCAGTGTACATAACTATTCACCCGCCTAAAGTCAGTACGTTACAGAGCCACCTTTTGCGGTAATTACAGCTGCAAGTCACTTTGGATAAGTTTCTATGAGCTTGCCACTGGGATTTTTGCCCATTCCTCAAGGCAAAACTGCTCCAGCTCCTTCATGTTGGATGGTTTCCACTTGTGAACAGCAATCTTCAAGTCTGACCACAGATTCTCAATTGGATAGAGATCTGGGCCTTGACTAGACAATTCAAACACATTAAAATGTTTCCCCTTAAACCACTCGAGTGTTGCTTTAGCAGTATGCTTCAGGTCATTGCCCTGATGGAAGTTGAACCTCCGTCTCAGTCTCAAATCACAGGCAGACAAACAGGTTTTGCTCAAAAATATCCCTATATTTAGCACCATCCATCTTTCCCTCGACTTGAAACAATTTCCCAGTCCCTGCTGCTGAAAAACATCCCCACAGCATGATTTTGCCACCACCAAGTTTCACTGTAGGGATGGTGTACTTGGGGTGATGGGATGTTGGGTTTGCGTCAGACATAGCGTTTTCCTTGGTGGCCGAAAAGTTCTATTTTAGTATCATCTGACCAGAGCACCTTCCTCCATACATTTCGGGAGTCGCCCACATGCCTTTTGGCAAACTCAAAACGTGCCTTCTTATTTTTAAGACTAAGTAATGGCTTTTTTCTGGCCACTCTTCCATAAAGCACAGCTCTATGGAGTGTAAGGCTTACATTTGTAGATACACCAGTCTCTGCTGTGGAACGCTGCAGCTCCTTCAGGGTTACCTTTGGTCTCTGTGCTGCCTCTCTGATTAATGCCCACCTTGCCCGGTCTGTGAGTTTTGGTGGCTGGCCCACTCTTGGCAGTTTTGTTGTGGTACCATGTTCTTTCCATTTGAAGATGACGGATTTGACGGTGCTCCGAGGGATCATCAAAGATTTGGATATTTTTTATAACCTAACCCTGACTTGTACTTCAACAACTTTGTCACTGACTTGTTTGGAGAGCTCCTTGGTCTTCATGGTGTGATGCTTCTTGCTTAGTGGTGTTGCAGCCTCTGAGGCCTTTCAGAAAAGGTGTGTTCATACTGACAGATCATGTGACACTTAGATTGCACACAGGTGGACTTAATTTCACTAATTATGTGACTTCTGAAGGTAATTGGTTGCACCAGAACTTTTGAGCGGCTTCATAGCAAAGGGGGTGAATACATATGCACATACCAATTTTCACATTTGTATGTATAAAAATTATTTTTTATATAAATTTTTCTCATTTCACTCACATAAAATTCAGATTACAAAAAAAACTAAACTACAGGGTGTAATGTAACAAAATAGGTAAAAAGCCAAGGGGGGGAAATACTTTAGCAAGGCACTGTATATGCCTATTATGGTACCAATTTTCCTGCACATATCTGTTGGGTGCAAGGATAACTAGCGATGTTGCTGGTCTTGATTCACCATTCTGAAACTGCACATTGTGGTCATCACATGTAATGGAAATACACCCCTAACATTTGGATGTTACTCACAAATACACTGTTATAAACAATTATAAGTTCTAAGTCAGGCAACAATGAAAATGACAATAAAACTCAAGAGGGAGCGCAATTATATAGTAAATTATGAATTGGTTTACATTTTTATATAATTCAATCAACATACATTATATATATATATATATATATATATATATATACATACATACATACACACACACAGAGTAAAAACCACAGCACTCACCGCACCAGAAGCGGGGCACAGCTATGCACTTACCACTCACAGGGTGGGGTGCATGTAACACTGCACTCTCCACCACAGAAGCGGGGTACACAGCTGTACTTACCACTCACAGGGCGGGGTGCATGTAGCCCATGACCACATCGCTCTAATAAATACAAACAGAGAACCCAGCACTCACCAAAGTAAACTCACTTATCCTCAACAATTCAATAAATAAATGATGGGGGTTTAGTTGGTGGATTGGCCAATGCACGGAAGCCTGTATACTAAGTGCATAGCTGTGCCCCGCTTCTGGTGCGGTGAGTGCTGTGGTTTTTACTCTGTGTGTATATGAAGGGGTTAATCTATGGTTAGCTCTTATTAACCGTGGCCACTAGCTTTCTCATGCACCCCTGTGTGGACTTTATTATCCTGAACCTGTCTCAGCTGTTTTTTAGCAATCATCTTTGAGCCAGTGCAATAGGTGACTAGTGTGCCTTTAAAAGCCATAAAGTCTGTGGCAGGTACACATTACATCTAGCAGGCAGATGATGCAGCAGTGTGGTAGTCAGGTTTTAAGACTCTGTGATAGTGTAGGACCTGTATGAAGGTGGGGTACCTTGAATCGGTATACAGGCTTCCGTGCATTGGCCAATCCACCAACTAAACCCCCATCATTTATTTATTGAATTGTTGAGGATAAGTGAGTTTACTTTGGTGAGTGCTGGGTTCTCTGTTTGTATTTATTAGAGCGATGTGGTCATGGGCTACATGCACCCCGCCCTGTGAGTGGTAAGTACAGCTGTGTACCCCGCTTCTGTGGTGGAGAGTGCAGTGTTACATGCACCCCACCCTGTGAGTGGTAAGTGCATAGCTGTGCCCCGCTTCTGGTGCGGTGAGTGCTGTGGTTTTTACTCTGTGTGTATATGAAGGGGTTAATCTATGGTTAGCTCTTATTAACCGTGGCCACTAGCTTTCTCATGCACCCCTGTGTGGACTTTATTATCCTGAACCTGTCTCAGCTGTTTTTTAGCAATCATCTTTGAGCCAGTGCAATAGGTGACTAGTGTGCCTTTAAAAGCCATAAAGTCTGTGGCAGGTACACATTACATCTAGCAGGCAGATGATGCAGCAGTGTGGTAGTCAGGTTTTAAGACTCTGTGATAGTGTAGGACCTGTATGAAGGTGGGGTACCTTGAATCGGTATACAGGCTTCCGTGCATTGGCCAATCCACCAACTAAACCCCCATCATTTATTTATTGAATTGTTGAGGATAAGTGAGTTTACTTTGGTGAGTGCTGGGTTCTCTGTTTGTATATATATATATATATATATATATATATATATATATAAAAAAAGAAAGTAGCTGTAATCACTATGATTGACCAGAATAGGCATATATTAAAAAGAGTTACAATAAGCAATGCACTTTTTAGATTTTACCTCCTGAAGAAACCGTTGTACTGACAGAGAAACTAGTTAAGTATATCTGCTAATACCATATTTGCTACTTGGAAGCCACAGACCCTGACTGTGATACTGCTGACCGGACCACACACGTTGCCTTTTCCTCCCTCCCCTGGCTGGATAAAGGACATGCATCTCCTACCAATGCTGCACTGAGTCTGAGTGGCCGACATCTAGAAACTTGCAGTGAGCCTAATTCAAAAGTGGGGAAGTCACGCATAATGCGTGCTGGGCACTTCATCAACTGTGAACCCGTATTCCTCACTTGAATTGAGCCCTGGTAACCAGCTACCTGTAAAGTGTGGTCTCTTGCATACATAAAAAAGCCACATTTGTACCAGAGCAGCGGGCTAAGAAGTGCATTGCTTACTGGATCTCTTTTTAATATATGCCTATTTAGATCAATCACAGAGAGTAAAGCTACTTTCAATTTGTAATATAATGTATGTTAATTGCATTATATATTTATATATTTTATAATTAAAAGCAATTCATAATTTACTATGTAACTGTGCTCCCTCTTGAGTTGTTTTATTGTGTGTATTAATTTGAAGTATGCTAGAATACTTCTCCTGGAAGCAGCACGTTAGAGCAATCAACATTATTAAATTACTGCGCCTGAATTTGATTTATCTCTATATATCTAGTGAAAAATAAGGCTGATAATAGTATGTTAGCTACAAACGAACAATGTGTCCAGTAATAAAACTTAGAATGGGTAAGAATGAAAAGTCAGCTAATGAGCACTTCACTATAAGGTGGATAAACAGCATAACAAAATATATGAAACCTATTGTGGTTGAAGCTGCAAAGTCTGTGTTCCCTGTGTCAAGCAAGGAACATATATGATAAGAGTATGTTTAATAAACAAAATATATTTTAAAGTACATAAACATCCCTTATGGGCTCTACACACAGCGCGATCCCCCGCCGAGCTGCCCGACGGCGGATACGGCCTACGGGCGACCCGGCGGCGGGGGGGGGGGAGGGGGGGGGGGAGTGAAGTTTCTTCACTCCCCCCGTCACCAGGCTCCACAGCAGTGCAGGCAAATATGGTTGATCTCATCCATATTGGCCTGCATGCACAAGCGACGGGGACACCAGCGATGGGGCCGCGCATCGTTCATCGCTGGTGCCTCCACACTGAAAGTTATGAACTGTAACTCGTTCATTATTGAACGAGATCGTTCATATCTTTCAGTATTATCTGCCAGTGTGTAGGGCCCATTTCTCTAACGTCCTAAGTGGATGCTGGGGACTCCGTAAGGACCATGGGGAATAGCGGCTCCGCAGGAGACTGGGCACAAAAGTAAAGCTTTAGAACTACCTGGTGTGCACTGGCTCCTCCCCCCATGACCCTCCTCCAAGCCTCAGTTAAGATTTTGTGCCCGAACGAGAAGGGTGCACACTAGGTGGCTCTCCTGAGCTGCTTAGTGAAAAGTTTAGTTTTAGGTTTTTTATTTTCAGTGAGACCTGCTGGCAACAGGCTCACTGCATCGAGGGACTAAGGGGAGAAGAAGCGAACTCACCTGCGTGCAGAGTGGATTGGGCTTCTTAGGCTACTGGACATTAGCTCCAGAGGGACGATCACAGGCCCAGCCATGGATGGGTCCCAGAGCCGCGCCGCCGGCCCCCTTACAGAGCCAGAAGACAGAGGAGGTCCGGAAAATCGGCGGCAGAAGACGTCCTGTCTTCAACAAGGTAGCGCACAGCACTGCAGCTGTGCGCCATTGCTCTCAGCACACTTCACACTCCGGTCACTGAGGGTGCAGGGCGCTGGGGGGGGGCGCCCTGAGACGCAATAAAAACACCTTGGATGGCAAAAAATGCATCACATATAGCTCCTGGGCTATATGGATGCATTTAACCCCTGCCAGAATACATAGAAAAACGGGAGATAAGGCCGCCGATAAGGGGGCGGAGCCTATCTCCTCAGCACACTGGCGCCATTTTCCCTCACAGCTCCGTTGGAGGGAAGCTCCCTGGCTCTCCCCTGCAGTCACTACACTACAGAAAGGGTTAAAAAAGAGAGGGGGGGCACTAATTACGCGCAGTATTAAAGATACAGCAGCTATAAGGGGAAAAACACTTATATAAGGTTATCCCTGTATATATATAGCGCTCTGGTGTGTGCTGGCAAACTCTCCCTCTGTCTCCCCAAAGGGCTAGTGGGGTCCTGTCCTCTATCAGAGCATTCCCTGTGTGTGTGCTGTATGTCGGTACGTTTGTGTCGACATGTATGAGGAGAAAAATGATGTGGAGACGGAGCAGATTGCCTGTAATAGTGATGTCACCCCCTAGGGGGTCGACACCTGAGTGGATGAACTGTTGGAAGGAATTACGTGACAGTGTCAGCTCTGTATAAAAGACAGTGGTTGACATGAGACAGCCGGCTACTCAGCTTGTGCCTGTCCAGACGTCTCATAGGCCGTCAGGGGCTCTAAAGCGCCCGTTACCTCAGATGGCAGATATAGACGCCGACACGGATACTGACTCCAGTGTCGACGGTGAAGAGACAAATGTGACTTCCAGTAGGGCCACACGTTACATGATGGAGGCAATGAAAAATGTTTTACACATTTCTGATAATACGAGTACCACCAAAAAGGGGTATTATGTTCGGTGAGGAAAAACTACCTATAGTTTTCCTGAATCTGAGAAATTAAATGAGGTGTGTGATGATGCGTGGGTTTCCCCCGATAACAACTGATAATTTCTAAAATGTTATTGGCATTATATCCTTTTCCCGCCAGAGGTTAGGGTGCGTTGGGAAACACCCCCTAGGGTGGATAAAGCGCTCACACGCTTGTAAGGGCTCTACCCTCTCCTGAGATGGCCGCCCTTAAGGATCCTGCTGATAGAAAGCAGGAGGGTATCCTAAAATGTATTTACACACATACTGGTGTTATACTGCGACCAGCAATCGCCTCAGCCTGGATGGGCAGTGCTGGGTTGGCGTGGTCGGATTCCCTGACTGAAAATATTGATACCCTAGATAGGGACAGTATATTTTTGCCTATAGACCATTTAAAAGATGCATTTCTATATATGCGTGATGCACAGCGGAATATTTGCCGACTGGCATCAAGTCTAAGTGCGTTGTCCATTTCTACCAGTAGAGGGTTATGGACACGACAGTGGTCAGGTGATGCGGATTCCAAACGGCATTTGGAAGTATTGCCTTATTAAAGGGAGGAGTTATTTGGGGTCGGTCTTTCAGACCTGGTGGCCACGGCAACAGCTGGGAAATCCACGTTTGTACCCCAGGTCGCCTCTCAACATAAGAAGACGCCGTATTATCAGGCGCAGTCTTTTCGTGGACAAGCGGGCAAAAGGTTCCTCATTTCTGCCCCGTGACAGAGGGAGAGGAAAAAGGCTGCAGAAATCAGCCAGTTCCCAGGAACAGAAACCCTTTCCCGCCTCTGCCAAGCCCTCAGTATGACGCTGGGGCTTTACAAGCAGAATCAGGCACGGTGGGGGGCCCGTCTCAATGAATTTCAGCGCGCAGTGGGCTCACTCGCAAGTAGACCCCTGGATCCTTCAGGTGATATCTCAGGGGTACAAATTGGAATTCGAGACGTCTCCCCCTCGCCGTTTCCTAAAGTCGGCTTTACCGATGTCTCCTTCTGACAGGGAGACAGTTTTGGAAGCCATTCACAAGCTGTATTCCCAGCAGGTGATAATCAAGATACCCCTCCTGCAACAGGGAACGGGGTATTATTCCACACTGTTGTGGTACCGAAGCCGGACGGCTCGGTGAGACCGATTCTAAATCTAAAATCTTTGAACACTTACATACAGAGGTTCAAATTCAAGATTGAGTCACTCAGAGCAGTGATTGCGAACCTGGAAGAAGGGGACTACATGATGTCTCGGGACATCGAGGATGCTTACCTTCATGTCCAAATTTACCCTTCTCACCAAGGGTACCTCAGGTTTATGGTACAGAACTGTCACTATCAGTTAAGACGCTGCCGTATGGATGGTCCACGGCACCCCGGGTCTTTACCAAGGTAATGGCCGAAATGATGATATTCCTTCGAAGGAAGTGAATTTTAGTTATCCCTTACTTGGACGATTCCCTGATAAGGGAAAGATCCAGGGAACAGTTGGAGGTCGGTGTAGCACTATCTCAGGTAGTGTTGCGGCAGCACGATTGGATTCTCAATATTCCAAAATCGCAGCTGGTTCCGACGACTCGTCTTCTGTTCCTAGGGATGATCCTGGACACAGTCCAGAAAAAGGTGTTTCTCCCGGAGGAGAAAGCCAGGGAGTTATCCGAGCTAGTCAGGAACCTCCTAAAACCGAGCCAAGTCTCAGTGCATCAATGCACAAGGGTTCTGGGTAAAATGGTGGCTTCCTACGAAGCAATCCCATTCGGCAGATTCCACGCAAGAACTTTCCAGTGGGACCTGCTGGACAAATGGTCCGGGTCGCATCTTCAGATGCATCAGCGGATAACCCTGTCACCAAGAACAAGGGTGTCCCTCCTGTGTTGGTTGCAGAGTGCTCATCTTCTAGAGGGCCGCAGATTCGGCATTCAGGACTGGGTCCTGGTGACCACGGATGCCAGCCTGCGAGGCTGGGGAGCAGTCACACAGGGAAGGAATTTCCAGGGCTTATGGTCAAGCCTGGAGACATCACTTCACATAAATATCCTGAAGCTAAGGGCCATTTACAATGCTCTAAGCTTAGCAAGACCTCTGCTTCAAGGTCAGCCGGTGTTGATCCAGTCGGACAACATCACGGCAGTCACCCACGTAAACAGACAGGGTGGCACAAGAAGCAGAAGGGCAATGGCAGAAGCTGCAAGGATTCTTCGCTGGGCGGAAAATCATGTGATAGCACTGTCAGCAATTCCGGGAGTGGACAACTGGGAAGCAGACTTCCTCAGCAGACACGACCTCCACCCGGGAGAGTGGGGACTTCACCCAGAAGTCTTCCACATGATTATAAACCGTTGGGAAAAACTCGACAGGTATTGCGCCAGGTCAAGGGACCCTCAGGCAATAGCTGTAGACGCTCTGGTAACACCGTGGGTGTACCAGTCAGTGTATGTGTTCCCTCATCTGCCTCTCATACCCAAGGTACTGAGATTGATAAGATGGAGAGGAGTAAGCACTATATTCGTGGCTCCGGATTGGCCAAGAAGGACTTGGTAACCGTAACTTCAAGAGATGCTCACGGAGGATCCGTGGCCTCTACCTCTAAGAAGGGACCTGGTCCAGCAAGGACCCTGTCTGTTCCAAGACTTACAGCGGTTGCGTTTGACGGCATGGCGGTTGAACGCCGGATCCTGAAGGAAAAATAAGAATTTACTTACCGATAATTCTATTTCTCATAGTCCGTAGTGGATGCTGGGGACTCCGTAAGGACCATGGGGAATAGCGGCTCCGCAGGAGACTGGGCACATCTAAAGAAAGCTTTAGGACTATCTGGTGTGCACTGGCTCCTCCCCCCATGACCCTCCTCCAAGCCTCAGTTAGGATACTGTGCCCGGACGAGCGTACACAATAAGGAAGGATTTTGAATCCCGGGTAAGACTCATACCAGCCACACCAATCACACCGTATAACCTGTGATCTGAACCCAGTTAACAGCATGATAACAGAGGAGCCTCTGAAAGATGGCTCACAACAATAATAACCCGATTTTTGTAACAATAACTATGTACAAGTATTGCAGACAATCCGCACTTGGGATGGGCGCCCAGCATCCACTACGGACTATGAGAAATAGAATTATCGTTGAGTAAATTCTTATTTTCTCTAACGTCCTAAGTGGATGCTGGGGACTCCGTAAGGACCATGGGGATTATACCAAAGCTCCCAAACGGGCGGGAGAGTGCGGATGACTCTGCAGCACCAAATGAGAGAACTCCAGGTCCTCCTCAGCCAGGATATCAATTTTGTAGAATTTTACAAACGTATTTGCTCCTGACCAAGTAGCTGCTCGGCAAAGTTGTAAAGCCGAGACCCCTCGGGCAGCCGCCCAAGATGAGCCCACCTTCCTTGTGGAGTGGGCATTTACAGATTTTTGGCTGTGGCAGGCCTGCCACAGAATGTGCAAGCTGAATTGTACTACAAATCCAACGAGCAATAGTCTGCTTAGAAGCAGGAGCACCCAGCTTGTTGGGTGCATACAGGATAAACAGCGAGTCAGATTTCCTGACTCCAGCCGTCCTGGAAACATATATTTTCAGGGCACTGACAACGTCTAGCAACTTGGAGGCCTCCAAGTCCCTAGTAGCCGCAGGCACCACAAATAGGTTGGTTCAGGTGAAACGCTGAAACCACCTTGGGGAGAAACTGAGGACGAGTCCTCAATTCCGCCCTGTCCGAATGGAAAATCAGATAAGGGCTTTTTCAGGATAAAGCCGCCAATTCTGACACGCGTCTGGCCCAGGCCAGGGCCAACAGCATGACCACTTTTCATGTGAGATATTTTAACTCCACAGATTTAAGTGGTTCAAACCAACGTGACTTTTGGAACCGAAAACTACATTGAGATCTCAAAGTGCCACTGGAGGCACAAAAGGAGGCTGTATATGCAGTACCCCTTTTACAGACGTCTGAACTTCAGGGACTGAAGCTAGTTCTTTTTGGAAGAAAATTTACAGGGCCGAAATTTGAACCTTAATGGACCCCAATTTCAGGCCCATAGACACTCCTGTTTGCAGGAAATGTAGGAATCGACCCAGTTGAATTTCCTCCGTCGGGCCTTACTGGCCTCGCACCACGCAACATATTTTCGCCAATTGCGGTGATAATGTTTTTGCGGTTACATCCTTCCTGGCTTTGATCAGGATAGGGATGACTTCATCCGGAATGCCTTTTTTTCTTCAGGATCCGGCGATCAACCGCCATGCCGTCAAACACAGCCGCGGTAAGTCTTGGAACAGACAGGGTCCTTGCTGGAGCAGGTCCCTTCTTAGAGGTAGAGGCCACGGATCCTCCGTGAGCATCTCTTGAAGTTCCGGTTACCAAGTCCTTCTTGGCCAATCCGGAACCATGAATATAGTGCTTACTCCTCTCCATCTCATCAATCTCAGTACCTTGGGTATGAGAGGCAGAGGAGGGAACACATACCCTGACTGGTACACCCACGGTGTTACCAGAGCGTCTACAGCTTATTGCCTGAGGGTCCCTGGACCTGGCGCAATACCTGTCGAGTTTTTAATCATGTGGAAGACTTCTGGGTGAAGTCCCCACTCTCCCGGGTGGAGGTCGTGCTGAGGAAGTCTGCTTCCCAGTTGTCCACTCCCGGAATGAATACTGCTGACAGTGCTATCACATGATTTTCCGCCCAGCGAAGAATCCTTGCAGCTTCTGCCATTGCCCTCCTGCTTCTTGTGCCACCCTGTCTGTTTACGTGGGTGACTGCCGTGATGTTGTCCGACTGGATCAACACCGGCTGACCTTGAAGCAGAGGTCTTGCTAAGCTTAGAGCATTGTAAATGTCCCTTAGCTTCAGGATATTTATGTGAAGTGATGTCTCCAGGCTTGACCATAAGCCCTGGATATTCCTTCCCTGTGTGACTGCTCCCCAGCCTCGCAGGCTGGCATCCGTGGTCACCAGGACCCAGTCCTGAATGCCTAATCTGCGGCCCTCTAGAAGATGAGCACTCTGCAACCACCACAGGAGGGACACCCTTGTCCTTGGTGACAGGGTTATCCGCTGATGCATCTGAAGATGCGACCCGGACCATTTGTCCAGCAGGTCCCACTGGAAAGTTCTTGCGTGGAATCTGCCGAATGGGATTGCTTCGTAGGAAGCCACCATTTTACCCAGAACCCTTGTGCATTGATGCACTGAGACTTGGCTCGGTTTTAGGAGGTTCCTGACTAGCTCGGATAACTCCCTGGCTTTCTCCTCCGGGAGAAACACCTTTTTCTGGACTGTGTCCAGGATCATCCCTAGGAACAGAAGACACGTCGTCGGAACCAGGTGCGATTTTGGAATATTGAGAATCCAATCGTGCTGCCGCAACACTACCTGAGATAGTGCTACACCGACCTCCAACTGTTCCCTGGATCTTACCCTTATCAGGGAATTGTCCAAGTAAGGGATAACTAAAATTCACTTCCTTCGAAGGAATATCATCATTTCGGCCATTACCTTGGTAAAGACCCGGGGTGCCGTGGACCATCCATACGGCAGCGTCTGAACTGATAGTGACAGTTCTGTACCATAAACTTGAGGTACCCTTGGTGAGAAGGGTAAATTTTGACAAGAAGGTAAGCATCCTTGATGTCCCGAGACATCATGTAGTCCCCTTCTTCCAGGTTCGCAATCACTGCTCTGAGTGACTCAATCTTGAATTTGAACCTCTGTATGTAAGTGTTCAAAGATTTTAGATTTAGAATCGGTCTCACCGAGCCGTCCGGCTTCGGTACCACAACAGTGTGGAATAATACCCCGTTCCCTGTTGCAGGAGGGGTATCTTGATTATCACCTGCTGGGAATACAGCTTGTGAATGGCTTCCAAAACTGTCTCCCTGTCAGAAGGAGACATCGGTAAAGCCGACTTTAGGAAACGGCGAGGGGGAGACGTCTCGAATTCTAATTTGTACCCCTGAGATATCACCTGAAGGATCCAGGGGTCTACTTGCGAGTGAGCCCACTGCGCGCTGAAATTCATTGAGACGGGCCCCCCACCGTGCCTGATTCTGCTTGTAAAGCCCCAGCGTATACTGAGGGCTTGGCAGAGGCGGGAGAGGGTTTCTGTTCCTGGGAACTGGCTGATTTCTGCAGCCTTTTTCCTCTCCCTCTGTCACGGGGCAGAAATGAGGAACCTTTTGCCCGCTTGTCCACGAAAAGACTGCGCCTGATAATACGGCGTCTTCTCATGTTGAGAGGCGACCTGGGGTACAAACGTGGAATTCCCAGCTGTTGCCGTGGCCACCAGGTCTGAAAGACCGACCCCAAATAACTCCTCCCTTAATAAAGCAATACTTCCAAATGCCGTTTGGAATACGCATCACCTGACCACTGACGTGTCCATAACCCTCTACTGGTAGAAATGGACAACGCGCTTAGACTTGATGCCAGTCGGCAAATATTCCGCTGTGCATCACGCATATATAGAAATGCATCTTTTAAATGCTCTATAGGCAAAAATATACTGTCCCTATCTAGGGTATCAATATTTTCAGTCAGGGAATCCGACCACGCCAAACCAGCACTGCACATCCAGGCTGAGGCGATTGCTGGTCGCAGTATAACACCAGTATGTGTGTAAATACCTTTTAGGATACCCTCCTGCTTTCTATCAGCAGGATCCTTAAGGGCGGCCATCTCAGGCGAAGGTAGAGCCCTTACAAGCGTGTGAGCGCTTTATCCACCCTAGGGGGTATTTCCCAACGCACCGCACCCTAACCTCTGGCGGGAAAGGATATAATGCCAATAACATTGTAGAAATTATCAGTTGTTATCGGGGGAAACCCACGCATCATCACACACCTCATTTAATTTCTCAGATTCAGGAAAACTACAGGTAGTTTTTCCTCACCGAACATAATACCCCTTTTTGGTGGTACTCGTATTATCAGAAATGTGTAAAACATTTTTCATTGCCTCAATCATGTAACGTGTGGCCCTACTGGAAGTCACATTCGTCTCTTCACCGTCGACACTGGAGTCAGTATCCGTGTCGGCGTCTATATCTGCCATCTGAGGTAACGGGCGCTTTAGAGCCCCTGACGGCCTATGAGACGTCTGGACAGGCACAAGCTGAGTAGCCGGCTGTCTCATGTCAACCACTGTCTTTTATACAGAGCTGACACTGTCACGTAATTCCTTCCAACAGTTCATCCACTCAGGTGTCGACCCCCTAGGGGGTGACATCACTATTACAGGCAATCTGCTCCGTCTCCACATAATTTTTCTCCTCATACATGTCGACACAAAAGTACCGACATACAGCACACACACAGGGAATGCTCTGATAGAGGACAGGACCCCACTAGCCCTTTGGGGAGACAGAGGGAGAGTTTGCCAGCACACACCAGAGCGCTATATATATACAGGGATAACCTTATATAAGTGTTTTTCCCCTTATAGCTGCTGTATAGTTAATACTGCGCCTAATTAGTGCCCCTCTCTCTTTTTTAACCCTTTCTGTAGTGTAGTGACTGCAGGGGAGAGCCAGGGAGCTTCCCTCCAACGGAGCTGTGAGGGAAAATGGCGCCAGTGTGCTGAGGAGATAGGCTCCGCCCCCTTCTCGGCGGCCTTATCTCCCGTTTTTCTATGTATTCTGGCAGGGGTTAAATGCATCCATATAGCCCAGGAGCTATATGTGATGCATTTTTTGCCATCCAAGGTGTTTTTTATTGCGTCTCAGGGCGCCCCCCCCCCAGCGCCCTGCACCCTCAGTGACCGAAGTGTGCTGAGAGCAATGGCTACCTTGTTGAAGACAGGACGTCTTCTGCCGCCGATTTTCCGGACCTCTTCTGCCTTCTGGCTCTGTAAGGGGGCCGGCGGCGCGGCTCTGGGACCCATCCAAGCTGGGCCTGTGATCGTCCCTCTGGAGCTAATGTCCAGTAGCCTAAGAAGCCCAATCCACTCTGCACGCAGGTGAGTTCGCTTCTTCTCCCCTTAGTCCCTCGATGCAGTGAGCCTGTTGCCAGCAGGTCTCACCGAAAATAAAAAACCTAAACTAAAACTTTCACTAAGAAGCTCAGGAGAGCCCCTAGTGTGCACCCTTCTCGTTCGGGCACAGAGATCTAACTGAGGCTTGGAGGAGGGTCATGGGGGGAGGAGCCAGTGCACACCAGATAGTCCTAAAGCTTTCTTTAGATGTGCCCAGTCTCCTGCGGAGCCGCTATTCCCCATGGTCCTTACGGAGTCCCCAGCATCCACTTAGGACGTTAGAGAAAAAGGCATTCCGGATGAAGTCATCCCTATCCTGATCAAAGCCAGGAAGGATGTAACCGCAAAACATTATCGCCGCATTTGGCGAAAATATGTTGCGTGGTGCGAGGCCATTAAGGCCCGACGGAGGAAATTCAACTGGGTCGATTCCTACATTTCCTGCAAACAGGAGTGTCTATAGGCCTGAAATTGGGGTCCATTAAGGTTCAAATTTCGGCCCTGTCAATTTTCTTCCAAAAAGAACTAGCTTCAGTCCCTGAAGTTCAGACGTTGTAAAAGGGGTACTGCATATACAGCCTCCTTTTGTGCCTCCAGTGGCACCTTGAGATCTCAATGTAGTTTTTGGGTTCCAAAAGTCACATTGGTTTGAACCACTTAAATCTGTGGAGTTAAAATATCTCACATGGAAAGTGGTCATGCTGTTGGCCCTGGCCTGGGCCAGGCGCGTGTCAGAATTGGCGGCTTTATCCTGTAAAAGCCCTTATCTGATTTTCCATTCGGACAGGGCGGAATTGAGGACTCGTCCTCAGTTTCTCCCTAAGGTGGTTTTCAGCGTTTCACCTGAACCAACCTATTGTGGTGCCTGCGGCTACTAGGGACTTGGAGGACTCCAAGTTGCTAGACGTTATCAGGGCCCTGAAAATATATGTTTCCAGGACGGCTGGAGTCAGAAAATCTGACTCGCTGTTTATCCTGTATGCACCCAACAAGCTGGGTGCTCCTGCTTCTAAGCAGACTATTGCTCGTTGGATTTGTAGTACAATTCAGCTTGCACATTCTGTGGCAGGCCTGCCACAGCCAAAAATCTGTAAATGCCCACTCCACAAGGAAGATGGGCTCATCTTGGGCGGCTGCCCGAGGGGTCTCGGCTTTACAACTTTGCCGAGCAGCTACTTGGTCAGGAGCAAATACGTTTGTAAAATTCTACAAAATTGATACCCTGGCTGAGGAGGACCTGGAGTTCTCTCATTTGGTGCTGCAGAGTCATCCGCACTCTCCCGCCCGTTTGGGAGCTTTGGTATAATCCCCATGGTCCTTACGGAGTCCCCAGCATCCACTTAGGACGTTAGAGAAAATAAGAATTTACTTACCGATAATTCTATTTCTCGTAGTCCGTAGTGGATGCTGGGCGCCCATCCCAAGTGCGGATTGTCTGCAATACTGGTACATAGTTATTGTTACCAAAAAATCGGGTTATTGCTGTAGTGAGCCATCTTTTCTAGAGGCTCCTCTGTTATCATGCTGTTAACTGGGTTTAGATCACGAGTTGTACGGTGTGATTGGTGTGGCTGGTATGAGTCTTACCCGGGATTCAAAATCCTTCCTTATTGTGTACGCTCGTCCGGGCACAGTATCCTAACTGAGGCTTGGAGGAGGGTCATGGGGGGAGGAGCCAGTGCACACCAGGTAGTTCTAAAGCTTTACTTTTGTGCCCAGTCTCCTGCGGAGCCGCTATTCCCCATGGTCCTTACGGAGTCCCCAGCATCCACTACGGACTACGAGAAATAGAATTATCGGTAAGTAAATTCTTATTTTAAGTACAGAAATATCCCTGTATATACCCCCTTTGAGTGCGGTCTCCCTTAAAATTGCTGTTTTACATAACATCTTTAAAAAAAGAAAGAGGATATCATATTTTTTTATATAATCTTAATACAGTGCAGCTTTGCAGTCTTAAATCAGATTTACGTATAAATCTGATTAGCAAACGGAAACTGGGTTTGGCCTCACCATTTTACTGTAAATTACTTGCATTCAGCATCTATTTTTGGGAACCGCTCAATGTCAACAAGACACGAAAATATGCATCTAGAAAATGTGCAGTCAGCAATACTTACAAAATGTTTTGGGAAAAAGGTAAAATGCGCTTGTTCATTAATTTTTGTCACAAATTATAGGAGGAGGTCTGTAATAGGAATAGTCTGTATAGGAAGTCTGGGCCTGAATGCGAGGATGAAACTGAGAAACTGGTAATTGGCACAGGAGGTAACCGAAAGGCAATACTCTCCTCTAGGCACACTAATCTGCATGCATAAACATAGGTATGGAATTTTGGTCAAATATGGAACTCAATTATTTAAAGTTATGTAAAGCTGAAAAATAAATCACTTGTACAATAGATGTGGGAATTCAGAACATGAAATGGTAATGTAAAAGTGCAATATGCCAAGTTACTTACTTGTCCTGTGATTCTATGTACACGTACAGATGAGGCTCAAAACACTTTGAAATGATGCCATGGAATGGATTTTCCGGTGCTTTGGGTTTCTTTGGCTGTAAAAAAACATAGCATTATATATTTTATTTGCCTTTCTAATGCAAGAACACATTAGGCGCTCAATTCAGTTAGCAGGGAGTCTGGTAGTGGCGCGAGTAACTGCAGACATATGTCACACTTACAATAGCCCCGGACTGGTCGATTTTTATTTGTAGACCCATATGGCCAAGTACAAAATAATTGTTATGGTAGACTTACCGTTGATAGCTCTATTTCTCCTAAGTTCACAGGAACCACAGGATAACATTGGGATATGAGGTAGCGACAGTGGATTGGCACCAAACGATCAAAGCTTTCAGCCTCCCAGAATGCAATGGGCCTGTCCCTATATCTCCACCTCCTGGATCAGGCAATTCAGTTGTTTTCCAAAGCTCAAAGCATGAGCATTATAGAGAGCCCTAATCAGGCGAGAAGAACACACATGCACACCCTTCTGTACAAGAAGGAACAGGTGAGTAAGTGAAAGGATCCTCCAATCAGGTGAATCAAGGTGGGATCCCTGTGGATCCTGTGGACTTAGGAGAAATAGAGTTATCAACGATAAGTCTACCATAACGATTATTGCTCCTGCAGGGTCGACAGGTTATCCACAGGATAACACTGGGATGTCCCACAGCAATTTAGTGGTGGGGACGCTCCCGATTGGACTGGAGAATCTTTTGCCTGAATTCAAGTCCTGAGAGGCAAAGGTATCAAAGGCTTAATGTCTAATGAATGTGTTAATGGAAGACCATGTGGCTGCTTTACATATCTGTTCTGCTGAAACACCACGTTGTGCTGCCCATGACGGACCTACTTTACGAGTAGAGTGAGCAGAGACATTAGATGGAACAGGGAGATCACCTTGAGAATATGCTTCTAATATCGTCATTCAAAGCCACCTCGACAGTGTCTGCTTGTCAGCAGACCATCCTCTCCTGTGAAATCCGTAGAGAACGAAGAGTGTGTCTGTTTTTCTGATGGCACTGGTACACAATCCACGTAGATCCTTAAAGCATGGACTACGTCCAACAATGCATCTCCCGCAGAAAGGTCCGTCCCTTGGAGGGCCGTGACTACAATTTCTTCGTTAAGGTGGAATTTAGACACCACCTTAGGAAAATACAGAGAAATGGTTCTGAGAACCGCTCTATCTGGATAAAAAAAAAAAAAAATCAGAAAAGGAGGGCGACATAACAATGCCCCTAAATCTGAAACTCTTCTAGCTAAAGCAATAGCCAATAGAAAGAGAACTTTAGCAGTCAACCATTTAAAATCCACTTGTTTTAGTGGTTCAAATGGGATAACTTGAAGGGCCTTTAGGACTAAACTTAAGTCCCAAGGCACTGTAGGAGGAACAAAAGGAGGTTGCATGTGCCGCATTCCTTGGAAAAAAGTGTGCACATCCTGTAGATTAGCAATTTTCTTATGGAACCATACAGTCAATGCTGACACTTGCACTCTCAAGGAAGCCACCCTTAGACCTTTGTCCATTCCTGACTGAAGGAATGCTAGGACTCTGGAAACTCTGAAATACCTAGGATCAAATTTCCGGTCACTGCACCATTGAATATAGGCTTGCCATATTTGGTGATAAATGCAAGCTGAGGAAGGTGTCCTTGCTTTGAGCATTGTCTGAATTACCTGTTGTGAGAATCCTCTTGCTTTCAGGATGGAAGTCTCAAGAGCCACGCCGTCAAAGACAATCGATACAGGTGTTTGTGATAGCAAGGACTCTGAGATAGTAGATCTGGACGTTGAGGGAGTAGGAACGGAGCATCCATCGACAGCCTCTGCGTACCAATGTCTTCTGAGCCAAGCCGGAGCTATTAGTATCACGGCGCTCCTTCCTTGTTTTGCAATTCACATCACCCTGGGTAACAGGGCAATTGGTGGAAAAACATAGGCCAGGCGAAAGTCCCATCTCACTGACAGGGCATCCACAAAGATCGCTTTGGGATCCTTTGTTCTTGACCCATATGCGGGAACTTTGTTGTTCTGACGGGACGCCATGAGCTCTATCTCCGGTAACCTCCACGTCTACCAGAATTTAAAAGACCTCAGGGTGTAAAGCCTATTCGTTTGCATGAATGGCGTGGGATGTAAACTGGCGCTTCCCAGTTTAGGACTCCCGGAATGAACACTGCGGACAAGGCTGGATAATGAAGTTCTGCCCACTTTAATGTGTGACTTACCTCCTTCATTGTGTTTCGCCTGTGAGTTCCTCCCTGATGGTTGAGGTACGCTACTGCCGTTGCACTGTCCGAGCGGATTTGATGAAGGATGACCTTTGCCTGAATAAGTGCCATATATATGGCCCGAAGTTCCAATATATTAATTGGCAGGCAACTTTCTTCCTTGGTCCACTGCCCCTGGAAGCAACTCCTTCCTGACACCACTCCCCAGCCCTGAAGGCTGGCATCCGTTGTCAACATTTTCCAATATGATATCCAAAAGGGTCTCCCTTTGTCCTGATGGGATGTCTGTAGCCACCAGGCTAATGACCTCCTTACTTCCAGAGGAATGACCATAGTCTGCGTTTTTATTGTTTAATGAAAACCATTACATTTGGAAAGGATAAGACGTTGCAGAGGCCTCGAGTGGACCTGAGCATACTCCACCATATCGAATGTCGACACCATCAACCCCATCACACGCATAGCTGGGTGAATGGATACCCTTTGACTGTGTAGCAGCTCCTGAATCCTTGACTGAATTTTGGATATTTTGTTCAGAGGTAAAATTACTCTCTGAAGACTCGAATCCAATTCAGCCCTCAAGTGAGTCATCCGTTGTGACGGAGCAAGGGATGACTTTGCCCAATCTATGAGCCAACCGTGTCTCTGCAAACAAGCTATTGTCTGTCACAGATGGCACTGAAGCAATTCCTGATATTGTGCCAGGATAAAAAAGTAATCAAGGTATGGGAAAATCCTTATCCCTTGCTGACGGAGATCAGATGCATTTACTACCATAATTTTCGTGAACACTCTCGGAACTCTGGCCAGTCCAAATGGTAGGGCCTGAAACTGAAAATGTTGCTGGAGGATAGCAAACCTGAGATAGCGCTGATGGGACAGTGCTATAGGAACATGAAGGTAAGCATCTTGGATATCCAGGGATACCATAGAATCCTCCAGCTGCATGGCCAAAATTACGGAACGTAAAGTCTCCATATGAAACTGAGGCACCCAAATGTACTTGTTCAGCACTTTGAGATTGAGTATGGGCCGGAACGACTCAAATGGCTTCTACACTGGAAACAGGTTGGGATAAAAACCTTGTACTCGTTATGCAGGAGGAACTGGAATTATCACTCCTGACTGAAGCAACTTCTGAACTGCGTCTTGCAAAGCCCTGGCCTTCGTTTCCACTGAAGACGGGCTGGTACAAAAAATCCTTTGAGGAGTGTTTTTTGAAAGCAAACGCATAATTGTGAGATACCGCTTCTTGCACCAAGGCATCTGTGGCAGACTGCTGCCAGATCTGTGCAAACTGAAGTCGGCCTCCCACCCTGGGGTCCCCCAGGTGGAGGACCACACCATCAGGCTGATGGCTTATCTTCTGATTTGGAAACTGGTCCTCTGGTAGCCCATGCTTTTTAATCTTACCAGACAGTTTGCCATAACCCTTTCCTTTTGCTTTTCCTTGAGTCCAAAAGGCCGAAAAGCTGGAAATCTAGGCTTGGATTTATGTGTGGAAAGAAACTTCACTTTCTTGGAGTCTGCTTCTGACTCCAAAATACTGTTTAATTCTTTATCAAAAAGAATATCTCCAGTAAAAGGCAAAGACTCCAGAACCTTCTTGGAATCTGAGTCCGCTTTCAATGTACGTAGGCAGACCGCTCTGCGAGCTGCTACTGCTTATGCCTGAGAAGCAATTGTACCCATATTCAAGGCTGGTTCTTCCATAAAAATAGCTGCATGTTTGATATGTGCAATATGGGATTTTGCTCTTTAGATGCCATTGAAAGGTCCTTCTCCAATGCATCAGCCCAGCCTGACACTGCTTTCGCCATCCAGGCTGAAGCCATGGCTGGTCTTATGATTGCCCCAGACAAGGAGAAAATAGGATTTTAATACCTACCAGTAAATCCTTTCATCCTAGTAGAGGATGCTGGGGACTCCAAAAGGACCATGGGGTATAGATGGGATCCGCAGGAGCTTGGGCACACTAAAAAGACTTTGACTGGGTGTGAACTGGCTCCTCCCTCTATGCCCCTCCCCCAGACCTCAGTTATAGGAACTGTGCCCAGGAGAGACGGACATTTCGAGGAAATTATTTTTGTTAAACTAAGGGCAAGAAACATACCAGCCCACACCACAAACACACCGTACAACTGGAGTAGCATGAAACCAGATAACAGTATGAACTAACAACAGCAACAAGCTGAATATAACTGATACACAACCCACGTGTAACCGAAAATAACCAGTAACAATACAACTGCAAGTAACAGTCCGCACTGGGATGGGCGCCCAGCATCCTCTACGGACTAGGATAAAAGGATTTACCGGTAGGTATTAAAATCCTATTTTCTCTTACGTCCTAGAGGATGCTGGGGACTCCAAAAGGACCATGGGCTCTATACCAAAGCTCCAGAGCGGGCGGTAGAGTGCGGACGACTCTGCAGCACCGACTGAGCAAACATGAGGTCCTCATCAGCCAGGGTATCAAACTTGTAGAACTTAGCAAAAGTGTTTGAACCCGACCAAGTAGCTGCTCGGCAAAGTTGAAGTGCCGAGACCCCTCAGGCAGCCGCCCAAGATGAGCCCACCTTCCTGGTAGAATGGGCCTTTACTGACTTTGGCAACGGTAGCCCAGCCGAAGAATGAGCTTGCTGAATAGTATTACAAATCCAACGTGCAATAGTTTGCTTAGAAGCAGGATTTCCATTCTTGTTGGAAGCGTACAGAACAAACAGAGCCTCTGTCTTCCTAGTAAGAGCCGTTCTGGCGACATAAATCTTCAAAGCTCTTACAACATCAAGAGATTTTGGGACCGCCACAGGTACCACAATAGGTTGGTTTATGTGAAACGAAGAAACCACCTTCGGCAGAAATTGTTGACGAGTCCTCAATTCCGCTCTATCAGAATGAAAGATCAAATATGGGCTTTTGTGAGACAAAGCCGCCAACTCGGACACTCATCTGGCAGACGCCAGAGCCAAAAGCATGACCACTTTCCAAGTGAGAAACTTTAACTCAACCTTACGCAAAGGTTCAAACCAGTGAGACATAAGAAATTGTAACACCACTGCAAGATCCCACGGTGCCATGGGTGGCACAAACGGAGGATGGATATGCAGCACTCCCTTCACGAAAGTCTGCCGAGTGGCCGGGATCAACTGAGACTTTGGCAAATTTAAAATCCAACCGTGATGTCGCAGAACCGACAGGGAGAGATCCACATTTCTCAACAACTGTTCCTTGGACCTCGCCTTTATCAGGAGATCGTCCAAGTACGGGATAATTGTGACCCCTTGCTTGCGAAGGAGAACCATCATTTCCGCCATTACCTTGGTGAAAACCCTCGGGGCCGTGGAAAGCCCAAACGGCAACGCCTGAAATTGGTAATGACCATCCTGTACCGCAAACCTCAGGAAGGCTTGATGAGGAGGGTACATCGGGACGTGCAAGTAAGCATCCTTTATGTCGACTGACGCCATAAAATCCCCCCCTTCGAGGCTGGAGATCACAGCTCGAAGAGATTCCATCTTGAACTTGAAAACTTTCAAGTATGGATTGAGGGATTTTAGGTTCAGAATCGGTCTGACCGAGCCGTCCCGCTTCGGCACGACAAAGAGGCTCGAATAGAACCCTTCCCCCCGTTGGGACGGGCGAACCAGCACAACGACCCTCTGTTGACACAACTTTTGTATCGCAGCCTTTACCACTTCTCTTTCGGGAAGAGAAACTGGCAAGGCCGACACGAAAAAGCGGCGGGGGGGCATCTCCTGAAACTCCAGTCTGTACCCTTGGGACACTATCTCTAAGACCCAAGGATCCAGGGCCGAATGAAACCAGACCTGACTGAAGAATCGGAGACGGCCCCCCACCGGTACGGACTCCCGCAGGGGAGCCCCAGCGTCATGCGGTGGACTTGGTAGAGGCGGGGGGAGGACTTTTGGTCCTGGGTGTCTGACACTGCAGGCGACTTCTTTCCCCTTCCTCTACCCTTTGAGGCGAGGAAGGACGAACCCTTACCTCTTTTGTATTTATTAGGCCGAAAGGACTGCATCTGCTGATGGGGTGCCTTTTTCTGTTGTGTGGGAACATAAGGAAGAAAAGATGACTTACCCGCAGTAGCGGTAGACACCAGGTCAGCCAGGCTGTCACCAAACAAGACACTACCTTTAAAAGGGAGAGCTTCCATATTCTTCTTGGAGTCGGCATCAGCATTCCATTGATGAATCCACAGCGCCCTCCTGGCCGAGACCACCATGGCATTGGCTCTTGATCCCAAGAGGCCAACATCCCTCGCCGCATCCTTTAGGTAATCTGCAGCGTCCTTGATATAACCAAGAGTCAAAAGAATGTTATCCTTATCAAGGGTATCCATATCAGAAACCAAATGATCAGCCCACTTAGCAAAGCACTACTCACCCATACCGACGCCACAGCAGGTCTGAGCAATGCACCAGTAATAAAGAAAACGGACTTCAATGTCGTCTCCAGTTTGCGATCCGCTGGGTCCTTGAGAACAGCTGTGTCTGGAGACGGAAGCGCCTACTTCTTGGACAATCGGGACAGAGCCTTGTCCACATTGGGAGACGACTCCCGTTTGTCCCTGTCGTCAGAGGGGAAAGGATATGCCATCAAAATTCTCTTGGGAACCTGCCACCTTTTGTCAGGCCACTCCCAAGCACTTTCACAAAGCGCATTCATTTCATGAGAGGGGGGAAATTTTTCCTCATGCCTTTTCCCTTTAAATAAATAAACTTTTGTGTCAGGAACGGCAGGTTCCTCAGATATATGTAAAACATCTTTGATGGCTACAATCATGTACTGAATACTCTTAACAACCCTTGGGTGTAAAGAAGCCTCATTGAAATCGACATCGGAATCAGAGTCCGTGTCGGTACCTGTATCTGCCATCTGGGTAAAAGAACGCTTTTGTGACCCTGAGGTGGTCTGTACCTGAGACAAAGCCTCCTCCATAGATTTTCTCCATGTTTGTCTGCGAATCAGATTTATCCAGTCTCTTAGACAATAAAGTCACATTTGCATTCAGTGTACTCAGCATAGTCAGCCAATCAGCAGTCGGCTATGCCGACAGAGACATACCCAAATCCCTCTCCGCGCCCCCAGGAACTTCCTCCGGGGAGGAACACCCAGCCTCAGACATGTCGACACGGAGTACCGACACACCCACACTGGCCAAAAACAAGGGGACAGACCCACAGGGAAGCCTGTAGAGAGAAACACAGAGTGAGTATGCCAGTTCACACCCCAGCGCCCATATACTAAGAGAAATAATATATGTGACCAGCGCTGTCTACAATATGATAAAAGCACCAAATTTTATGTGCCCCCCGTTTTTGCCCCCTTGTTACTTGCGGGAGCTTGGAGGTCCGGGCCAGCGTCTCTGCAGCACTGTAGAGAGAGAGAAAATGGCGCTGGTGAGCAATGTGCGACTAAGCCCCACCCCTTCCCGGCGCGCTGTAGCCCGCTCAAATCCAAATTTATATACTGTTGGGGGTAATCTATACGGTGCCCGGGCACCGTATAATCGGTTCTGCCAGTCCACTGACCCCAGTAACTGCTGCCCAGGGCGCACCCCCCTAGCGCCCTGCACCATGCGAGTGCCGTTGGTGATGTGTGTGGGAGCATGGAGCGCAGCGCTACCGCTGCGCTGTACCTCGTTACTGAAGTCTTTGGTTCTTCTAATACTCACCCGGCTTCTCTCTTCTGGCTTCTGTGAGTGGGGTGACGGCCCGACTCCGGGAACAAGCAGCTAGGCGAACCAAGTGATCGAACCCTCTGGAGCCAATGGTGTCCAGTAGCCTAAGAAGCAGAGCCCTTGAACTAAGAAGAAGTAGGTCTGCTTCTCTCCCCTCACTCCCACGATGCAGGGAGCCTGTAGCCAGCAGGTCTCCTGGAAAATAAAAAACCTAACAAAAGTCTTTCTAGAGAAACTCAGTAGAGCTCCCCTAGTGTGTGTCCAGTCACTCCTGGGCACAAAGTCTTACTGAGGTCTGGGGGAGGGGCATAGAGGGAGGAGCCAGTCCACACCCAGTCAAAGTCTTTTTAGTGTGCCCAAGCTCCTGCGGATCCCGTCTATACCCCATGGTCCTTTGGAGTCCCCAGCATCCTCTAGGACGTAAGAGAAAATGGTTTTAAGAAAACCATCTATTTTCCTATAAGTGACATCATTTAATGATGTTGAAGGCAGAGGTAATGTAGATTTTTCGCACCAATCGGATGACATGCATATCTACTTTGGGAGCCACCTTCCTTTTTAAACAGTCCCCAGCTGAAAGAGGATAATGGGAATTCCATTTCCTTGGAATTCTAAACTTCTTACTGGGTGTAACCCATGTCTCTTGCATAATTTCCGTTAAACTCAGTCCTAACTGTTTAGGGACGTTTAAACACAGGTGCCTTAGATTTCAACAAAGGCTCTTCTGCCTCCTCTAAGGATAAAATGACTTTCATAGCACTACTTAACTCAGGAATGTTCACTGAACTGAAGCCTTCCTCCTTGTCTCTGTATGCAGACCCGGAGTGCGATGAGTCCTCATCCTCTGATGATTCCTCATCTGAAACATGTGTAGACTGTGAAGATGTTGTTTCATGTCTATATAATTTACTTACCACTGGCCTTTCAGCCTGTTTCTGTTGAGATGCTGCAGATTCCTGTACTGGATATGATAGAAACAGGTTGAATGGAATGTTGCATGTAAGGGTTAATAGGGTAACCTATCCCTGCTATAGGAGCTGGCCTTATCTGCTCAGCTATACTGGATAATGTCTGTGCAAAGGTAGCCCATGGGGCTTCAACTTGAACCTGTGCCTGCCTCGGATTATTCAAGAGGCTTTGGTGAAAGCTAAAACAATTTGCACATAATCCATTTTGAACCAGATCTTGAGAGGTTAACCCAGCTTTGCAAGACAAACATGACATGAGTGTTGGTGCTGCTGTGGTTAATGTATCTTCCTCACCCTTGCCTCTCTTAGACATGATAAATAAATTACACACCTGTACAGTGTTAACTACACACATTGTGACTGCAATCACTTTAAAATATGTTAAAGTAACATAAAATCTGATCCCTCCCTGCTTTGCACCAGCATTGAGGATCAGAATACACAGAAACTGACAGAAAATAGTAAAGTCAACAATCACACCAGCAGTCAGTCTCAGGTTATACATTAGTATAATAAGCAATATGAGCACATAATCAACTACAGATACATTTCAAGTATGTAGGAGAAATATATTACTGCATTACCTGATATAGGAGTTTAAACGTATTCAGTCACACAGCGAAAGAAAACAGCAGCAATAGTTTACAGACTCATATGCATCAGGCACTTATCCAACTATTCGTACCGAAGGTAGAGACTTATCACCCGCCTCAGGAGAGTGGGATACAGGGAGACGTCACCCCGCTTCCAGGATCAATCAATACGTTAGTGAACGCTGAGTGGATCCAGACGCTATTAGTGTACACAATCGCCCCGTGAACCTACAGTGAACACAGACGCCCAAGTGAACACCGACGCACCAGTCATACAGCTGCCTATGCTGCGACTGGGTACTTTTAGATACACAGCATCTTTTTAGATACACAGCGTCTCAGACAGAATCAGGAACTCAGTTAATGGCGGGAAAGTTGGGAGGAAACTGGTTATGAACCGGGGGGAGGGGCGACCAAGAGAGTGTCTTACTCCCCACTACTATAGATTTAAAGAAGAAAAAGTAAATCAACTTTAGGTAGCAGCACTCATTCCCTTACACAAGAAGTTTTAATTCTTTTTAATACAACAAATTTTGATACTTTATTGATATGATATAAAATAAGAAAAAGATCTCAATACCCATATGTGATATAGATACCTTTATTATTACCACATGTGATGTATTATATGCCCCCTTATAAAGGGGTCATGTAAAGTGAAATATAAAATCAGATAGAGACAGAATAACGTGTAAGAAAAAAATTAAATTTGTGTGAATAAAGATATTTGTTAAAAGAAAATGCTAGTACGCTGTCTTTATTCTATGAATTAATGAGTACCTGTGATTCAAAGAATTACTGGGTAATCTTTAAAACAACCACTGACTGTTTCTGCAAGTGATGTTTACAAAGGGTTACAAATGTTGCAGTGTTGTGACATTCCTAGTATATTATTGATTCAGTAGATCACAATGCAACATTTGTTGCTAGATAATGGTGTGATAAGAATGTTAGAAACAGCACTGCATATATTCGGATGACAGTTTAACTGTATGATTATTAATAAATATAAGGCTCTTATTGCCCTGAATAGTACTGATGTATGATCACATGCAGACAGGCTATTTTTAGACACTAGGTATTATAGGTTATCCCTATTAGGATGTATGTTCACTAGCCAGTACCCCTTAATTGATATACTGATATTTCAGCAATGCACTTGATGAGGCTGTGAATTTATGCAATACTGGCTTAAAAATGAGCCTGCCTTAGCATCTTTTTATTGAATTGTATATAAAGGAGACACAGGATTTAAATATGTGTTAATACTGCTACAGACAATGCTCTCTTAATTACACAGCTTAACCAGACATATATAATGTCACGGGTTAATGATCAAATCCTCACACAAAAACTATTTATTATCTTCCCAGTGATGTGTGTCGAGCATGCTGTATTTTTCACAAATATATGTATGTAGTTCGTTTGAATCTTTCATACATTGATATACTGTAATAGTTCAAGCACCTGTTGCTGCCTGAATATCAGGCTAATATTGCCCTAAGCAGCACAGGCACACATACACAGTCAGCACTCGAATATATGGTGTTAAGCTTTTTACAAATGAGCTTGATCTATTCACACCTCAAATTACTGTCCTTACTTAAGAGGGCCATAATATCTCTCTTGAACATAATATTAACCAGATGGCTAATACATTGAGAAAATCCTCCTGTCTCATATATATATACTGCCAGCATGTGTTTATAGTCCTAAATGGTAACCCTTTCTAATTGTCTTAGACATACACAGGATTTTAGTACATAATTAATCTTTGTACAGACAGCGCACAGCGATGCCAATGCGCATTTCACTTTTACTAAGCTTCGTCAGGGCTATCAACTCCCCACTGATGACATCAACCCTAGGGATCGCGGCCTCATACTACTCCTGGAGCCTATGATCCTTAAGGCCTAGCACTGGTACACCCGAGGTGGCAGCTGCGTCAGTGACTGTTCAGTAGTCTCCATCCCGAAACAGTGCGGCTGTGTCTCGCATTTCCCCTACTAAGCGGAACCGATGCCTTACCTTCTCCCCATGCTCCGACCACAGCATGGTAATGTCTGCTGGACTTGCTAGTACATCCTACACAGACGCCCGCCGAAACAGCACTGTACACGTGGGTAAGCGTTGCCGCGACCGGGCGGGGAGTTGTTGGAGCAACTCTAAGGTAAGTATAAGACGCTTTTTAGAAAGATCGCTCAAAAAAAAATAAAAAAAAATAGTAAGACTATAAAAATAAAATATAAAAGCTTATGGCTGCTAAAAACCAGCAGCCCATTGACCATGACTATGGTCCGGCTCCTACCGCACCAAACAAAAAACTGAATTGCCTGAGCCAGGAGGTGGGGATATAGGGACGGGCCCGTTGCATTCTGGGAGGCCGAAAGCTTTGATCGTTTAGTGCCAATCCGCTGTCGCTACCTCATATGTGGATAACCTGTGGACCCTGCAGGAGAAATTCTGCATGTCTGGGGTGAGACGGTGACAAAATGAGTTTCCACTGATAGTGATTTACCACTGCCACTTCACCTTGCTCGCCCCTAATTGAATTGACCCCTATGTCTGTCTGATCCGGAGTAAAACACAACTCCTGCATTGCATGCATGGAATAAATATGCGTATATTCATCCATGTGCAGGGTTTTACACATTCTGTGACACCAGTTCTCATAAATCAGTGTGCACTTTCACCAGAATGAACAGGTGTATCTGAAAACATACATACTTATGCTTCTGTACAGCCCAGTTGTATCAACATCTCCTCACTGATATCTGCCTAAGTAAATGGGGATGCATGTGCATCGCTATCGCTATGGGGCATACAAATGGAGAGATCCGTGCTTAATTTCTAAGCAATCTAGTCAGATTCAGAGTGTCCTGTTATAGCTCAGTTATGCTGACTCAGGAGATGCAACTAAAATACGTGTGAATCACTCGTACTTGTATTGTATGGCTACTGAGGACTTGCAGTGCAAACAGATGCAAGATGCATTCAACAGAAACTCTGCATCGTCCACATTGTGCTCTAGCTTACGTGCTTACTCCAGACAAATACACTGGCAAAGCATAAAGTGACCCCAAACACTATTAAAAAATATGTCAGATGTGTCCGACAAGTATATTGATTCGTATATTTTCTAGCGTTAAAAACCACATTCACCAGTAGGTACCTGGCCTAAACCACAATTGCCAGTGGGTACCTTGTCTCTAATAGCTACATCAGTTAGGAGTTTAAGCAAGTAAGTACATAGTCATTTTGCCACAGACCATGTGGTTTTTCTGTTGTATGCCCTGAAAGCCCCCATCTAATAGAAAGCTTGGGAGATACTTGGAAGTAAGGAAAACTCAGGAGTTTACACTAACCTCAATTACTTAGATTACCAGCATCACCTCCACACCCTGGGATTTCAAGCAGACATTTATACTAGCAGATAAGACTGTAAGCTACTCTAGTGCTATGCCTACTATACCTACTGAACAAAGTATAAAAGAAAAAAAAATATTTTAGCATAAACAAATAACAATAAAGCACCATTATCAATTGTTTAAGTACGTATAAGCAGCCCGTCAATACTCACTTTTTCAAAATCACTCTGCAAAGCAGAGTCCTCCACCATGTTATCATCATCCAGGAATGGATTAGTTGAAACAGAGGGTTGGGGCTCTGGCTTTTTCTGAAAGACATTTTAATTTTTTTATGAAGTCAGAGCAAAATTATTCATCACGTTCAATATACAGCTCATGATTTTATGTTATAATTTTATAACACTTATTTCAAATGTAATTATTTTTAGAAATGAAATAATATCAATGAAGATTGCAAAAAAATATATATATTTCATTTTTTTGAGAGAAAATTATGACTTATCATGTTACCTTATATAATCGTTAAACAGCAGTATAGTTTTTCATTATTACCCACACTGATTAATTGTAATTTAACTTAAAGATTCTGAAGAAAAAAAAAAACACACACACATGAATTACATTAAATCTAACTTTCAATCATGGCAGAAACGAGTTTTGACTTAAGGTGGGTACAAACTAGGCGATGTGCTCGGTGAGCGACATCGCCTAGTGTTTCCCTCCTGGGCCGGGCGACGGCGGGCATACACACTATGAGATATCGCTAGAGATATCGCACAGTGACATCATGCCGCAGCTGGCCGAAGCATGCAGTTTGGACAATGAGTCCAAATTGAGCTGCATGCATGGCCGAAACCGAGAGTCGTCAAGAACCCGCGGGACTGCGCATTGCTCGTCGTCGGCTGCATACATACGGGGCGATATAGTAAACTATATCACTCAGGAGGGGGAAAATGAGCAGTATAGTTTACAATATCGCTAAGTGTGTACCCACCTTAAGGAAGGAATTCACAACAGATGATAAATTTGCAGTGGGGCCCGGATGAATTAAAAATATTTTCTTTATTGCTTAATATAAAGAGAGCTTGAGACAACTGAAATGTTCTTTTTTTAACAATAAAAGTACCATTTAGCTATGTGATATTAATGGACCAATAAAACAAACTAGCTATTAAAAGGCCCTTGACAGAAGTTAATTTTTTTTTGTAGATTTTTTATTTTTTTTGAGTTTGCATGTAAATAAATAACAAACATAGCATAGCAAAATAAAAAATAATAAAAGTATTATAGAATAAATACAATATGAAATCACAATTCAATGGGCATATACCGTGTCAAGTGGTCGCACCTCATGTTTTTCTTTGGGCAACCATAAAAATGGGGAAGAAGGACATTATTCGCACTGGGGTAATCTATAGACCACCAGGCCAGGGGCAGGAATTGGACAGGATCCTATTGCTGCATATCACTAAAATGGCATTAAAAAGAGTGGTCATAATCATGGGAGCCTTTAATCTATCTGATGTAAATTGGGAGTGCAAATTTCTAATTTCCTTAAAGGGAGCATCTCTCAAACAATTGCTGAGGGAGCCCACTCGCAAAGATGTAATATTAAATTTAATACTCACAAATGGTGACAGGATATTAGACATTGTCAAAGTCAGAAAAATATCACGCTACACACTGCCATATATGCACCTCATGCGAGTGCCTGCTGCGAGTGCATGAGCTCTCCCGTGCGTGCGCATATTCGCTGTTGCGTGCACCCGCAGGCGCACGGTATGCGCTTTTACGGTAAAGTTTATGTGCATCTAGCGGGCGACTCAATCGTTACATATTTTAACCATATAATGTATTTTGTAGATTATGGTCCCTTTGATAGAATCTGAAAGTTTAGTTAATGTAGCATGTTCATAGACAAAGAGATCCCTCTTTGTTTGATACGAAGGGTCAGACAGGGGTTATACAGTGGTGTTTAGTATCCATCGGAAGAGTATTTAATTAGCAATATTCCGGTGTTGGTTTGAAGCAGATTAATCGCTCGTGCAAATAGTTATGGACATAAGAAGTTTATGGACATTTACTATTATTTGCACTTTATTATCCATGCGGCGGAAAACCTAGTTTCCCACCCACCTGAGCAGTTGGAAATAGTCACAGCCCACCTGTATGAATCAACCTATGACCTTTTGTTATAATGCAAAGACGAATTCCTGTGTCCAATGAACAATAAAAATATAGGGACCATTGTACTGTATTGCGTGTAGGGTATAAAACGACAAGCCGATCTGGGCCAGCTCTCTATTCTCTTCAACGGTTCTCATTGCTGATAATCGGGAGCTGGATATCCAGAAGGCGCATGCGATTGTTTCCCTTTGTGCGTAAGTTTCTCTGCAATCATATTGTCTTTATTGTTATAAGCCATTCTCTCGTGTTCTCTCTCACTTTCTCTCTCTCTCTCTCTCTCTCCTTCCCCCTTTAAAAGTAATTGTATCTTTATTGTATTTTATGTATAGTTACTTGGTTAGATATTCTATGTTATTTTGGTAGTGTATAACTTGTATTGTATTATTCTTTTTGAACGTTCATTCATTTCCTTAAAAGGCGTTAGACCCTTAGACCGGTATTTGACTGTTTATTATATTGCTAAGGGGTTCTCTGAGCGTCACATACGCTCATACAGCTTTTAAACTAACAAGGTTACACTGTGTTGCATTTACATCTTATCACTGCACAAGGGTTTACAGTATATGTACATTGTTTATGGTATAGTTAAAAAGGTTTAACACTGTGAGCGTCAGCGCCGCTTGTGATCTCCTCGTGGTCCCAAGCATCCGCTACGCTGATAGCGTATCATTACGTTAGTCGGCAGCCTATAGCGTGCTTGCCTGTACGCTCTAAGCCGTGAGCGAACGTGCCGCTCGTGCGTCTCGACCACGGCTAAGCGTTAGATACGCAACGTGCGTACCCTTACGGTATTCCATACGCCAATAGCGTACTGTGTTCTTTAACCTTTTAGAGGGTTTTCAATAAGATAAATATTTGGCTTTATCAATTGGCGGCTCGTCCGTCCTTCACATATCTGCACTAGGTAATTTCAGCAGACATTATCGATCAGCAAAGGGCGGGAGGTAATATTCCTCGTAGTGCTGACCCGATAAGCGTCTGCTTCGCTTAGTAAAGGGTGCTGAAGGAATCCGGAACCGGAGGTAAGAACAATACGCTAGTATCTTTTAAAACTGTTTTTTTTTTCTGTTCTGTCTTGCGTACGCACGCACGCATACATCTGCATTTCTTTTCATTCGTGTATTTTCACATATCACTCTCTTGGTTGCCATTTCACAATTGATAACGTGCTAAGAAAGATTTGTTGCTATTAGTAGTTAAGGAGTAAAAGTAATACATTAAGGGGTAATTTGTAAAGCACGCACACAGCTTTGCCTAAGATACAAGGAGAGACTTGTGTGGTGCTCGGTAGATGATTACAATTAAAGATCATCTACATTGATAAACGTGTTAACTGTATTTCTGTGGATATATCTGGCTGGCATACACGTGTCTCTAACAAAAGGGTGAGACAAGCGTACGCAAATCAAAGGCCGACGCACGCAGCGTATATTACGCAACGGAGCGTCCGGGTACGCCCACATAATTCAAATCACACGATAGTATTATTTTTAACAGGCGAAAAGGAAGCAACGCGATAAATAGCGCAAGTCAATTTTAGTGTCCAAAATTTTAAGCTAATAGATCCTTCTCCAATTTGCGACTCATCTGGTCTAGACTATTTACTGAATGAAAGGAATTTCTGCGCAGAAATAAAATTAAAGTGTACATGTGGTGAGTGTTTGTATATATAAGTTTTTACAATTTTTGGGTTGAACCACAAGAAGTCGAGTTCTCGTGAGGTACATACATGTAAGTGACGTGCATGGTGGCTAGGGAGGCATCCCTTGTTAAACATTAAAAAAATAAGAATTTACTTACCGATAATTCTATTTCTCGGAGTCCGTAGTGGATGCTGGGGTTCCTGAAAGGACCATGGGGAATAGCGGCTCCGCAGGAGACAGGGCACAAAAAGTAAAGCTTTCCGATCAGGTGGTGTGCACTGGCTCCTCCCCCTATGACCCTCCTCCAGACTCCAGTTAGGTACTGTGCCCGGACGAGCGTACACAATAAGGGAGGAATTTTGAATCCCGGGTAAGACTCATACCAGCCACACCAATCACACTGTACAACCTGTGATCTGAACCCAGTTAACAGTATGATAACAGCGGAGCCTCTGAAAAGATGGCTCACAACAACAATAACCCGATTTAGTTAGCAATAACTATGTACAAGTATTGCAGATAATCCGCACTTGGGATGGGCGCCCAGCATCCACTACGGACTCCGAGAAATAGAATTATCGGTAAGTAAATTCTTATTTTCTCTATCGTCCTAGTGGATGCTGGGGTTCCTGAAAGGACCATGGGGATTATACCAAAGCTCCCAAACGGGCGGGAGAGTGCGGATGACTCTGCAGCACCGAATGAGAGAACTCCAGGTCCTCTTTTGCCAGGGTATCAAATTTGTAGAATTTTACAAACGTGTTCTCCCCCCGACCACGTAGCTGCTCGGCAGAGTTGTAATGCCGAGACCCCTCGGGCATCCGCCCAAGATGAGCCCACCTTCCTTGTGGAATGGGGCTTAACAGATTTAGGCTGTGGCAGGCCTGCCACAGAATGTGCAAGTTGAATTGTGCTACCAATCCAACGAGCAATCGACTGCTTAGAAGCAGGAGCACCCAGCTTGCTGGGTGCATACAGGATAAACAGCAAGTCAGATTTCCTGACTCCAGCCGACCTGGAAAACTATATTTTCAGGGCCCTGACAACATCCAGCAACTTGGAGTCCTCCAAGTCCCCAGCAGCCGCAGGTACCACAATAAGCTGGTTCAGGTGAAACGCTGACACCACCTTAAGGAGAAACTGGGGACGAGTCCGCAGCTTTGCTCCGTCCGAATGGACAATCAGATATGGCTTTGTGAGATAAAGCCGCCAATTCTGACACTCGCCTGGCCGAGGCCAGGACCAACAGCATGGTCATTTTCCATGTGAGATATATCAAATCCACAGATTTGAGTTGTTTAAACCAATGTGATTTTTAGGAATCCCAAAACTACGTTGAGATCGCCCAGTGTCACTGGAGACATCAAAGGGGGTTGTATATGCAGTACTCCCTTGACAAACTTCTGGACTTCAGGAAACTGAAACCAATTTCTTTCTGAAAGAAAATCAACAGGCCGAAATTTGAACCTTAATGGACCCCAATTTGAGACCCATAGACACTCCTGTTTGCAGGAAATGTAGAAATTAACCTAGTTGAATTCTTCCGTGGAGCCTTCCTGGACTCACACCCTGGCACATATTTTCACCTAAGTGGTGATAATGTTGTTCGGTCACCTCCTTCCTGGTTCTGACCAGGGTAGGGATGACCTCTTCCGGAATGCCTTTTTCCCTTAGGATCCGGCATTCACCCGCCTTGGCGTCAACTCAGCTGCGGTAAGTCTTGGAACAGACACGATTCTTGCTGAATCAAGACCCTTCTTAGTATCTCTTGAAGTTCCGGGAACCAAGTCCTTCTTGGCCAAACCGGAGCCACGAGTATAGTTCTTACTCCTCTCCTTCCTATCATTCTCAATACATTGCGTATGAAAAGCAGAGGATGGAACACATACACCGACTGGTACACCGACGGTGTTACCAGAGCGTCCCAGCTATTGCCTGAGTGTCTCTTGACCTGGCGCTTCAGGTGGGACGCCATCATAACCACCTTTGGTCTTTCCCAACGGTTTACCATCATGTGGAAACTTTCAGATTAAGTTTCCACTTTTCCGGGTGGAATTCAGTCATGCTGAGGAAATCTTCCCAGTTGTCCACTCCCGGAATGAACACTGCTGACAGTGTTATCACATGATTTTCCGTCCAGCGAAGAATCCTTGCTGTCATTGCCCTCCTGCTTCTTGTGTCGCCCCGTCTGATAACGTGGGCGACCGCCCTGATGATGTCCTACTGGATCAGCACCGGTTGACTTTGAAGCAGGAGTCTTCCTAGGCTCAGAGCATTGTAAATTGCCCTTAGCTCCAGTATATTCATGTGGAGAGAAGTCTCCAGACTTGACCACACTTCCTTGGAAATTTTTTCCCTGTGTGACTACTCCCCAGCCTCTCAGGCTGGTATCTGTGGTCACCAGAACATAGTCCTGAATGCTGAATGTGCTGCCCTCTAAGAGATGAGCACTCTGCAGCCCCCACAGAAGAGACACCCTTGTCCTTGGAGACAGGATTATCCGCTGATGCATCTGAAAATGCGATCCGGACCATTCGTCCAGCAAATCCCCTGAGATCTGCCGAATGGAATCGCTTCGTAAGAAGCCACCGTTTTTCCCAGGACTCCTGTGCATTGATGCACTGATACTTGGCCTGGTTTTAGGAGGTTTCTGACTAGGTCGAATAACTCCCTGGCTTTCTCCTCCCGGAGTAACACCTTTTTCTGGACTATGCCCAGAATCATTCCTAGGAACAGCAGACGTATCGTCGGAAAACAGCTGCGATTCTTGGAATATTTAGAATCCAGTCGTGCTGTCGTAGAACTACTTTAGATAGTGCTCTTCCGACCTCCTACTGTTTTCTGGAACTTGCCCTTTTCAGGATATCGTCCAAGTAAGGGATAATTTAGATGCCTTTTTTCTTTGAAGAAACATCTTTTCGGCCATTACCTTGGTAAAAGGCCCGGGGTGCCGTGGATAATTCAAACGGCATCGTCTGAAACTGATATTGACAGTTCTGTACCACGAACCAGAGGTACCCTTGTTGAGAAGGGCAATTTTGGACATGGAGGTAATCCTTGATGTCCAGGGACACCATATAGTCCCCTTTTTTCCGGTTCGCTATCACTGCTCTGAGTGACTCCATCTCGATTTGAACCTTTTATGTAAGTGTTCAAAGATTTCAGATTTAGACTATGTCTCACCAAGCCGTCTGGCTTCAGTACCACAATATAGTGTGGAAAAATAATACCCTTTTCCTTGTTGTAGGAGGGGTACTTTGATTATCACCTGCTGGATATACCGCTTGTGAATTGTTTCCAATGCCGCCTCCCTGTCGGAGGGAGCCGTTGGTAAGCAGACTTCAGGAACCTGCGAGGAGAAGATGTCTCGACTCTCCAATCTGTACCCCTGGGATAATACTTGTACGATCTAGGGGTCAACTTGCGAGTGATCCCACTGCGCGCTGAGACTCTTGAGACTACCCCCCCACCTTGAGTCCGCTTGCACGGCCCCAGCGTCATGCTGAGGACTTGTCAGACGCGGTGGAGGGCTTCTTTTCCTGGGAAGGGGCTGCCTGCTGCAGTCTACTTCCCTTACCTCTATGTCTGGGTAGATATGACTGGCCTTTTGCCTGCATGCCGTCATGGGAAAGGAAGGATTGAGGCTGAAAAGATGGTGTCTTTTCAGCTGAGATGTAACTTGGGGTAAAAAGGTTGGATTTCCCAGCTGCTGCCGTGGTCCCCAGGTCCGATGGACCGACCCCAACTAACTCCTTCCCTTTATACGGCAATACTTCCATGTGCCGTATGGGATCTGTATCACCTGACCACTGTCGTGTCCATGACATCTTCTGGGAGATATGGACAACGCACTTATCTTGATGCCAGAGAGCAAATATCCCTCTGTGCATCTTACGTACATATATATAGAATGCATCCTATTAAATGCTCTATATGAATAAAATATTTTCAGTCAGGGAATCCGACCAAGCCAACCCAGCACTGCATCTCCAGGCTGATGGCGATCGCTGGTCGCAGTATAACCACCGTATGTGTGTATATACTTTTTAGGATATTTTTCCAGCTTCCTATCCGCTGGCTCCTTGAGGGCGGCCGTATCTGGAGACGGTAACGCCACTTGATAAGCGTGTGAGCGCCTTATCACCCTAAGGGGTGTTTCCCAACGCGCCCTAATTTCTGGCGGGAAAGGGTATAACGCCAATATTTGCTATCGGGGTAACCCCACGCATCATCACACACTTCATTTTATTTTATCTGATTCAGGAAAAACTACAGGTAGTTTCTTCACTCCCACATAATACCCTTTTTTGTGGTACTTGTAGTATCAGAAATATGTAACACCTCCTTCATTGCCCTTAACGTGTGGCCCTAATGAGAAATACGTTTGTTTATTCACCGTCGACACTGGATTCAGTGTCCGTGTCTGTGTCTGTGTCGACCGACTGAGGTAAATGGGCGTTTTTAAAGCCCCTGACGGTGTTTCTGAGACGCCAGGACCGGTACTAATAGTTTGTCGGCCGTCTCATGTCGTCAACCGACCTTGCAGCGTGTTGACATTCTCACGTAATTCCCTAAATAAGCCATCCATTCCGGTGTCGACTCCCTAGAGAGTGACATCACCATTACAGGCAATTTCTCCGCCTCCTCACCAACATCGTCCTCATACATGTCGACACACACGTACCGACACACAGCACACACACCGGGAATGCTCTGACAGAGGACAGGACCCACACTAGCCCTTTGGGGAGACAGAGGGAGAGTTTGCCAGCACACACCAAAACGCTATAATTATATAGGGACAACCTTATATAAGTGTTTTCCCTTATAGCATCTTTATATATCTCAATATCGCCAAAATCAGTGCCCCCCCTCTCTGTTTTAACCCTGTTTCTGTAGTGCAGTGCAGGGGAGAGCCTGGGAGCCTTCTCTCCAGCTTTTCTGTGAGAGAAAATGGCGCTGTGTGCTGAGGAGATAGGCCCCGCCCCTTTTTCGGCGGGCTCGTCTCCCGCTATTTAGTGAATCTTGGCAGGGGTTAAATATCTCCATATAGCCTCTGGGGGCTATATGTGAGGTATTTTTCGCCAAAAAAGGTTTTCATTTGCCTCCCAGGGCGCCCCCCTCCCAGCGCCCTGCACCCTCAGTGACTGCCGTGTGAAGTGTGCTGAGAGGAAAATGGCGCACAGCTGCAGTGCTGTGCGCTACCTTTAGAAGACTGCAGGAGTCTTCAGCCGCCGATTCTGGACCTCTTCTTACTTCAGCATCTGCAAGGGGGCCGGCGGCGCGGCTCCGGTGACCATCCAGGCTGTACCTGTGATCGTCCCTCTGGAGCTGATGTCCAGTAGCCAAGAAGCCAATCCATCCTGCACGCAGGTGAGTTCACTCCTTCTCCCCTAAGTCCCTCGTTGCAGTGATCCTGTTGCCAGCAGGACTCACTGTAAAATAAAAAACCTAAGCTAAACTTTCTCTAAGCAGCTCTTTAGGAGAGCCACCTAGATTGCACCCTTCTCGGCCGGGCACAAAAATCTAACTGGAGTCTGGAGGAGGGTCATAGGGGGAGGAGCCAGTGCACACCACCTGATCGGAAAGCTTTACTTTTTGTGCCCTGTCTCCTGCGGAGCCGCTATTCCCCATGGTCCTTTCAGGAACCCCAGCATCCACTAGGACGATAGAGAAAAGAGCATTAGAGTATAGCAGACCAGAAGGTCTACTGTAGAACAGACCAGGAGGTCATACAGACCAGGAGGTCTAGGTACAGCAGACTAAGAAGTCTGCTTTAGAGAGAAAAGAGCACAACCCAGGGGGTTGGTGCAAAACCCATATAGGCCATTAAAGCTCAGGCTGAAGGAATTCGCAGCCATAATTTTCGATTCCACTGGTCGCTCCGCACATAAGATTAGTTGCTTATGTGCTGAACGATTGTACCGCACGTAATTGTGTGCATTAGTTAGTAACCTGACCCAGTACCATTTGCGTACGAAAGGGGTCATAAACGCTATTTGTACATTCTAACGTGATTTGTGTAATTTTTTTTATTTTAAGGGAGGTTCGCTAGTCACTTGGGAACTATCCAGCAACCAGTAGTTACTGGAAAGAGTTAAGTGCTCTGCGGATCACACTCGCATGTTCCAGTAAATAGCGGTTCAGGTCGCAGGGGCCCTAGGTCGAGTACGCCAGCGCTAAAGTAGTGTGTGGGCGTATTGGTCGGCGTGGGCGAGTGAGTGGAGTACTCGGTAAACTGCCACCGTCGGCCTACCCCGGACATCTTGGTTTTGTAAGGGTTCGCTGAAGACCCTGATTTGAAGGTCAGAGGTAGTGAAAGCAACACCTGGAAGTATGGGGGCCAGTTGTTCAGGTAGGGGGCGATCAACCTCGGTTCGGGTTGATTCAGTAAACCGGCCAATCGGGTCGGCAAGGTATGTAATGTGTGAAAAATATGGTTCACACACAGAGGTTTTATGTGATGAATGGGAAAGAATGACTGTGCATGACGGGGAGAAGTTTCCCCGGGTAGGTAGCTTTAGCCCAGATGTGTTACAAAATCTAAGGACAAGGATATGTCTCATTAAATCAGCAAAGAGACGGATCGAACATTATGATTGTTTAAAGTTATGGCAAAAGGAAAGTGAAATACAACGAAACTTAACTTACATATCTGACTCTCATCTTGGGAAGAGAGACATGGCAATGGAGAGGATTATGGTTGCAGAGAATGGCGCAATAGGGTACGATAAAAATGCACTTAGTAACTGTATTAAGAATGAAAGTTACAAATGTAATAATGTTTATGAAAATGAAAGTGTAAAAATTACAAATGTTAACCTGTGCAAGTCGCACCCCATGTTAAACTTCCCTCAGGACTACAAGCAAGAACGTGAGCCCAGCACGATGTCGGCACCTTTTCCAGCAGCCATCACACAAGACATCCAGGTGGACGCGACCAAAATCGGTAAAGGCAGTAATCAAACCCCCTAACGGAGGGTCAGGTGAGGTCGTGTCCACAGGTACGTACAATGTTATATATCACGCACAAACAAATGTACCCCATATTGTAAGACCAACACAAGGTGATGTAATTGAGTTTAGTCCTGTCAGGGTGATCACAGTCCCCAATGGGAAGACTGACGATCAGGGAATCATTCCCGTCAAGGACAGTGCAATGCGCCGTTCCTGGTCCCGGACAGAATTAAGATCAATCATGTCTGAATTCCCTGATCCCAGGGAAGATTTAGTTGCATGTCAGAGATTTATTAAAGAACTAGGAAACTCAACAGAACCCACCAACAAAGATTGGCGGACAGTGCTGAGGGCATGTTTGCCCTCCAGTGTTGAACCTGCGAAATTTATTGCTGATTGTAAAGTAGACACAGAGGTACCTCGTACGGAGGAACACAATCAGGAATGTATTAAGCAGATCAACCGACAGTTAGGAGTATATTTCCCTGCCGTTGTCAAGTGGAATGAGATTTTCTCCATAAGACAAAACGAAGGGGAAAGTACTTCTAATTATTTCCATCGGGCATTGCAGGACATGACTAGGTATATCGGTATAGCAAACATTAAAACAAGTGCTCCGCACAGAGAAGTAGCGGTTAAGGTATTAATGAATGGTTTAAAGGAGGTGTTGAGAACAAGGGTACAGACCACCAACCCAAACTGGAGAAATATCTCGGTGGCTGCACTAAGAAAGTCCGCTGTTGGGCATGAGCAAAACATCAGCAAGCACAGGGAAACACAGAGACGTAAGGAGCCTCAGATTCCGGAGGGTAAGTCAAAGGTGAAAAGCTGTTACAACTGCTTAAGAGAAGGTCATGTTGCACGAGATTGTAGGTCTAAGAACACACACAAGGTATATACACCCCCTAGACAACGACATGACCATAATAGTCAAAGGACCAGAGAAACACAGGAAGAGCGGTTGATGGCGATGGGCATCCAAGCATTAGAGGTGACATCAAATCAACCAAAACCCCAGGCCATTGGCACATGGAGGAACTCAAGGATTTGTTATCGTTGTAAAAGAGAAGGGCATTATGCCAGCAACTGTAACAGCCCACATAAAGTCAGACCCCCTAGACAAAGAAATGAGCAAAGATATGACACACCAAATTGTAACCAGGGATCAGATAGGAAGAATTTTGGCCCACACCCATGATATGTAGTCAGGAAAGGTGATCACTAGGACAGATGGTAAGCCTGAGGTTATTGTTAACAAGTTGGGAGGTCATTCCGTGAGGACACAGGAATGACCGGGTAAAATTTGTAATGTATCTGTGAAATGATTTATTTTTCCCCATCTCTGACAGTCATCGGCAGGACTCAAACATTGCATAGCTACTTGGTCCTTGCAGAAGTCTACCAAACCCCAGCATGACCTACCCGCATCAATGTATCCTGGCCAGATACAAAGGGTGCAGTATGGAGGTGCTGGTGGGAGGGACTGCGCAAGGATACCATTGGACATGTAGATATGACAGCCTGATGAACAATGTTTTAAAATGTTTGAAAAATGTTTTTCCCTGTTGTTGTTTATTGTTGGTTTATGTAATATATATGTATATGAATTGTTCCCTTTCTCTTTTGTTTTTTTTTGTTTTCTCTCTTCTCACTCATGTTTTCATGTTTTAAAGATGGTATGTCACACATCAGTTAGACAAATGGTGATGCAAGATTTTTGCTCCTTACAGAAAGATCGCTGGTTCGGAAGAAATATTGTATCACCGGAGTGTTCGGTTGGAAGACTGAGAGACAGCACCTTTGAGATGACAGCAGAACAAGAAGAACAACAAGACTAGAGAACTAATTATCGTAACAAGTTTCTCTCCCCCCTCAAACTGTTTTCCTGTACCCCCATTACAAATTTCTCCTTTCTCCTCCAATAAGATGGACTTGCCCCAAGAGACTGTGATCCGGATTTTCCTGTTGACCATGATGTTGACCAGAGCAGTCTGTTCCGGCGAGAGTACCATGGAGGTCGAGAGAGGTTCTGGAATGGGTTCTGATGACAGAGATGGAGGCGTAGATTTCCAAGAACAACATAATCACAGAGTAAAGGCGAGTATCAGAAAACGATCTGGTAGCATTGACAATAGAAGAAATTGTGAAGGATTGTTAGCTGAAGAGAACTGTATCTGTAGGCTCTGTGACAGTGTAGTTGAGGATGGGTGTATCAAGAAATGCCAATCTAGTTTTAATATCCACATGGACCGGCATCCATTGAGTGACTATCACTCCTTAGTGGGTAAAGTGTTAAATCAGACAGATTGTTAGGTATGCTCCCAAGTACCTCAAGGCCATAGCAAATCAGGATTAGTGCCCTTCCCTTTAACTATAGGGGAGGTACTTGAGCTAAGTGGTGGGAGGCCGGTGGACAGGAGGTTTAATATCTCCAGTCCTCCTAGTTTGAAGCTCCACCAATATCATGTGGATAGATCCCTAGTATGTTTTAACATTTCCAATCCCCGAAAGCCGGGAAATTGGGAAGCGTCATGGAATAACCAAACCATGACCTTTTCATACAGAGCCGATAGAATGCCAACAGATACAGAACTTATACGCCACATAGCCGGTAGTGGAAAATATTTCCGATATAGGTATACCCTAGGAAGTAGGACCATGAGAGTTGGAGAGGTATCACCAGGATACTGTGCACATATCATACAAACTGATACGTGTATTAAAGAGATGGGAGAATTAGGGTTAGGAAATTTCATATGGAAAATGTGTAATATGGTTATGTCCTACTCCGTCCCATATGTTCCCCCTGATGATGCATATTTCATATGCGGGAGGAAGGCGTATAAGTGGCTTGCCCCAAATTCAGAAGGGTTATGTTATATTGGAAAAGTATTGCCTGAAGTAATGACTGTATCCCACACTAAAATGAAGGATATTCACCGCAGTGCCCAAGCTCCTTATACTCACACTCATTACGAACACATCGTTAAACGACACCTAATAGAAAGAACAGAGCATCCGGCCTCTGACCTGATCAGTGAATCCACCGGGATTCAATTCCTAATCGCGTTAGATATCACCCGTAGCGCCAGAGGAGTGATAAATTATAAATATATATCTGCGCTTGCAAATTTATTAGACAATATCACTGAAATTTATGATGACACATTCAGGTATACTGGAAGGGAGCTCCAAGCTTATAAAACAGAACTGGTTCAGCATAGGATGATTCTCAATTATCTCACAGCTGTGACGGGTGGGTATTGTGTCACCCTAGCAACTCAGTATGGAATAAAGTGCTGCACGTATATCACAAACAGCACCGAGGACCCGGTCGAGGTCATAGACCAAAAGATGGACGACATTCTCCAACTAAAATGGGAGTTCCGAAGGAAACACAATCTCACCCTTGCCACTGTGGGTATTGAGCTGACCAGTTGGGTGTCATGGTTGAACCCGCGAAATTGGTTCTCTGGTTTAGGAGAATGGACCCAAGGTATTATCATGGATGTAGGGAAATTCCTTTTGTGTGTTCTGGGTGTCATCATATTAGTCGGCCTGATATTTAGATGCGTTCGGGTTTTAACAAAGTGTAAACGTAGCGCCCGAGTGATGAGTTTAAGGAGTGAAGAAACTGTAATAACAACGACTGATGTGATTTATGACCCAACGATAGAGACAATGCTGTGATGAAAATGTGATTCCACGGTCCGTTTCTTTCACCCGTTTCTCCTTTGTTTTTCTCCAAGGTAAAAAGACCCGCTTGGAAGAGGATTTTGACGACCTTGTATGCAGACAACAGATGGACTAAAGAAGAATTTGACAACCTTTTACACAGACAACTGATGGACTATGCCATAGACCCCCATATCCCTAGCACTTTTAATTTTACGCTAGCCCAACACTTTTTGTAAGTCTATGGACATTGATAAAGCTTTGCTTGCGTTTATTGGCAAAAGCACAAAGAGACTACAGTCAACATGTACATCGAGACAAGACAAGACACGACACAAGACAAGACCTCAATCGGCAAATGTATATTAAACTCACATAGTTTATCACTGCATTTACCATAATTGTTCTTTATCTTCATCACTACAACCTTCAGGTAATAACACACATAGTCGATAGGGAATATAGGCACAGATATCAGCACTCACATATTCCCCCATTCATGTATCATCAACTAAAATGTGCTCCCCCATTTTGTTGCAACCAAAAGCCGAAAAGAGCTCGGTAAAGTTTGACAGCCCATCCACAGACCCTTGATACGGGATAAGAAGGAATTCAAATGTATACTTCGAAGCTTGATTTAAAACACGTACGGCACGATGATACATGACCCGCCAAACATGGATTCATACACACATGCTTCTGCTATCTCACTAGGTCATACCCTTTTCCTACCTTCTCCTCTCCTCCCCTACCCAATCATAGAAATGTATTTACACATGACATATATTTTTCTCTTTTTGAAATGTTTTAGAAAGTGGCAGTTATTGGTGACTGCCAAAGGGTGGACTGTCAAAGTCAGAAAAATATCACGCTACACACTGCCATATATGCACCTCATGCGAGTGCCTGCTGCGAGTGCATGAGCTCTCCCGTGCGTGCGCATATTCGCTGTTGCGTGCACCCGCAGGCGCACGTTATGCGCATTTACGGTAAAGTTTATGTGCGTCTAGCGGGCGACTCAATCGTTACATATTTTAACCATATAATGTATTTTGTAGATTATGGTCCCTTTGATAGAATCTGAAAGTTTAGTTAATGTAGCATGTTCATAGACAAAGAGATCCCTCTTTGTTTGATACGAAGGGTCAGACAGGGGTTATACAGTGGTGTTTAGTATCCATCGGAAGAGTATTTAATTAGCAATATTCCGGTGTTGGTTTGAAGCAGATTAATCGCTCGTGCAAATAGTTATGGACATAAGAAGTTTATGGACATTTACTATTATTTGCACTTTATTATCCATGCGGCGGGAAACCTAGTTTCCCACCCACCTGAGCAGTTGGAAATAGTCACAGCCCACCTGTATGAATCAACCTATGACCTTTTGTTATAATGCAAAGACGAATTCCTGTGTCCAATGAACAATAAGAATATAGGGACCATTGTACTGTATTGCGTGTAGGGTATAAAAGGACAAGCCGATCTGGGCCAGCTCTCTATTCTCTTCAACGGTTCTCATTGCTGATAATCGGGAGCTGGATATCCAGAAGGCACATGCGATTGTTTCCCTTTGTGCGTAAGTTTCTCTGCAATCATATTGTCTTTATTGTTATAAGCCATTCTCTCGTGTTCTCTCTCACTTTCTCTCTCTCTCTCTCTCTCCTTCCCCCTTTAAAAGTAATTGTATCTTTATTGTATTTTATGTATAGTTACTTGGTTAGATATTCTATGTTATTTTGGTAGTGTATAACTTGTATTGTATTATTCTTTTTGAACGTTCATTCATTTCCTTAAAAGGCGTTAGACCCTTAGACCGGTATTTGACTGTTTATTATATTGCTAAGGGGTTCTCTGAGCGTCACATACGCTCATACAGCTTTTAAACTAACAAGGTTACACTGTGTTGCATTTACATCTTATCACTGCACAAGGGTTTACAGTATATGTACATTGTTTATGGTATAGTTAAAAAGGTTTAACACTGTGAGCGTCAGCGCCGCTTGTGATCTCCTCGTGGTCCCAAGCATCCGCTACGCTGATAGAGTATCATTACGTTAGTCGGCAGCCTATAGCGTGCTTGCCTGTACGCTCTAAGCCGTGAGCGAACGTGCCGCTCGTGCGTCTCGACCACGGCTAAGCGTTAGATACGCAACGTGCGTACGCTTACGGTATTCCATACGCCAATAGCGTACTGTGTTCTTTAACCTTTTAGAGGGTTTTCAATAAGATAAATATTTGGCTTTATCAACATATATGTGGGTGAGAACCTAGGATCAAGTGACCATCAAGCAGTAAGGTTTAGTATAAAGACACACAACAACAAAAGTGTTGGATTTTAAGAAAGCCGACTGTGAAAAAATGGGGAGATGTTTAAACGATACATTAGTGGATTGGAGAAACTTGAAAGAAGTGCAGGAGAGGTGGGAAAAACTCAAAAGTGCCATACTAAAGGCAGCAGACCTTTGTGTCAAGACTTAGGAAAGCACATGGGAATTTGCTGCACTATATAAGAAACTTTTAATAAATAACGAGATTTATGGTAAGAACTTACTGTTGTTAAATCTCTTTCTGCGAGGTACACTGGGCTCCACAGGGAATGACATTGGGGTGAAGAGTAGGATCTTGATCCGAGGCACCAACAGGCTCAAAGCTTTGACTGTTCCCAGAATGCCTAGCGCCGCCTCCTCTATAATCCCGCCTCCGTGCACAGGAGCTCAGTTTTGTTAACCAGTCCAATGCAGTAGCAGGAAAAGAGACGACAACAGTTAGTAGCCACATATACCACACACTCACGACAGGAGAGGGTGTCAGCGGCTAATGCCATACCAACCCAAAGAAGCTAAGTGCGTCAGGGTGGGCACCCTGTGGAGCCCAGTGTACCTCGCAGAAAGAGATTTAACAACGGTAAGTTCTTACCATAAATCTCGTTTTCTGCAGCGGGGTACACTGGGCTCCACAGGGATTGACATTGGGGATGTCCTAAAAAAGTTCCTTATGGGAGGGGACACACTGTAGCGGGCACAAGAACCCGGCGTCCAAAGGAAGCATCCTGGGAGGCAGAAGTATCAAAGGCATAGAACCTTATGAACATGTTCACTGAGGACCACGTAGCCGCCTTGCACAATTGTTCAAGGGTCGCACCACGGCGGGCCGCCCAAGAAGGTCCAACCGACCGAGTAGAATCGGCCTTGATGGTAGCAGGAGCTGGAAGGCCAGCCTGTACATAAACATGTGCAATCACCATTCTAATCCATCTGGCCAGGGTCTACTTGTGAGCAGGCCAGCCCCATTTGTGAAAACCAAACAGAGCAAAGAGAGAATCCGACTTCCTGATGGAGGCAGTTCTCTTCACGTAGATACGGAGAGCCCGTACCACATCCAAAGACCGCTCTTTGGAAGACAAATCAGGAGAGGCAAAGGCTGGAACCGCAATCTCCTGATTAAGGTGGAAAGAAGACACCACCTTAGGTAAGTACCCGGGACGTGTTCTAAGAACCGCCCGATCACGGTGAAAAATCAAATATGGTGACCTACAAGACAAGGCACCCAAATCCTGCACCCGTCTAGCAGAGGCAATAGCCAGCAGAAACAATACCTTAAGAGAAAGCCACTTAAGGTATGCAGATTCAAGAGGCTCAAACGTAGACCCTTGCAACGCCTCCAATACCACCGACAAGTCCCAAGGGGTCACAGGCTGGATATAGGGAGGTTGAATCCGCCACACACCCTGAGCGAACGTATGTACATCAGGTAAAGTCTAAATTTTTCTCTGGAACCAAACTGACAAGGCAGAAATATGAACCTTGATGGAGGCCAGACGAAGGCCCAAGTCTAGGCCCTGTTGTAGAAAGGCCAAAAGCTTGGCCGTACTAAACTTGTAAGCGTAATGATTGTTAGATGCGCACCAAGCAAAGTAAGAATTCCAGATCCTATGGTAAATCCGAGCAGAAGCCGGTTTCCGGGCCTTCAACATGGTTTGAATGACCGCCTCAGAAAATCCTTTGGCTCTTAAGACGGAAGCTTCAAGAGCCACGCCGTCAAAGCCAACCGGGCTAAATCCTGATATACACAGAGGCCCTGAATGAGAAGATTTGGGCGCTGCGGAAGTAGAAGAGGACGCTCTATTGAGAGACCCTGAAGGTCTGAGAACCAGTGCCGCCTGGGCCACGCTGTAGCGATCAGAAGTAGGATTCCAACTTCTTGCTTGAACTTCCTTATTACTCTGGGCAGAAGTGACACCGGAGGGAACAAGTATGGCAGCTGAAAGTTCCATGGAATTGCCAGTGCGTCTGCGAACGCTGCTTGAGGATCCCTTGTCCTTGCTCCGAAGACCAGAACCTTGTGATTGTGTCGAGACGCCATCAGGTCCACATCTGGAAGGCCCCACTTGTCCACGAGGAGTTGAAACACTTCTGGATGGAAGCTCCACTCTCCGGCGTGTATGTCCTGACGACTGACAAAATCCGCCTCCCAGTTGAGGACCCCCGGAATGAACACTGCCGATATGGCTGGCAGATGGCGTTCTGCCCACTGAAGAATCCGTGATACTTTCCTCATTGCCATGCGGCTTCGAATGCCGCCTTGATGATTTATGTACGTCACTGTGGTGGCATTGTCCGACTGTACTTCAACAGGTCTGTTCTGTATCAACCACTGGGCCAAGTTCAATGAGTTGAACACTACCCGTAATTACAGAACGTGTATCGGGAGGAGAGACTCCTTGGTCCACCGACCCTGAAGGGAGTGTGGCTCCAACACCACGCCCCAACCCTTCAGAGTGGCGTCCATCGTCAGTAGGACCCAGTTGGAGATCCAGAAGGGACGACCCCTGCTAAATCATTGGTCCTGAAGCCACCAGTTCAGTGACAGATGGACCTCCGGAGACAATGAGATCATTTGAGACCTGATCCGGTGAGGCAGGCCGTCCCACTTGGCAAGAATCAGCCTCTGGAGAGGGTAGGAATGGAATTGAGAGTACTCCACCATGTCGAAAGCCGACACCATGAGACCTAGCACTTGTACTGCCGAATGTATAGACTCTTGCGGACGAGATAGGAAGCATCGAATCCTATCCTGAAGTTTCAGGAATTTCTCTTGAGACAAGAACTACCGTTATTGTGAGTGTCCAACAATGTTCCCAGGTGCACCACACTCTGAGCAGGGACCAGGGAGGATTTCTTCCAGTTGATTAGCCACCCGTGGGCTTGCAGAAACTGGATAGGAGAAGCTCTGGGGAATTTGCCAGGATCAACAAGGCTGATGCGACACTGCAATGGGAATATGCAGGTAAGCATTCTGTATGTCCAGTGAGACCATATAGTCCCCAGGCTCCAAGGCCAGAACAATAGAGCGAAGAGTTTCCATACGAAACTTGGAGACCTTCACAAACTTGTTCAAGGACTTGAGATTGAGAATGGGCCAGGAAGACCCATCTGGTTTCGGGACTAGGAACAGCAGTGAATAGAACGCCTTGCCTCTCTGAGCCAGAGGCACCTGTACTGCCACTCCTGTGTCCAGGAGGGACTGTACCACCAAATTAAGGGTCTTTGCCTTTACCTGATCCGAAGGGACGTCTGTCAGGCAAAATCGATGAGGGGGACGATTCTTGAAGGATACGGTGTAACCTCGAGAGATGACTTCCCGTACCCAGGCATTGGAAGTGGTCTTCAACCATTCCTGGGTAAACCCTAGAAGTCGGCCCCCCACCCTTGGAGTCCCAAGGGAGGCCCGCCCCGTCATGCGGCAGGCTTGTCAGTTTTGGAAGCAGGCTGATGGGCAGCCCAGGCCCGTTTGGGTTTGGGCTTATTGGGTTTGGAAGTGCGAACCTGTTTTGGGTTCACCTGACCTTTTGCTTTCCCTGAAGGACGAAAGGAGCGAAAGGAAGTACTCTTATAGGCCCTACACACTGGCCGATTTTCTGAAAGATATGAACGATCTCGTTCATAAATGAACGAGAACTCGTTCATATCTTTCAGTGTGGAGACTCCAGCGATGAACGATGCGCGTCCCCGCGCTCGTTCATCGCTGGTCTCCCGTCGGCTGTGCATGCAGGCCAATATGGACGATCTCGTCCATATTTGCCTGCACTTCAATGCAGCCGCGTGACGGGGGGAGTGAAGAAACTTCACTCCCCCCGTGACTGCCCCCCCGCCGCCGAGTCGCTCGTCGGCCGTATCCGCCGTCGGGCAGCTCGGCGGCGGGTCGGCCAGTGAGTAGGGCCCCTTAGCCTTCGGCACCGAAGGAGCAGTACAAGGAAGACATGTAGTTTTAGCAGACACTAAAACTTGCCACTATCTTGTCAAGGTTTTCTCCGAAAAGAATGTCTCCTTTGAAGGGGAGTACCTCCAGGGTTTTCTTAGAGTCCATGTCCACAGACCAGGACCGTAACCAGAGAATTCGGCGAGCCAAAATGGACGTAGTAGAAGCCTTGGCCGCCAGAATACCGGAATCAGAAGCCGCCTCTTTAATGTAATGAGACGCTGTAACAATATACGACAGGCATTATCTAGCATGATCAGAAGCATTGGAAGGCAACTCCGCCTCCAGCTCCTGAGCTCACGCTTCCACAGCTTCTGCAGCCCATGTTGCTGCAATAGTGGGCCTATGCAATGCACCGTTTAGGGTGTAGATTGCCTTCAAACAACCCTCCACACGCTTGTCCGTCGGCTATCTCAAGGACATGATGATAGTTATAGGCAGAGCTGAGGACTCTACCAGCTGCGCCACTTGCGAATCCACTGGCGGGGGTGTTTCCCAATTTTTACTAAGCTCCGCAGCGAGGGGGTAGCGAGCCAGCATCTTCTTGTGAGGTGTGAACTTCTTTCCTGGATTTTGCCAGGACTCCTGACGTATGTCAACTAAATGGTCAGAGTGAGATAAAAATAGGATTTTAATACCTACCGGTAAATCCTTTTCTCCTAGTCCGTAGAGGATGCTGGGGACGCCAAAAGGACCATGGGGTATAGACGGGATCCGCAGGAGACATGGGCACACTAAAAGACTTTGACTGGGTGTGAACTGGCTCCTCCCTCTATGCCCCTCCTCCAGACCTCCGTTATAGGAACTGTGCCCAGGGGAGACGGACATTTCGAGGAAAGGATTTTTGTTAAACTAAGGCGAGAAACATACCAGCCCACACCACAAACACACCGTACAACTGGTTTAGCAGGAATACCAGATAACAGTATGAACTAACAACAGCAACAAGCTGAACACAACTGATACACAACCTTTGTGCAACCGAAAACAACAAGTAGCAATACAAACTGCAAGAAACAGTCCGCACTGGGATTGGCGCCCAGCATCCTCTACGGACTAGGAGAAAAGGATTTACCGGTAGGTATTAAAATCCTATTTTCTCTTACGTCCTAGAGGATGCTGGGGACTCCAAAAGGACCATGGGCTCTATACCAAAGCTCCAGACCGGGCGGGAGAGTGCGGACGACTCTGCAGCACCGATTGAGCAAACATGAGGTCCTCCTCAGCCAGGGTATCAAACTTATAGAACCTAGCAAAAGTGTTTGAACCCGACCACGTAGCTGCTTGGCAAAGTTGAAGTGCCGAGACCCCTCGGGCAGCCGCCCAAGATGAGCCCACCTTCCTGGTAGAATGGGCCTTTACTGACTTTGGCAACGGTAGCCCAGCCGAAGAATGAGCTTGCTGAATAGTATTACAAATCCAGTGTGCAATAGTTTGCTTAGAAGCAGGATTTCCAATCTTGTTGGAAGCGTACAGAACAAACACAGCCTCTGTCTTCCTAGTATGAGCCGTTCTGGCGACATAAATCTTCAAAGCTCTTACAACATCAAGAGATTTTGGGACCGCCACAGCATCTGTAGCCACAGGTACCACAATAGGTTGGTTTATGTGAAACGAAGAAACCACCTTCGGCAGAAATTGTTGACGAGTCCTCAATTCCGCTCTATCAGAATGAAAGATCAAATATGGGCTCTTGTGAGACAAAGCCGCCAACTCGGACACTCGTCTGGCAGACACCAGAGCCAAAAGCATGACCACTTTCCAAGTGAGAAACTTTAACTCAACCTTACGCAAAGGTTCAAACCAGTGAGACATAAGAAATTTTAACACCACTGCAAGATCCCACGGTGCCATGGGTGGCACAAACGGAGGATGGATATGCAGCACTCCCTTCACGAAAGTCTGCCAAAATTTGCACTTTGATGGAACCCAATTTCAGGCCCTCATCCACGCCTGCCTGCAAAAAATGGAGGAAACGACCCAAATGAAACTCCTCTGCATGAGCCGCTTTGGTTTCACACCACGACACATTTTCTCCAAATACGGTGATAATGTATCACCGTGACCTCCTTTCTAGCCTTAAGGAGAGTGGGGATGACCTCCCCGGGATTACCTTTCCGAGCTAGGATCTGGCGTTCAACCTCCACGCTGTCAAACGCAGCCGCGGTAAGTCCGTAACACGCTGGGCCCCTGCAGTAACAGGTCCTCTCTTAGAGGAAGGGGCCAAGGGATCTTCTACTAGTAACTCCTGAAGATCCGGATACCAGGCCCTCCGTGGCCAATCGGGAATGACGAGTATTGCCTGAACCCTTGTTCGTCTTATAATCTTCAACACTCTTGCAATGAGAGGCAGAGGAGGGAACACATACACCGACTGAAACACCCACGGAGTTACCAGGGCGTCCACTGCACTGGCTTGGGGGTCCCTCGACCTGGAACAATACTTCGGAAGCTTCTTGTTGAGGCGAGACGCCATCATGTCTATTTGAGGAATTCCCCAAATCCTTGTTACTTCTGCAAATACCTCTTGATGAAGAGCCCACTCTCCTGGATGGAGATCGTGTCTGCTGAGGAAGTCAGCTTCCCAGTTGTCCACGCCGGAAGGAAGACTGCTGACAGAGCGCTCACGTGCTGTTCCGCCCAGCGGAGAACTCTTGTGGCCTCCGCTATTGCCGCCCTGCTCCTTGTTCCGCCCTGGCGGTAAACGCACGCCACCGCTGTTATATTGTCCGACTGGATCAGGACAGGGAGACCCTGAAGAAGGTTCTTCGCCTGCAGGAGGCCATTGTAAATGGCTCTTAACTCAAGAACATTTATGTGGAGACAAGATTCCTGGCTGGACCATTTTCCTTGGAAACTTCTTCCTTGTGTGACTGCACCCCAGCCTCGGAGACTTGCATCTGTGGTCAGCAGGACCCAGTCCTGGATTCCGAAATGGCGTCCCTCTAGAAGGTGAGAATCGTGCAGCCACCACAGGAGAGAAATCCTGGTCCTGGAAGATAGACTTATTTTCCGGTGCATGTGTAGGTGAGAACCGGACCATTTGTTCAGCAGATCGCACTGAAACACCCGGGCATGAAACCTGCCAAACGGAATGGCTTCGTAAGCCGCAACCATTTTCCCCAGCACCCGAGTGCATTGATGAATCGACACTCTTGCCGGTCTCAGAAGTTCCTTGACCATGGTTTGGATTTCCAGAGCTTTTTCCGCCAGAAGAAACAGTCTCTGTAGTTCCGTGTCTAGGATCATGCCCAAGAAGGGCAGCCGATTTGTCGGGATCAAATGAGACTTCGGCAAATTTAGAATCCAACCATGATGTCGCAGAACCGACAGGGAGAGTTCCACATTTCCTAGCAACTTTTCCTTTGATCTCGCCTTTATCAGTAGATCGTCCAAGTACGGGATAATTGTGACCCCATGTTTGCGAAGGAGTACCATCATTTCCACCATTACCTTGGTAAACACCCTCGGGGCCGTGGAAAGCCCAAACGGCAACGCCTGAAATTGGTAATGACAATCCTGCATCGCAAATCTTAGGAAGGCCTGATGAGGAGAATATATCGGGACATGTAAGTAGGCATCCTTTATGTCGACTGACGCCATAAAATCCCCCCTTCTAGGCTGTAGATCACAGCTCGAAGAGATTCCATCTTGAACTTGAAAGTTTTCAAGTATGAATTGAGGGATTTTAGGTTCAGAATCGGTCTGACCGAGCCGTCCGGCTTCGGCACTACAAAGAGGCTCGAATAGAACCCTTCCCCCCGTTGGGACGGGGGAACCGGGACAATGACCCTCTGTTGACACAGCTTTTGGATTGCAGCATTTACTACTTCCCTTTCTGGAAGAGAAATTGGCAAGGCCGGCTTGAAAAAGCGGCGGGGGAAGGGGTATCTCCTGAAACTCCAGTTTGTACCCTTGGGAGACTATGTCTAAGACCCAAGGATCTAGGGCCGATTGAACCCAGACCTGACTGAAGAATCGGAGACGGCCCCCCACCGGCACAGACTCCCGCAGGGGAGCCCCAGCGTCATGCGGTGGACTTGGTAGAGGCGGGGGAGGACTTTTAGTCCTGGGTGCCAGGCACGGCAGGTGACCTCTTTCCCCTTCCTCTACCCTTTGAAGCGAGGAAGGACAAGCCCTTTCCTTTTTTGTATTTATTAGGCCGAAAGGACTGCATCTGATAATGGGGCGCCATTTTCTGTTGTGTGGGAACATAAGGAAGAAAAGATGACTTACCCGCAGTAGCGGTAGACACCAGGTCAGCAAGGCCATCACCAAACAAGACACTACCTTTAAAAGGAAGAGCTTCCATAGCTTTCTTGGAGTCGGCATCAGCATTCCATTGATGAATCCACAGCGCCCTCCTGGCCGAGACCGCCATGGCATTGGCTCTTGATCCCAAGAGGCCAATATCCCTCACCGCATCCTTTAGGTAATCTGTAGCGTCCTTGATATAACCAAGAGTCAAAAGAATGTTATCCTTATCAAGGGTATCCATAACAAGGGTATCCATATCAGAAGCTAAATTATCAGCCCACTTAGCAATAGCACTACTCACCCTCGACAACGCCACAGCAGGTCTGAGTAATGCACCAGTAGTAACAAAAATGGCCTTCAATGTCGTCTCCTGCTTGCGATCCGCCGGATCCTTGAGGGCAGCTGTGTCAGGAGACGGAAGCGCCACCTTTTTGGACAATCGGGATAGAGCCTTGTCCACGTTGGGTGACGACTCCCATTTCTCCCTGTCGTCAGAGGGGAAAGGATATGCCATAAGAATTCTCTTGGGAATCTGCCACCTTTTGTAAGGCGACTCCCAAGCCTTTTCACAAAGAGCGTTCAGTTCATGAGAGGGAGGAAACGTCACCTCAGGCTTTTTTCCCTTATACAAACAAACCCTCTTATCTGGAACAGGGGGTTCTTCAGAAATATGCCAAACATCTTTAATAGCCACAATCATGTACTGAATACTTTTAACCACCTTTGGATGTAAAGTAGCTTCATTGAAATCGACACTGGAATCAGAGTCTGTGCCGGTATCAGTATCTGCCGTCTGGGTAAATGAACGTTTATGCGACCCTGAGGGGGTCTGCACCTGAGACAAAGCATCCTCCATGGATTTCCTCTATGTTTGTGTCTGAGAATCCAATTTATCCAGCCTCTTAGACAATAACGCCACATTTGCATTCAGTGTACTCAATATATTCACCCAATCAGCAGTCAGCTGAGCCGACAGAGTCATTCCCAAATCCTTTTCTGCGTCCCCAGTAACTTCCTCCGGGGAGGAACACTCAGCCTCAGACATGTCAACACGTAGTACCGACACACCCACACACACCGGCCAAATAAAAGGGGACAGACCCACAGGAAAGCCTGTAGAGAGAACACAGAGGGAGTATGCCAGCTCACACCCCAGCGCCCATATACTACAAACAAATAATATATGGTGTTTGCGCTGTAATATACGTATAAAGCACCAAATTGCATGTGCCCCCCCCCCCCCGTTTTGCTCCCTGTTACTTGTAAGGAGCTTGGAGGTCTGGGCCAGCGTCTCTGCAGCGGCTGTGGAGAGAGAAAATGGTGCTGGTAAGCTGTGCGGCTAAGCCCCGCCCCTTCCCGGCACGCTGTAGTCCTGCTCAAATTTGAATTCTTTAAACTGGCGGGGGTATCGTATACAGTGCCCGGGCACCGAATATGCCTTGTGCCAGTGCAAAAAAGCCTTCAGTAACTGCTGCCCAGGGCGCTCCCCCCCCAGTGCCCTGCACCCTGTGAGTGCCGTTGGTGTGTGGGAGCATGGAGCGCAGCGCGACCGCTGCGCTGTACCTCAGTCACTGAAGTCTTCTGCCGTCTGAAGCCTTCTGTTCTTCTAATACTCACCCGGCTTCTCTCTTCTGGCTTCTGTGAGGGGGGTGACGGCGCGGCTCCGGGAACAAGCAGCTTGGCGCACCAAGTGATCGAACCCTCTGGAGCTAATGGTGTCCAGTAGCCTAAGAAGCAGAGCCTTTGAACTAAGAAGAAGTAGGTCTGACTTCTCTCCCCTCAGTCCCACGATGCAGGGAGCCTGTAGCCAGCAGGTCTCCCTGAAAATAAAAAACCTAACAAAAGTCTTTCTAGAGAAACTCAGTAGAGCTCCCCTAGTGTGTGTCCAGTCACTCCTGGGCACAGAATCTAACTGAGGTCTGGAGGAGGGGCATAGAGGGAGGAGCCAGTTCACACCCAGTTAAAGTATTTTAGTGTGCCCATGTCTCCTGCGGATCCCGTATATACCCCATGGTCCTTTTGGAGTCCCCAGCATCCTCTAGGACGTAAGAGAAACTTGTTTAACCACCTTCTGACATTTAAACCTGTCCGGTTTCTTAGGGGCAATGTCAGGCTCCGATTCATCATCAACCTGAAGAATGAGCCTGATACCCTCTAACAAGTCAGGAACATTCACCTGCAAAACAACTTCCCCATCAAAAGCATCAGGATCAGAATCTGTGAGGTCCGTATAAACGCCATCCTCATCAGACGAGGTGTCTGGGATGTGGGTGGATTGTGACGAAGTAATTGCCCGCTTAGAGGACCCCTTGATCTTAGGCGGGCGAGGGTTAGACTTTGAGCAGACAGTGATTGGTTCAATTGCTGTAACTGATTAGACAGTTGATCTGCCCATGGTGGATTAACCGCGGGGAACATAAGCGCTTGTACCGGCATAGGAGGTCCCATAAGTGGCGTTAGTCTAGTTACCAGCGTATTCAATAGCGTGGAAAAGGTAGCCCAAGGTGGGTCATTTTGCACCCCCGTTGCTACAGTCCCTCTGGGGGGTAAGGAACCCCCAGAACCTGAACCCTCAGCTGCTATGTTATCCTCAAATGTGTCTGTAGCGTCAACACCACGCAATATGGGATCAGCCCCAGCTTTGTTGGGTATCCGTTCAGATGGTCGACCATGTTATGGTCGACAGTCATTAGGTCGACCACTATTGGTCGACATTGGCATGGTCGACATGGACAGATGGTCGACACATGAAAATGGTCGACACGTGAAAAGGTCGACGTGCGTTTTTTAACTGTTTTTTTCTTTTGGGGACTTTTCCATACTTTACGATCCACGTGGACTACAACTGGAACGGTAATCTGTGCCGAGCGAAGCGAAGGCACCATGCCCGAAGCATGGCGAGCGAAGCGAGCCATGCGAGGGGACGTGGTGCACTAATTGGGGTTCCCAGTCACTTTACGCAAAAAACTACACTAAAAAGTTTAAAAAAATCATGTCGACCTTTTCATGTGTCGACCTTTCATGTGTCGACCATGTCAATGTCGACCAATAGTGGTCGACCTAATGACTGTCGACCATAACATGGTCGACCGTTCATACCGGAAACCGCTCTGTTGCCCTTTGTAGCTGACATAATCAAAAGCTCAATGCAAGGAAACACAGTACAATATCAGCAGCGCAACACCTGACAAGAACCCCCTGTGCAGTGCATCAGCACAAACAGGGAATTCAACTGGTATATGGTGACTAAAACTCACAGAGAAAAATACACACTGAGTATATCCTGTGAACTGCCTGTATTATGATAAACCTGACACACTTATCCCTATATTCTATAACCTGAGGGGGCTAACAATCTAAGTGAGAGACACGAAATGGAGGTCACACAGCAGCTATATGCACACACACACAGAGTCACAGTTTGTACAATGCAGAACTTATGACATGCAATAAAACTGCACTGGACTAGCAATACAGAGTAGTACTATGTATAGCTATACACTGAATAGATATAACAATGCACAGTAAAGACTGGATGTATATCACAGGGTACTTGTACTAAATAACACTGACTAAATGCACTTTTTCTTAACTAACACTGGATGTATATCACAGGGTACTTGTACTAAATAGCACTGACAAAATGTACTTTTTCTTAACTAACACTGTCAGCAGACATGTAGAATATTTAAGTATCCTGTAAAATGCACAGCACTGACAGGCAGGCGGCTTTTCAGAGGAGGATTTGCCCAAACAGTCCCAGGATCTGCTCTGCTTGCTATAATGGCGCCCAAACGCTGACAGGTAGTGAGGGAGAGAGAGAGATGCAGCTCAAGGGCGGGAACATTTACTCTAAATGGCGCCCTGGGGCTGGGGGAGGGGCTACAGGTCAAAGCCTTATCCCCCTGCTGGACTTCACCACCGGGTACTGGGGGCTTAGTAAAACGGTTTTATAAGAGAAAACCGACCTGTGCCCATGCCCTGGTGGCCTAGTGGGGTCCCTGTACTATCAGAGTGTCCAGGCCAGCGCGTACGGCCCACCTCCCACCGGCTGCGCGGTATTACGATTTACAGCGGGTCTCGTTGAGGGGACCCCTTACCTCCTCCCTGAGTGTGGCTATGCGATCCGGGAGAGCAGCGATCGTGTGTGTGACTAACAAGGAATAAAACCAGAGCCTCCGCTGTAGGTACCCGGCAACCTGGGCGCGGGAGTGTACAGCGCCGCTGGGGGAGGTGATGGAGCTGCAGCAGGAGATGTCTGACTGACATCTAACTATAAAAGCTTCTCTCAGGGCTGCTCGAGCAGCCCCCCTGTTAAGTGCCTGCTTACTGCATGGCACCAACTACAAAACTGAGCTCCTGTGCACGGAGGCGGGGTTATAGAGGAGGCGGCACTAGGCATTCTGGGAACAGTCAAAGCTTTGAGCCTGTTGGTGCCTCGGATCAAGATCCTACTCTACACCCCAATGTCATTCCCTGTGGAGCCCAGTGTACCCCACAGCAGAAATTAATTTATTCCATTTTGGAATAAGGCTGCAAAATAACAAAATGTGGAAAAAGTGAAGAGCTGCGAATACTTTCCGGATGCACTGTATACTAGTACTATAGTAATGTTGGGGCTTTATTATTATTAGAGTGATAATACCATTCGGATTGACAGCAATAAGGCATATACCCATTTAATCTTTTAAAGGGAAATGACTGGATGTGTGTATAGATTTAAACAAAAAGTTACAAGTTTGTCGCTGTATCTTGTTTTAATTTCCTTTCATATGATTAAACTGACTTTCCGTTATTAAAAACAATGGCAGAGCATGTCTTATATTGTAAAGCATTCAACATGTGGTCCTCCAACTGTTGTGGATCTACATATCCCAGTCCTGCCACTGTTTTTCTATTTTGTTAAAACTGTGGGAGGGCATTCTGGGATGTATAGTTCCCAGGTACTGTATTTTTACATTTACTACTACCATTGAGCAGGCATATCTCCAGGAGTACACCAGGCGCATATACAGTACTACTGAGCCATGCAGGAGTAAAGGAGGCGCATATGGTACTCTTGCCGAGCTGGCTGTATCATGCATATACTGCCACATTTGTAAGCTAAGCAAGATATGCCTTTTCTAAGGAAGCATACTGGGGGTGATTCAGATGTGGATGCAGAAAGCATAGCAGATTCTTTCTTGGAAACAGCAGCTATGCATTTATATGAGAATGCAGCAGGAGGCGTCTAGCATAAGTAGCCTTACCAAAACAATGTCAGTCACAGTGCAGCCAGAGAAACGTTTTGCTAGAAGTCCCTCAAAATTAGTGGTTCTCTGAATAGCAAAGAGCAGAAGTTTCACCTCAATCTCTTTAGCTCTTGTCCTCATGATTTTTGAAAGGTCATTCCTGAAACAAAGTGGAGTAAAGATACGATATAAAAAATATATTAAGATTATTCTTCATAATTATGCCAATGAATATTGAAATATTTTCTTAGGTTAAGTAAATGATAAAAATGATGGGATATATATATATATATATATATATATATATATATATATACACACACACACACATATACACACACACACACACATATATATCCACACATACACACACACGGTCGTGTTACATCATTATGGCCACCAGCTAATAGCCAGAGTAACTGCCGTGTGCAGCACGGACAGCAGCTAGACGGGCTGAACTTTCGTTTTAGACACATCTGGTATCCCCCAGGTTCATTTTGACGGTAAGCTGATACACTGTAGCGTGTCAGTCAGCTCTCACGCACCTTCGTAGCAGACATTCCCCTCTCACATCAATGGCACGTGGTGCTCCAAAGTTTCCACGTTGGTAATTCGCAGTGGTGTCATTTGTCCAGTCGCGATAGACCGTCACCACAGTAGCACGAGATCAGTTCACAAACTGCGCTGTTTCAGAAACACTGCACCCTTGGCCCGAAAGCCGGTAATCATCCTTTTTGCAACTCTGATAAATTTTACCCATGACAGCAACATAGAAACAAAGAATTTGACGGCAGATAACAACCACTTGGCCCATCTAGTCTGCCCATTTTTTTTATCCTTTAGGTAATCGCAACCCTCTTTGAACCTTAATTCCTTGTAAGGATATTCACATGCCTATCCCAAGCATGTTTAAACTGCTCCACAGTCTTAGCCTCTACCACCTCTGATGGGAGGCTATTCCACTTATCCACTACCCTTTCTATGAAATAATTTTTCCTTAAATTTCCCCTGAACCTGCCTCCCTCCAGTTTCAGTGTATGTCCTCGAGTTCTAATACTTCTCTTCCTTTGAAAAATGTTTCCCTCCTGAACTTTGTTAAAACCTTTGATATATTTGAAAGTTTCTATCATGTCTCCCCTTTCCCTTCTCTCCTCCATACTATACATATTAAGATCTTTTAGCCTTTCCGGGTAAGTTTTGTGATGTAGGCCATGCACCATTTTAGTTGCCCTTCTTTGTACACTCTCTAATGTATTTATATCCTTCTGGAGATATGGGCTCCAGAACTGGACACAGTATTCCAGATGAGGCTGCACCAATGACCTATACAGTGGCATTATTACTTCTCTTTTCCTGCTATTGATTCCTCTCCCTATGCAACCAAGCATCTGACTTGCCTTTCTCATTGCTTTGTTGCATTGCTTTCCTGCCTTTAAGTCACTTGATATAGTGACTCCTAAATCCTTTTCCTCCTCAGTAGTTTCCATTATAGTACCCTTGATACTATATTTAGCCTTTGGGTTTTTGAGATCCAAGTGCATGATTTTGCATTTTTTAGCATTAAACTGTAGTTGCCATGTTCTTGACCATTTTTCAAGCCTAGCTAGGTCATCAATCATTTGTTTTACCCCTCCTGGTGTGTCTACCCTGTTGCATATCTTTGTATCATCTGCAAAAAGGCATACTTTCCTATATATACTATTTGCAATGTCACCAACAAAGATATTAAAGAGAACTGGTCCGAGTACAGATCCCTGGGGTACTCCACTGGTAACATTTCCCTCCATATATTGCACTCCATTTACTACAACTGTCTGTTTCCTATCCTGCAACCAGATTCTTATCCATTTAACTATTCTATAATCCACCCCCACACTTTCAAGTTTATTTAGCAGTCTGCGATGTGGGACAGTGTCAAATGCCTTACTAAAGTCTAGATATGCTACATCTACAGCTCCCCCTTGATCTATTATTTTCATCACAGAGTCAAAAAAGTCAATAAGATTTGTTTGGCATGATCTCCCACCAGTAAATCCATGCTGTTTTGGATCCTGTAAGTTGTTTGATTTAAGATATTCCACAACTCTTTCTTTTAGTAGTTTTTCCATTACTTTCCCTACTACTGATGTAAGGCTTACTGGTCTGTAGTTACTTGCTTCTTCCTTGCTTCAACTTTTGTAAAATGGAACTACATTTGCTCTTTTCCAGTCCTCTGGAATGGCACCTGTATTTAGTGACTGGTTAAATAATTCTGTTAATGGTGCCACCAGCACATCTTTTAGCTCTTTTAGTATCCTTGGGTGTCTCCCATCTGGCCCCATTGATTTTTCCACTTTTAGTTTTGAAAGTTCAGTTAGGACCTTCTCCTCTGTAAATGTACTTTCATCTACCTTATTTTTATGAATGTCCTTGCAACATAACTGTGGCCCCTTCCCTTCTCCTTATGTAGTAAATACTGAGCAAAAATAATTATTTAGGTGATCTGCTATTGCCTTGTCTCCCTCCACCAAATTCTCACTCTCTGTCTTAAGTCTTATTATTCCTCCATTTGATTTTCTCCTTTCATTTATATACTTAAAAAAAAGTTTTGCCCCCTTTATCTACCGACTGGGCCATTGTCTCCTCAGCTTCTGCCTTTGCACGTCTGATCACTTTCTTTGCATCCTTCCGTCTGTCAAGATACACCTTTGTCATTATTATTTTGAGTCTGTTTGTATTTCCCAAAAGCCATCTTTATTGCTTTTACACTAGTTGATACTTCTTTTGTGAACCACATTGGCTTCCTTTTCCTGGTGCTTTTCCTAACCCTTTTGATACAAATGTCTGATGCCCTTAGTGTTGCACTTTTCAGTTTTTCCCATCTCTCCTGCACCCCTTCCAAGTTCCTCCAGTCCGCCAATTAATCACTTAAACATCTCCCCATTTTTGCAAAGTCAGCATTTTTAAAATCCAACACCTTTGTTTTTGTGTGACAGGAGTTGGATCCTGTCTTTATACTAAACCATACTGCCTGATGATCACTGGATCCCAGGTGCTCACCCACATATATGTCTGATATCCTGTCACCATTTGTAAGAATCAAATCTAATATTGAGTCTTTGCGAGTGGGCTCCCTCACCAATTGCTCGAGAGATGCTCCCTGTAAGGAATGTAGAAATTTGCCACTTGTAGCTGAACTTGCAAAGGACCCCTCCCAATTTACATCAAGTAAATTAAAGTCTCCCATGATTATAACTTCTCCCTTTAAAGCCATTTTTTAGAGATGTCCAACAATAGGTTCCTGTCCAAATCCTGCCCCTGGCCTAGTGGTCTATAGATCACCCCAATGCGAATAATGTCCTTTTCCCCAGTTTCCGTGGTGACCCAAAGGGCCTCAGTTTTGTCCTCAACATTTTGTATTAAAGTAGCATTTATGCTTTTTTTCACATACATTGCTACCCCTCCTCCTATTCTTCCCATTCTATCCTTCCTAAATAAATTGTATCCTGGTATAGCTATGTCCCAGTCATGATTCTCATTGCACCATGACTCGGTAATTGCGACAATAACCAGGTTATCCCTTGTCACTATCGCAATTAGCTCTGGAATTTTGTCTCCTAAGCTCCTAGCATTTGCACACATAGCTTTAAGAATTTTGTCTGTGCATCTGTTATTAGTAGCCATGTCCAGACAGTACAAAAAAATAACAAGTTTAAAGTTGAAATTACCTGTTTGGTGATGTTGTTCAGTGTTTGTTTGTTTGTTCCCCCCCCCCCCTTCCCAATCAGGAATCACACTCTGTCCTTTACACCACGACTACACCTCACTAAATGAAAAGATATAGTACACCTGTCCACAAATGGCCAAATGGTCAAAGGAGGTAAACACCAGACAGCATGCAGTAATAAAACTGTTTCACTGAACAACTTCCCCACACATGCAATGCCAATTACAAGCAATTCATTACATCAAGAACATACATGAGTTTGCATAATAGAGAACTGTAGTGAGCAGATTGGGGATGTCTTTTCTTAGTTAAAAAGACAAATAATATGCATAAGATGAATTACATACTTTTGAGGCATTAAGGCAGTCCATATGTCATAGTTTTGGTGTGTTGTTGTTTTCCTTCTGTTCTCCTTCGGTTTAACGCAGGTATAACGCTAATATTATAATAACACTTTTGTGTCAGGACTTCTATGGAAGCACTACCAGTCGACGGCTTCCAGCCGAATACTAGACTTTAAATAGGAACAATTTCCATGTGAATGCAATGATTGCAAACTCCTCCCCCAATACAATCCCACTTCAAACTAAGGCAATAAATTAACTTACACAAACAGGCATTACATACCAATAAGACAGCCAACTAAATTTTTACAGAGTAAAAAAAAAAAAAACACTCTCTCAATGTACCTAAACTATGCAATCATGGTATTCATTTGAGATAATCAGCAGATGCAGTACAACTTGCTGGTATGTGTAGTTCCACGAATCGTACCTAAACTATGCAATCATGGTATTCATTTGAGATAATCAGCAGATGCAGTACAACTTGCTGGTATGTGTAGTTCCACGAATCGTACCTAAACTATGCAATCATGGTATTTATTTGAGATAATCAGCACATGCAGTACAACTTGCTGGTATGTGCAGTTCCACGAATCATACCTAAACTATGCAATCATGGTATTCATTTGAGATAATCAGCAGATGCAGTACAACTTGCTGGTATGTGTAGTTCCACGAATCGTACCTAAACTACTGATGTGTGTGCAGATGGCCTATCACAAAATCATATATCTCAATAATCAATATGTAATACCCCCTTGTGAGAATAGGCAAAGTGATACAGTACTCTGTGTATGAGATGTTAATAAAAAGAAAGGTGGCGTGATACAATGGCATGTGATTTGTCCTGGCAGACTCAGCGGTCAATTCAATTCAGAGTGAGTTGGTTCCTGCAAGTGGTTTTCACGGACAATTCACAATTTTATTCCAAACTCACAATCTATTTTCTCAGCAAATGAGTTTCTCAGTGTACTTTCTGAACACCCATGTAACATGAGAAGCTGCTCTTAGGATGGGAACCTATAGTACATCATTAGTTAACTTCCATCACATGGGTAATTACTGATCAAAGCTGCATCTGTATACAGGCAATTGATAAGGTTGGTAGGACCTATGTACCGATAGTAGGTACACATCAGAATAAGGATTAAGTGTAGTAAGTGATTATATTTGTGTGTGTGTATACTGTACGTGTACACAAACAGCAACATAAAATGTACTTGCTTCAATTTAAAGCAGTCCAGCAAGATACATGAAGAGGAAAATATGTCTGTATACTACAACTCAAATAAATACAGAGATTCTTAGTGTTGGATTGGCAAGAGAGGAAGATCTCTACCATCTACCAATAACATGGTGATCACTGTCATGGAGAGACCTACGTCTAATGGGCTCTAAGCCTAAGCAATGAGAAGTTTCAATAATATTGGGTTCAACTACAATGGTTTCAATAATAGTGGGCTCAACTCCAAGCCTATGCAATGAGAGGTTTCTAAAAATGGCTCAGCTGCAAACTATAAAGACAGTGCCATTGATACAATAAGACAAAATGGCAATAATCCTATGGAGCAGAATAGACAACTGGATAATGCAAACTGAAGGACAGTCGTGTTTTTAAAGCATGATGCTGTATTTTACCAACCAAAATATCTACATTCTATTACGTAAATATAAGCAACTGTGATGCTGTAAAAGTCAAGCTGTCATGTACAGCATTACATTACACAGAAGATCATTCTACCGAGTAGGAATGGCTTACATATTGTACATAAGGAATGTTGCTTAAACATTCCTATAACACTCCTCCTTTCTTTTTTAAGATGGCGGCTTATACATGCTGGCCAAAAAACACTGCCCTTCTATAAGGAGCTTTACCTTGGATGAAACAGGATGTCTACGGATACTTTGTCAGCACTAGCCAATGTCATGCTTAAATCCCAGTGGACAAAGCACAGACTCAAATGGGAGCTATCTATATGACATTTCATAAAAAAAAAAAAAAAAGAGTCTAATTTCTTTTAACATGAACCAATAACGTATATATATTGGTCACAAGTCTATATAGGTTTACCACCTACACCTCCTGCAGAAAAATCTTGTCCCTATTTTGAGAACAGAATGTTTCATGTGCTTTAGAAGGTTTTAGACATAAGCCTAAACCCCTCAACAACCCTAGTCCGGCTTATGTCTGAAAGGGTCTGACCCAGGTTCGCAATCCTGCTAACTACCAGGGTTTTTCCTGGGCCTTGCAACCCAGGTCAGTGCTTTGGCTAGTGTGTGAAAGAAATTAATTGGTGGGGGACAGTAGTGCTTGGAGGTGACATTATCGCCAAGTGTCCACGGTAAGCCGGAAGACTTGGGTCACTGGAAGACCTGGGTAGTCACCCATGTGTAAACACCACCAGCTTCAACTCGTATTTAGCGAGTCTGAAAGGGGTATAACCATCCTGTTTAGTGAATAAGAGGTTGACGTATCAAGCAGTGGAAAAGCTGACCAGTGGGGATGTTGCCCATAGCAACTAATCAGCATCTATCATTTTATAGAATGTACTTGATAAATGCAAAGTCAAACCTGATTGGTTGCTATGGGCAACTTTCCCACTATATTCTCTGCTTCATACATAAACCCCTAAGCAATTTAGCATAGAATCAAAATGACTGAGCATGTCACTCTGCATGTAGGATTCCATGCATTTTATTTCACAAAACAACAGTCTCTTTTTATTGCTGTATATTACCAATGTCTCAGCATGTAAACAGGTTTCCTTAAATTTTACTTTTCTTCTATACAAAGTGCCAAATCCATATGCCTGGATAATAAAGTGGGCCTTGATAATATGGTTTTATCACTCACAATGAACTGCAGTTAAATAGAAAGCATTACCATCTCAATTTCGGACATATCAGCGGTATTATAAAACTTCACTCATTCTAAATGAAAAGATAACAAAGATTTTCCATTTGCATCAGATTTGCCCTTTTACTCTTAATACTGGGCAAGAAACATGTTTGTGGAAAGGTGAGGAGTTCATGGTACAACTCAAGAGTACTTTAAGCCAGTTTGTGTATTAAAAGAACAAAGCTTTGGCAGCAGATGAAGTTCTCATTAAAGAAAGAACAATGACAGGTATAAAGGATATTGTAAAAGCTCTTGTACAGTGAATGTGCTCTTCTCCAGGGGATTTCTTCTTTTTCCTGGAGTAAGCTCACACAAAATGAGCCATTAAATTATAGAATATAATAAGCTGGGCAGCACAAGTCTCGCATTCTGAAATTCTTTCACTATGGGAAGAAGCTTTCACCAAGGTAAAGAGGAAGTGCTTGTTATTTTTAACTAGTGCTTTAGCTATACAAAAAATTATTCACAGATGAACCTGAATTGCAGTAACAGAGACAACTTAAAATGAAATAACATTTTTCATAATAACAAACCTGTATGTGTCACAAAATCATATGGTCAGTGATAAAAAAAAACATTGCAAAAGAAGAACAAACAGAAGGTACTTATGGGCAATATAATTTACATATCAGCCCTTTGGAGCAATGTACAGCCTACTGTGTGTTATAGCAAGTCATTGAAGACAGAACATTTGAAAAAACAGGTAAGAATTTATGAAAATGCCACAAAGACCTGGGTCCAGGTTAAAAGTGGTATTTGGCTATCTCTCTCTCTCTCTCTCTCTAAATATATATTACATTTTTTTATTATTATTATTATTATTATCATTATCATTTTATTTATTTATTATTTTTGAATATGAAATATTTTTTTATTATACAGCTTCTCAATTGTGGCTCTATTATTACCATGTATTTTCTAAAGATTTAATGAAGAGGGAGATGGAACCATTATAAGATACCTTGGTAATGGTCTAGGATAACAAAAATAATAATTGCCTCAAAGCAGTCTATATATAACTCAGGTGACAAAAAGCCTATTATGACCTCCTTAGTGCAGAATAGGTTGTCCTGGTCAGCATATAAAAATTATGTTTTTATAGCTTGACACAGGCTTTTGAGGATAGAGGATACAAACGCAATACTAAGAACTCCTGTTTTGGACTCCCCATAGAAGAATTGTTTGTGGAGGCCAGCATGTAACTAGCTGAGATAGATAGATGAATAAATAAAGGTGCCCCCAAGTAGACAATGGGCCATCACCCAGCCACGAGGCTGGCTGCATGACGCTCGAGGTGCTATGTGAACCTGGTGTTGAGCAAGGGTGCTCAACAAGTCACTGGTGATGGACTGCACCATTGCACTAAGTACGGCACTTTGTACTTCTTGTAGTCAGTTTGCACAAGGGCAAGGATAATGTTTATTTTCCTAGCCGAAAGGCTGGGGTTTATTTACTTATTTGCACTTCACACATTTTTATGTTTTTTATGTGTGTGTGTTCACTTTTGTGGGGTTTTGGGTGTAGACACGTATGGGCCACCCCAAGTTTTCTGAGGCTCTCCACCTGGGGAAAGCTGAAGAATCCGTTCCCCAGAGGAAAGCTTTGCCAACCTTGGTGAGAAAGGGATGACCCTGAGCCTTGCTGCAGAGGGAAATCTGAAGACACTTGCCCTCTAAGTTGCCTTCTGGCTAAGGGCGTCGGAGATACAAGGGTCCCCCCTAGTTTAGATGAAGAGGGATCTGAAGAATACTTTTTCCCCCTAATAGAGCCTCTTGGCTCCAAGGTGATGGAGAGAAATGGGGCCCTTATCCTTCTGGAGAGGGTACAAAGACCCAAGCCCCCAGCAGAGTTTTGCACTGCACTGGGTTAGTTTGAGCACATACCTTAAGCTGGGTACTAACCAGACGATATGTTGTCCGATTCAGCGGATTGGACCGACTTATCTGGCACATCATCTAGTGTGTACCCGCTATATCACTGATGATGTGCGCTCCCACATGTCGTAAGCAAAATCCTCCGCCAGCCCTACATTGAGGAACAATGGAAGACAGCGCTAGCGGCTGCTGCCGGCATCGGCAAGTGTGTATCGACGGGTATCGTCGCTGCCGATGTCGCTTGGTGCACACAACATCTAGTGTGTACCCAGCTTAGGCTTTAAGAAAAAAACAAAACTATGAAAGTTGCGGATAACTAGTATATACACAATTCATACATACAGTACATACATACTTACATATAGTATAATACACAATTTCACACAACGCTAACGTTCAATTCTAGTCACAATATAGTGCCTTTGCAATGGGCATCTGTGGCAGACAATTGTAGAACCTCTAGATAAGTATTCAGAGGGAAAATATATAGTCCATACATTACGCTTATAGTCCATACATTACACAATATTTTTGTGGGTTATTTTTATTCTTGTGTTGTCTCTATAATGTGATGGATTTTTTTTTATAAGTAATGCACCTTGATGAATATACTGTAACTCTTCTCATAGTAAGGCTGTATCCAGACAATGTCACATGTGGGACAAAACTGAAGAGGAGATACTCTTCCATTAATTAAAAATAATTAATATTCAGAAAAAAGATTGTTTTTATTCTGCATTGCTCACTAACTGGCAGATCAAGGAACACTAGGAAAATTAGTTCTGAATAATGACAGCCTTGCGTTGTCAATTTACCTGGTTATATGGCAAAACTCAACAGCAATGCGCTCAGTCATGTACCAGTCAACTGGAAACATGCAGCCATATTTTTCTTCGTAATCCACCAGTTGGCGTTTAATCCATGCATACCGTCTATCAATTTTATCAAGCCAGGCAACCTGTCACAGAGACAAAGACAAGATGACATATAGGAAAGACCATTAAGTGACAAATTACCAAATATTAATAGATATACTAAATTGGACATATACGTGCTTGATACTGTTTATTCGTTATAATTGATGATATACTGCTGTTACAAGCTAAAAGAAGCTGCTGTTAACCAGGACCACAAGTGGAAACATTTTAAACTGTGTTTCATTGAAAGCTGGAAATGTTAGAAATTCAAGCAGATACCACAAAAATCACTAAAATGGAACTAAAAAACATACAATACAGTTGGCCTTAAGAAGCAAAGGTGGAGTATAACACAAGAAATTGTTAAAAAAAAGTCAAAATAGTTCACTTGGATATGGGAAGTCGCTCCAGGGATAATTTTCTTCCTATGGACAGGTATTCCCCAGATATCAGTAAGTATGTGGCTGAAATTAACCAAACCTTATCTTCCTATTTAGGGGCTTTCAGAATAGGCGCGTATATTACCTACAATACAGGAAATTATACAGTATATCTACAATGAAACTGCGCAGTAAACCAATGTCACGATCTGGTCCGCATACCGGTGTACTGATGCAGGGAACCAGACATGGATCACAATGCCGACACCAGAATCCAAACATCTGGCATCCCGATCTTGAGTATGCCGGGGTGGGTTAAGGTTAGGCTGCGGGGGTAGAGGCAAAGCTTAGGCTGCGGGGAGGGAGGCATAGGTTTAGGCACTAAGGGGGAGGGATAGGGCTAAGCTGCAGGTAGCGAGGTTTAGGGTTAGGCTGCGGGGAGGGGGGGTGGGGATGGGCAGGGTTAGGCTGCGGGGGAGGGGGAGGGCAGTTAGGGTTAGGCTGCGGGGAGGGGGGACAGTTAGACTACTCACCTACCAGGTGTCGGGATTCTGCGTGTTGGGATGCCGCTGTCGGTATTCTCACAAATTCAATGCTTACTTTTAAAGAAACTGTAAACAAGCTAATCTGGATAGTGGACGATATCACCTTACAACAAACTGCATTCTCCTGATTTTATGACTCCCTCATGCAATGGATGACATAAAAGACAAAAGCGGCACTGGCATACTAGTGCATTATCTTTTGCACGTCGTTTTGAAAAGCATGTTGGACATATTAATACAATCCAGAAGTAGGGTAAAATAGTGTACCCCTACCAGAGTGAGAGATGTTTCCTGGAAATTGCTATAACTTCCCTTACAAGGCATTGACAAAGATCACACTGGGGTTGAAACATGTTGATATCGATTCAGTGTGTCCCGTTTTACTGCAAAATTATGCTCATATTGAATGACACTGAGGTTGGTCTTAGTAATTCTAAGTTTCTAGGAACCTCCTCACTGATAACTGAGGGGAGCCTCGCCATAGGAAGAACCTGGTACCCTTTCCCAATCAAACTATTTTAATTTACATTAAAATATTTCTTGGGTTTATTTTCCACCTGCATGTTTTATTAGCACTTCTAAGTCCAACTGTACTGTATATTTGTCATGCAAGCTTGAAATGTCCAAATCCCATTGCAGCAGATCTAATGGGTCTGAAAACAAATTAAACCGTGCTGGCCTGTGGCTAAACCTGGCAACTAGGGGAAACCTTAAGAAAAAAGGCAGCCATTAACAGCAATGTATTGACACCAGTACATAACAAACAGTTACAGATAAGTAACATTCTTCCTTACTGTTAGTGTGCAAATAACTAGGTTGTTTTTTGTAATGTTCCTTAAATTAATATAAATTAAGTATTATGTAAAAAAAAAATGCTTTGCTGTTGCTTGACAATGTTTAAGGGAATAGATTGTCACAGTTAGTTCATTATTTCAAGTATTCCGTGATTGTGAAATTAAACTCTGTAACCAAGGTTATACTTACATCTTGATTTTCTTGGAAGAGCACAGAGTATTCAGACAGATGCTGCCTGATAAATTTCTTGATGATCTCTTGTTTTATCCGGACATCCAGGACATTGGCTACCAAACAGGCATCCCGCAGGACATTACTGGGTCCTCCTGGTCTCTGTTAGAAACATCAAAATTATGGCCATTAGTTGTGCTCTGCTTAAACTGAACTTTGAAAGCAGTCAGTAAGACAATTGTTCCAAGAGCTCAGTGCACATAAAAGCTAATGTTAAAGTTTTTTTGTTTTTTTTTGCTTTTATTTACTAATTTGCAGTTCATTATTCTATACTCATTCTAAGAGAGTATCATCTTTGGATTTGGTCCTAAAAGGCAAATGTGAATAAATCCTTAACATGAAAACCACTAAACATGAGATCTACAAGATGGTATGGAGACCGTCATATTAGAAACACTTTATAAACTCCTTTGTAGATTATTACCTTAGAGCCCTGTGATGGAAAAGCTTCTTCAAAATCAGCTAATATCTGTTGACCCAATTCTGTCTGAGCAGCTTTAACCCTGCACAATAAAAAAAAATGCACTATATAAAGTTCTGCCCAAGATTTAACATTGCAGTATAACATGAAGGTTTTTATGGGGATATGGTCAAGGAAATGTATGGCAACAAACTAGATCATTATAATTTAAAGACAATAGGGTACATATTACTAAAACTTTTGCTTCTTATAATATATGCTGTACATGTCTGTTTCAGGCAGGGGCGTAGCCAGAAATGTGTGGGCCCCATAGCAACATTTTGATGGGGCCCCTGTCCCAATGCTTATAGAGAGACACCTCTCTGCAGCAGTTGTTCATTTTACCAACTGCACTAATAGTGCCCTTGTTCTTTTTCTGAACCACAATAATGCCTTATTTAATGGGTTGCCCCATAGTATTGCCCTACTTAATTTTGTGAACCACAGTAGTGCCCTAGTTCACATTATATCACATTGCCAGTACACATTATGCCACAAAGTACCCCAAATCACATTATGACATATGGGGTCTCCACCTCATAATATGCCACTTTACAGTGCCCAAGTTCAAATAATGTAACATTATAATGCCCTCCATTTTATGTTATACTATATATTACAATGAGCAGGTCCAGGGGCATATCTAGATATACAGCATTGCAGACACCAAGGCAAAAGTTTGTAAGGGCCCCTATGCATCCCCCAATGGTGAAAAATGTATACAACACATGTAACTTTGGCAGTGAAGGTGGCCACTCCCAGCTCTGGGACCCATAGCAGCTGCACTCCCTGCACCTATGGTAGCTACACCCTTGGTTTCAGGTCTATATTGTTATTTCAAACCTGGATATAATTAGATAATCATACAAAATACTGTATGAATACATAATTGGCTAAAAGATCATCCTGGAGTATCTGTAGAATATTGGTGAATAATGATCCTTGACAACATCCTAAAAATATGGTATATTTTGAAGCTGGTAGGAATTCAATATCACCTGATAGTTTATGATGCAATACATCAGTGTTTCAGTCAGTGATGGATTTTTATAATGCTTTATGTCATTCTATGTAACAATTAAACATATACAAACAAAGAAGAGAGGTTAAGTGAACATGATAATTTGTCTGACCTGGCAAAATACGGTCGTTAACTGACATTGATATGGGGAAGCTTGAGCACTTGTGGCTGAGTAACACTATGGGCCAGATGTAATGACACACGAGTTTGGCTGCAGTGCGGGATGCCGGCCGAACTCCGACTTTGTGTAAAGAGGCAATCACTTACAAGGCAAAACCATACCTTGTAAGTGATTGCCCCTTTAATAAAAAGTCCGAGTTCGGCCGGCATACCACACAGCCACCAAACTCGGGTGTCATTACATCCGGCCCCATGACTTATATTCTTTAAAAAAATTATTTCAGTTACTACATTATTTAGTAAAACCAAGCCAAAGTATTTCCAATGGTAAATGTAATAAGTGCAAGCAATATTTCATTGGTGTTTATTGGTAATAATCTTACTTCGCTAAGCAGAAAACACAGCAAATGTTACTTATGTTAAGAAATGTATATATAAAATATGCATTTCTGCAGTTAATGGCCCATATATTTCATGGAAAAATAAAGTTAAAAACAAACAAAACCTAATTCCAAAAAAGGGATGTATTCACCATTATAAACTAAGTAATCCTTTTAAACAAGGGAACATATATTTATCACTGTGGAAAACTACTCTGTCAATTTCTAAAATTATTCCAGACAAAAGAGGAGGTCTGGTGATGTGTAACAGCCAACATTCTCCAAAAATCTAATCTCACATGCTTATATGGCCCTACCCTTGTGCTTTGATCTTCAATTCTAAGCAACTGCCAAACCCAGTTGTCATCCTCGTCCATGAATGATGAGTGGAGAATGTCACTGGAATGGGATACTTCTACTGTTACCATTTTATACTTATTTACATCTATTATGTACTTATGGTTTGCAACCAGAGCTCCCAATGTTTATTTATAAAAGAGCAAAAATAAGCTGAACAACGTCTAAGGACCAGACAGGGATGTCGACAGACCTGCTGTCACGCCGACAGAGTGGCAGATTCAGGTAAGTATACACACTTACCAATCGGCCACTCAATGTGTCGGTCAGGATATCCAGTTGTGACATCAGCGCCTGCAGCAAAAGTGTGCTGGCACACCTACACACAGCCAGATGCACCAATATATCTGTAGATATATTGTCCGCCTTGCACAGCAAACATGATAAGTCTGCGAACAACGCATCGAGTATACACACCCGCAGACGGGCTCACAAGATATATCGTCCGTTAGCTTAAATAGCCGCTATATCGCCTAGTGTGTACCCAGCTTAAGGGAGGGGATGTAGCAAATGTTTCACCACGTCGTTTTTTTTTTTATAAAACATTTTTTTAGAATGCTTATGAAGCAACCTAGGTTTTATATTAGTTACAAGTCAGTATTATTTTTGTAATAAATGCATTTGAAGGATAATTCTTTGCTTCATGAGAAAATATATAACTTAGGACAGAAAATACATTTACATTTTACACAACAATTATACATTTTGGAAGAATACCAAGAACAAATTAAATAATTCATAACATTTCATTTCAGTATCAGGCAAAGTATTTGGCTGGAAAAGACAACCCATGAATTTGTCCAAAGTTTTACATTTTCTTCATTGTTAGTCTATTTTGGCATGCACCTATCACCTTGCGGTTAAAAATAAAGGTAAACAAAAAAGCATTAAAGATAAATCATCTGTCTCCATTTACTTTAATAAATGTTTATGAACCAAACCAGGATTAGTCTGCCTTTTCCTTTTCCCAAGATCAAATACTCTTGTAATATAGAAAGATAGAAGTGGTCGTAAATTAAACTGATCCTGTATTTTATTTGTGGTTCAAATATGTAATAATATACTTATAAAGCTGCACAAATGGAATATTTTTTTACCATAAATGTGTATCAGGTTTCTGATACTTCTAATAAACAGTTCATATTTAAAAAAATAAAATAAAAAATTGGTCTATTCTAAAACTATGGGGTATATGCAATTGCGGTCGAATTCCGGCTGGAATTCGGCCGTTTTTAATTCGACACAATTTGACAGTCAGACACCCTCCCGCCGGGACCCAAATTCGACATATTCAATAAAAAACGGATTCGACAGTCCCGCTGTCGAAAAACGGACCAATTGACGATAGTGTGCGTCCTGGATTCGACTTCATGGACGGCACAAAAGTGTTTAAAAAACCCTGAAAAAAAATGCGTGGGGTTCCCCCTCCTAAGCATAACCAGCCTCGGGCTCTTTGAGCCGGTCCTGGTTGTAAAAATACGGGGGGGGGGGAAATGACAGGGGATCCCCCGTATTTTAACAACCAGCACCGGGCTCTGCGTCCGGTCCTGGTGCAAAAAATACGGGGGACAAAAGACGTAGGGGTCCCCCGTATTTTTCACACCAGCACCGGGCTCCACTAGCTAGAGAGATAATGCCACAGCCGGGGGACACTTTTATACCGGTCCCTGCGGCCGTGGCATTACCCCCCCAACTAGTCACCCCTGGCCGGGGTACCCTGGAGGAGTGGGGAACCCTTAAATCACGTCGTGGCACTCTCCTGATTGGCTGTGCGCGTCTGAGCTGTCAGGCGGCGCACTCGAGATACAATGTAGCACATAGGCACTCCATTGTATTCAATGCTGGGAATTTTGCGTCAGCGGTTGAGGTTACTCGCGGTCAACCGCTGACCGCAAAGTTCCCACCAATGAATATAATGGAGCGCCTATGTGCTATGCGCCGCCTGACAGCTCAGACGCGCACAGCCAATCAGGAGAGTGCCACGACGTTGCGCTCCCTGATTGGCTGAAGGGACTCTCTTTGACAGCAGTCACGGGGGGTCCCGCCAGTCGGGGAAAGGGGTCCCATGTGTAAACATGGGACCCCTTTCAGTGCGTGGATCGGGTTTTGCGTTTTATTATTTTGCCAAGTACGTGGATTACAAACTCTGAAGAGGACAGATCTACACAGGATTGTTGTGAGTATAATTTTATTTACAGGTAACCCGTGGATTCTACTGAAGAGGACCGACTGCTTCGTGTCAACATAGGTAAGTATGTGTGTGTCGGTGTGCATGTATGTAATAAAGTTATGGTGTGCGTGTGTACTGTTTTTATTTGGGAATTATTTTTTTGTAGTAGAACTACAGGTACCAGCGGGCTCGTTTCCCTCCCGCATGCTGGTACTTGTGGTTCTCCAAGTACCAGCTTGCGGGGAGGCTTGCTGGGACTTGTAGTTCTGCTACAAAAAATAGTATTCTTTTTTTGACACTTGGCTATCAGCCTCCCAACTGCCGCCCTTGGATGGGGGGGGGGGGGGGGGGACAGCCTCGGGCTTCACCCCTGGCCCTTGGGTGGCTGGAGGGGGGGGACCCTTGATTTAAGGGGTCCCCACTCCTCCAGGGTACCCCGGTTGGGGGGGGGGGGGGGGGAATAATGCCACGGCCGCAGGGACCGGTATAAAAGTGTCCCCCGGCTGTGGCATTATCTCTCTAGTGGAGCCCGGTGCTGGTGTGAAAAATACGGGGGACCCCTACAGCTTTTGTCCCCTGTATTTTTTGCACCAGGACCGGATGCAGAGCCCGGTGCTGGTTGTCATAATACGGGGGATCCCCTGTCATTTCCCCCCCCGTATTTTTACAACCAGGACCGGCTCAAAGAGCCCGAGGCTGGTTATGCTTAGGAGGGGGGACCCCACGCATTTTTTTTTTCAGGATTTTTAACCCCTTCCCACTGAAAAACATGCTCTGATCTCTCCATATTATTTTAGTCAGTAAAAAAAAAAAATATTCTTTTAAAAAATATATTAAATAATACTTGTGGCTCCTAAATAGACAAACCAAGTAGATAATCCCTTCTAATATAAATAGATATGCTATTAGCAATAAAAATAAAAAACATTTTTTTTTTATTAGATCTTGCCAGCAAAATGAGGCGGACTGAAATTGACGAAATGACTGTCGAAAAGCACTGTTGTCGAATCGACATTCTTCAATTGAATATAAATTTGTCGAAAAGCCACACTTTTACCATTGCAGACATGTCGAATTTGACAAATGTCGAACTGCAAAAAGTCGAATCTGAAACGGCCGTTTTTTTTGTCAAAAAGTACTGTATTGCATTGTCGAATTAGTTTTTTTTTGTCGAAAATGCCCCGTTTTTCGACATTTGCGGCAATTCGACCGCAATTGCATATGGCCCTTAATCCCCAAATGGATTAAGACAATTCAATTTGCTTAACAAATGGTCGGAACACTTACAACAGGGATAGGGAACCTTCGGCCCTCCAGCTGTTGTTGAACTACATATACCAGCATGCCTCGCTACGGTTTTGCTATTTGGCCATGCTAAAACTGTTGCAGGGCATGCTGGGATGTGTAGTTCAACAACAGCTGGAGGGCCGAAGGTTCCCCATCCCTGACGTACAAGATGCAGCCATCAACGCTATTCAAAATGGCCCCAATATCTTTGAATAAGTGTAACTCAAACTTGTATCCATTCATCCCCGAGCATGACGAGGGTCCTCTGGAGCTCCGAGGAATATTCCTGATAAAAGCATCCACTGTGGTAACCTACAGGTTTCAGCACTTTACTTTGAATCTATGCATTAGCACGAGTTACCCATGTGTTTACAGTACATGGAAAATGTAATAATAATAATAATGTTATTTATATAGCGCTCTTTCTCCAATAGGACTCAAGGCGCTTAACAGATACATAGCATAATATAGTACAGAAAATAATAAAGTACATTTTCATAAAATATAGAAGCATGAAGATACTAAAAGGGACATTATGGAAATGCTTGAGTAATCAGAAAAGTCTTGAGTCTACTTTTGAAGGATTCTATAGTTGGGGCCTCTCGCACTGTGCGGGGAAGTGAGTTCCATAGAGTCGGAGCCGCATGACTAAAAGCTTGACTCCCAGATGAATTACGGTAGATTCTAGGTACTGCTAAAAGTCCTTCATCTACAGATAGCAGTAATCGAGTGGGGCAGTATGGGGTCAGAAGCTGTTTTAGGTACCTTGGGCCTTGGTCATGTAATGCTTTGAAACTCAGTAAGCCAATCTTGAAGATGATTCGCCATCTTACAGGCAGCCAGTGAAGGGAGTATAGGATGGGTGTTATGTGGCTAGAACGGAGCTGGTTGGTTAATAGCCTGGCAGCTGTGTTTTGCACCAGCTGTAAGCGTTGCAATTCTTTTGCTGGTAGACCAAGGTAGAGGGCATTACAGTAGTCTAAACGAGATGATACAAATGCATGTATGACTTTTGGCATATCATCTGAGGGAATTAAGTGCTTGATTCTGGCTATGTTCCTCAGGTGAAAGAATGAGGATTTGATTGTGGCTGATATCTGATGTTTAAGTGTCAAGCCACCATCCAGGACAACGCCAAGATTCCGCACACGATCACTGGTCTGTAATTCTGAATCCCCAAGTGTAAGTCCAGTTGGTTGGCTATGCTGCAGTCTTGTCCTTTGATGTTGCGGTCGTATCATAAGGACCTCTGTTTTATCTGGGTTCAGTCGCAGCCAACTGGCGCTCATCCACTCCTGTAGTTCAGTTAGACAGCCATTTAGGGTTGCTATTGGGTTATCAGTGCCCGGAGCAAAGGACAAGTACAGTTGTGTATCATCTGCATAGCAGTGGTAGACCAGGCCATGGCGCCTGATTATTTCGCCCAATGGGAGCATGTATACTGCAAAAAGCATGGGGGATAGTATAGAACCTTGTGGGACACCACATGGCAGTGGCACTGGTGGTGATGAGTATAATCCAGATGATACTCTCTGTGACCTGCCTGTAAGAAATGATTTGTACCAGCTTAGGACTGTGCCATCCAGACCACAGAAATGTATCAGTCGCTCAATCAGAAGCCCATGGTCCACGGTATCAAATGCTGCCGAGAGATCCAGAAAGATTAATATTGAACAGTCACTTCTGTCTTTTGCCATCAGAAGATCATTTAACACACACACACACCAGGGCTGTTTCAGTGCTATGTCTTCTCCTGAATCCTGATTGAAATGGATCATAAATATCATGGGTTGTCAGGCGGGTTTCCAGTTGATTTGCAACCACTTTCTCAATAACCTTTCCTAGGAAAGGAAGGTTTGATACCGGTCTGTAGTTGGTCATGCAGTCGGGATCTAAATTAGGTTTTTTAAGAAGCGGTCTAACAATTGCTTCCTTTAGGGGTCCAGGAAAGATGCCTGTCTGCAAAGAGCATTGAACAATTTTTGCAAAGACAGGACCAATTATATCCATACAACCTATTAGAAGCTTGGTTGAGGCTGGGTCCAGATCACAGGTGGTGGGACGCAAAATCCGAGCAATTTCAGCAGTGTCCTTTACATCCACTGGGTCAAAGCTGGTCCATGAAGGCAGGTAGCTTATATTGGCAGGCTTTGTAGTTTGGCACTCCTTTGATGGCACTGTGGAGATTCCAGCCCGGATGGTGGATATTGTATCCGCCAAGAAGCTTGCAAATTCGTTGCATCTTGCCTGGGGGAGGGTTTCATCAGTCTGCAGGCATGCTGGCTTGCAAAGCATCTCCACTGTGCGGAAAAGTTGAGCTGGCCTATTGTTTGCTGCTGTGATCTCATTTGACAGGAACTGTGCTTTCTTACGAGTGATTGTCAATTGATATTCTTCGTTATGCTTTATTAGTTTTATTTGGTCATCCACTAGGTTAGTCTTCCTCCATCGTCTTTCCAGTCTACGCCCCCTTTTCTTGAGCTCACTAACACTGTTGTCGAACCATGGAGCTTGACGTTGTGGTTTACGAGGTCTTAAACGCACAGGGGCGATAATATCAATTGCAGCCATAACATCCCTATTATAATAACGGACTAGGGAACAGGGATCTTCACAGGCACCCAGTATAGCAGAGAGATCCAGATTTGCTGCAAGAGCCTGGGGAGTCATACCCCTCCTTGGACGATACCTGGTCAGAGATCTTATTTGAGGGGTTTCAACTGAGAACCAGAGGGAGTAGTGGTCTGACCAGATGACTGGGTTTATTTATAGGTCAGTGACTTCTAATCCAATCTGAAAGACAAGGTCGAGAGTGTCACCACTTTTATGTGTGGCAGAGGGATGACCTGTGTGAAGCCCAGACCATTCATTGTGCACAGGAGGTCTTGGCCAAGGCGTGAGAGCTCATCATCCACCCATGCATTGAAATCCCCGAGGATGAGCCATCTTTGATGTTCCAGAACCAGGCCAGCAACAGTGTCTGCAATTTCTTGTAGAAATATCTTTCCATCTCCAGGTGGCCGGTAAATGAGAAGTACTCTGAAACCTAATCCTGTTGAACTCCGGGCAGCAATGCACTCGAATGAGCGAGTAGTTTCAATAGGGTGGACCCTAAGTTTAAGTTCTTTTTTGAAGCAGATAGCCACCCCGCCATCCCTGCGGTCCAGTCTTGGGTTGTGGATGACAGAGTAGTTTGTTGGTACTGCAGCCTCCAATATAGGTGCTGCATTTTCATCTAGCCAGGTCTCTGTAATACAGGCTAGATCTGCAGATTCAATAAGGTCAGCAATTGTTGCAGTCTTGTTTCTTATAGATCTGGCATTACAAAGGACTGACCTGATTGGGCATACCAGAGGGCCTTCAGTTTTCTTTATGTTAAGTGCAGGAGCTCTGGGTATGGGGGTCACAAAGTGAGAGTTGACAGTTCTGTCCTTCCAAACACAGGGCCGTCTTTTGGGTATCACTTCTATTTGATTGTTCTTTGAGTATGGGGGTGAGCAGGTGTAGAATAACTGAATAGCTCTGTGTGATAAACCTACAGCTAACACCATGGGTAGCTGAATATGCCCCACATTACAGTATGTCCAGGTAAATCTGTGAGTCACAAAAAAACAATCCTATCAAAAATCCAAATCACTCTTTCAATTTTACAACTCTCCAAGGACTAATAAAAAAATTATTAGACTGAAGAGAATTTCATGCATGTGTCAGTATGGGGTGGTCTTCTGTATGCCGAATGTCGGGATCCCGGCGCACAGTATACCGGCGCCGGAATCCCGACACCCGGCATACCGACAACTATTCTCCCTCGTAGGGGTCCACGACCCCTCTGGAGGGAGAAAAAAAAAAATAGTGTGGCGCGCGTAGCGCGCCACCATGCCTGCAGCGTGGCAAGCGCAGCGAGCCCGCAAGGGGCTCCTTTGCGCTCGCCACGCTGTCGGTATGCCGGCGGTCGGGCTCCCGGCGACGGTATGCTGGTCGACGGTATGCTGGTCGTCGAGCTCCGGCATACCGTACTACACCCGTCAGTATGTGGCTCACAACAAATACTAGAAGAATATGCAGCAAAGTATACTGGTAATTGTGATTCGCAACTTGAGTTATTTCAGTCAAGTCATATAAGGAAGAAGTAAAGCTGGGAATACACTATACAGTTATCTGGCAGATCATCATCACTCTCCGTTTTCCAGTGTTTGGGAGCAAATGGTCGATTTAGTTAGGCATACACTATACAATTATCTCTCAGAGCATTGACCATTTGCTCCAAAACACTGGAAAATGGACAAAATCTGTCAGACAGACAAATTGATTAAATCTGATTTAACCAATTTGTATGAATAGCGGTTTTTGTCCATATTGATTTGATTTATATTTCTCTGCTGTTCATTCATTTGGCATTTTGTTAATTGATAAAAAATAATTAATACTGCTATTTTTGCAGCATTCCTACGTTGCAGCATTTTTTCTACACCTGCCTAAAGCTAAAGGTGCATACACACTAGGCGTTTTTGCCCAGCATGTATGCACAGCGATGATCGCTGACATCACTAGGCTGAACATCGCTCAGTGTATAAACAATGAGCGCTTTTCCCCCTGCCCAGCGATGTCAGCGGGGGTGAACGGCTTTCCATAGCAGGACGCTATAGAAAGCTGTCCACACCGCCGTTCATCTGCTGGTAATACCAGCAGATGAACCGCGGCCGCCGGTGATGAAGCGGGAGCGCGCATCACCGCTCATCGCCGGGGCATACACACTGGGCGGTTTTGAGCTGAAAGCAGCTGGACACACCAAAAGTGAGCTGCTTTCAGCTCAAAATCTCCCAGTGTGTATGGGCATTAAAAAACGCTTTTTAGTGCAGGCACCCACAAAATAGCGTGGATTCACCAAATCCTGCCCCTCAACAGACTCCTCCCCCATTAGGGTTGCTTCCAGAAATTTCCTGTACTGGTTTTCAAACCCATCTGCCCCTGGTCCCCGACCAGAGCGTCACGCTGGGGGCAAGCCCAGTAATCTGAAAGATGCTGTGCTGTCCCCAGCCTCCGGCGCTTCTGCATAGACAGCATGTGCTGTGTCCCCAACCTCAGGCGCTGCATGGCGCTACTGTATGCATAGACAGCGTGCCCCGTGACCCCCAGCCTCCTGGACACTGCGGATTGCGAGGTCTGCCATGCTGTAAATGGGTACAGGTCGGATGACCCGGCTTACCCATTAACCCCGCCTCATGCCCCGGGTCTTACCCGTGTTCAATTCTGCACGCAAGCTGGGTTGGATTCCCGGGAAAATGAACTCCGGATTTTGGAGAAGGACCCTTTTACACAGTCTGCAATCCCAGGATATTTCAGGCAGTGTAAAAGGGGTATTAATCTCACCACTGATTCCATGCTATAGTAACTTTGCTGTAGATTTACTTAAGATTCTAAAAATTAAAAGAGGTGATGTTGACCTCAGCAACCAATCAGATTTTAGCCATCATTCCTCTATTGAATCCTACAAAATGATGGAATCCGATTTGTTGCTATGGACAACACATTCACTTGTCTGCTTTAGAAGCTATAGTAAATCTATCCTCCAGCATAGGTGTGCGCAGCACATTTTATTAGGGGGTGTACCGTTGGAGGGGTGTGTCTAGCACCGCCTTTTGGGCGTGTCTAGCACCATCTATTGACAGTCAACGCAATATAAAATATCCACCCTTGTACCAATCCTAATAAAGCAGATACATTGTCAGGGGTGTAGTATGGTATGCCGGCGGCCGGGCTCCCGGCGACCAGCATACTGGTGCCAGGAGCCCTACCGCCAGCATACCAACAGTGTGGTGAGCGCAAAGGAGCCCCTTGCGGGCTCGCTGCGCTCGCCACGCTGCGGGCACGGTGGCACACTACGTGCGCCACGCTATTTATTCTCCCTCCAGGGGGGTCGTGGACCCCCATGAGGGAGAATAGCTATAGGTATACTGTGCGCCAGGATCCCGACATTCTGCATACTGAAGACCACCCATTGTCAGATGTTGTGGTGTGCACCAAACAAACACCCCTGATGGCACTCACTGCAATTACACGGCTCCTCCTCAGCCTGGTCTGGCTCCCCCTCTCTTTCCCCTGCAAGCTGCAGCAGCTTACTTACAAGTCAGTCACTCACTGACACTGACAGTCGCAGACTAGTACTGCTGCTGCTGGAAAAACCAGTGACGTGTCAATGCATGCCGCTGACCGCCTGCCAGTATTGAATTTGTCTTCCTAACAGGAACACTGGCTGCATGCTGCTCCTCATCAGTGGCTGCCGTTGGCATAGCATAGAAGGAGAGAGGTGGGCATATGGCGGGTGTGGCGGGTGGGCGTGCGAGCATCATGACGTAATCACATTACATCACGCTGTTTTTGTACATGGAGGTGGAGCCAGAAGTTTGAAGGCCGTTGGCAGTGGCACCCTTGATTAACCCAGGAGTCCGGTCAGTAATACAGTCCTGACAGGGTGTAGCGCAGAGGGGACAGTAATCAGCTTGCTCGGTGATCGCTGCATCAGGCATGTGAGATCGGGGTGCCAGACATTAGGGGGTGCCTGTGCGCACCAGGTACCCCCCCTGCGCACACCTATGCCCTCCAGACTGAAAGATGATACATAGTGTGTTCCAAACAGATGTTTAATTGAAAACTGTTAATTTTACCTTTTTTTTTTTATTTACATAGGAGCGAAGTTGTTTAACATTTAAAGTGCACATATCATCACTTTAAAAAGTATAGTGTCCTAATGTCAAAGTCACAAAAAGGGGTCTACAGACAGCATATCTAATTTGACATGTAGAGTCAGTCTGTCCTATCTTATATGAAATTACAGCAAATTTGAGCTAACATAGCTAACCCCATGTAATAACCAAACAATTAAAATGAATCTGAAATAATCAAGCAACATTATGTTATCATGAAATTAAATGTAAAATTCTACCTGTGATCCAGTTTGCCCAAAACAGGATCCCATTACTTACTGCAATTAGGAACCGTGTTTGTATCAATGTATAAGAAATGCAATAGGCTGTACTGAAATTAAGAAAATGGTTCTTGTTTAGAGTGACAAGTGCCATGCCCATTCAGTCAAGTGCAAGACAGCGTTTCTATCCATGCACTGGACCTGTCAGCATGCCTAAGGTATACAACGAAGAACATCAAGTACAATATCTACTGGAACTCAAGGTGAAAAAAACCCTTACATTTGTAAATACATACATTAGCTCCAACAGAGTAGAGCATCTATTGGGAAAACAATCACATAAAACTGCAATGTACTTGTTTGGCATTAACAAGCAATACTTCAATAGTCCATCACCCACACACAGCAGTATGCTGGTTTTATTTGCCACGAAATGACTTTTATACAAAGCAATGTTTTCGAAACAGCCATGACCCTTTAAATCATATTATTGCAAACGTTATTTATGAACATGAGGGTTTTTACATTCAAGAGGATTAGTGAACAGATTACTAGTATAGTATACCAAGCTAGCACCCGGCATCCAGTTCAAGTCACAATTCTTATTTTTCCTTACGTTCACATCTATTTTCCCAACTTTTCAAATAACAGTAAGTCTTAACAAAACCACAAGTTCTTTTTGCTTAGCCTACCAGAAATTTTAGACAGGAACTGGCAGTGTGCAGCTTAAAAAGGGGCTGAGGCAGCCGGTCTTTTCTGACTTGTGGTACAGTTGTTATGTCTCAGTTAAAATACTTTCCAGGCCATTTCAATTATTTGCAGTATCCATTTAACCTTTTCATGCTACAGAAAATGAACTATAGAATTAAGGCATGCTTATTTTGTATAAGAAATATAAATGATTTCTTACTAATGAGAAATTTTACAAACCTCTAAAATTCGCTAAACCAATTACTATAGAAAAAGTAGGGGTAAGAAATAAAATGTGCTCATTCCCCAACTTATTTAGTAATTCTTATTGCAATTCAAAAGAGTTGCTATAGTTTATATGGGGCAGATTTATTAACCTGGAGAAGGCACAAGGAAGTGATACACCAGTGATATGTGCAAGGTGATAAAGGCACCAGCCAATCAGCTCCAATATGTAAATTAACAGTTAGGATCTGATTGACTGGTGCCTTTATCACCTTGCACATATCACTGGTTTATCACTTCCTTATGCCTTCTCCAGGTTAATACATCTGCCCCTATGTTCTACATGTGCTCTATGAATTTACTACTTTATATTATATGTACACTATGGTGTATATGCAGTTCCGGACGAATTGCGCCTTTTTTTCGTCCGTTTTAAAATTCGACTGTACTCGACAGCTGCAGTCCTCCCGCCGGGACCATGAAATCAACATATTCAATCCAAAACGCATTCGACACTCCCCTTGTCGAATAACGGACCAAACGTCGAGTAGTGGGCGTCCTGAATTCGACTTCCCGCCGTTTTGAGCCCTTTATTAGGGCTTGTTTGCTGCGTTTTCAGCAGCCATTTTGTGAACCTGCAGAGAGGTGTGTGGAGGTGCAGAGCTAGCAAATTGGTTGTTGTTTGCTGTGGTATCGTTTGGACACCCAGCAGGCTTTAATCCAGGACAGACAGGAGTATACCTGTTACCCCGGAGGAGAGTCGTTTTTGGAGCGATTTCTACATTTTTAGGTAAGTACCACATGTGGGTCTGGTGTTGCATGTATGTGTTTGTGTAGTGGGGGTTGCCATGAGGTGTACATGTGGCGTTGCTTTGGGGTGTTTGGGGTATGTATATGTGTGCAGGTATGTGTATATAGCTCCTGCTTGTATTGCTGCATTTTTTGGGGGAGTTTTGTGTTTTGGGGTAGTTTTTCACGTTTTTTTGTTTTTGTTTTTTCATAAATTGACTTTTTGGGTCATGCTTTTGCATTGGTGTACCTCCAGCATGTGCAGGGATGCTTTTTGGCTTGTTTGGGGTGATTTTAGAGTGTGTCGGTATCCATGCGGCCGACATGTGATGTTGTTTGTTTGCCAAAACAGGTTTGTTTGCTCCTATTTTAGCACTGGTGTACCTCCAGCATGTGCAGGGATGCTTTTTGGCTTGTTTGGGTTGACTTTGAGCGTGTTTGTGTCAGCCATGCGGTCGACATGTCATGTCGTTTGTTTGCCAAACATGTTTTTTGCTATTATTTTAGCACTGGTGTACCTCCAGCATGTGCAGGGATACTTTTTGGCTTGTTTGGGGTGACTGTCTTTGTCAGCCATTTTGTTTGCGTCAGCCAGTTTGTTAGCACTGGTTGACCACCAGCATGTGCAGGAATGCTTGTACGGGGGTTTTGGCTTATTTGGCAGTTTTTTTTTTTCTTTTCTTTTTTGTTTTTTTTAATGTGTGTTTGGTCCTGCTTGAGAACTGGGGTCCCAGCAGCATGACGTGTGGTTGCATGTAATTTTGTAATGTGTGTTAAATTTGTAAAAATATATATTTTTTTCTTTTTACAACAGAGATGTCCAGGGACAAGCGGCCCCGATCCCCCCCCCCCTTCCCCCCAACCCTCAGAAGAACTTTCCCTGCATAGCAACGAGGAGTGGGAGCCGACCCAAAAGGAGGATACGACCGACCAGGCATGCAGTGACCAGCCGCGGTCGTCAAGGGACCAAATGGAGAAGTCAAAGAAAAAGCCTAGAAAGGTAAATACTGACAACACCCGCAGACACAATAGCATCCAACTTGACACACCCTAGTTTGCGCACTGCCATGCACACCTACAGGTATCTTTGCGCACTGCCAGGGATACTGACACTCACAGGTACATACCGATCTTATTAAATGCATGGTTTTTTTTTTAATCCCTAAAGGCAAGAAGCCAGCCAGAGGAGCAGTCGGAGGAGGAAGCCTCTGGTGAAGATGCAGGACCGAAGAAGCCGCGTGGACCCAGATACACTGAGGCGGAAAACTGTGCCCTAGTGGATGGCGTCGACAGGTCCTACGACGTTCTGTATGGACTAAGGGCACAGACCACAGCAGCTAAGACCAAGCGAAACATCTGGGAAGCCATCGCGAGACAAGTCACTGCAGTATCTGGAAACCGCCGGAGCACCAGAAACTGCATGAAGCGGTACAGTGATTGCCGCAGACAGACCAAAAAGAAGATGGGGATTCAGCGCCGACATGAGACAGCTACGGGAGGTGGTCCGGCTCTCAATCTGAAGTGGCTACCCTGGGAGGACGTTAATAAAAGGCGCATGAACCCTGTCATGGTCCAATGAGTTCGCGGAGGTGTGGACTACAGCCGTCCTGCTGGCTTTCCCGAGGAAGAACCGCCCAGAAGACGATAGACGGCGGGAGATAAGCAGTCCAAAAGGAGGCCTGATGGTAAGAATACATTCAGATGAGCTGTACTAAATCTTTTTTTTTTTTTTTTTTTAATTTGCTAATGTGTTTGGTTTTTTTTCCACAGACACGACTGCCCAGAGGACATCACCTGCGCGCAGGACATCGCCAGCGCGCAAACCATCACCTGCGCAGCAGGCATCGGCAGCTGCACGCGGACCATCCCTGTGCAGCAAGCATCGTCAGCGCGCAGATCATCACCTGCGCGCCACACATAGTCAGCGCGCAGAAAGTCACCTGTGCGCCAGACGTCACCTGCGCGCCAGACATCGTCAGCGCGGAACGTCACCTGTGCGCCAGACACCATCGGCGACCACACCACCAGCTGGGAGCCAAACTACATCTCCTGCGCGCAGGCCATCACCAGCTCGTCATCTCCCCAGGAGCTCTGGGACTGTGACCGAAGAGCCTCAACAAGACACTACCCTTGTGGACCCATCACCCGAACTGTTTGAGTCTACAGCGTTAACGGACGAGACTTTTCTTGGGTTTGAAGACAGCCGTGCAGAAGTATCCAGCCGGACCCTTGAAAAGTCTCCAGAATTGAGGACAAGCGAAGCTCCTGGAGCAGCGGCACCTCCGGATGGAGAAGGTTTGTATTTACTTTTTTGGGAGGGGTGGGGGGGGTGCACCATTTTTGTATAGTTTATTAACTTTAATTTTTTTTTCTATTGCAAACAGAGGTGCCACGGACCAGCAGCGGACTTGCGTCGGGGATTGGTTCCTTCTACAGGCCGGATCTCCTACAGGATTCGTCGGACGACGAGGTGGAAGTGCAGCAGCCTGCTGTTTCTACATCCCTGTGTGAGTAAATATCGAATTGTGAGCCTTCAAACAAATGTATGAATGTGTATACTAATTTCTAATTTTCTTTTCAGCTGCACAAATGCAATTGGTGGCAGACGTACAGGAAGGGCAGGATCCCTCAAATGTTCAGAGGGTACACACCCTGGCATCCGAGATTACTTCCCACCAGGATACTTACACGAATGTCGTTGGAACCAGACTGGACGCCATTGAGAAGATAATGGAGCAGATGGCAAACGGTCTGGTTGAAATGCAAAAGGCTCATGCCGTCAGCACGGCCGAAATGCAAAAGACCAGACGAGAAGATCACAGGGAGACTATGGACATCCTTCAAATTCTGGCCACATCCATCAACCGGCTGGTGGAGAACACATCATGCCTGGCACACAGCGTTGACAACATGTCGGAGAGCCAACGACATTCGGCATCCAGCCAACAGATCATCGCAACCACACTGCAGATGATGTACGATAAGCTCCCAGAGCCAGCTCATCAACACGCTGGTGATCCACCACTTCCGCCATCACAAGCCACATGGACGCCTCCTTCCCTTCCTCCACCACCATCCTGGTATAGACGGTCACAGCTGTACCAAGGATATACAGGGATGTACCCCACCCACCAGATGCCTCCACCACCAACACCGGCAGCAACATCTACACCGCACGGGCACCGAGGCCAAGTCAACACATTCCCCAGCCGCCCAGGGCATCGACGCCCCATCAGGAGGAAGAAGAGGATCCGGACGGACAACCACCATAAGCCCGGTCGTATTGTTTTATTTACTCTTATGTTTTTTATGTATCCCTTTCTCCCCCTCCCATTAGTTTTTTTTTTCTTCTTACTATTGTTTTATATTTGTGTTGGGCTCCCCCACCCGTGACCGGGTACTACCAAGGAGCTTTATGTCTAGGCATACATGCGCGGGCATGTATGCGGGCGCGTGTGGTAACGGATGAAAGCTCCTTGTGGCTACATGTATGATGGGCCAAAGACCTATTCTGATACCACTTTTTTTTTTTTACAAAAAAAATTATTTTCGTATTGGTGTACAATAGGCTTTCACTGTTGTGTGAATTTACTATTCACTAGTGTTTATTTTTGGCTTATTCATAGGATTGGGTGGAAAATTGAAGTGGACGGCGTAGTTCGTGTTGTGCGTACCAAGGTGAGTAAAGCCATGTTTCAATGTATATATTCAAGAAACTTTGGACCGCCTGCCCTTGTGGAACCACACAGCCCAGCAATGGGTCATGCTGGGCTGTATGGTTCCACAAGGGCAGGCGTGTCAAAGTGCTGACCACTGACACCACTATTCCACTTTGGACCGCCTGCCCTTGTGGAACCACACTGCCCAGCAATGGGTCATGCTGGGCTGTGTGGTTCCACAAATGTTCTTTGGAAAGGAATGAACATGACATCATTAGTGTCTTTACTTTAATGTTTTTTTTTTTCCACAGATATCTACACAAGAAAAGAATGTAAAGAAGAACAAACACTACTTTTTTTATTTTATTACATTTTATTTTTTATTCCAAAATAAAACACAAGTATTTATATTTCTTTAATACATTTTTAAAATGAGAAGTTTAGTGTTTTTCTTTAAATTATTAGTAAATAAAATGTAATATATGAGATGCAGTGGTATTGTGTTAGGTCGCCCATGGTACATCAGGGGAACAGTCGTGTCCCTTCACATCCACGCAACTTGGGAAGGATACTCCGCAAGACCTGTGGAAGAGAATAGTATGAGGTTCCAGGTATTGGAAATAGTGTCACCCTTCTATGGAAAAGGTACAAGCAACACTTTTTTGACACAAGCAGGTTACAGCGGCCCCAAATGCAACCCTCCGGCACTTAAGAAACTACACATCCAAGCATGCCCTGACACAGCGTAAGCATCGCTGTCAGGGCATGATTGGATGTGCAGTTTTGCAAATGCCGGAGGGCTGCACTTGGGACACGCCGGGGTGACTTGGACAGGAGGGGGTTTTGGGCAATACATCTCACCTGAGGGGGGTTGTCTGCTACATGGCGGAGGTCCAGGTCCACATCACAAGTAGGTCGCCCATGGTACATCAGGGGAACAGTCGTGTCCCTTCACATCCACGCAACTTGGGAAGGATACTCCGCAAGACCTGTGTAAGAGAATAGTATGAGGTTCCAGGTATTTGTGTCATCCAAACACAAGGTACAGCAGGGGAACTGTCCTGTCACTTCATCCACGCTGGTTCCTGCACCTTGGGAAGGATACTCCGCAAGACCTGTGGAAGAGAATGAGGAGCTAATTTGAGAGCGTTTCCTCCACCCTGGGAAACAACAAAAGGTCCCAGCAACACTGCGCATATACACAGGTTACTCAGACAAGATGGATTTTTGGCCAATAAATCTCACCTAAAAGAGTGACTAACATGGCGGTGGTTCAGGTCCACATCACAAGTAGGACGTCCATGGTAGAGTGGGGTAAACTGGTCCAATACTGGAGTGGCTTTGCAGAAGTGTATCCTGGGTAAAACTGTGAAATCTTGGGTACATTTCCCTCAGCAGAGTGAAGAAAAAAATAGTCTTTTAAAAAATCAATTAAATAATACTTGTGAGTCAAAAAAAGACAAACCAAGTAGATAATCCCTTCATATATAAATAGATATGCTATTAGCAATCCAAAAAGCAAAAAAAAAAAAAATTAATTTTTTTTTTTATTAGATCCCGCCAGCAAAGTGAGGCGGACTGAAAATGACGAAATTGCTGTCGAAAAGCACTGTTGTCGAATCGACATTCTTCAATTGAATATACTTTTGTCGAAAAGCCGCATTTTGACCATTGCAGACATGTCGAATTTTGAAAACGGCGATTTGCAAAAAGTCGAATCTGAAACGGCCAGTATTTTGACGAAAAGTACTGTATTGAATTGACGAATCCAATTCGACATGTTTTTTTTTTGTCAAAAATGCCCTGTTTTTCGACATTTTCATGAATTCGACCGCAATTGCATATACCCCTATGTCACAGCTAAATTAAAATAAAAATGGCAGGTATCTTCTAATGGGTTGGAATGGGGATACGGTCATTAGGTCGACACAGCATAGGGCGACAGACATTAGGTTGACCACTGAAGGTCGACATGTAATAGGTCGACAGGTCAAAAGGTCGACATGAGTTTTTTTTTAAAAAAAATCTTAATTTTTTGGACTTTTTCATACTTGACAATCTACATGGACTACAATTGGGAACGGTAACCTTACCTGAAGCATGGCGAGCAAAGCGAAAATTAAGCTGCAAAAAGCACAGAAAACAACTGTGCGTTCTAAGACGGTATCACAAATCCCCAAGGAGAGTCCAAGTGTGTCGGCGGTTGCGATGCCTGACCTTCCCAACACTGGACGAGAAGAGGTGGCTCCTTCCACCATTTGCACACCCCCTGCAAGTGCTGGAAGGAGCACCCACAGTCCAGTTTCTGATATCCAAATTGAAGATGTCACTGTTGAAGTACACCAGGATGAGGATATGGGTGTTGCTAGCGCTGAGGAGGAAGTTGACGATGAGGATTCTAATGGTGATGTGGTTTGTTTAAATCAGGCGCTGGGGGAGACACCTGTTGTCCGTGGGATGAAGAAGGCCATTGTGATGCCTGGGCAAAATACCAAAAAAGCCACCTCTTCGGTGTGGAATTATTTCTCCACAAATCCAGACAACAGGTATCAAGCAATGTGTTGCCTCTGTCAATCTGTAAAAATAAAGGGGTAAGGACGTTAACCAGCTAGGAACATCCTCCCTTATACGTCACCTGCTGCGCATTCATCAGAAGTCAGTGTCAAGTTGTGAAACTTTGGTTAAGATCGTAAGCAGTCCACTGACACTTAAATCCCTTCTTCCTCTTGTACCCAAGCTTCTGCAAGCCACACCACCAACTCCCTCAACGTCAACTTCCTCCTCAGTCAGGAATGTCAGTAGTCCTGCAGGCCATGTCACTGGCAAGACTGAGGAGTCCTCTCCTAACAGGGAAACTTATCCGGAGGATCCTTGAGTGGTACGCCTGCTGTTGCTGCTGCTGCTGCTGTTGTTGTTGCTGCTGGAAGTCAATCGTTATCCCAGAGGGGAAGTCAGAAGACCACTTGTACTACTTCAACTAAGCAATTGACTGTCCAACAGTCCTTTGTGAGGAAGATGAAATATGACAGCAGTCATCCTTTTGCAAAGCGGATAACTGAGGTCTTGACAGCTATGTTGGTGTTATACGTGCGTCCGGTATCCGCCATTAGTTCAGTGGGACTTAGAGAATTGTTTGAGGTACTGTGTCCCTGGTATCAAATCCCATCTAGGTTCCACTTCTCTAGGCAGGCGGTACCGAGAATGTACAGAGACGTCAGAAAAAGTGTCCTCAGTGTCCTACAATATGCAGTTGTACCCACTGTCCACTTAACCACGGACATGTGGACAAGTGGAACAGGGCAGACTAAGGACTATATGACTGTGAAAGCCCACTGGGTAGATGTATTTCCTCCCGCAGCAACAACAGCAGCGGCACCAGTAGCAGCATCTCACAAACGCCAACTCGTTCCTAGGCAGGCTACACTATGTATCATTGCATTCCGTAAAAGACACACCGCTGACAATCTCTTACGGAAACTGAGGGACATCATTGCAGAACGGCTTACCCCAATTAGACTCTCCTGGAAATTTGTGATATCGGACAACGCCACCAATATTGTGCGTGCATTACATTTGGGCAAATTCCAGCATGTCCCATGTTTTGCACATACAATTAATTTGGTGGTGCAGAATTTTTTGAAAAATGACAGGGGTGTGCAGGAGATGCTGTCGGTGGCCCGAAAAATTGCTGGCAACTTTCGGCATTCAGCCACCGCGTGCCGAAGACTAGAGCATCATCAAACACACATGAACCTGCCCTGCCATCACTTCATGAAGCAAGAGGTGGTAACGAGGTGGAATTCAACACTATATGCTTCAGAGGATGGAGGAGCAGCAAAAGGCCATTCAAGCCTATACATCCACCTACGATATAGGCAAAGGAGGGGGAATGCACCTGACTCAAACGCAGTGGAGAATGATTTCTGTCTTGTGCAAGGTTCTCCAACCCTTCGAACTTGCCACACGTGAAGTCTGTTCAGACACTGCCAGCTTGAGTCAGGTCATTCCCCTCATCAGGCTTTTGCAGAAGCAGCTGCAGTAATTGTAGGAGGAGCTAAGACGAAGCGATTCCGCAAAGTATGTGGGACTTGTGGATGGAGCCCTTCATTCGCTTTGCCAGGATTCAAGGGTTTTCAATCTGTTGAAATCAGAGCACTACATTTTGGCCACCGTGCTCGATCCTAGGTTTAAAGCCTACGTTGTATCTCTTTTTCCGGCAGACAGAAGTCTGCAGAGGTACAAAGACCTGCTGGTGAGAAAATTGTCAACTCAAGCGGAACGTGACCCGTCAACAGCTCCTCCTTCAATTTCTCCCGCAACTGGGGCTGCGAGGAAAAGGATAAGATTTCCAAGCCCACCCGCTGACGATGATGCAGGGCAGTCAGGAGCGAGTGCTGACATCTGGTCCGGACTGAAGGACCTGCCAACGATTACTGACATGTCTACTGTCACTGCATATGATTCTGTCACCATTGAAAGAATGGTGGAGGATTATATAAGTGACAGCATCCAAGTAGGCATGTAAAACAGTCCGTACGTATACTGACAGGAAAAAGAGGCAATTTGGATCCCTTGCACAAGCTGGCATTATTTTACCTAAGTTGCCCCCCCTCCAGTGTGTACGCCGAAAGAGTGTTTAGTGTCAGCGATCAGCGTAGGAGGTTACTTCCACAAAATGTGGAGAAGATGATGTTCATCAAAATGAATTATAAATTCCCCTGGGAAGACCTTGACCAGCAATTGCCTCCAGAAAGTACACAGGGACCTGTGACGGTGGATTCCAGTGGGGACGAATTAATACTCTGTGAGGAGGCTATACACAGTGAAAGGGGTGATGAATCGGAGGATGAGGATGAGGCATCTGTAGAGCTAGTTTGTGCAAGGAGAGATTGATTGCTTCTTTTTTGGTGGGGGCCCAAACAAACCAGTAATTTCAGCCACAGTCATGTGGCAGACCGTCACTGAAATGATTGGGTTGTTAAAGTGTGCATGTCCTGTTTATACAACATAAGGGTGAAGAGGCCATTAACCATTGTTTTCGCCATACACTCTGGTATGAAACTAGGATTTTTCTTAGAGACCTTCCTGTTACCCTTGATAGCGCTGATCCCATCTCTCTGAAAGGCACAGGTGAACCTATGACCATCTTCTACTGAACTGTACTATTGCACTTGCTATATCTAATTGCGTTGTTGGTGTTAAGTACTGAGGTCTGCCCCACATCTTGCACTATGCAATGTATCTTATATATTCTATTTCCTTTATGTTACTTTCCACAATGCTCTTGTGAATGTTACTTTTTCTATTGAACTGCTTCAATAAAGAAAGAAATGTAAAAAAAAACAAATAAGGGTGAGTGGGAGGGTCCAAGGACAATTCCATCTAGCACCTCTTTTTTTTTTCTTTGCATCATGTGCTGATTGGGGACTAGTTTTTTTAAGTGCCATCCTGTTTGACACTGCAGTGCCACTCCTGGAAGGGCCAGGTGTTTGTGCCGCACACTTGTATTACTCAGATTAGTCATACAGCTACCTCATTGCATCTCTTTTTCTTCTTTGCATCATGTGCTGTTTGGGGCCTAGTTTTTAAAAGTACCATCCTGTCGGACACTGCAGTGCCACTCCAAGATGGGCCAGGTGTTTGTGCCGCACACTTGTGTCGCTTAACTTGATCATACAGCCACCTCGGTGTAACCTTTTGGCCTAAAAACAATATTGTGAGGTGTTCAGAATAGACTGGAAATTAATGTTTTTGAGGTTAATAATAGGAATTTAATTACCTACCGGTAAATCCTTTTCTCGTAGTCCGTAGAGGATGCTTGGGTCCACATTAGTACCATGGGGTATAGACGGGTCCACTAGGAGCCACTGGCACATTAAGAGTTTGAGAGTGTGGGCTAGCTCCTCCCTCTATGCCCCCCTACCAGTCTAGAAACTGTGCCCGAGGAGACTGACAACTTCGAGAGAAGGATTTTACACAGATAGTGGCGAGATTCGCGCCAGCTCACACACCAGGAAAACCAAGCTAACTAGTTTGAAACATCAGCAACGCCTGAACAATATTACTTACCAAGTAACAAAACAGTACTTAACCAAGAACTAAGCAGTACTGAACTAAGTAACCACTGCAGGATCACGAAGCGCTGGCCGGGCGCCCAGCATCCTCTAAGGACTACGAGAAAAGGATTTACAGGTAATTAAAATCCTATTTTCTCTTAAGTCCTAGAGGATGCTGGGGTCCACATTAGTACCATGGAGATGTACCAAAGCTCACAGAACGGGAGGGAGAGCGCGGAGGCTCCTGCAGAACTGATTGACCAAACTTCAGGTCCTCAGTGGCCAAAGTATCGAACATGTAGAACCTTGCAAACGTGTTCGACCCAGACCAAGTAGCCGCTCGGCAAAGCTGTAAAGCTGAGACACCCCTGGCAGCTGCCCAGGAAGAACCCACCTTACGAGTAGAGTGGGCCTTAACAGACTTAGGACACGGCAATCCTGCCGTAGAATACGCATGCTGAATAGTGAACCTGATCCAGCGAGAGATCGTCTGCTTAGAAGCAGGACACCCAAGTTTCTTGGGATCATATCGGACAACCAGAGAGTCCGATTTTCTGTGAGGAGCAGTCCTCTTCACATAGATTTTCAGAGCCCTTACAACATCCAAGGACTTTGATGGAATTGAGGAGTCAGTAGCAACTGGCACCACAATAGGTTGGTTGATATGAAATGCCGACACAACCTTCAGAAGAAACTGCTGACGTGTCCGGAGCTCAGCTCTAGCTTCATGGAAGATCAAGTAGGGGCTCTTACAAGACAAAGCCCCCAGCTCCGACACACGTCTAGCAGAAGTTAAGGCCAACAAAGTGACAGCCTTCCACGTGAGAAATTTGACCTCAACCTCCGGTAGAGGCTCAATCCAATCCGATTGGAGGAACTGTAACACCACGTTAAGATCCCAAGGAGCCGTAGGCGGCACAAAGGGAGTCTGGATGTGCAGAACCCCTTTCAGAAAAATCTGAACCTCAGGAAGGGAAGCCAACTGTTTCAGGAAGAAAATGGATAGGGCCGAAAACTGGACCTTTACGGATCCCAACCTCAGGCCCCTATACACACCTGCTTGCAGGAAGAAGAGAAACCGCCACAGTTGAAACTCCACCGTAGGAAACTTTTTGGACTCACACCAAGATACATATTTTTTTCCAAATACGATGGTAATGTTTAAACGTTACTCCATTCCTAGCCTGTATCAGGGTAGGAATAACCTTGTTCGGAATGCCATTCAGAGCTAATATCTGGCGTTCAACCTTCATGCCGTCAAACATAGCCGTGGTAAGTCTTGATAAGCGAACGGCCCCTGCTGCAGCAGGTCCTCCCGAAGAGGAAGAGACCTCGGCTCTTCTAGTAGTAGACCCAGAAGAAATGCGTACCAGGCCCTTCTTGGCCAGTCTGGAGCAATGAGGATTGCCTGAACTCTTGTTCTGCTTATGAGTTTTAGAACTCTTGGAATGAGTGGAAGTGGAGGATACACATACACCGACAGGAACACCCACGGAGTCACTAGGCCGTCCACTGCCAGGGCTTGCGGGTCCCTCGACCTGGAACAATACCGCCGAAGCTCTTGTTGAGACAAGAGGCCATCATGTCTATTTGAGGTACACCCCAAAGATCTGTTACCTTCGTGAACACCTCCGGATTGAGTCCCCGCTCTCCTGGATGGAGATCGTGTCTGCTGAGGAAGTCCGCTTCCCTGTTGTCTACTCCCGGAATGAAGATTGCGGACATCGCCAATGCGTGTTTTTCTGCCCAGAGGATGATCCTGGTTACCTCTGGCATTGCAGCTCTGCTCTTCGTTCCGCCCTGTCAGTTTATGTAAGCCACGGTTGATCTCGCAGAAGATGGGCCGCTGGGAGAAGACCGTTGTATACGGCTCTTAGTTCCAGAATGTTTATGGAAGGCTGGATTCCAGGCTTGACCACCTTCCTTGGAAGGTTATCCCTTGAGTGACGGCGCCCCAGCCCCGGAGACTCGCATCCGTGGTTAGAAGGATCCAGTCCTGAATACCGAACCTGCAGCCCTCCAGAAGGTGAGGTAGTAGTAGCCACCAGAGGAGTGAAATCCTGGCTTTCGGCAACAGACGCATTCTCTGGCGCATATGTAGATGAGATCCCAACCACTTGTCCAGGAGATCCAGTTGGAAGGACTGAACATGAAACCTTCCGTACTGTAGAGCCTCTAAAAAGGCCACCATCTTCCCCAGAAGGCGAATGCACTGATGAACCGAAACCCAGGCTGGCTTCAGGACATCCCGGAACATTGTTTGTATCACCAATGCTTTCTCCTCCAGGAGACACACCCTCTGCAATTCTGTGTCGAGGATCCTTCCCAGAAAAGACAACCTCCTGGTCGGCTCCAAATGTGATTTTGGAAGGTTCAGGATCCAACCGTGTTCCCTGAGATGAGTCGTGAGAACAATGGACTGTAACAACTTCTCCCTGGACGATGCCTTTATCAGCAGATCGTCCAGAGATGGGATTATGTTCACCCCATGTCTGCGGAGGAGAACCATCATCTCCGCCATTACCTTGGTGAACACCCTCGGTGCTGTGGAGAGACCGAATGGCAGTGCCTGAAATTGACAGTGACTGTCCAACAGTGCAAATCTGAGATAAGCCTGGTGCGTCAGCCAAATCGAAATGTGGAGGTACGCATCCTTGATATCCAGGGATGCTTTGTGAGTTTGGGGAGTGGTACCTTTCCCCCCAGGTTTGGTGTGACCGGGCTACCTTGGGGCAGCACGCCATAATATTTATTTAGCACTTTTATTTTTCCACTAATTTTACTCTTTTGAGTATTTTACTAACACCATTATTTTTTAATCAATTTCTAACATATAGCTCCTGCTTCTTTCTTATTAAGACATATTAACACTATAGTATGTAAATGGTGTGCTGCCCTGGGGTGGTTGGGCCTGAGACGACTTTGTGGGGTCCACACCCTGGACTTATACTTAGTATTAGGGACCTCCAGTAATAGAGCGGCAGTGAAGTGGCCTGGAGGCTTATCATATTTTTAGCAAAATATATGTAACGAAGAGCTCTAAATTTTCTATACAGTTCTTGTTACTAACAGCCCGCAGAGTGCATGGGAAAAATTCTTTTGTTTTTCTTGTTTAGAAGTAACCCCCTCCTGCAGCACCTGAGGAGTGTTACCAGTTTGATTAGAGCAGTTTGCCATTATATATTGCTATCCATGGATACCAGAAATTCTCCCTCCTCCAGACCTGAAATCACTGTTTTGAGAGACTCCATTTTGAATTTGAACACCCTCAGGTAAGGGTTCAACGAATTCAAATTCAAAATTGGTCTGACCGAACCATCCGGTTTTGTTACCACTAAAAGGTTTGAATAATAACCCTTATTTCGCATATGAGGTGGAACTGGGACAATGACCTGTGACTTTTCCAATTTTAGGATGGCTTCCTATAGGATAGCCCTGTCTGTCAGCAAAGCTGGCAAGCCTGATTTGAAGAATCGGTGAGGCGGGAGTTCTTGAAACTCCTGTCTGTACCCCTGGGACACAATATCCTGTACCCAGGGATCCAGGCCGGTCGACACCCAGACGTGTCTGAAATGTCTGAGTCTCGCACCCACCAGCCCGTCCTACAGGCTTTGAGGTCCACCGTCATGCTGAGGATTTTGAAAAAACAGAAGCAGGTCCTGGGAGCATGCGGGTGCAGGCTTTTTGGCTTTTGCCTGACCACCTCTATAGAAAGTGGTAGGAGGCTTGGACATTTTTAACTTAGCGGTCCGAAAGGACTGCGGCACAGCTGAAGAAAATGGATTCTTCGTAGAAGGTGTAGCAGAGGGAAGGAAAGGTGACTTACCCGCTGTTGCCGTGGAAACCCACACCTCCAACGCTTCCCCAAATAGAGCCTGACCTGTGTAGGGTAGGTTCTCCACACTTTCTTTGGATTCCGCGTCTGCAGACCATTGGCGTAGCCAGAGTCCCCTGCGGGCTGAGACCGACATGGAAGATATCCATGCATTCAGCGTCCCCAGGTCCTTCATGGATTCCACCATGAACCCCGCAGAATCCTGTATGTTACGTAAAAACAATTCAAGGTCACTTCTATCCATTGTATCCAAATCCTCTAGTAATGTACCCGACCACTTTACTATGGCTTTAGAAATCCATGCACAGGCAATGTAAATGGATTTGAGCGTAGTGTAAATTTTACGATCAGCCGGTTCTTTTAACGCAGTAGATCCAGGGACAGGTAAAACAGATGCGCCAACAATGGGTGGGTTAACCCAGTTTTTCCTATCTTCCTCAGGGAAGGGAAAAGCAACCAGAACCCTTTTTGGGATCTGGAATTTTTTTCTCCGGGTTTTCCAAGGATTTTTCAAATATAGCGTTTAATTCTTTAGACGCAGGGAAGGTTAGCGAGGCTTTATTATTGTCAGTGAAGTAAGCCTCCTCAACCTGCTCAGGTGTGGTGTCATTAATATTTAACACATCTCTAAAGGCCTCAATCATGAGCTGCACCCCCTTAGTAAGGGATGCCGCCCCCCCTCAGCACCTCCACATCACCGTATCAGAATCTGTATCCGTGTCATCTTGCATGATTTGGGCAAGTGCATGTTTCTGTGGTAACATGCTAGGAGATTTTGCAGGAATAAAGTACAGAGCCTGACCAAACTGCCATAGACTTCAACACTTGAGTCTCAGTATTAGCTTCAACAATGGGGATCTGAGACAAAGCATTATAATCCTGTGTACATGGAATGGATCCCTCCTGAGAGGAAACATCTTCTGCAGCATATGACACAGAGTCCTTAGACAAGGCTATGTGAGATAGTAAACACCTACACACACACACACACACACAAACACACACACACACACACACACACACACACACACACACAGCTTTCCCACCAAGTATGCCACAGAGAGACACAGATTGGAGTCAACCCACACAGTGCTTTTTAAGGTAGAACTAATAACACTACCAGCGCTGTCTGTGTACCTTAATAGGCTACACAGACTTTACACAGCCTCCCCCCCCCCCCAACTTCTACAACCACCTGGTACCGTACACGGCAGCTGGAGTTGATCTGGAGGGACAGCTCTCCCTGTCCACGCTTTTGCAGGCAGGAAGATGGCACTGAAACGTTGCTGGGTCCGCTCTGAGGAGAAGCTCCGCCCCCTTTCATGTTGCTGTCTTCCCGCTCTTCTGAAGATTATACTGGCCTGAGGAATTGTGCTGGCAGCGGTCCTGGGACCCGGACAGGCTTGCTGGACAGTTTAGGGTGTAGGTGCTGGCTCAGGGCGCCCCTCACAGCGCCGCACTATGTATACTGCGCTCCCCACCCTGTTGCCGCCATCTTCACACCGGCTCCCCGCTTGCCAGGGGGGCTGGTGACTAACTCGCCACTGATCTTTTGACTCTGTAAGGGGGTGGCGGCATGCTGCTGGGGTGAGCGATCCCCTGTGGCGGCGAACGTTCGATCCCCTCAGGAGCTCAGTGTCCTGTCAGCGGAGATAGTGGCTCAGACCCTGCAGGGCGGACACTACTCCCCCGCTTAGTCCCTCGAAGCAGGTAGGCTGTTGCTAGCAGCCTCCCTGTAAAAAAAGAAACTAAAAAAAACTTTTACTAAAGAAACTCTGGAGGCGCTCCCCTAGCTGTGATCGGCTCCTCCGGGCACATTTTCTAAACTTAGTCTGGTAGTAGGGGCATAGAGGGAGGAGCCAGACCACACTCTGAATCTCTTAAAGTGCCAGTGGCTCCTAGTGGACGAGTCTATACCCCATGGTACTAATGTGGACTCCAGCATCCTCTAGGACGTAAGAGAAAATACCGTAGGATCAAAATTACCCACAAATTCTGTGATTTTAGCTGTTTTAATGTTTTTTTCAAAAATCATCCAGATCCAAAACCAAAACTCGAAAGGGTGGTTTTGGCAAAACCAACCCAAAGCCAAAACACGAACAGGGAATTAGAACAAAAACCAAAACACGAAAAGTGCCCGTCGCACATCTCTAGTTTAAATGTTACTATGAAATGCACTGCAAGAGTTGAATTGTTCACTTGACTACCTTAAGTGTTATGTCTTTGCTGTCTTATACTGAAGTTTACAATCCACAAATTATGCAGATAACGCATCAGTAGGTAAGTACAAGTTATGTGCCATTTATGGTGCAGAAACCAACATTCAGGGAGCTTGAAACTCCGTAAAAAATGCCCTATGTCCCAAAGGGAAGCTTCAAGAGAAGCCATGACTTCTCTCCTGGAGGTGGTTTAGCATAAAACCCTACCCCTTGCGCCACATCCACCTAAACCAGATTGCCTGTTTCTTGCCTCTGTCTACGGCACCCTACTGGTCTAAACTTTCCCACTATTTAGGAGCTAGTATATAACAATCACTTCAATCAATTCTGACACTTTTAGGTAGTTCTTGAAGAAAAGACATACACCAACAAAGCGCTTTGGCTTCCCTCCACTCAGCAACTCACCAATATCTGCAGGCAGCCTTCTCAACCAGAGGAATGCAGCACTGTGGCAGTGCCCAGCCCAAGAGATCTGCTCAGTTATTAATCAGCCTTATTCTATTCTCTACCCCTTTCTGGCTATGGAAGGATGAGCGCCATATCAGAGATCCCCGCCACCCTGTGATTGCAACCTGGCTTCACGCAAGAGGGAAGGGCCACTGGCAAGAGGAAGTGTAGAGCAGCTTGAATGCTCCAGGCGGTTCTACATACTGCAGAATGCAAGCCTAAAGAGTCTGTTAGACGTTCCGAGCAGCACTGCAGCAGCGCAACTGGCTGTAAAGTGGCATTCCAGGCTAGCAATGCAGGGTCTGTGGAGCAGGGGCTTGGCCTGAGGCACTTCTCGCACACCTCTCCCTACTCCCCTGAAGTATTATGTTGTAAAGATGATGTGACCAAAGAGAAAATAACTTTGATTACGCATAATTTTATGCTGAAATAAACAAACTAATCATACAGATTAGACAGCAAAGGCACATTCTTTATTGCTTACATAAATGGTGAAGAACACAACACGTTACATTTATGAGGTGAACCATACGTCTAGGTGTGTTTGCATTTCAGTAACTGCTAAGCATTCAGGCATGCAAAAATACTGTATATCTGGCAACAATTCTGGGCCATTCATGCGCCCATAAATGCACTCTGAAAACCATACAATTCTGTAACTTGATTTATTTTTACAAAGAAATGTAAGCAACAACTACAATACCATTAGTTATGTGTGATCCTCAGCCCTGTAATAAAATTGCTCTATTACTATAAGGACCTGGGTTCTCTTCTAGCCTGGGAAATATCAGTGTGACATTTGTATGGCTATGTAGGTTTCCTCCCTCAATTACTGCAAATCTGAGCTCATCATATGACCTTTTTTCCGATACAAAAATACATACCTGTGTAAATTTATCACAATCTCACCAGTGTTCATATACTAAAGCACGGATGGCCCGAAACTGTAAATATAGCATTAAGTACCATTTGAATAGATTTTAGAAATAGAGCAAATATGGAAATAATGAATTTTGGCTGTTGTCAGAGAGGGAAAGGAGAATAAATGCCCCAAGTCTATTTATTCTGGCTTTAACTAGATATATTTCCTTATTGTGAACACTGGAGATGTAAGCAATGTGCAGGGTGTGCCTTTCATTTCCGCACAAATCACGATTGCTATCACAACCAGATGGAATGGTTATCAGAATGTAAACATTAGGAAAGGAGCTTGGTAAAGATACAACTAAAAATATCAAGGATAAACCATCCATCATGTTTCCCACTGACATTTCAAATAAAGAGATGGCATCTGGGCTCCCATCTATTCTCCAATGATCAATGCCTGAAAACTTTACCCTGCTCTGTCTCTCCAAATGTTTCCACTAATAAGATAAGGGCATGGACACATCATGGAAATACTCTATAAATGTGTACTGCTATGGGGGTAGCCTGCAATGAGATAACACTATAACATTAAATTGACATGGATAGAGGCGTAATAAAGAAACACATTAACAACTAATTTTTAGTAAGTAGTGAAAAATACAAGTAGGGCAAGCCCCACATGCAAGGACATTTTGACCAACACAAAGTCCTTTTTAAACGTAAAATAAACATTTTTTAAGAGTGAATGCACATGAAAAATACACATCATTACGTACAGAAGTGAGGGAAGGGGCATTAACACAAATAAAATAAAGGCATGTTTACGTACTTGCACTCTATTTAGGGGTAGATGAGGCTTTTTCCCTGGCGCACTACTGTGGACTACTAGGCTGATTAAGCCGTGGCTGCTCAGATTCGAAATGCTCAGTTCAAGTGTTATTAGAATTTCTACATTGAAGCTGGAGTTATTCAGGAGTTATTATTAACTATACTCATACCTGTAAGGGACTGTGATGTGATTCTTCACTTCTTATCATACACAGGTAATGGACTAAAGCACCTACAAATACTGCTGCCTCTATTTTTATAGCCCAGCTTTGAAACTTATTGGCAATTGACTACACAGGGGCTGGAACAACACTGAGTGTGCAGGGCTGCAGAGAGAGCGCGCGAGTGTGCAGGGCTGCAGAGAGAGCGCGAGAGTGTGCAGGGCTGCAGAGAGAGCGCGAGAGTGTGCAGGGCTGCAGAGAGAGCGCGAGAGTGTGCAGGGCTGCAGAGAGAGCGCAAGAGTGTGCAGGGCTGCAGAGAGAGCGCAAGAGTGTGCAGGGCTGCAGAGAGAGAGCGCGAGAGTGAGCAGGGCTGCAGAGAGCACGAGAGTGTGAGCAGGGCTGCAGAGAGAGTGCAAGAGTGTGAGCAGGGCTGCAGAGAGAGCGCAAGAGTGTGAGCAGGGCTGCAGAGAGCGTAAGAGTGTGAGCAGGGCTGCAGAGAGAACGCGAGAGTGTGAGCAGGGCTGCAGAGAGAGTGCGAGCAGGGCTGCAGAGAGAGCGCGAGAGTGTGAGCAGGGCTGCAGAGAGCGAGAGAGTGAGCAGGGCTGCAGAGAGCGAGAGAGTGAGCAGGGCTGCAGAGAGCGAGAGAGTGAGCAGGGCTGCAGAGAGCGAGAGAGTGAGCAGGGCTGCAGAGAGCGAGAGAGTGAGCAGGGCTGCAGAGAGCGAGAGAGTGAGCAGTGCTGCAGACAGAGCGAGAGAGTGAGCAGGGCTGCAGAGAGAGCAAGAGTGAGCAGGACTGCAGGGAGAGCGAGAGATTAAATTCCGGCCAATTTTAGGACAAAATCCCGGGATCTCACCAATCCTGAGATTGGCCACCATATTACAAAGCAGTGTGCAGGGCGGCAGAGAGAGCGAGAGTGTGCGCAGGGCTGCAGAGAGAGTGCAAGAGTGTGAGCAGGGCTGCAGAGAGAGCGCAAGAGTGTGAGCAGGGCTGCAGAGAGAGCGCAAGAATGTGAGCAGGGCTGCAGAGAGAGCGCGAGAGTGTGAGCAGGGCTGCAGAGAGAGCGCAAGAGTGTGAGCAGGGCTGCAGAGAGAGCGCAAGAGTGTGAGCTGGGCTGCAGACAGAGAACAAGAGTGTGAGCAGGGCTGCAGAGAGCACGAGAGTGTGAGCAGGGCTGCAGAGAGAGCGCAAGAGTGTGAGCAGGGCTGCAGAGAGAGCGCAAGAGTGTGAGCAGGGCTGCAGAGAGAGCGCAAGAGTGTGAGCAGGGCTGCAGAGAGCACGAGAGTGTGAGCAGGGCTGCAGAGAGAGCGCAAGAGTGTGAGCAGGGCTGCAGAGAGAATGCAAGAGTGTGAGCAGGGCTGCAGAGAGAATGCAAGAGTGTGAGCAGGACTGCAGAGAGAACGCAAGAGTGTGAGCAGGGCTGCAGAGAGAGCGCGAGAGCGTGAGCAGGGCTGCAGAGAGAGCGCGAGAGCGTGAGCAGGGCTGCAGAGAGAGCGCGAGAGCGTGAGCAGGGCTGCAGAGAGAGCGCGAGAGCGTGAGCAGGGCTGCAGAGAGAGCGCGAGAGCGTGAGCAGGGCTGCAGAGAGAGCGCGAGAGCGTGAGCAGGGCTGCAGAGAGAGCGCGAGAGCGTGAGCAGGGCTGCAGAGAGCGAGAGAGTGAGCAGGGCTGCAGAGAGCGAGAGAGTGAGCAGGGCTGCAGAGAGCGAGAGAGTGAGCAGGGCTGCAGAGAGCGAGAGAGTGAGCAGGGCTGCAGAGAGCGAGAGAGTGAGCAGTGCTGCAGACAGAGCGAGAGAGTGAGCAGGGCTGCAGAGAGAGCGATAGTGAGCAGGACTGCAGGGAGAGCGAGAGATTAAATTCCGGCCAATTTTAGGCCAAAATCCCGGGATCACACCAATCCTGAGATTGGCCACCATATTACAAAGCAGTGTGCAGGGCTGCAGAGAGAGCGAGAGTGTGAGCAGGGCTGCAGAGAGAGCGCAAGAGTGTGAGCAGGGCTGCAGAGAGAGCGCAAGAGTGTGAGCAGGGCTGCAGAGAGAGCGCAAGAGTGTGAGCAGGGCTGCAGAGAGAGCGCAAGAGTGTGAGCAGGGCTGCAGAGAGAGCGCAAGAGTGTGAGCAGGGCTGCAGAGAGAGCGCAAGAGTGTGAGCAGGGCTGCAGAGAGAGCGCAAGAGTGTGAGCAGGGCTGCAGAGAAAGCGCGAGAGTGTGAGCAGGGCTGCAGAGAGAGCGCAAGAGTGTGAGCAGGGCTGCAGAGAGAGCGCAAGAGTGTGAGCAGGGCTGCAGAGAGCGAGAAGGGCTGCAGAGAGCGAGAGAGTGAGCAGGGCTGCAGACAGAGCGAGAGAGTGAGCAGGGCTGCAGAGAAAGCGCGAGTGAGCTGGACTGCAGGGAGAGTGAGAGATTAAATTCCGGCCAATTTAAGGCCAAAATCCCGGGATCGCACCAATCCTGAGATTGGCCACCATATAACAAAGCAGTGTGCAGGGCTGCAGAGAGAGCGAGAGTGTGCGCAGGGCTGCAGAGAGACCGAGAGTGCGCGCAAGGCTGCAGAGAGAGCGAGAGTGCGCGCAAGGCTGCAGAGAGCGCGAGTGCGCGCGCAGGGCTGCAGAGAGAGCGAGCAGGGCTGCAGAGAGAGCGAGCAGGGCTGCAGAGAGAGCGAGCAGGGCTGCAGAGAGAGCGAGCAGGGCTGCAGAGAGAGCGAGCAGGGCTGCAGAGAGAGCGCAAGGGTGTGAGCAGGGCTGCAGAGAGAGCGCAAGAGTGTGAGCAGGGCTGCAGAGAGAGCGCAAGAGTGTGAGCAGGGCTGCAGAGAGAGCGAGAGTGTGCAGGGCTGCAGAGAGAGCGAGAGTGTGCAGGGCTGCAGAGAGAGCGAGAGATTCAATTCCGGACAATTTTAGGCCAAAATCCAGGGTTCGCACCAATCCTGAGATTGGTCACCATATTACAAAGCAGTGAGCGCAGGGCTGCAGAGAGAGCGAGAGAGTGCGCGCATGGCTGCAGAGAGAGCGAGAGTGCGCGCATGGCTGCAGAGAGAGCGAGAGAGTGCGCGCATGGCTGCAGAGAGAGCGAGAGAGTGCGCACAGGGCTGCAGAGAGAGCGAGAGAGTGCGCACAGGGCTGCAGAGAGAGCACGCGCAGGGCTGCAGAGAGAGCACGCGCAGGGCTGCAGAGAGAGCACGCGCAGGGCTGCAGAGAGAGCGAGAGAGTGCACGCTGGGCTGCAGAGAGAGCGAGAGTGCGCGCAGGGCTGCAGAGAGAGCGCGAGTGCGTGCAGGGCTGCAGAGAGAGCGAGCAGGGCTGCAGAGAGAGCGAGCAGGGCTGCAGAGAGAGCGAGCAGGGCTGCAGAGAGAGCGAGCAGGGCTGCAGAGAGAGCGAGAGAGTGAGCAGGGCTGCAGAGAGAGCGAGAGTGTGCAGGGCTGCAGAAAGAGCGCAAGAGTGTGAGCAGGGCTGCAGAGAGCGCAAGAGTGTGAGCAGGGCTGCAGAGAGAGCGCAAGAGTGTGAGCAGGGCTGCAGAGAGAGCGCAAGAATGTGAGCAGGGCTGCAGAGAGAGCGCGAGAGTGTGAGCAGGGCTGCAGAGAGAGCGCGAGAGTGTGAGCAGGGCTGCAGAGAGAGCGCGAGAGTGTGAGCAGGGCTGCAGAGAGAGCGCGAGAGTGTGAGCAGGGCTGCAGAGAGAGCGCGAGAGTGTGAGCAGGGCTGCAGAGAGCGAGAGAGTGAGCAGGGCTGCAGAGAGCGAGAGAGTGAGCAGGGCTGCAGAGAGCGAGAGAGTGAGCAGGGCTGCAGAGAGAGCGAGAGTGAGCAGGGCTGCAGAGAGAGCGAGAGTGAGCAGGGCTGCAGAGAGCGAGAGTGAGCAGGGCTGCCGAGAGAGCGAGAGTGAGCAGGGCTGCAGGGAGAGCGAGAGATTAAATTCCGGCCAATTTTAGGCCAATATCCCGGGATCGCACCAATCCTGAGATTGGCCACCATATTACAAAGCAGTGTGCAGGGCTGCAGAGAGAGCGAGAGTGTGCGCAGGGCTGCAGAGAGAGCGAGAGTGTGCGCAGGGCTGCAGAGAGAGCGAAAGTGCGCGCAGGGCTGCAGAGAGAGCGAAAGTGCGCGCAGGGCTACAGAGAGAGCGAAAGTGCGCGCAGGGCTACAGAGAAAGCGAGAGTGCGCGCAGGGCTGCAGAGAGCGCGAGAGTGCGCGCAGGGCTGCAGAGAGAGCGCGCGCAGGGCTGCAGAGAGAGCGAGAGAGTGCGCGCAGGGCTGCAGAGAGAGCAAGAGTGCGCGCAGGGCTGCAGAGAGAGAGTGCGCGCAGGGCTGCTTGGAGAGCGAGAGAGTGAGCAGGGCTGCTTGGAGAGCGAGAGAGTGAGCAGGGCTGCTTGGAGTGCGAGAGATTCAATTCCGGCCAATTTTAGGTCAAAATCCCCAGATCGCACCAATCCTGAGATTGGCCACCATATTACAAAGCAGTGTGCAGAGCTGCAGAGAGAGCGAGAGTGTGCAGAGAGAGCGAGAGTGTGCGCAGGGCTGCAGAGAGAGCGAGAGTGTGCGCGCTGGGCTGCAGAGAGAGCGAGTGAAAGCGCGCAGGGCTACAGAGAGAGCGAGAGAGAAAGAGAAAGAGAAAGAGAGAGAGAGAGAGAGAGAGATATTCCGGCCAATTTTAGGCCAAAACCCCGGGATCGCACCAATCCCGAGATTGGCCACCACATTAAAAAGCAGCTTTGCAATGAATGTGGATGTTCGCTGAGAGGTAGCTATGACTGGACTAGCAGGCCACAGAGCTTTCCCAGTCCATGGATCTGAAATTTTGAGGGGTACAGTATACTATAAAAGCAGGTAGTGGTTGCACAATGTAATTTATTGAATGTAGCACATAAAGTCAATGAATTACGTTGTAGTAAGCCTATGAGTGCTGGTAACAAATTTTTGTTAGTGGGGGGAGGTGCACTCAATAATATATGTGCAAGTCAAAATAATCAAATAAAACAGCTTTTGACACCGTTTTGGCGTAAATGCGGTAAAGTCTTAATGAGCCCCACAATGTGTACATAGGGGTAGAAAAAAAAAATCATCATCAAATTATACACCCCTACTACACTGGACATGTGAGCTAGTTCATAATATATACACTAACACATGAAGCAATTAGTTATTTATTATGTAACGCTGTATTATTCATGTTTCACATCAAATTGTACAGCAACTCTCACCTCTCTGAGAGCTGGCGTATCTGTGGAATGCCCATGTACTTCTGAAAATGCTCCAGTACATTCACCACTCCTTGTAGAAGGTTGGCCACTTCCCCATACTGACGTTTTCTAGTCATTGCTCTAAAAAAGCAAAATATTCCTTTTTATTTCCATAACACAAATTTGACTAAGACATTTAAAACAAAATCAAATAACATCAAATTTAAAATCAATTCTTAAACACTCCAATTGCAACATTTTCACAATTAGCCAGGAGCCGGGTCGATGCGACCCGTATCCTATTCACTTGTGTGTACAGGCGGCGTTGGAGATCATGTGATCTCCAAGCGCCGTTACTGCTGACTTAACCAACCCACCAATATGCCGGGTTGCAGACAGCGGAAGCGGATCGCCTGAAGTGTGTCTTACACTGGGAGCTCCCGTGTCAGGTTCCCGGGTGCGACCCGCCTCAGGTGGTCTGCAAGGGGTATGACTAGCTGTTCAGATGGAATCACATAGAAGAGCAGTGCCAGTAAAGTCAGTACAACTCACACCTCATAACAAGGACAAGTTGCCCATTGCAACAATTCAGAGCCCAGCTATTACTAATACCCCTTTCACATCGCCAATGCTGGATCCCACTCGGGAATTGGGATCCGGCACTGGACCCTGTTAGCAGGCTTCCCGACCCAACAAATTGCTGGGTCGGTTGCCATAGCGGCGGGGTGCGGACCCGTTAGCGGGGCTGGAGGCGGTGCTGGGAGAGAAGCTCATCTCCGTGCCGCCTCTCCCTATGTAGTGAATCCGTTCACGCGGCCACTGACCTGGTATTCAACCTGGGAATAAAACTGCTTTATTCTCGGGTTGAATTACCGGGTCAGGCGACCCGGGAATTCGACAATGGCCCTTCTTCAGACAGCACACCAACCCGTGTCGACCCGGCAACATGCAATATTGGAAACCCCCCATAGAAAGGGACAGCAGCAGTGCAACATTAGCTGACAACTGGACAATGCTGTCTACGTGTATGTGTTCAGATCTGAAAATGTCAGTTTTAGGATTTAGTGGTCTTTTAGACTTATGGGGCAGGATGTAAAGCCACCTGAGTTCGACAGCCGTGTAAGATGCCGGCCGAACTCGGACGTTTTTTTAAAGGGGCAATCACTTACAAGACAAATCCATGCCTTGTAAGTGATTGCCCCGTTACAAAAACGTCTGAGTTTGGCCGGCATCCCGCACGGCAGCCGAATTCAGTTTGCATTACATCCTACTATTATTATTTATTACATTTTATTTTTTAAGGCGCCACATGTGTTTCGCAGCGCCGTACAAAGGACAGTACAGGGGACAAAACATTGCATTACAGTAAATAAATAACAGACATAGAGTACAGGTAACAGAGCACCACACATTCTCAAGACATAGTACAGCTAAGATGTAAGTATTGAGGGAGTGATCATCGTACTACTAGAGGCTGGTGGTCATAGATGGAGATGAGCCTTTACTAGCAGGATAAAAATGGTCATTGAGTAGGGGAGAGCTGTGAGTGAAATGTGTTGAGACGAGGGCTTAGATAACAAGAGGAAAGAGGGCCCTGCTCTGAAGAGCTAACACTCTAGCAAACTATGCAAGCACAGTACCCATTTTATCACAACTACAGTAAATAGAAAATAAGAATTTACTCACCGGTAATTCTATTTCTCGTAGTCCGTAGTGGATGCTGGGGACTCCGTAAGGACCATGGGGAATAGACGGGTTCCGCAGGAGACTGGGCACTCTAAAAGAAAGATTAGGTACTATCTGGTGTGCACTGGCTCCTCCCTCTATGCCCCTCCTCCAGACCTCAGTTAGGGAAACTGTGCCCGGAAGAGCTGACACAACAAGGAAAGGATTTGGAATCCAGGGTAAGACTCATACCAGCCACACCAATCACACCGTATAACTTGTGATAACCATACCCAGTTAACAGTATGAACAACAACTGAGCCTCAATCAACAGATGGCTCATAACAATAACCCTTTAGTAAGCAATAACTATATACACGTATTGCAGAAGAAGTCCGCACTTGGGACGGGCGCCCAGCATCCACTACGGACTACGAGAAATAGAATTACCGGTGAGTAAATTCTTATTTTCTCTGACGTCCTAGTGGATGCTGGGGACTCCGTAAGGACCATGGGGATTATACCAAAGCTCCCAAACGGGCGGGAGAGTGCGGACGACTATGCAGCACCGAATGAGCAAACTCAAGGTCCTCCTCAGCAAGGGTATCAAACTTGTAGAACTTAGCAAATGTGTTTGAACCCGACCAAGTAGCAGCTCGGCAAAGCTGTAAAGCAGAGACCCCTCGGGCAGCCGCCCAAGAAGAGCCCACCTTCTTTGTGGAATGGGCTTTTACTGATTTTGGATGCGGCAATCCAGCCGCAGAGTGAGCCAGCTGAATCGTGCTACAGATCCAGCAAGCAATAGTCTGCTTCGAAGCAGGAGCGCCAACCTTGTTGGCTACATACAGAATAAACAGCGAGTCAGACTTTCTGACTCCCGCCGTTCTGGAAACATAAATTTTCAAAGCCCGGACTACGTCCAGCAACTTGGAATCCTCCAAGTCCCTAGTAGCCGCAGGCACAACAATAGGTTGGTTCAAATGAAACGATGATACCACCTTAGGGAGAAATTGGGGACGAGTCCTCAATTCTGCCCTGTCCATATGGAAGATCAGATAGGGGCTTTTACATGACAAAGCCGCCAATTCTGACACACGCCTAGCCGAAGCTAAGGCCAATAGCATGACCACTTTCCATGTGAGATATTTTAGCTCCACGGTCTTAAGTGGCTCAAACCAGTGGAATTTCAGGAAATCCAACACAACGTTAAGATCCCAAGGTGCCACTGGTGGCACAAAAGGAGGCTGAATATGCATCACTCCCTTTACAAACGTCTGAACCTCAGGCAGTGAAGCCAGTTCTTTTTGAAAGAAAACGGATAGGGCCGAGATCTGAACCTTTATGGACCCTAATTTGAGGCCCATAGTCACACCTGACTGTAGGAAATGCAGAAAACGACCCAACTGGAAGTCCTCTGTAGGGGCCTTCCTGGCCTCACACCAAGCAACATATTTCCGCCATATGCGGTGATAATGCTTTGCTGTCACATCCTTCCTAGCTCTTATCAGCGTAGGAATTACTTCATCCGGTATACCCTTTTCCGCTAGGATCAGGCGTTCAACCGCCATGCTGTCAAACGCAGCCGCGGTAAGTCTTGGAACAGACAGGGCCCCTGCTGCAACAGGTCCTGTCTGAGAGGCAGAGGCCATGGGTCCTCTGTGACCATCTCTTGAAGTTCTGGGTACCAAGTCCTTCTTGGCCAATCCGGAACAATGAGTATCGTTCTCACTCCTCTTTTTCTTACTATTCTCAGTACCTTGTGTATGAGAGGAAGAGGAGGAAACACATATACCGACTGGAACACCCACGGAGTTACCAGTGCGTCCACAGCTATCGCCTGAGGGTCCCTTGACCTGGCGCAATATTTTTTTAGCTTTTTGTTTAGGCGGGACGCCATCATGTCCACCTGTGGCCGTTCCCACCGATTTGCAATCTGCTCGAAGACTTCTTGATGAAGTCCCCACTCTCCCGGGTGGAGGTCGTGCCTGCTGAGGAAGTCTGCTTCCCAGTTGTCCACTCCCGGAATGAACACTGCTGACAGTGCTTGTACGTGATTCTCCGCCCAACGAAGAATCCTTGTGGCTTCCACCATCGCCACCCTGCTTCTTGTGCCGCCCTGTCGGTTTACATGGGCGACTGCCGTGATGTTGTCTGACTGAATCAGCACTGGTTGATCTCGAAGCAGGGGCTCCGCTTGACTCAGGGCGTTGTATATGGCCCTTAATTCCAGTATGTTTATGTGCAGACGAGTCTCCTGACTTGACCACAGCCCCTAGAAGTTTCTTCCCTGAGTGACTGCCCCCCATCCGCGGAGGCTTGCATCCGTGGTCACCAGGACCCAGTCCTGTATGCTGAACCTGCGGCCCTCGAGAAGATGAGCACTCTGCAGCCACCACAGAAGAGACACCCTAACCCTCGGGGACAGGGCGAGCAGCCGATGCATTTGAAGATGCGATCCGGACCACTTGTCCAACAGATCCCACTGAAAGATCCTGGCATGGAACCTGCCGAAAGGAATGGCTTCGTATGGCGCTACCATCTTTCCCAGGACTCGCGTGCAGTGATGCACCGACACCTGCTTTGGTTTCAGGAGATCCCTGACCATGGTCACTAACTCCTGAGCCTTCTCCTCCGGGAGAAATACCTTCTTCTGTTCTGTGTCCAGAATCATGCCCAGGAAGGGCAGACGCGTCGTAGGAATCAGCTGCGACTTTGGAATATTCAGAATCCAGCCGTGCCGTAGCAACACTTCCTGAGAGTGCGCTACGCTGACCAACAACTGCTCTCTGGACCTCGCCTTTATGAGGAGATCGTCCAAGTACGGGATAACTGTAACTCCTTGCTTCCGGAGAAGTACCATCATCTCCGCCATTACCTTGGTAAAGACTCTCGGTGCCGTGGATAGACCAAACGGCAATCTCTGGAATTGGTAATGACAGTCCTGTACCACAAACCTGAGGCACTCCTGGTGAGGCGGATAAAAGGGGACATGCAAGTACGCATCCTTGATGTCCAGAGATACCATAAAATCCCCCTCTTCCAGGCTGGCAATGACCGCTCTGAGCGATTCCATTTTGAACTTGAACTTTTTCATGTAAATGTTCAAGGATTTTAAATTTAGAATGGGTCTTACCGAACCGTCCGGTTTCGGTACCACAAACAGTGTGGAATAGTAACCCCTTCCCTGCTGAAGGGGGGGTACCATTATTATCACTTGATGGAGGTACAGCTTGTGAATAGCCGTCAGGACTATCTCCCTCCCCGTGGGAGAAGCTGGCAAGGCGGATTTTAGGGAACGGTGAGGGGGCGTCATTTCGAATTCCAGCTTGTATCCCTGAGATACAATTTGTATAGCCCAAGGATCCACTTGTGAGCGAACCCACTGGTTGCAGAAATTTCGGAGATGCGCCCCCACCGCTCCTGGCTCCGCCTGTGGAGCCCCAGCGTCATGCGGTGGACTTAGTTGAAGCAGGGGAGGACTTTTGTTCCTGAGAACTGGCTGCATGGTGCAGCTTCTTTCCTCTACCCCTGCCTCTGGGGTAGAGAACGAAAGGACTGCATTTGGTAATACGGTGCTTTCTTAGGCTGTGAGTAAACCTGTGGCAAGAAAGTCGACTTTCCAGCTGTCGCTGTGGATACGAGGTCCGAGAGACCGTCCCCAAACAATTCCTCACCCTTATAAGGCAAAACCTCCATGTGTTTTTTAGAGTCGGCATCCCCTGTCCATTGCCGAGTCCATAAGACCCTCCTGGCAGAAATGGACATTGCATTTATTCGAGAGCCCAGCAGGCAAATGTCCCTCTGGGCATCCCGCATATATAAGACGACGTCTTTAATATGGCTAAGTGTTAGCAATACGGTATCCCTGTCCAGGTTATCCAACCCCTCTGACAGAGTATCTGTCCATGCTGCAACAGCACTGCACATCCAAGCTGAAGCAATAGCCGGTCTCAGTAGAGTACCAGAGTGTGTATACACAGACTTCAAGATACCTTCCTGCTTCCTATCCGCAGGTTCCTTTAGGGCGGCCGTATCCTGAGACGGCAGGGCCACTCTTTTAGATAAGCGCGTCAGGGCCTTGTCAACCCTAGGGGAGGATTCCCAGCGTAACCTATCCGTTGGCGGGAAAGGGTACGCCATTAGTATTCTCTTGGGAATCACCACTTTCTTATCAGGGGAAGACCACGCTTCTTCACATAACTCATTTAATTCATGTGACGGGGGAAAAGTCACTGGCTGCTTTTTCTCCCCAAACATATTTACCCTCTTGTCAGGGACAGGGTCAGCCTCTGAAATGTGCAATACATTTTTCATAGCAATAATCATGTATCGGATGGCCTTAGTCATTTTGGGCTGTAATAGTGCCTCATCCTCGTCGACGCTGGAGTCGGACTCCGTGTCGACATCTGTGTCAACCAACTGAGATAGTGGGCGTTTTTGAGACGCTGACCGCCTCTGAGGCGCCTGGGCAGGCCCGGGTTGAGAGCCCGGCTGTCCCCCGGCAGCAACATAATCAAATCTCTTATGTAATGAGTTTACATTGTCATTTAAGACCTTCCACATATCCATCCAATCAGGTGTCAGCACCGACGGGGGCGACACCACATTTATCTGCACTTGCTCCGCCTCCACGTAACCCTCATCAAACATGTCGACACAGCCGTACCGACACACAGCACACACACAGGGAATGCTCTGACTGAGGACAGGACCCCACAAGGTCTATGGGGAGACAGAGAAAGAGTATGCCAGCACACACCACAGCGCTATATACACAGGGATACACACTACCAGAAGTGAATTTTTCCCAATAGCTGCTGTATCAATACACCTTTTGCCTAAATTTATGTGCCCCCCCTCTCTTTTTACCCTCTTAGTGCCAGGAGACTGCAGGGAAGAGCCTGGGGAGCGTCCTTCCAGCGGAGCTGTGAAGAGAAATGGCGCTGGTGTGCTGAGGAAGAAGGCCCCGCCCCCTCAGCGGCGGGCTTCTGTCCCGCTGTTTCTGACTAAAAAATGGCGGGGGTTTTACACATATACAGTCACAGACTGTATTATGTGTCTTTTTTATGCCAAAGGTATTCTTATTCCTGCCCAGGGCGCCCCCCCCAGCGCCCTGCACCCTACAGTGACCGGAGTGTGTGGTGTGCAGTGGGAGCAATGCCGCACAGCTGCGGTGCTGTGCGCTACCTTAATGAAGACAGGAGTCTTCAGCCGCCGATTTCATCACCAACTTCTGATCTTCTGGCTCTGCGAGGGGGACGGTGGCGCGGCTCCGGGAACGGCCGACCGAGGACCTTTGCCTGTGTTCGAACCCTCTGGAGCTAATGGTGTCCAGTAGCCTAAGAAGCGCAACCTAGCTGTGAACAGGTACGTTTGCTTCTCTCCCCTCGGTCCCACGTAGCAGTGAGTCTGTTGCCAGCAGATCTCACTGAAAATAAAAAACCTAACATTACTTTCTTTACTAGCAGGCTCAGGAGAGCCCACTAGGTGCATCCAGCTCTGGCCGGGCACAGATTCTAACTGAGGTCTGGAGGAGGGGCATAGAGGAAGGAACCAGTGCACACCAGATATAGTACCTAATCTTTCTTTTAGAGTGCCCAGTCTCCTGCGGAGCCCGTCTATTCCCCATGGTCCTTACGGAGTCCCCAGCATCCACTAGGACGTCAGAGAAATATATATTAAGAGACTCTAATATTCAAAGTTTATGCTTACAACAAATGAAAATACAGGTTGAGTCTTCCATACCCAAAATATGGAAATTTTTAAGCGCGACTAAGACACCTTTACTTTCAGATGGTTCAATGTCCACAAACTTTATTTCATACACAACATTATTACAAATATTGTATAAAATTGCCTTTAGCCTATGGCGGGGAATGCAACTGTTAAGGAAAATGTTTCATGTGAAAAAAATGGGACCTTAGTGTGATACTCGCGGCACGTTTTTCTTTTACGTAATCCATGTGTTTTCGCATTCGCGGCTGCAAAAAAATTTTCACCTACCTCCTGGCAGGTGGAAAAAAAAAAGACCCTGATACTGACGACTATTAGGGAGTAATTGCATAAGCCACGGGGATCAATTGCAGCCGGTTTTTTTTTTTTTGTGTGTGCAATCCATGTGTTTTTGCGGTTGCAAAAATAGGTTAGTTATAAGGTATCCGGACGGCTTATCGATCCAGCAAAGACCGACAACCAACAGATCGACAACCTAAAATCGAACTTAACTTGATCGACAACACTAAAAGGTCGACAAACATTACATCGACAACAACAATAGGTCGACAACACCATGTCCGACAACAAAACAACACCGACAAACACAACATAGACACATGACAACATCGACAACATGTTCACAGACAAAAGAAAACATAGAACGGAAATATCACAGACATCACAATCATCGACAACAAACATATAGACATTCAAACTGATCGACACGAAACATATATACAAACCAATAGTTCGATAATACACTCATAGACAAACACAAACCTAGACAACAAGAAACATAGACAACAAATAGATCGACAACAAACAGATCGACACAACATTAATAGACATCACATGGAACAGACACACCGTAAGATAGACAAACATAAAGGTCGACAACATTAAAACAGACAACAAACAGATCGACACAACATTAATAGACATCACATGGAACAGACTCACCGTAAGATAGACAAACATAAAGGTCGACAACACTAAAACAGACAACAAACAGATCGACACAACATTAATAGACATAACAATAATAGACCTACCAATATTTCTACACTTTCCTCTTATGCGTGGAACTACAAGTCCAAGGCTGCCCGCCAATCTCCCACAAGCCTTTACCCACTGCCGCCAATCATTCCCTGCATGGTACACTATCCCCCCCCCCCCCCATCCCTGCGCACCCCTCTATTTCTGGACGTACACTCCTATGTGTTCTCTTCACACCCCACCCCCCTGCACCCCATCAGGCGTCTTGCATTAGACGCTACCCCCGTTGATAGCTTCAGCCGCCCGACTCTCCTCTTATGCCTGGAACTACAAGTCCAAGGCTGACCCCCAAGCTCCCACAAGCCTCTTATACCTGGAACTACAAGTCCAAGGCTGACCGCCAAGCTCCCACAAGCCTCTTATGCCTGGAACTACAAGTCCAAGGCTGACCGCCAAGCTCCCACAAGCCTTTACCCACTGCCGTCAATTATTCCCTGCATGGTACACTATCCCCCCCCCATCCCTGCGCACCCCATCAGGCGTCTTGCATTAGACGCTACCCCCGTTAATAGCTTCATCCGCCCGACTCTCCTCTTCTGCCTGGAACTACAAGTCCAAGGCTGACCGCCAAGCTCCCACAAGCCTCTTATGCCTGGAACTACAAGTACAAGGCTGACCGCCAAGCTCCCACAAGCCTCTTATGCCTGGAACTACAAGTCCAAGGCTGACCGCCAAGCTCCCACAAGCCTTTACCCACTGCCGTCAATTATTCCCTGCATGGTACACTATCCCCCCCCCATCCCTGCGCACCCCATCAGGCGTCTTGCATTAGACGCTACCCCCGTTAATAGCTTCAGCCGCCCGACTCTCCTCTTATGCCTGGAACTACAAGTCCAAGGCTGACCGCCAAGCTCCCACAAGCCTTTACCCACTGCCGTCAATTATTCCCTGCATGGTACACTAGCCCCCCCCATCCCTGCGCACCCCATCAGGCGTCTTGCATCAGACGCTACCCCGCTAATAGATTCAGCCGCCCGACTTTCCTCTTATGCGTGGAACTACAAGTACAAGGCTGCCCGACAATCTCCCACAAGCCTTTACCCACTGCCGTCAATCATTCCCTGCATGGTACACTATCCCCCCCCCCCCCTCCCTGCGCACCCATACTAAACAAATTAAATCATGTTTATGTCTCCCTTACACCCCTATCTGTAGACTCCAAGTCTCTTACATACAAACACCATACTAATCCGAGTCACATAAAGTTCACCACTTATCTTATTGTCTCCTCCAGACCCCATGTCTCTCCTGTCAAAACCTTTGAATGATCACGCACCCAAGAACATGTTGGGTGCGTGTTGTTTTCAAACTCCAAATAATAAAACCCCCCCCCAGACTATTCTATGCACCCTCATTGAAGTCATCACCCTTCCCAAATTTACACCCCCCCCCAATCCATCCAAAATGAAAAGCTTCCTCCGCTAATTTCCAAATCAAATACCCTCCTCTAAAGCATGGAACTACAAGTCCAAGGCTGCCCGCCAATCTCCCACAAGCCTTTACCCACTGCCGCCAATCATTCCCTGCATGGTACACTATCCCCCCCCCCCCCCCCCATCCCTGCGCACCCCTCTATTTTTGGACGTACACTCCTATGTGTTCTCTTCACACCCCACCCCCCTGCACCCCATCAGGCGTCTTGCATTAGACGCTACCCCCGTTAATAGCTTCAGCCGCCCGACTCTCCTCTTATGCCTGGAACTACAAGTCCAAGGCTGACCGCCAAGCTCCCACAAGCCTTTACCCACTGCCGTCAATTATTCCCTGCATGGTACACTAGCCCCCCCCATCCCTGCGCACCCCATCAGGCGTCTTGCATCAGACGCTACCCCCGTTAATAGCTTCAGCCGCCCGACTCTCCTCTTATGCCTGGAACTACAAGTCCAAGGCTGACCGCCAAGCTCCCACAAGCCTTTACCCACTGCCGTCAATTATTCCCTGCATGGTACACTAGCCCCCCCCATCCCTGCGCACCCCATCAGGCGTCTTGCATCAGACGCTACCCCGCTAATAGATTCAGCCGCTGTGCCTTGATGAGGGCGCCCTGTCATCGCGGGGTGCAGGACACACACACACACACACACACACACACACACACACACTCACTCCCACACACTCACTCCCACACACTCACTACTTGTCCAACCCATGCTGCCAGGCAGGGATAGCTTGAAGACCTTGGGGCTGTCAGGGATGTGAGAGGGCAGCCTGGGACATGTAGTGCCATGCCTTGTGGGGGAGGACTAGGAGCGTCCCGTTTAGCGGCTAGCCATGGGCGTCTCATCAGTGAAGGCTTGCAGCTGTGCCTTGATGAGGGCGCCCTGTCATCGCGGGGTGCAGGACACACACACACACACACACACACACACACACACACACACTCACTCCCACACACTCACTCCCACACACTCACTACTTGTCCAACCCATGCTGCCAGGCAGGGATAGCTTGAAGACCTTGGGGCTGTCAGGGATGTGAGAGGGCAGCCTGGGACATGTAGTGCCATGCCTTGTGGGGGAGGACTAGGAGCGTCCCGTTTAGCGGCTAGCCATGGGCGTCTCATCAGTGAAGGCTTGCAGCTGTGCCTTGATGAGGGCGCCCTGTCATCGCGGGGTGCAGGACACACACACACACACACACACACACACACACACACACACTCACTCCCACACACTCACTCCCACACACTCACTACTTGTCCAACCCATGCTGCCAGGCAGGGATAGCTTGAAGACCTTGGGGCTGTCAGGGATGTGAGAGGGCAGCCTGGGACATGTAGTGCCATGCCTTGTGGGGGAGGACTAGGAGCGTCCCGTTTAGCGGCTAGCCATGGGCGTCTCATCAGTGAAGGCTTGCAGCTGTGCCTTGATGAGGGCGCCCTGTCATCGCGGGGTGCAGGACACACACACACACACACACACACACACTCACTCCCACACACTCACTCCCACACACTCACTACTTGTCCAACCCATGCTGCCAGGCAGGGATAGCTTGAAGACCTTGGGGCTGTCAGGGATGTGAGAGGGCAGCCTGGGACATGTAGTGCCATGCCTTGTGGGGGAGGACTAGGAGCGTCCCGTTTAGCGGCTAGCCATGGGCGTCTCATCAGTGAAGGCTTGCAGCTGTGCCTTGATGAGGGCGCCCTGTCATCGCGGGGTGCAGGACACACACACACACACACACACACACACACTCACTCCCACACACTCACTCCCACACACTCACTACTTGTCCAACCCATGCTGCCAGGCAGGGATAGCTTGAAGACCTTGGGGCTGTCAGGGATGTGAGAGGGCAGCCTGGGACATGTAGTGCCATGCCTTGTGGGGGAGGACTAGGAGCGTCCCGTTTAGCGGCTAGCCATGGGCGTCTCATCAGTGAAGGCTTGCAGCTGTGCCTTGATGAGGGCGCCCTGTCATCGCGGGGTGCAGGACACACACACACACACACACACACACACTCACTCCCACACACTCACTCCCACACACTCACTACTTGTCCAACCCATGCTGCCAGGCAGGGATAGCTTGAAGACCTTGGGGCTGTCAGGGATGTGAGAGGGCAGCCTGGGACATGTAGTGCCATGCCTTGTGGGGGAGGACTAGGAGCGTCCCGTTTAGCGGCTAGCCATGGGCGTCTCATCAGTGAAGGCTTGCAGCTGTGCCTTGATGAGGGCGCCCTGTCATCGCGGGGTGCAGGACACACACACACACACACACACACACACACTCACTCCCACACACTCACTCCCACACACTCACTACTTGTCCAACCCATGCTGCCAGGCAGGGATAGCTTGAAGACCTTGGGGCTGTCAGGGATGTGAGAGGGCAGCCTGGGACATGTAGTGCCATGCCTTGTGGGGGAGGACTAGGAGCGTCCCGTTTAGCGGCTAGCCATGGGCGTCTCATCAGTGAAGGCTTGCAGCTGTGCCTTGATGAGGGCGCCCTGTCATCGCGGGGTGCAGGACACACACACACACACACACACACACACACTCACTCCCACACACTCACTCCCACACACTCACTACTTGTCCAACCCATGCTGCCAGGCAGGGATAGCTTGAAGACCTTGGGGCTGTCAGGGATGTGAGAGGGCAGCCTGGGACATGTAGTGCCATGCCTTGTGGGGGAGGACTAGGAGCGTCCCGTTTAGCGGCTAGCCATGGGCGTCTCATCAGTGAAGGCTTGCAGCTGTGCCTTGATGAGGGCGCCCTGTCATCGCGGGGTGCAGGACACACACACACACACACACACACACACACTCACTCCCACACACTCACTCCCACACACTCACTACTTGTCCAACCCATGCTGCCAGGCAGGGATAGCTTGAAGACCTTGGGGCTGTCAGGGATGTGAGAGGGCAGCCTGGGACATGTAGTGCCATGCCTTGTGGGGGAGGACTAGGAGCGTCCCGTTTAGCGGCTAGCCATGGGCGTCTCATCAGTGAAGGCTTGCAGCTGTGCCTTGATGAGGGCGCCCTGTCATCGCGGGGTGCAGGACACACACACACACACACACACACACACACACACACTCACTCCCACACACTCACTCCCACACACTCACTACTTGTCCAACCCATGCTGCCAGGCAGGGATAGCTTGAAGACCTTGGGGCTGTCAGGGATGTGAGAGGGCAGCCTGGGACATGTAGTGCCATGCCTTGTGGGGGAGGACTAGGAGCGTCCCGTTTAGCGGCTAGCCATGGGCGTCTCATCAGTGAAGGCTTGCAGCTGTGCCTTGATGAGGGCGCCCTGTCATCGCGGGGTGCAGGACACACACACACACACACACACACACACACACACACACACACTCACTCCCACACACTCACTCCCACACACTCACTACTTGTCCAACCCATGCTGCCAGGCAGGGATAGCTTGAAGACCTTGGGGCTGTCAGGGATGTGAGAGGGCAGCCTGGGACATGTAGTGCCATGCCTTGTGGGGGAGGACTAGGAGCGTCCCGTTTAGCGGCTAGCCATGGGCGTCTCATCAGTGAAGGCTTGCAGCTGTGCCTTGATGAGGGCGCCCTGTCATCGCGGGGTGCAGGACACACACACACACACACACACACACACACTCACTCCCACACACTCACTCCCACACACTCACTACTTGTCCAACCCATGCTGCCAGGCAGGGATAGCTTGAAGACCTTGGGGCTGTCAGGGATGTGAGAGGGCAGCCTGGGACATGTAGTGCCATGCCTTGTGGGGGAGGACTAGGAGCGTCCCGTTTAGCGGCTAGCCATGGGCGTCTCATCAGTGAAGGCTTGCAGCTGTGCCTTGATGAGGGCGCCCTGTCATCGCGGGGTGCAGGACACACACACACACACACACACACACACACACACACACTCACTCCCACACACTCACTCCCACACACTCACTACTTGTCCAACCCATGCTGCCAGGCAGGGATAGCTTGAAGACCTTGGGGCTGTCAGGGATGTGAGAGGGCAGCCTGGGACATGTAGTGCCATGCCTTGTGGGGGAGGACTAGGAGCGTCCCGTTTAGCGGCTAGCCATGGGCGTCTCATCAGTGAAGGCTTGCAGCTGTGCCTTGATGAGGGCGCCCTGTCATCGCGGGGTGCAGGACACACACACACACACACACACACACACACACACACACTCACTCCCACACACTCACTCCCACACACTCACTACTTGTCCAACCCATGCTGCCAGGCAGGGATAGCTTGAAGACCTTGGGGCTGTCAGGGATGTGAGAGGGCAGCCTGGGACATGTAGTGCCATGCCTTGTGGGGGAGGACTAGGAGCGTCCCGTTTAGCGGCTAGCCATGGGCGTCTCATCAGTGAAGGCTTGCAGCTGTGCCTTGATGAGGGCGCCCTGTCATCGCGGGGTGCAGGACACACACACACACACACACACACACACACACACACACACACACACACACACTCAATAGCTTTGTTAATGTCGATACGTTAAATTTCTAACATTTACCTGTCGACCTATTAACTGTCTAGCTTAATTTAAGTCGATGTTCTAAGAGTCGACCTTTTATTTGTCGATCTAATATCTGTCTACCTTTGTTAATTTCGATATGTTAAATTTCTAACATTTACCTGTCGACCTATTAACTGTCTAGCTTAATTTAAGTCGATGTTCTAAGAGTCGACCTTTTATTTGTCGATCTAATATCTGTCTACCTTTGTTAATTTCGATATGTTAAATTTCTAACATTTACCTGTCGACCTATTAACTGTCTAGCTTAATTTAAGTCGATGTTCTAAGAGTCGACCTTTTATTTGTCGATCTAATATCTGTCTAGCTTTGTTAATTTCGATATGTTAAATTTCTAACATTTACCTGTCGACCTATTAACTGTCTAGCTTAATTTAGGTCGATGTTCTAAGAGTCGACCTTTTATTTGTCGATCTAATATCTGTCTAGCTTTGTTAATTTCGATATGTTAAATTTCTAACATTTACCTGTCGACCTATTAACTGTCTAGCTTAATTTAAGTCGATGCTATAATCGTTCGATCTTTTAGTTGTCATACTATTTATATTGTCGGACTTCTCAATGTCGATATATGTTCCGTCTAGGATGCGTATGCCGAACACAATGGTATGTCTAACTTTATGAATCGATTAGTTACACGTCGTACTAATGTGTTTGTCGACTAAAATGACATCGACTTTAAACCCAAGTCTACCTTGTACATGTCGACCTAAACAGTCTGTCTATCTAGCGCTGCCGATCAAAGTGCTGTCTGCAAACACTACATCGATACCGCGTCCCAGACCCAGTTATAAGGGATTTTTTTCACCTGCCTCTTTGCAGCTGATAAACCCCCCTGATACTACCGGCTATCAGGGAGTAATTGAATAAACACCCGGGGATCAGTTAGCCATGGTACTTTACAGCAGCTAATTGAATACCCAATTTGTGTATAAGGTGTATATGAAACATAAATGCGTGTTTAGACTTGGGTCCCATCCCCAAGTTATCTCATATGGTATGCAAATATTCCAATATACGGAAAAATCAGATATTCAAAATATTCCTGGGCCCAAGCATTTTAGAAACTGGAGACTCAACCTGTATATATTAATTACCGGAAAACATACATCAAATTTTAGTTGCAAGCTTTTTATAGCAACCTATTAAAAATAAGAATTTACTCACCGGTAATTCTATTTCTCGTAGTCCGTAGTGGATGCTGGGTACTCCGTAAGGACCATGGGGAATAGACGGGCTCCGCAGGAGACTGGGCACTCTTAAAAGAAAGATTAGGTACTATATCTGGTGTGCACTGGCTCCTCCCTCTATGCCCCTCCTCCAGACCTCAGTTAGGGAAACTGTGCCCGGAAGAGCTGACATTACTAGGAAAGGATTTGGAATCCAGGGTAAGACTCATACCAGCCACACCAATCACACCGTACAACTTGTGATAACTATACCCAGTTAACAGTATGAACAACAACTGAGCCTCATTCTACAGATGGCTCAGAACAATAACCCTTTAGTTAAGCAATAACTATATACATGTATTGCAGAAAGTCCGCACTTGGGACGGGCTCCCAGCATCCACTACGGACTACGAGAAATAGAATTACCGGTGAGTAAATTCTTATTTTCTCTGACGTCCTAGTGGATGCTGGGTACTCCGTAAGGACCATGGGGATTATACCAAAGCTACCAAACGGGCGGGAGAGTGCGGATGACTCTGCACCACCGAATGAGCAAACTCAAGGTCCTCCTCAGCCAGGGTATCAAACTTGTAGAATATTGCAAAAGTGTTTGATCCCGACCAAGTAGCAGCTCGGCAAAGTTGTAAAGCCGAGACCCCTCGGGCAGCCGCCCAAGAAGAGCCCACCTTCCTCGTGGAATGGGCTTTTACTGATTTAGGATGCGGCAGTCCAGCCGCAGAATGTGCAAGTTGAATCGTGCTACAGATCCAGCGAGCAATAGTCTGCTTTTAAGCAGGAGCACCCAGCTTGTTGGGTGCATGCAGGATAAACAGCGAGTCAGTCTTTCTGACTCTAGCCGTCCTGGAAACATAGATTTTCAGGGCCCGGACTACGTCCAGCAACTTGGAATCCTCCAAGTCCCTAGTAGCCGCAGGCACCACAATAGGTTGGTTCAAATGAAACGCTGATACCACCTTTGGGAGAAATTGGGGACGAGTCCTCAATTCTGCCCTGTCCATATGGAAAATCAGATATGGGCTTTTACAGGACAAAGCCGCCAATTCTGACACACGCCTAGCTGAGGCCAAGGCCAACAGCATGACTACCTTCTACGTGAGATACTTCAACTCCACGGTCTGAAGTGGCTCAAACCAATGTGATTTTAGGAAATGCAACACTACGTTGAGATCCCAAGGTGCCACTGGAGGCACAAAAGGGGGCTGAATATGCAGCACTCCCTTAACAAACGTCTGAACTTCAGGCAGCGTCTTTCCTAGCCTTTAGCAGCGTAGGAATCACTTCATCTGGAACGCCCTTTTAAGTTAGGATCAGGCGTTCAACCACCAAGCCGTCAAACGCAGCCGCGGTAAGTCTTGGAACAGACAGGGCCCCTGCAGTAACAGGTCCAGTCTGAGAGGCAGAGGCCATGGGTCCTCTGAGATCATTTCTTGAAGTTCTGGGTACCAAGTTCTTCTTGGCCAATCCGGAACGATGAGTATAGTTCTTACTCCTCTCTTTCTTACTATCCTCAGTACCTTGGGTATGAGAGGAAGAGGAGGGAACACATATACCGACTGGTACACCCACGGTGTCACTAGTGCGTCCACAGCTATCGCCTGAGGGTCTCTTGACCTGGCGCAATACTTTTTTAGCTTTTTGTTGAGGCGGGCCGCCATCATGTCCACCTGTGGCCGTTCCCAACGGTTTACAATCTGCGTGAAGACTTCTGGATGAAGTCCCCACTCTCCCGGGTGGAGGTCGTGCCTGCTGAGGAAGTCTGCTTCCCAGTTGTCCACTCCCGGAATGAACACCACTGACCGTGCTAGCACGTGATTCTCCGCCCATCGGAGAATCCTTGTGGCTTCTGCCATTGCCATCATGCTTCTTGTGCCGTCCTGTCGGTTTACATGGGCGACTGCCGTGATGTTGTCTGACTGAATCAGCACCGGTTGGTCTTGAAGCAGGGGTTCCGCTTGACTTAGGGCATTGTAAATGGCCCTTAGTTCCAGAATATTTATGTGTAGGGAAGTCTCCTGACTCGACCACTGTCCTTGGTAGTTTCTTCCCTGAGTGACTGCCCCCCAACCTCGGAGGCTTGCATCCGTGGTCACCAGGACCCAGTCCTGAATGCCGAATCTGCGGCCCTCGAGAAGATGAGCACTCTGCAGCCACCACAGCAGAGACACCCTGGCCCTCGGGGACAGGGTGATCAGCCGATGCATCTGAAGATGCGATCCGGACCACTTGTCTAACAGATCCCACTGAAAGATCCTTGCATGGAACCTGCCGAAGGGAATTGCTTCGTAAGAAGCTACCATCTTTCCCAGGACTCGCGTGCAGTGATGCACCAACATCTGTTTTGGTTTCAGGAGGTCTCTGATCAGAGATGACAACTCCTTGGCCTTCTCCTCCGGGAGAAACACCTTCTTCTGTTCTGTGTCCAGAATCATGCCCAAGAACAGCAGACGCGTCGTAGGAATCAGCTGCGACTTTGGGATATTCAGAATCCAGCCGTGCTGTTGCAGCACTTCCCGAGATAGTGCTACTCCGACCAACAACTGCTCCTTGGACCTTGCCTATATAAGGAGATCGTCCAAGTACGGGATAATTATAACTCCCTTCTTTCGAAGGAGTATCATCATTTCGGCCATTACCTTGGTAAATACCCTCGGTGCCGTGGACAGACCAAACGGCAACGTCTGGAATTGGTAATGGCAGTCCTGTACCACAAACCTGAGGTACTCCTGGTGAGGTGGGTAAATGGGGACATGTAGGTAAGCATCCTTGATGTCCAGTGACACCATAAAATCCCCCTCTTCCAGGCTTGCAATAACCGCCCTGAGCGATTCCATTTTGAACTTGAACTTCCTTATATAAGTGTTCAAGGATTTCAAATTTAGAATGGGTCTCACCGAACCGTCTGGTTTCGGTACCAAACACATTGTGGAATAGTAACCCCGTCCCTGTTGAAGGAGGGGAACTTTGATTATCACCTGCTGAAGGTACAGCTTGTGAATTGCCGCCAGTACTACCTCCCTTTCCTTGGGAGGAGCTAGCAAGGCTGATCTGAGGTAACGGCGAGGGGGAGACGCCTCGAACTCCAGCTTGTATCCCTGAGATACCACTTGTAGAACCCAGAGATCCACCTGTGAGAGAACCCACTGGTTGCTGAAGTTCCGGAGACGGGCCCCCACCGCACCTGGCTCCACCTGTGGAGCCCCAGCGTCATGTGGACTTAGTGGAAGCAGGGGAGGATTTTTGTTCCTGGGAACTGGCTGTCTGGTGCAGCTTTTTCCCTCTACCCCTGCCTCTGGGCAGAAAGGACGCGCCTCTGACCCGCTTGCCTTTCTGAGGCCGAAAGGACTGTACTTGATAATACGGTGCTTTCTTAGGCTGTGAGGGAACCGGAGGTAAAAAAGTCGACTTCCCAGATGTTGCTGTGGATACGAGGTCCGAGAGACCGTCCCCAAACAATTCCTCACCTTTATAAGGCAAAACTTCCATGTGCCTTTTAGAATCAGCATCGCCTGTCCACTGCCGAGTCTATAATACTCTCCTGGCAGAAATGGACATTGCATTAATTCTAGATGCCAGCCGGCAAATGTCCCTCTGTGCATCCCTCATATATAAGACTACGTCTTTAATATGCTCTATGGTTAGCAAAATAGTATCCCTGTCAAGGGAATCAATGTTATCTGACAGGGTATCAGACCATGCTGCTGCAGCACTACACATCCATGCTGAAGCAATAGCAGGTCTCAGAATAGTACCTGTGTGTGTATACACAGACTTCGGGACAGCCTCTTGCTTTCTATCTGCAGGCTCCTTTAAGGCGGCCGTATCCTGAGACGGCAGTGCAACCTTTTTTGATAAGCGTGTGAGCGCCTTGTCCACCCTAGGGGATGTTTCCCATCGCAACCTGTCCGTTGGCGGGAAAGGGTACGCCATTAGTAACCTCTTAGAAATCACTAATTTCTTATCTGGGGAACACCACGCTTCACAATTCATTTAACTCATCAGATGGGGGAAAAGTCACTGGCTGCTTTTTCTCCCCAAACATAATACTCTTTTTAGTGGTAACCGGGTTAATGTCAGAAATGTGCAACACATTTTTCATTGCCGTAATCATGCATCGGATGGCCCTTGTGGAATGTACATTTGTCTCATCCTCGTCTACACTGGAGTCAGACTCCGTGTCGACATCTGTGTCTGCCATCTGAGGTAGCGGGCGTTTTTGAGCCCCTGATGGCCTCTGAGACGCCTGGGCAGGCGCGGGCTGAGATGCCGGCTGTCCCAAAGCTGTTACGTCATCGAACCTTTTATGCAAGGAGTTGACACTGTTGGTTAATACCTTCCACATATCCATCCACTCTGGTGTCGGCCCCGCAGGGGGCGACATCACACTTATCGGCTCCTGCTCCGCCTCCACGTAAGCGTCCTCATCAAACATGTCGACACAGCCGTACCGACACACACACAGGGAATGCTCTGACTGAGGACAGGACCCCACAAAGTCCTTTGGGGAGACAGAGAGAGAGTATGCCAGCGCACACCAGAGCGCTATATAACAGAGGGATTTACACTAACACAAAGTGAATTTTCCCCCAATAGCTGCTTATATCACCTTTTGCGCCTAAATTTATGTGCCCCCCCTCTCTTTTTTACCCTTCTCGTAGTGTATACTGCAGGGGAGAGCCTGGGGAGCGTCCTTCCAGCGGAGCTGTGAAGAGAAAATGGCGCTGGCTGTGCGGAGGAAGATAGCCCCGCCCCTTCAGCGGCGGGCTTCTCCCGCTTTTTTAATAATATTTATGGCGGGGGATTAGGCACATATACAGTTTATAACTGTATTATGTGCATTTTGCCAAAAAGGTATACATGTTGCAGCCCAGGGCGCCCCCCCAGCGCCCTGCACCCACCAGTGACCGGAGAGTGTGGTGTGCTGTGGGAGCAATGGCGCACAGCTGCAGTGCTGTGCGCTACCTTATTGAAGACCGGAGTCTTCAGCCGCCGATTTTCTCCTGGTTCTTCCGTCTTCTGGCTCTGCAAAGGGGACGGCGGCGCGGCTCCGGGAACGGACGATCGAGGTCGGGCCCTGTGTTCGATCCCTCTGGAGCTAATGGTGTCCAGTAGCCTTAGAAGCACAAGCTAGCTGCAAGCAGGTAGGTTTGCTTCTCTCCCCTCAGTCCCTCGTAGCAGTGAGTCTGTTGCCAGCAGATCTCACTGAAAATAAAAAACCTAACAAATACTTTCTTTTCTAGTAAGCTCAGGAGAGCCCACTAGGTGCATCCAGCTCTGGCCGGGCACAGATTCTAACTGGGGTCTGGAGGAGGGGCATAGAGGGAGGAGCCAGTGCACACCAGATATAGTATCTAATCTTTCTTTTAAGAGTGCCCAGTCTCCTGCGGAGCCCGTCTATTCCCCATGGTCCTTACGGAGTACCCAGCATCCACTAGGACGTCAGAGAAATACATAAATCTAACTTCAAGTAGCCTGTGCTCTTCTTATTACAAGTTTTATAGTCAGACTGCCTGCATGTAGCACAGAGGCAGGGAACCTGCTTCAGAAATTAAATTGATGGTTAACAGGCTTACTCCAGTGAGTCAACTCCTCCAGCAAGCATGTGTAGATGGTTCAGTGTTGTAATTGAGGTGGTCAAATGGCGCTTGGCATGATCCAACTGCTTAATATCCCGTGTGATTTCTTTCACCTTGGGGGAACCATACAAGGCAGGTTAGTGGTGGAACATTTGAGTCAGAGAACCTAAAAATCACAATCAGTTAACACAACAGATCAGAATTCACCATTATGACATGCATTATAAAATGTGAGACTACTCTGAGGTAATAGAAGACTATATGATAGGAGTAGTTTGTTTTATAAGGCACCAAAAGCTCACCTAATTAAGTCAGTATCTCTGCCAGATCATTACATATTGGAAGGATATCTTGGGGTTATAGTTTCCTTTGTTTTAAAACCTATGGGCTCTATTATTGACTGATAAGACTCATTTCATACAAATTAAGATTTTAGAATGTTGACCATTTTCATTCTCTCATCTTTTTAATCCAACACTTTGTTTTCTTTCCATCTGTTACAAAAAACACATTTTACATGTTCAAGATCTTGAATCAATATTTAAGTTTGGTACCTATAAAAATACCTTTAGAAAAATAATGGATGTACAAAACATCTACATATACAGACTTTAGCCAACTACCTATACTTCTTTAAAGACATGTAAAGTTATTCAGCAGTAATAGCACTTCTTGTAATATATTTATTTTCCTCCTCTGTGAATGTCACAGTTCTTTAATGAAGTTTATGAACTAAGAACTTAACTTATACTCCATGTTAATTGTGAGGATTTATTTCAATTATTTTTACTATGAGTGTTTTTAGTGCTAGTAGGGTGCATCAGCATTTTTCTTCCCCCAGCATAGTATTAGAAGCCTCAGCATGATAGTAACTCTTAATATCTTTAGTAATAGGGTGTGCAGTCCCCCCTCTTTCCTGCACGCTGTGAGTCCGTACAAGCACAGGGATGGCTATACGGTTGTTGTTTTTTACTTTTGCCGGTTTTCATTTGTTTTTGCAACCTACTACATTGATAAGCTCTGCACAACTGTGATAATTTTAGGTAGGACTGTATACTGTGTGTAAACAAACGAGTTCAGGAAACCTCACTGTCCGTAGAGAATTGGGATTAGCGGTATGAATAGCCATGTGAACGGTGTGTGTAGTTAGGTCAGAATAGTAAAAAGATACCCTTTCTGTGGGCTCAAGCACTGAAGAACCACAGCCAGACTAGTGATGGCAACGACTCGCCTATTACAGGCCAAAGCTTCAGTGAATATATCTACGCCACAAAGTCCACTGCAGGAAGCTTTAGAGGGGTGTGCAATAAGTTTCCAGATGTGCAGTGCACAGGTAGTAGACGCAATCCGACTGTCTGGTTGTGAACTGTAATCTCTGTCTAAAGGTCTTTTGAATTGTCAAGACACAGAACAGTGTATAAGCAGCACCGCACACCGAAGAAGTCAGCATCTTCACTTTCTTTACAAACTCGTTATGGAGCTCAACTGAGGCCATGATCTTCTACGACTACAAGAGCGGTCTACGACAGCAGGAGAGTTTTGACCGACTGCAAGCTGTTTTTGGGGAGGATGCACCTTCCCGACCCACTGTGTTTGAGTTGTTTGCTGAATTTAGTTTTGGGAGACGGTGCTGGAAGATGAGGAGTGCTGTGGCCGACCTGTGTCCGCCATCACCGAGGTCAACATTGCTGCAATGTGGGCCATAGTCGAGTTGGACACCGTAGTGACCATGGCACAGTTAGAGAAGAAGATAGGCATCTCACTAGTATCCATCCACTTCATACTCCACAAAAAGCTTGGCCTGAGCAAGGTTTATGAACTATGGGTGCCCCATCAGCCGACTCAAGAGCAGGAGGATGCTTAGGTGACTTGGTGTAGCAACATGCTAACCAGTCCCTCAAGCTCTGTCTGGGAGATCATCAGTGGCGATGAATCCTGGATCTATAGTTTTGACCCAGTTACCAAACAACAGCTTAGTGGACCCAGTTGAAGGTGCGCTGTCACAAAAGTTCTGACATGAGCGCAGTGTGACCAAGCAGATGGTGGTTGTTTTTGACGCCAAGATTGGTCATGCAGCTACCATACCACTAGTGCAGCAGCAATCCATCACTGGGGACTGGAACGCCACCCAATGCTGGAAGCTATTTCCAGACGCAGAAGGGACTTTGAGTTGTTGCACGCATACCCCCTCTTCCTCTGCATAGTTAACAGGAAGCAGCATTGAGAGGGTGGGCAGGGGGCGAAGGGAGGAATGACCCTGTTTTCTGAGAGGGGATCTGCGTGTTACCACACAGACATCCTGGCCTCAAAGCCCGTTTCTGTTGGCCAGCTGTTCAAAGCTGAGGCTTACTCAACTGGCCATCTGTGGGGAACATACCCTGCAGGATGCGTCTTTTCTACGGAGATGTTACCTGTATTGCCCATCTCTGAATCATACCCTTTGTTTGCAAATACATTTTTTTTTGTGAATCCGGAAACTTATTGCACACCCCTCATATCTGAAACCTGAGGTGTGGTGATGCAGGAAGTAAAGTCAAATGCAGAGGTCGCTCAGATCACCGACATTAAGAAATATACCAAGGACATAAGGTACATCACCAATTAAAATATATTTCTAAACTGTCATTTTTTTATCATGTTAATGAACAATTAATAGTATCTAATGATGTCAGACAAGGAGTTTTAAGCCCCGTACACATGGGGGAGATGTGTGCTGAGCAATCTATCGCAGACCGCTCAGCACACATCTCTCCCCCAGCTCAGCACAATGTGTGCTGAGCGAAGGGGGGCGCTCATTTCACCCATGCATGCATGCCAAATCTAGAGACGGCGATAGCGACGTACAGGACTGCGCATCACTGTCGTCTGCAACCTACACACATAGCGATCCGTGCTTAATTACTAGAGTGCTTAGAATTTAAGCACGGATCTCTCCGTATGTGCCGCCCTTTACATATACCCATTTCATATCGCAAACCCGGGTAAGAGACGTTCACATGGCAATATTGACCTGGGTTTTTCCCGGGTTATTGTCGTGTTGGTGTCTTTTTGCTCAACCCGGGTCACCCATGTTAAACCCAGTGTAATGTCATTTTAAAAGGATGTGATTGGTTCCCAGTTTTCTACAAGAAAGGGAGGGGGCTGGGGAATGCTTACAGTGCAGATATCATGTCCGACAGAGCACATGTCCCAGCACAGAGCACGGAATTCATGATTGTCTCAGCTGTACTGCTGCTGGATTCAGGCTGTGAGAGGTTATTATAGCTTCTCACTGTCTGTAGCTTCTTCTGCAGCTATTTAACAAGATGGAGGAGGTTGAATTTTTTTGTCTGAAATGGATATTTCGCTGAGACAATATCTGCGTAGGAGGAGATCTCTCATAACAGCATCGGTGTCGACTATCCTGGACCTGAACCTCCACCTCTCTTCTGACCGAAGATTGTGGTCCAGAGAAAGGCAGCATGGACAAGCTTTCATACACAGCATCCTTAATTTTCAGGATATCCAGTGGAAGTCACACTTCAGGATGTCACGGCAGACGTTCAATTATGTCTTGTATCTATTGACCCCAACACTCGCTAGGCAGACCACAAACTTCTGTCAGCAAAGCTGGTAAGCCTGATTTGAAGAATCTGTGAGGTGGGAGTGCTTGAAACTCCAGCCTGTACCCCTGGGTAATAATATCTTGAACCCAGGGGTCTAGCCCTGATGACGCCCAGACATGACTGAAATTTCTTAGTCTTGCTCCCACCTGCCCGATCTCCAGGCTGGGAGGTCCACTGTCATGCCGAGGATTTTGAGGAAGCAGAACCAGGTTTCTGTTCCTGTGAACCTGTTGGTGCGGGTTTTCTGGATTTCCCCCGACCTACTCTAAAGAAAGTGGAAGGGGGTTTGGACTTTTTAACTTTCGCAGTCTGAAAGGACATAGGATAAGATTTCCTAGTCGGCGGTGTTGCTGAGGGAAGAAATGTTGACTTGCCTGCAGTTGCCGTGGAGATCCACGCATCTAACGCTTCCCCAAACAGAGCCTGACCTGTGAAGGGTAGGTTCTCCATACTCTTCTTGAATTCTGCATCCGCAGACCATTGGCGCAGCCAGAGTCTCCTGTGTGCCGAGACAGCCATGGGAGAAGCCCTCGCATTAAGATGACCAAGGTCCTTCATGGGCTCCACCATGAAACCTGCAGAATCCTGTATGTGACGTAAAAACAATTCAATGTCACTTCTATCCATAGAATCTAATTCCTCTAGTAATGTGCCTGACCACCTTACTATGGCTTTAGAAATCCACGCACAAGCAATAGTGGGTCTTAAAGCTACGCCAGTAGCTGTGTATAGTGATTTGAGCGTAGTCTCAATCTTGCGATCAGCCGGCTCTTTTAAAACGGTGGACCCAGGGACAGGTAAAACCACTTTTTTAGACAACCTAGATACAGAAGCATCTACTACAGGCGGGATTTCCCACTTTTTCCTGTCCTCCTCAGGGAAAGGAAAGGCAATGAGAATTTTTACAGATTATACTGGCCTGAGGTGATTTTGCTGCTAACAGTGGGATTAGCCCCTGTTAGCATAATTGACCAGTGTAGGGTATGTTGCGCTGGCCCAGGACGCCCCTCACAACACCGTACACAGTGTGTCCGCTGAGCCTTCCGTAGCGCAGCCTGTCACTTCCCGGGCTGCCGGCATCCTACTCACCACTCTTCTTTCATCTGGCTCTGTAAGGGGGTGGCAGCATGCTGCCCGAGTGAATGGTCGCCTCGTGGGCTTGCGATCAGAACCCTCAGGAGCTCAGTGTCCTGTCAGCGGAGATAGAGAACCATTAACTTCTAGAGTTGGTTCCTACTTACCCCCCTAAGTCCCACAAAGCAGGGAGGCTGTTGCTGTTTCACTCTTAGAAAAACAATAAAACTAGAAAAACTCCTAAGAGCTCCCATAGCTGTGACCGGCTCCTCCGGGTACATTTTTTAAACTGGGTCTGGTAGGAGGGGAATAGAGGGAGGAGCCAGCCCACACTATTAAACTCTTAAAGTGCCAATGGCTCCCAAGGGACCCGTCTATACCCCATGGTACTAATGTGGACCCCAGCATCCTCTAGGACGTAAGAGAAACTTACATGATCCTTGTAAAGGGTTGTTGTGGCCAGACTAGGTCCAGGTTGTGTCTCATCAGCCACCTGTGTTGTAGGCAACACACCGGCTTCTTCTTCCATCAGCAGTGGATCAGCCGCCATGGGTGTAGGCTCATCCACAAACAATGCAGGTGACTGTGGTGGAGATGACCATGCCTCTTAGGTCACTACAGGAGGAAGGGGTTCTGCAACACAGGCCTGGCTAATTTCAGCGGCAGCCAGACTGGATGACAATGTTATAGGGCTGCTTAATGCGGTATGGCTACATGTGTGGGCAGACAGCTCAAAAATAAGAATTTACTTACCGATAATTCTATTTCTCATAGTCCGTAGTGGATGCTGGGGACTCCGTAAGGACCATGGGGAATAGCGGCTCCGCAGGAGACTGGGCACATCTAAAGAAAGCTTTAGGACTATCTGGTGTGCACTGGCTCCTCCCCCTATGACCCTCCTCCAAGCCTCAGTTAGGATACTGTGCCCGGACGAGCGTACACAATAAGGAAGGATTTTGAATCCCGGGTAAGACTCATACCAGCCACACCAATCACACCGTATAACCTGTGATCTGAACCCAGTTAACAGCATGATAACAGAGGAGCCTCTGAAAGATGGCTCACAACAATAATAACCCGATTTTTGTAACAATAACTATGTACAAGTATTGCAGACAATCCGCACTTGGGATGGGCGCCCAGCATCCACTACGGACTATGAGAAATAGAATTATCGGTAAGTAAATTCTTATTTTCTCTAACGTCCTAAGTGGATGCTGGGGAATCCGTAAGGACCATGGGGATAATACCAAAGCTCCCAAACGGGCGGGAGAGTGCGGATGACTCTGCAGCACCAAATGAGAGAACTCCAGGTCCTCCTCAGCCAGAAGATCAATTTTGTAGAATTTTACAAACATATTTGCTCCTGACCAAGTAGCTGCTCGGCAAAGTTGTAAAGCCGAGACCCCTCGGGCAGCCGCCCAAGATGAGCCCACCTTCCTTGTGGAGTGGGCATTTACAGATTTTTGGCTGTGGCAGGCCTGCCACAGAATGTGCAAGCTGAATTGTACTACAAATCCAACGAGCAATAGTCTGCTTAGAAGCAGGAGCACCCAGCTTGTTGGGTGCACACAGGATAAACAGCGAGTCAGATTTCCTGACTCCAGCCGTCCTGGAAACATATTTTCAGGGCACTGACAACGTCTAGCAACTTGGAGGCCTCCAAGTCCCTAGTAGCCGCAGGCACCACCAATAGGTTGGTTCAGGTGAGACGCTGAAACCACCTTGGGGAGAAACTGAGGACGAGTCCTCAATTCCGCCCTGTCCGAATGGAAAATCAGATAAGGGCTTTTTCAGGATAAAGCCGCCAATTCTATCACGCGCCTGGCCCAGGCCAGGGCCAACAGCATGACCACTTTCCATGTGAGATATTTTAACTCCACAGATTTAAGTGGTTCAAACCAATGTGACTTTTGGAACCCAAAACTACATTGAGATCCCAAAGTGCCACTGGAGGCACAAAAGGAGGCTGTATATGCAGTACCCCTTTTACAAACGTCTGAACATCAGGGACTGAAGCTAGTTCTTTTTGGAAGAAAATTGACAGGGTCGAAATTTGAACCTTAATGGACCCCAATTTCAGGCCCATAGACACTCCTGTTTGCAGGAAATATAGGAATCGACCCAGTTGAATTTCCTCCGTCGGGCCTTACTGGCCTCGCACCACGCAACATATTTTCGCCAATTGCGGTGATAATGTTTTTGCGGTTACATCCTTCCTGGCTTTGATCAGGATAGGGATGACTTCATCCGGAATGCCTTTTTTCCTTCAGGATCCGGCGTTCAACCGCCATGCCGTCAAACGCAGCCGCGGTAAGTCTTGGAACAGACAGGGTCCTTGCTGGAGCAGGTCCCTTCTTAGAGGTAGAGGCCACGGATCCTCCGTGAGCATCTCTTGAAGTTCCGGTTACCAAGTCCTTCTTGGCCAATCCGGAACCACGAATATAGTGCTTACTCCTCTCCATCTTATCAATCTCAGTACCTTGGGTATGAGAGGCAGAGGAGGGAACACATACCCTGACTGGTACACCCACGGTGTTACCAGAGCGTCTACAGCTTATTGCCTGAGGGTCCCTGGACCAATACCTGTCGAGTTTTTAATCATGTGGAAGACTTCTGGGTGAAGTCCCCACTCTCCCGGGTGGAGGTCGTGCTGAGGAAGTCTGCTTCCCAGTTGTCCACTCCCGGAATGAATACTGCTGACAGTGCTATCACATGATTTTCCGCCCAGCGAAGAATCCTTGCAGCTTCTGCCATTGCCCTCCTGCTTCTTGTGCCACCCTGTCTGTTTACGTGGGTGACTGCCGTGATGTTGTCCGACTGGATCAACACCGGCTGACCTTGAAGCAGAGGTCTTGCTAAGCTTAGAGCATTGTAAATGGCCCTTAGCTTCAGGATATTTATGTGAAGTGATGTCTCCAGGCTTGACCATAAGCCCTGGATATTCCTTCCCTGTGTGACTGCTCCCCAGCCTCGCAGGCTGGCATCCGTGGTCACCAGGACCCAGTCCTGAATGCCTAATCTGCGGCCCTCTAGAAGATGAGCACTCTGCAACCACCACAGGAGGGACACCCTTGTCCTTGGTGACAGGGTTATCCGCTGATGCATCTGAAGATGCGATCCGGACCATTTGTCCAGCAGGTCCCACTGGAAAGTTCTTGCGTGGAATCTGCCGAATGGGATTGCTTCGTAGGAAGCCACCATTTTACCCAGAACCCTTGTGCATTGATGCACTGAGACTTGGCTCGGTTTTAGGAGGTTCCTGACTAGCTCGGATAACTCCCTGGCTTTCTCCTCCGGGAGAAACACCTTTTTCTGGACTGTGTCCAGGATCATACCTAGGAACAGAAGACACGTCGTCGGAACCAGGTGCGATTTTGGAATATTGAGAATCCAATCGTGCTGCCGCAACACTACCTGAGATAGTGCTACACCGACCTCCAACTGTTCCCTGGATCTTACCCTTATCAGGGAATTGTCCAAGGAAGGGATAACTAAAATTCACTTCCTTCGAAGGAATATCATCATTTCGGCCATTACCTTGGTAAAGACCCGGGGTGCCGTGTACCATCCATACGGCAGCGTCTGAACTGATAGTGACAGTTCTGTACCATAAACCTGAGGTACCCTTGGTGAGAAGGGTAAATTTTGACATGAAGGTAAGCATCCTTGATGTCCCGAGACATCATGTAGTCCCCTTCTTCCAGGTTCGCAATCACTGCTCTGAGTGACTCAATCTTGAATTTGAACCTCTGTACGTAAGTGTTCAAAGATTTTAGATTTAGAATCGGTCTCACCGAGCCGTCCGGCTTCGGTACCACAACAGTGTGGAATAATACCCCGTTCCCTGTTGCAGGAGGGGTATCTTGATTATCACCTGCTGGGAATACAGCTTGTGAATGGCTTCCAAAACTGTCTCCCTGTCAGAAGGAGACATCGGTAAAGCCGACTTTAGGAAACGGCGAGGGGGAGACGTCTCGAATTCTAATTTGTACCCCTGAGATATCACCTGAAGGATCCAGGGGTCTACTTGCGAGTGAGCCCACTGCGCGCTGAAATTCATTGAGACGGGCCCCCCACCGTGCCTGATTCTGCTTGTAAAGCCCCAGCGTATACTGAGGGCTTGGCAGAGGCGGGAGAGGGTTTCTGTTCCTGGGAACTGGCTGATTTCTGCAGCCTTTTTCCTCTCCCTCTGTCACGGGGCAGAAATGAGGAACCTTTTGCCCGCTTGTCCACGAAAAGACTGCGCCTGATAATACGGCGTCTTCTCATGTTGAGAGGCGCCCTGGGGTACAAACGTGGAATTCCCAGCTGTTGCCGTGGCCACCAGGTCTGAAAGACCGACCCCAAATAACTCCTCCCTTAATAAAGCAATACTTCCAAATGCCGTTTGGAATACGCATCACCTGACCACTGACGTGTCCATAACCCTCTACTGGTAGAAATGGACAACGCGCTTAGACTTGATGCCAGTCGGCAAATATTCCGCTGTGCATCACGCATATATAAAAATGCATCTTTTAAATGCTCTATAAGCAAAAATATACTGTCCCTATCTAGGGTATCAATATTTTCAGTCAGGGAATCCGACCACGCCAACCCAGCACTGCACATCCAGGCTGAGGCGATTGCTGGTCGCAGTATAACACCAGTATGTGTGTAAATACCTTTTAGGATACCCTCCTGCTTTCTATCAGCAGGATCCTTAAGGGCGGCCATCTCAGGCGAAGGTAGAGCCCTTACAAGCGTGTGAGCGCTTTATCCCCCCTAGGGGGTGTTTCCCAACGCACCCTAACCTCTGGCGGGAAAGGATATAATGCCAATAACATTTTAGAAATTATCCGTTGTTATCGGGGGAAACCCACGCATCATCACACACCTCATTTAATTTCTCAGATTCAGGAAAACTACAGGTAGTTTTTCCTCACCGAACATAATACCCCTTTTTTGGTGGTACTCGTATTATCAGAAATGTGTAAAACATTTTTCATTGCCTCAATCATGTAACGTGTGGCCCTACTGGAAGTCACATTCGTCTCTTCACCGTCGACACTGGAGTCAGTATCCGTGTCGGCGTCTATATCTGCCATCTGAGGTAACGGGCGCTTTAGAGCCCCTGACGGCCTATGAGACGTCTGGACAGGCACAAGCTGAGTAGCCGGCTGTCTCATGTCAACCACTGTCTTTTATACAGAGCTGACACTGTCACGTAATTCCTTCCAACAGTTCATCCACTCAGGTGTCGACCCCCTAGGGGGTGACATCACTATTACAGGCAATCTGCTCCGTCTCCACATCATTTTTCTCCTCATACATGTCGACACAAAAGTACCGACATACAGCACACACACAGGGAATGCTCTGATAGAGGACAGGACCCCACTAGCCCTTTGGGGAGACAGAGGGAGAGTTTGCCAGCACACACCAGAGCGCTATATATATACAGGGATAACCTTATATAAGTGTTTTTCCCCTTATAGCTGCTGTATAGTTAATACTGCGCCTAATTAGTGCCCCCCTCTCTTTTTTTAACCCTTTCTGTAGTGTAGTGACTGCAGGGGAGAGACAGGGAGCTTCCCTCCAACGGAGCTGTGAGGGAAAATGGCGCCAGTGTGCTGAGGAGATAGGCTCCGCCCCTTTTTCGCGGACTTTTCTCCTGCTTTTTTATGGATTCTGGCAGGGGTTAAATGCATCCATATAGCAAAGGAGCTATATGTGATGCATTTTTTTTGCCATCCAAGGTGTTTTTATTGCGTCTCAGGGCGCCCCCCCCAGCGCCCTGCACCCTCAGTGACCGAAGTGTGAAGTGTGCTGAGAAGCAATGGCGCACAGCTGCAGTGCTGTGCGCTACCTTGTTGAAGACAGGACGTCTTCTGCCGCCGATTTTCCGGACCTCTTCTGCCTTCTGGCTCTGTAAGGGGGCCGGCGGCGCGGCTCTGGGACCCATCCAAGCTGGGCTTGTGATCGTCCCTCTGGAGCTAATGTCCAGTAGCCTAAGAAGCCCAATCCACTCTGCACGCAGGTGAGTTCGCTTCTTCTCCCCTTAGTCCCTCGATGCAGTGAGCCTGTTGCCAGCAGGTCTCACTGAAAATAAAAAACCTAATCTAAAACTTTCACTAAGAAGCTCAGGAGAGCCCCTAGTGTGCACCCTTCTCGTTCGGGCACAGAGATCTAACTGAGGCTTGGAGGAGGGTCATAGGGGGAGGAGCCAGTGCACACCAGATAGTCCTAAAGCTTTCTTTAGATGTGCCCAGTCTCCTGCGGAGCCGCTATTCCCCATGGTCCTTACGGAGTCCCCAGCATCCACTTAGGACGTTAGAGAAATACTGTCAATCCATGCGGGCAGCACCACTGCAATTCCTATTGTCCTGCAGTTTGTTAACCTTGTGATATTGTTTCATGAGTGCCTTCAACTTACTGACCACCTGCTGTTGGGACCTAATAAATCCAGATGCCGTAAGCATTTTACTGATGCTGCGATATGTTATCCTGCATCCCTGACTGTACCGGTTATCTGCCTATGTATTTCTTCCTCACCCCTGATCAGCAGCAACTCCCTGACTTCCTCATCACTCCAGTTTGCCATGGCTACTGAGCTCCAAAGGAGTAAAGAACTAGGTTCAAAGGAGTGCAGAATTGGTCCAAAGGAGTGCAGAGAACTGTGCCGATTGCTTTACAAACTTGTGCTCACAGTGCAGTGCAGTACAGTAAACAGACCTCAGCTGACTGGGAACAGGCAATCAGCACTATTTTTTCAGAGGCGAGTTGAATATTCCGGGACTGTAGCTTTTTAGTGCACAATAATCCGGGTCCGACACGTGTTTAAGCCTTTTTTTAACCCAGGTTGAAATATCGGGTTGGACGTCCAGGGATATTCAGTTTGGCGCTTTCACACCGCAACAACTCGGTAAAGGGACGGGTTATTTTGGCGATGTGAAAGGGGCAACAGAAACATAGAATTTGACGGCAGATAAGAACCCATCTAGTCTGCTCCTTTTTTATCCTTTAGGTAATCTCAACCCTTTTTGAACCATAGTTCTTTGTAAGGATTTTCATATGCTGTATGTACGTACTGTGTAAGCAAGAGTTCTGAAAATCTCACACGTGGAGAATTGCGTTTAGCTGACATAGTACTATATTATTTGTTATTGTGTATGCAAATGTTCAGTGCATTAATTAATGTCTTATTCTGCAAAAGCATATCTTCCTTTATTTATTTAAAAGCCGTTTTCATGAAATGTCCACAATGTGTAGATGTTGTGCATGATGGAATAATGTGTTTATTTTTACACAGATAATTTAAAAAAATAGTCAATTGCTGTGTGTGCTGTCCCGCTCAAAATGGGGAATTGGTTGTAATGTGAAAAACCTACTGACTATCAAACACTTAGCCATATATCTTAGGTGACATCTATCCAATGTATATATACTGATGGGGAACACAGTTATCCTCTTAGGCCAGTTTTTTAATTACCATTTGCTCAGATTTTTCTGCTTTGTCCTTGATGTCTTTGATCTTGCCGAAGAGTTGCTGTATGGCTTTCTGAGCCTCTTCCAAAGCCTGAGGGAGTAACAAAAACAACAGATATTCAGCAATTCATCAATTCTATGTAAAGCTGGCAGTATTTATTATTTAACATGCAAATTCAGAACAATGTATTCATGCAAACCAGAGTGCACTAAATTTATGCTACTCATACATTATATAAAATGTAAATAAGCATTAAAGTGTATATAAAACTCTTCACAGGAAAATGGTGTATATACAATATATCTTTTTGTACTTATAAACACTTTTTAATCTATACTTTATAAAAATAAACATTTTAAAAGACAGTACAATTTGTTCTTGCCAGCTGACTTCCATGACTCCGCTAAATACTATCTATATAAATATAAGCATTTTTGGCTTCTCGTGATCAAACAGAATAATCTTTTAAAGGATGAGTGCTTTGTATTTGAATTACCAAGTTTTACCTCAACTAACAAATCTGAAATTTATGATATACATATAAAGACTTTAATGCATTTTATAAAAAAAAAAAAAAAAAAAAAAAAACGGAGCTGCCAAAAATATACAATTGTAATGACAGTTAAAGGACCAATATGTCCATCTACTATAATTATGTATATGTATTTCTAGGTCTGAATTACTAGTATAGTCCTATGCATCTTTCAAGAAGAATTAAACTGAATTCTACTCCAAACTGTTCCTTTTCCATACACACGCACACCCTTTGCAGAAGCAATCCCCACTGTTTATGCCATTGAGCCACCTGAGTTTCATTTAGTTCAAGCACTCCAACCATTATCCCATGAACAACTAGGAAGGCGCTACTGAGAAAATTATTTCCACTCCTCTATTTAATGATGAAGAATAAAATTCCACTGTTAAAGGGGGATGTAGTTAGTATAGGTGGTCACTATACCAACGCCGGGTTCCCGACCAATTAACATGCCGACTGACAGGGATTATTCCCACTCATGGATGTCCACGACACCCACAGAGTGGGAATAGAACCTGTGGTGAGCGCAGCGAGACACTGAGCCCACAAGGGGCTTCTTTGCGCATGCCCCCCCTGGCAATCTAAAGCTCGGTATCCCGGCGTCGGTATGGTGACTGGTGGGATCCCAAATGCCGGTCACCTGAACCCAACCCATTAAAGGACTGCTGCTCCCAAAAATTAAGAGACTGACCCTCCAAAAACAAAACCATTCAGAAAACAAACATACTTACATACATACATACATACATACATACAGGACTATAGTCAGATTTTCATTGATAAAAAACTCCAACAAATTTCACATGAAATCAACATCTGCGCAGTAAGTTATAAAATCACCATTGATACCTTGAACATAACCATATAAAAATGCACTTACAAGTATTTCAAGCACAAATAGGCATGGTATGTCAATTCAGTCAATTAATTAATTAATATAGCTGATATGTCAGCGCTGTCTCTCTAACTAATCCAATAAGTGATTGAGCTTTTGTTAGTAATATAGACAAAGACAAAGCAATTAATAAAGTCTCTTAAGGATCTAGTTGACATATAAGCATATGCAAATAAAAACCAGAATAGTTTCTGTCTGCTTAAATCCAAAAAGCCAGTATTATTAAGGTCAAAAAGCATCAATCTGTTAATATTTGTAATGTCACAGCTATCATTAACACGTTAGTGTCAGCGGTTACGTAACTATTAAGTCATCCTTTTTTAGGAATCCCAGTATCGGTAACATATAAACACTCTCCTCTCACTTGTATATGGGTGTCCCTTTCACATAAAGATTAGGTTGCTCGCTATCAACCATTTGATCCCAAATGCTGGGAAACGGTCAAAAACTATTGTTCGGATAAACCTGCATAATTGCATATGCCCTGGGCTCCGCTGTTTGGTCGGCAACAGAGAAGAGAGTGGGACAGTAGGGAGGAGGTGGAAAGACAGCTGTCTCCACTGCTTTATTCTCCTCAGCAGGCTGTCTACGCCATCCTGAAATGGTGGATGGATTTTGAACAGCGAATCGGAAAGCAGTGCTTCTATCAATCATTCTCCCCACACTAATGGACATTTATGGTCCGCTACTGACTAGATTTCTCTCTCCTCCTCCTCTCTCTTTCCTTTCTCCTTCTCTCTCCTCCTCCTCCTCCTCTCTGACCCTTTCTCCTCCTGTCTCTCTCCTACTTTTCTCACTTCCTCCCTCTCTCCATTCAGCCATCTCCTCCCTCCATCTCTCTCCCCCTCTTTCTCTACTTCCTTCTCTCTCTCCCTCCATCTCACCCTCTTCTATCTCTCTCTCACCTCTCTATATCTCCTTCCCTCTTTATCCCTCTCTCTTTGCCTTTCTCTTCTCCCTCCTTCCCTTTCTCCTCTTTCCCGCTCTCTACTCCCCTCCATCTCCCCCTCTCTTGTAATCCCTCTTTCTCCCTTCATCTCACCCTTTCTATTTCTCTCTCTCGCTCTCACCCACTTTGTCCCTCTCTTCTTTCTGGTCTACCTCCCTCCCTCCTTGTCTCACTCTCAAAGCATTATTTTGCACTTGGACCCACCACTCACAAGTTCCACCACTGTACAAAGGTTAAATAGAGTAATATTACATGTCATCCTATTCCAACAATTCACCTGTTTCTACACTCACTGTAGATCTAAGTGTATTTACAACAAGCAGTGACATAAAGAAAGCTACCAATGCAGGGTGTATGACGCAGGCAATTCCAGCTATATACTGTATTTTACCATAAGGACGGCTGAAAACAAAGGTGATTCAAGTTAAGAATGTAATATCTTAAAAGGTAAAATGCATCAAATGCATCAAATCAGTGCTAGTGAAACCACTGACCAAAATCACTACTTCAACTGGTTGAAAATGCCACATATATGGTAAATCTTTGTTGGGTTTATCTCTATGACATATGTCTATTTTCAACTTGACAGAAACTCACAATTTTAGCAGAATCAGAGGCTATTACATCCCGAATTAGGTGTTTTTTTTTTTTTTTTTTTAACTAAACCTGTGGTATCAAAGCATATGTCTGCTGAAAGAAGGCCACACACCTGAAAACCCCAGAGACCAAGGTCCACATGTGGTATTATTCATCACTACTTATTACAAATAGGATAAGTCTTTAGCAAGGAGAACCTGAAGATAACACACAAAGTTTAGGGCTCTGACAACCCACCTTTCTTACAGAGATATAAGGACAGATTTGGATATGCAGGACAAAGAAAGGACTGCAGGCCATTATATTTAATATAATTTATTTTCAGAATGTACCATCTTAGGCAAACCACGACCCTTAATAAACATAAAAATGTATTCATAACATAACTGACAGAAGTACTTAATGTTTTCAAGACACAGAAAGATTGTATATAAACACAGGGACAGGAAGAAAAAGAACATTGTTTCATTTATGCATACACGTACACGGTGTCCTAAACCATTTGCTCTGTGAGTGAATTTACTGCACAGTTTTTATTTAGGTTCATAGTTTCAAGTGAACAATCTCAGGTACACTTACTTTTGTGTCATGGTTTACTTTGCTGAAAAGCTAAAAAGAAAAATAATAAATCCCCTTAGAAAATGTTCACAATTTACAGATTTTTTTGAGCCACCCAACACAATTATTAAGCCACTAGCTGTTCTACCCGTTCTTCGCACAGGGGTTTTCATGGTGGCAGGCCCGCATCAAGGGGGGACGTTGGGTACTCCAGTCCCGGACCCGGACTGAGATGAGGCCCAGGTGCTTGTAGTCAGGATCAGGGACACTGGTCAGCTGCCTGCCTGCCGTAGGGGGACATAGGCAGAGCCGCGGTCCGCCGCCATATTCTTAATACAGAGCCGACCGTGAGCCAGTCGGAGCTCACGAACCGTCAGACAATCAGGAGCTGCCATTCAGCAGCTCCCGACTTGCTGCCAGTCTGTGAGCTCCGATTGGCTCATGGCCGGCTCTGTATTAAGAATATGGCCACGGAACGCGCCTCTGCTATTGTCCCTCCGTGGCTGCCCCTCCGATGCCCCTCCGATGCGCTCTGTCCCTCCCGGTCCCCTGATCCTGACTACAACCACCCGGGCTCCCTCAAAAGGTAAAGTTTGGGGAATGCAGGGAAGGGGGGGAGCAGACAGTGTGTGTGGTGGGTGCCCTGCCTTGTTAGGGTCAGTCCCGGGCCCCATCATTTCTGATGGCAGCTCTGCACGGTGGTACATATAAATGAGTTTTCAAAATTTGGTAAATCTATAGAGATGTACATTTGAGACGTCTTAATGTTAAGTAAATATTAATCCATGGTTCTTGGCATTACCAGAAAAGCACCCATAGCAGATACGGTGAAAAAAAAAAGTGGCAGGGCCATTTTTGTACTTTATTAAATTATACACACTGGAGGTGCAATCCAAATTTTGATCAGATTGTCCATTTGGGCGTCATCGTTCACGTAGTTTAAGCCACGCAACGGTAATGACGTCATTATGTCAACCCCCTTTTCATCCCCTTAGGGGAGGTTTATTAAAATTCTAATTACAGAGTTTTTCTATTTCCCATCTGAAGAATACCTATGTTACATTTCAGCTTCCTAACATATCGGGAAGAGAATTAGTGATGAGTGAGCGAGGGCTTTCGCATTTCTATATATAGTCTATTTCTTTATTTAGTTTCATAATACACAAAGGCCAGCTTTTGAAAATACAGTAAGTATTATGAATGGAAGTGGGATAAGAACATATTGTAGACAAAATTTCCTCATCTTTCCCCACTTGCTCGCTTCTGTTTTAGAACCAGTGTAGTCAATATTGGCATATACTGTGTTTGCATTATTGAGCAGGTGTATCTAATAAAGTGACCATTTAATGTATACTGGGCATGGTCATTCCTTTCAGCCTTTTGATAATAGTTTAATTATTAGACAATTTTAAAAAAAAGAGATGGGAAAATCTTCTGGAGCTCAGCTCAGGCCATGTTCTTATGCGACGGACAGAAGGAGTTGATCTAGCATGTCCGTTTATCTTTAAACCTTCGAAATAATAAAATAAGGATTACTTCTCAGCTGTTGCTCTTCCACAAACTGACCACTGTCGTTACAGCCTCGCCTTCCATTCTTCACTGCACCTAATACTTGATACATACCTCACAGCCTCACTTAATCCCCAAAAAATGTCAACACTGTTTTATACCACACCATTTTCTTGGTCTTCATATATATATATATATATATATATATATATATATATATATATATATATTAATTAATTATTTTTATTTTAAGTCTCAGAATAAAACTAAATATGAAAAATGTCATATGCTTTCTCTTCAAAGCCTTTTAACAGACTGCACTTTCTATAACACCACGCTGAATTGTGATAACTAAAGGATCTTAACATAATACGGTTATGTCCAGAAATGTGAAAATATGTTACTTCAGCCAACAATAATAAACATACAAAAGGAAAATGTCTTTTGACATAGTTATTCAGAACATTGTAGATAGCTGGGAAAATCCTAACAACTACACTATTGCAGTATAAAGAAAAAGTCTTACTATATAACGTGTCATTTAGCCATCATCTTCATGCCTTTAACTACTTTTTAATTAGTTTGCCTGGCTGTTGAAATAGTGTTGTAAATAATGGACATTATTTATAGTAGTAACTGGTAAGTCAATGTGAATGCTTACAATAGATGGGCAAAATTTATGTTTAATAGCTACCCTCCGTTTCAATGCAACAGTTCTTCACATTTTGCACAAAACACTTAAGGAAAGCTATCAAAAACATAATTTAAAGACTGAATTCCAGTTTGACAATACAAAAAAACAACCAATACAATGGATTTGTGAGAAGTAGCAGGGCAAGTTCACAGAGAGTCTAGCAGCCATAAAGGTGTCATTGCAAAACAGCAGCACGTCTCTTTTATCTGCATCACTGTAAAGGGGGGTATACACGGGAGAGATGTGTGCTGATCGAACCGCTCAGCACACATCTCTCCCGCCACTCAGCACAGTGCGATGTGTGCTGAGCGATGCGGGGGGAGGATGGGGGCCACTCATTTCACCCAGCGGGTGAAATGAGCGACCTGCTAGATTGGCCTGCATGCAGGCTCAATCTAGCAGCGGCGATAGCGATGTGCGGGGCCGCGCATCGCTATCGCTGAGGGGGCTACACACGAGTGATCTGTGCTAAAAATCTAAGCAATCTAGTCAGATTGCTTAGATTTTAAGCATGGATCTCTCCGTGAGTACCCCCCTTTAGCTCGAGTCTTATCTGGCATACTAGATTAAACAAATAACATTAGCAACACACTCTACACCGTCAGTGGTGAATTTCCCATTAGGCATGTGAGGCACATGACTAGGTAGTGGCACTTGGATGCTTGTGTTGGTACGGTTAGCCCAAAATGTACCAGTAACTGCAAAATATTCCCACTGTACTGTACCATATGCCAGTTCTCAAACGTTTTTGAATCAAGGAACCCTAGAGCATAAAAAATAAATAAAAAAAACATAAAAATTCACTGCATCCCTAGGCCAAAATTTTCTTAACGAGAAATGTAGAAAAATATTAAATTAAGTAAATTGTGTTTATATGTCATCTTTAGGGTCAATTATGTGGTGAGGGACAAGATTTGCTTATGTTCGTCCACATATTTTAATGATTGGCAGCCACTAGCACTGGTTTTGTCTATTACATTGACATTGACCACCAACCCGCAGCATCCCAGCAAGTGTCTTGTGGCACCCTGGCACACAGTTTGAGAACCACTGCCACATGCCATCTTGAAACGAGTGTAAATAAGTAGGGCATGCCCATACCGTCCCTGTAAGCTGTCCTACTTCGTAAATATGTATCATAGTTAAAAATAATAAGTCATAGTGGGTTTATTATTCTATTAAATAAGGGCTTAAAACCAATCAATAAAAACAGTGAAACTAGGCAGGCGGGGGGGGCACCCGTTACTGTTGTGCTTAGTGGCGCCCTCACCACTAAATCCGCACCTGTACACCGTGCTGTTATAGAAGCCCACAGCGCATTTGTTTCAATGTGCAGGAAGCTAAGGATGTTGGCTGTGGCTTTGCTTCGACAGCATGGGCCCTCATTTTCGTAGAAACATCCCTATAGCTCTACCAGAGAAACAAAGTGATACTGCCCATGGCAAGCTTTACTTGAAGTAAACCAGCCTGCAATGTCAGCTCAGACTACATTGAAGTCTTCTTTGATATTCTGGCTCACCTTCCATGACCCAAATGACAAACAGGACTGTCCCTAAGATATACGGCTACTGCAGACCTCTTCTGACTGACAGGCCACTTAGAGATAGTTCCAGCCAGGCTGTTGCCTCTAGAGTCTGTCCCCAATAGGTGTTGCTGCCAGAAACTCTGCAACTGGATGATTTCTTTTGCAGGGGCAAATGTTACTCTGGGCACAGTTGTTAGGATAGGATTTTCACATGTTCTTGGCAAGGAACGGATTTGATGAACAGGTCTTAAGAGGAAGATAGCAGTTGCAGAACATTGCATTTGATAACTGCTAATCAGAGCAACAGATCAGTGTAATAACAAAAAATAGTTTGAAAAACTGGTCAAGACTGGATTATTATGAGAACAGGGGGTTATAAACTGGCTCTGGACCTTCTAGCAATGGCTTCAGACTGGGACAAGAAGTATCGTGTTCAGATGCTAATATAATTCCACGGATGCTGTGCAAGCTTAGTGGTGCCTCCGTGAAACAGAGTAGACCTTATATATTAACTATCATCAATGTATCTAAGTAACCGTTTATCCACTATATCATGCTTATTCATATCCAATATACACTGCTCAAAAAAATAAAAGGGAACACAAAAATAACACATCCTAGATCTGAATGAATGAAATATTCTTATTAAATACTTTGTTCTTTACATAGTTGAATGTGCTGACAACAAAATCACACAAAAATTAACAATGGAAATCAAATTTATTAACCCATGGAGGTCTGGATTTGGAGTCACACTCAAAATTAAAGTGGAAAAACACACTACAGGCTGATCCAACTTTGATGTAATGTCCTTAAAACAAGTCAAAATGAGGCTCAGTAGTGTGTGTGGCCTCCACGTGCCTGTATGACCTCCCTACAACGCCTGGGCATGCTCCTGATGTGGTGGCGGATGGTCTCCTGAGGGATCTCCTCCCAGACCTGGACTAAAGCATCCGCCAACTCCTGGACAGTCTGTGGTGCAACGTTGGTGGATGGAGCGAGACATGATGTCCCAGATGTGCTCAATTGGATTCAGGTCCGGGGAACGGGCAGGCCAGTTCATAGCATCAATGCCTTCGTCTTGCAGGAACTGCTGACACACTCCAGCCACATGAGGTCTAGCATTGTCTTGCATTAGGAGGAACCCAGGGCCAACCGCACCAGCATATGGTCTCACAAGGGGTCTGAGGATCTCATCTCGGTACCTAATGGCAGTCAGGCTACCTCTGGCGAGCACATGGAGGGCTGTGCGGCCCCCCAAAAAAATGCCACCCCACACCATTACTGACCCACTGCCAAACCGGTCATGCTGGAGGATGTTGCAGGCAGCAGAACGTACTCCTTGGCGTCTCCAGACTCTGTCACGTCTGTCACATGTGCTCAGTGAGAACCTGTTTTTCATCTGTGAAGAGCACAGGGCGCCAGTGGTGAATTTGCCAATCTTGGTGTTCTGTGGCAAATGCCAAACGTCCTGCACGGTGTAGGGCTGTAAGCACAACCCCCACCTGTGGACGTCGGGCCCTCATACCACCCTCATGGAGTCTGTTTCTGATCGTTTGAGTAGACACATGCGCATTTGTGGCTTGCTGGAGGTCATTTTTCAGGGCTCTGGCAGTGCTCCTCCTGTTCCTCCTTGCACAAAGGCGGAGGCAGCGGTCCTGCTGCTGGGTTGTTGCCCTCCTACGGCCTCCTCTACGTCTCCTGATGTACTGGCCTGTCTCCTGGTAGCGCCTCCATGCTCTGGACACTATGCTGACAGACACAGCAAACCTTCTTGCCACAGCTTGCATTGATGTGCCATCCTGGATGAGCTGCACTACCTGAACCACTTGTGTGGGTTGTAGACTCCATCTCATGCTACCACTAGAGTGAAAGCACCGCCAGCTTTCAAAAGTGACCAAAACATCAGCCAGAAAGCATAGGAGCTGAGAAGTGGTCTGTGGTCACCACCTGCAGAACAACTCCTTTATTGGGGGTGTCTTGCTAATTGCCTATGATTCCCACCTGTTGTCTACTCCATTTGCACAACAGCATGTGAAATTGATTGTCAATCAGTGTTGCTGACTAAGTGGACAGTTTGATTTCACAGAAGTGTGATTGACTTGCGAGTTACATTGTGTTGTTTAAGTGTACCCTTTATTTTTTTGAGCAGTGTATATATCTTCCTTACTGAATAAATACATATACCATGCTGGCTGTTGTGGCACTACTTCTTTTTGATAGACACCTTTCCTAAAAATGGTTTAAAAGGTGTCTGATACGCCTACCTCCTCATATTGTAGATCTGTTAGAACTGTCTGTAAGTAAACAAGATCTCCTAACATAAACTTGGGGATGCCCCATCCACTTAGTGATGTCCACACTAAAAAGCACTATTAAACATACATACACAAACCCAAGGAAAAAGGTCTTCAACAGACAATGTTGAATTATTATTTTTAATTTTTATTTTTTAACAGCCAGCAAGCGCATAATGGCCATTTTCACCTCTTGTTTTTTAGTTGTAGTTGGATGGAATTGAAAAAAAATGAAGGGGAGTAAATTGGAAAGTTGATGCAGAGATTCTTGGAAAATCAAATGATAAGTAATGGCCTTTACATTGTATACTAGTATTTTGGACTAGTCATTCACTGGGTCATGATCCAGGCATTCCCAGGCTTTATTTTTCCTCTTCCATCAATCCCATTTTTTTCCAACCCTTTCTCCAGTTCACTCTGCCCCCTTTCTTTTTTCCTTTTCTCTCTGACTCTCATTGCCTTTTTCCTTCCAGGTCGCTCCACTTTTCTGTCTCCCCCCTTCTTTCCATCTCTCTCTAAAGCCCTGGTGAGCACTTGGGCGCCAGTTTGAAAGATTGAACAGGTGTTTGAAATGTTTTTTTTTTTTTGTGTGTGTGTGTGTGTGTGTGTGTTGTTTTTTTTTTTTGCTGCTACTCTAGGTGTGCTGGTTTATGTGGATATTCTACATACTTTGATATGCATTATTTGTTACCGTGCACACACCTGACGATTGGAAGTGTGTGCAATCCACTTTTCTTTGTCTCTAAAGCCCTCCAAACACTAGAATGATTTTCGTGCCAATACGCAGGATATCGATATATCTAAAAGATATATCTTTAGTGACAGTGCAAACTGTTTGCATTTCACCAACAATAATTATCCGATGCGCGGTCCCATGGGTCGTTTGATGTAGCTTTAGATCTTTCCATGTGGCCACGCCTCAGATCTTAAAATCTATCTTCATGTGTATGCACAAAATAGTTTGTCCAGGACTGCAGGGGAGCTGCTGGGGAGTTCAAGGAAAATCTTAAAGACTTGCATCTTTTGTAAGTTTTTCTGGTGTGTGGGTACCTTCAATCTCCCACTTTCCCTCTGCTTACAGTCTCTCTTTCTGTGTTCCTCTCTTGCTCTCTTTAGTCCGTAAATATGGACAACCATTTCAATGAATGAGGTGTGTCATAGACAAAGCACAGTGTAAAATTAGTGACAGGAGTTTTTCACCTACAAATATTTCATCTGTAGATTTACTCGTCTAAAATTCGATTGTGTCCATACAACTCATCCAACACATCCAAACATCTGGATTCAACCAAGCTCACAGCTGTTATTCTACACAGTGTACATGACGGCTTTGAGTTGGCAGTTCACCCACAAATTTAAGAGTACTCCTGAATGAGATGAAATACCATGCACTCTGATAATCCATGCTCTCTTCCAGCTATGATGCCACCTTCCCTTTAAACGTACTACTCTGACCTTGGTTTTGTATTTGGAGGTCAAAAAGTGAGCTATGTCTGAAATATGTGCTGCTGAGGCTTCTAGTTTCCCTGCTCATAGGAGAAGCAATAGCTACTTCCTGGAGGAGCGCTGAACCCAGATTACTGCCTCAGGCTGCACACCATGCTGCAAGCCAGGAACACTAAGGGGTTCCTCCTCAAATATTTTGTGGGGAAGGTGGGTGATTAGGCTAGCTAAGCTGGGCCAAGATGTGTTCAATGTGCAACACTGGTGTCAGTGGAAGCTGTGAGCATGGTGCTCTCACTGTGCATGTTATAGGTGGACAGATTAGCAGCATAATATTAGCTATTGGTGACTAAGAATTAATCTATTCTTGGCAACCTCCCTGTCACTGGCGTTTCTATAATGGGTGCAGTGTGTGCGGTGCACACGGGCCCCTGACTCCAGAGGGGGCCCCCACCGCACACGCTGCACCCATTTTGTGAATACTCACCCCTTCGAGTCCCGCGGGGACATCCACGGCGGTGTTAAAACTCAGTGAAAATGGCCCAGCGGCCATTTTCACGGAGTTCTGCACATGCGCAGTAGAGAAATCTCAGGGAAAATGGCCGCTGCGCCATTTTCCCGGGGATCTGCGCATGCGCGGTAGAGTCTGAGCGCTCTAGTGCTCAGACTCTTTCCGCTGCCAGCAGAGAGGAGGGGGCCCTAATGGATGAGGCTGCCCCCGGGCCTCCTCCTCTCTTAAAACGCTGCTGCTCCCTGTGAATGTTAAAGAGCACCTGCCTTCTACTACGTACAATGGAGGAAAACATTATATGGCCAGAGACCATATAACATGCATAACTATAAAATCATTCATGTATTATGCCTGTTTTCTTCAGGTACAATACTCCAGACATACAAAAGATTTTCACTCACTCAGGCAATAGGGCACAAATACAATATAAACTAAAGGTGGTATAAATGACAAAAAAACAGCCACTATTTTCTTTGTTTATCTAGGACCTACCTCAAATTTTAAGTGCACAAAGGAGGTCTGTCTTCATTTTTACAAGTTTTAATTGCAATTAGCATACAAAAGTGCTGATTAAAATTAAGTCTAGATCAATTACATTTCATGTGTTTGTATACTGCAGTGAATAGTGAATGTTAGTTAATACTACATTAAATATAAAGCATGTCATAGTTTTAAAGCGACTACCCCATCACTTTGATTGTATTAATATTCAATATTGAATACATTTTTATTACACAACTTCTAGAACTGCTAGACCTTTTTCAATAACCTGCAGAGTCATAATACAAAAAAGGGATTCTGTTTTATACGACTACTCAGCTATTATTTCCAGCAAGACGGATAGTGATTTGCACGAGATTATTTTGGCAGATACTGGTGCAAATGTCAGCACAGAAGCATATTAAATTACCCATTTGTTTTCTATAGATTTCTTGGCGCATTTGCCAGTTGAGTTACAGACTGTACAGCTAAGCCATCTATAAAGACCATGGGATCAGTGGATCCACTTAGAGACATCTGTTTTGTCCTTACGTACTCAGCAATAGAAAAATGTCTATATACATAGCTCAAGTTAATGCAGTAAATCATAAAACGGCAAACACAGTCAACAGTCTTTATCCATCATGACAAGTGTCTTTTCGGCAGACCCAGTCACAGATATAAATCACAACTCTGCTAGGCCATTTCCACATTACATAGTTGTAAGAAACATTGCTGTTTTTTTCACTCCTGATTGTAATGCAACCTAATACAAAACTGATTAATAAGCATTTAATAATGACAACTATTAAAAACTGATTGGTAGGGATATCACTACTTTTCTGTATACATTAGGACCACTTCTGCCTTCCTGGGAGAAACTTACTCCGTATTTGGGGGCTGACTCAGAGGCAGACGCTAATAGCACAGCATCTATGCAACAGCAGTGCGCAAATATGCAAAAGCCGAAGGAGGCATCTGCAGTAAAAAGATGCCCATTGCATGCTTCTGTGATCCACTGCTGCGTCCGAGGACAAAGCATCGGATCTACTTTACGACCATCGAACATCTGAGTAACATGCAGTTTACGGAAGCCCAGGGCGATCCGGCACCGGATTTATTAAATAGGAATGATAATGGAATTAGGAAAAAGAAACCAAATTTGGACAGTATGTTACCCTTAACAAATAAGGGAGAGAAGCGGCAAAATTAGCCCTTTTAGTAATAAGTATATAAATATATACGTATAAATGTTATGCTGTCCTAATTGGTGGTGCACCCAGAGCCAGAAAGTATGCAAACTTTGAAAAATGGGAAGAAAAAAGAAGGCTCTTGTGTGGGCGCACTCTTGTAGAAGAAGTAAATTTGATATAATAATTGAGATGGAATATTTAAAACATAACTTTTATTGACATTCTTATGATATAGAGTTCTTCCCTGAGATCTGTCCTTCAAAATGCAAGATAGAAAGCATCTTTGTAAATAAAATGTTCTGGTCTCTTATTGGTAAAGAGTGTGTGGAAGGGTTGTAGACATTAAATGGTCATACCCCCATTCCCCTTGACCAGTACAGAATTGCTGTATTAATGGAACCACAGGGTGGTCAAGACACAATGATATATAGGGCTATGCTCTTTGGCTATAAGAGATTAGGGTAATGATCAGAAGTCACTCCTCTAAAAGCGATACAGAGAATTAGCATACACATATCAAGATTCTAGAAAATGAAAAATAGAAAATAATGAACATCACGAAAACAGTGCCAATGACCATTATATTTTAAACACCGAGATGGGAAAATAGGATTTAGAGATTGCTGAATAGAAAAAATTGGTGATACTGCTGTTGGTGTTGATATCGCATAAGTGAGGAAAATCCTGCTCTACAACACCAGGTATTCGCAGGTGGTCTCCCTTCCTGATACTGACCTGGCCCAACGCTGTTTAGCTTCCAAGATCAGACGAGATCGGGCGCTGGCAGCGTGGTATGGTAGTAGAGAATTTTATGTGAACACCAATGAGAGTGCACCTATTTAAGAATGCTGAAATTTTAGAGAGACCGACAGTAAAGTGATAGAGAAAGAATCGTGGAAATATGTGGATCTGCTTTCCACGTTAGACCCGATTCCAAAATTCCCACTCACGTGGTGCAATGTTCCGGGAATCGTGAATGAGAGTCCACGAAATTGGTGATCTCGGGAAGATGAGGTTGTCAGGATTGGCACTGTTGATTGCAATCAAAGAAATCCCTGACTGCTACGTATGTTGTGGTTTGTCCAAACAAATAATTAATAGTAATGGATACTAGATGCAAAAAATGGATATGAAGTCACACTAGTAGCAAAATTGTTTGAATCTAGAATAGAGGTTTAGAATCTATCAAATTACATACTGAAATGTCAAATCCAACATAACTGACAAATATGAGAGGTATGCTATTCATATTCATATGTCAGTTGCTGAGGAGACAGAAGCGAGAAGAAGAAACATTTGAATCCAAAATAACAGGCAAAATTAATATGTATCTGTTAATCATGTGCATTAACTAATGAATCTTAGGATATTTGCCGCTTGACCTCAGACAAGGTGCTAAGTGCTTGATAAATCTGAGAGGTATATGCTATTCATGTTCATATATCAATTGCTGAGGAGACAGAAGTAAAAAGCAAGAAGAAAAAACATTGAAGAATAACAAGCAAAAGTAATAGGTATATGTTAATCATATGCATTAACTAATGAATCTTTGGATATTTGCAGCTTAACCTCAGACAAGATGCTAAATGCTTGGTATGCTATAAGGACCCCTGAAAAGTTGCCACCGTGATACACATTGAATGTGGAATAATTCAGGCAGTTCTGCCTGGGTTTGCAGTGGAAGTTGCTATCCGTGGCATACAGCCACAAGATAGTGGGGCTTACGGTTTCACCAGGGAGATGAGAGAGCCATGGAGAGCAAGCAGATAAATGAGGCTGATGCCAAGATGAGGTTGTGTCGACGAGACCCCTTTGCTGGATGCGGAAAATGCGTTTCGCCCTAAGGCTTGTTCACTTCCGGGTTCCGGAACAAGCCTTAGGGCGAAACGCGTTTTCCGCATCCAGCAAAGGGGTCTCGTCGACACAACCTCATCTTGGCATCAGCCTCATTTATCTGCTTGCTCTCCATGGCTCTCTCATCTCCCTGGTGAAACCGTAAGCCCCACTATCTTGTGGCTGTATGCCACGGATAGCAACTTCCACTGCAAACCCAGGCAGAACTGCCTGAATTATTCCACATTCAATGTGTATCACGGTGGCAACTTTTCAGGGGTCCTTATAGCATACCAAGCATTTAGCATCTTGTCTGAGGTTAAGCTGCAAATATCCAAAGATTCATTAGTTAATGCATATGATTAACATATACCTATTACTTTTGCTTGTTATTCTTCAATGTTTTTTCTTCTTGCTTTTTACTTCTGTCTCCTCAGCAATTGATATATGAACATGAATAGCATATACCTCTCAGATTTATCAAGCACTTAGCACCTTGTCTGAGGTCAAGCGGCAAATATCCTAAGATTCATTAGTTAATGCACATGATTAACAGATACATATTAATTTTGCCTGTTATTTTGGATTCAAATGTTTCTTCTTCTCGCTTCTGTCTCCTCAGCAACTGACATATGAATATGAATAGCATACCTCTCATATTTGTCAGTTATGTTGGATTTGACATTTCAGTATGTAATTTGATAGATTCTAAACCTCTATTCTAGATTCAAACAATTTTGCTACTAGTGTGACTTCATATCCATTTTTTGCATCTAGTATCCATTACTATTAATTATTTGTTTGGACAAACCACAACATACGTAGCAGTCAGGGATTTCTTTGATTGCAATCAACAGTGCCAATCCTGACAACCTCATCTTCCCGAGATCACCAATTTCGTGGACTCTCATTCACGATTCCCGGAACATTGCACCACGTGAGTGGGAATTTTGGAATCGGGTCTAACGTGGAAAGCAGATCCACATATTTCCACGATTCTTTCTCTATCACTTTACTGTCGGTCTCTCTAAAATTTCAGCATTCTTAAATAGGTGCACTCTCATTGGTGTTCACATAAAATTCTCTACTACCATACCACGCTGCCAGCGCCCGATCTCGTCTGATCTTGGAAACTAAACAGCGTTGGGCCAGGTCAGTATCAGGAAGGGAGACCACCTGCGAATACCTGGTGTTGTAGAGCAGGATTTTCCTCACTTATGCGATATCAACACCAACAGCAGTATCACCAATTTTTTCTATTCAGCAATCTCTAAATCCTATTTTCCCATCTCGGTGTTTAAAATATAATGGTCATTGGCACTGTTTTCGTGATGTTCATTATTTTCTATTTTTCATTTTCTAGAATCTTGATATGTGTATGCTAATTCTCTGTATCGCTTTTAGAGGAGTGACTTCTGATCATTACCCTAATCTCTTATAGCCAAAGAGCATAGCCCTATATATCATTGTGTCTTGACCACCCTGTGGTTCCATTAATACAGCAATTCTGTACTGGTCAAGGGGAATGGGGGTATGACCATTTAATGTCTACAACCCTTCCACACACTCTTTACCAATAAGAGACCAGAACATTTTATTTACAAAGATGCTTTCTATCTTGCATTTTGAAGGACAGATCTCAGGGAAGAACTCTATATCATAAGAATGTCAATAAAAGTTATGTTTTAAATATTCCATCTCAATTATTATATCAAATTTACTTCTTCTACAAGAGTGCGCCCACACAAGAGCCTTCTTTTTTCTTCCCATTTTTCAAAGTTAACATGCAGTTTACTCAGGATGTGCTGCCACTGGCTTCAGCACAACCAGGATACAGGACTGACATTTTCTGGAACGCTGCTTGTCGCCCCTAAACGACAGCAGCATGTAAATCAAGCTGCTGCGTTTGGGTCACTGTGAGCGGCATTGCAACCCAGATCTGCACATGCACAGATTCCGCTCTTTTTCCTCATGAGAGGAGGGAAATTTACCTCAGCTTTCTTCCCCTTAAACATGTGTACCCTTGTGTAAGGGACAGATGAGTCATCAGTGATATGCAAATCATCTTTTATTACAATAATCATATATTGAATACTTTTCTGCCATTTTGGCTGTAACTTTGCATTATCGTAGTCGACACTGGAGTCAGACTCCGTGTCGATATCAGTGTCTATTATTTTGGATAGTGAGCATTGAGAGACTCTGAAGGTATCTGCGACATAGGGACAGACATGGGTAGATTCCCTGTCTGTTCTCTAATCTTTTGTGCAATAAATTCACCTTAGCACTTAATTACACAAATCCAAACAGGTGTCGGCGTTGTCGACGGAGACACCCTCTCACACACATATTTCCTCCATCTCCTCCTTAGGGGAGCCTTTTACCTCAGACATGTCGACACACACGTACCGACACACCACACACTCTGGGAATGCTCATCTGAAGACAATTCCCCCATAAGGCCCTTTGGAGAGACAGAGAGAGAGTATGCCAGTACACACCCCAGCGCTATTAACCCAGGAATAACACAGTAACTTAATGTTAACCCAGTAGCTGCTGTTTATATTGATTTTTGCGCCTAATTATGTGCCCCCCCCCCTCTCTTTTTACCCTCTTCTACCGTGTAACTGCAGGGGAGAGGCTGGGGAGCTTCCTCTCAGCGGTGCTGTGGAGAAAAAACATGGCGCTGGTGAGTGCTGAGGAAGAAGCCCCGCCCCCTCGACGGCGGGCTTCTGTCCCACATTAAAGTACAATTTTTGATGGGGGCTCGTGCATATATACAGTGCACAACTGTATATATGCCCACTTTTGCCAAGAGGTCCTAATTGCTGCCCAGGGCGCCCCCCCCTGCGCCCTGCACCCTACAGTGACCGGAGTATGTGGGTGTAGTGTGGGAGCAATGGCGCACAGCTGCAGTGCTGTGCGCTACCTCAGTTTGAAGACTGGAGTCTTCTGCCGCAGATTTCGAAGTCTTCTTGCTTCTTTCACCCGGCTTCTGTCTTCCGGCTCTGCGAGGGGGACGGCGGCGCGGCTCCGGGATCGGACGACAAAGGGTGAGATCCTGTGTACGATCCCTCTGGAGCTAATGGTGTCCAGTAGCCTAAGAAGCAGGACCTATCTTCAGAGAGTAGGGCTGCTTCTCTCCCCTCAGTCCCACGATGCAGGGAGTCTGTTGCCAGCAGATCTCCCTGAAAATAAAAAACCTAACAAAATACTTCCTTATAGCAAGCTCAGGAGAGCTCACTGATACCCCTTTTCCACTTACGATCACGGGTCGCAGCCGGGAGCCTGACACGGGAGCTGCCCCCTGCTGCGACCCGTGCTCGTCCCCTTTCCCATCAGCAGTCACAACCCGGCATATGCCGGGTTGGTGACGCTTCTAGTGACGCGGCAGGGGCGGCGCAGGGAGATCACATGATCTCCCAGCGCCGCCCTTCCATACAGTGTAAACGGGAGCCGTGTCGCATCGACACGGCTCCCGTTTACACTAGAACCCTACCCGGATCATTCCCGTGTCCTACCCAGGTAAATAGCCGGGTAGGATTCACGGGTCACTTGATCCGGGTTGACCCTTTTCCACTTGCCAAAAACACGGGTAAATGCGCGCCCCCGTGCATTTACCCGTGTTTTTTGTGCAAGTGGAAAAGGGGTAGCACCCAGCTCGTCCGGGCACAGATTCAAACTGAGGTCAGGAGGAGGGACATAGAGGGAGGAGCCAGAACACACCAGAATCCAAATTCTTTCTTAAAGTGCCCTGTCTCCTGCGGAGCCCGTCTATTCCCCATGGTCCTTACGGAGTCCCCAGCATCCACTAGGACATTAGAGAAAAATAAAAAGTCATAGTGGGTTTATTATTCTATTAAATAAGGGCTTAAAACCAATCAATAAAAACAGTGAAACTAGGCAGGCGGGGGGCACCCGTTACTGTTGTGCTTAGTGGCGCCCTCACCACTAAATCCGCACCTGTACACCGTGCTGTTATAGAAGCCCACAGCGCATTTGTTTCAATGTGCAGGAAGCTAAGGATGTTGGCTGTGGCTTTGCTTCGACAGCATGGGCCCTCATTTTCGTAGAAACATCCCTATATCTCTACCAGAGAAACAAAGTGATACTGCCCATGGCAAGCTTTACTTGAAGTAAACCAGCCTGCAATGTCAGCTCAGACTACATTGAAGTCTTCTTTGATATTCTGGCTCACCTTCCATGACCCAAATGACAAACAGGACTGTCCCTAAGATATACGGCTACTGCAGACCTCTTCTGACTGACAGGCCACTTAGAGATAGTTCCAGCCAGGCTGTTGCCTCTAGAGTCTGTCCCCAATAGGTGTTGCTGCCAGAAACTCTGCAACTGGATGATTTCTTTTGCAGGGGCAAATGTTAACCTGGGCACAGTTGTGAGGATAGGATTTTCACATGTTCTTGGCAAGGAACGGATTTGATGAAAAGGTCTTAAGAAGAAGATAGAAGTTGCAGAACATTGCATTTGATAACTGCTAATCGGAGCAACAGATCAGTGTAATAACAAAAAATAGTTTGAAAAACTGGTCAAGACTGGATTATTATGAGAACAGGGGGTTATAAACTGGCTCTGGACCTTCTAGCAATGGCTTCAGACTGGGACAAGAAGTATCGTGTTCAGATGCTAATATAATTCCACGGATGCTGTGCAAGCTTAGTGGTGCCTCCGTGAAACAGAGTAGACCTTATATATTAACTATCATCAGCATGTAAAGAGAAAGGAAGAGAAAGGAAACTTGAGCACAGGTGATAGGATATATAGATTATGTGGTCATAACAACCAGTATTTTCATAAACCACAATGATTTGAAATTATATCCTTAGGAGAAGGAGTTTTTACCATACCTAATGTGGAGGTGCTCCCCTGAGAGTAGGCAATTACAAATGTAACAAGAAAGAAAAAAGAATCTCTCTTTTTTTGGGGGGCACTCATTGAAAAATTATTTTTACCTAAAATATAACTTTTATTATTTAAGATTAAAATATTATTGCACAAATCTAGACATAGACATGTACATATGTCCATGTCTAGTTTTGTGCCATAATATTTTAATCTTAAATAATGAAAGTTATATTTTAGGTAAAAATAAGATTTTACTTACCGATAAATCTATTTCTCGTAGTCCGTAGTGGATGCTGGGACTCCGTCAGGACCATGGGGATTAGCGGCTCCGCAGGAGACAGGGCACAAAAATAAAAGCTTTAGGACTAGGTGGTGTGCACTGGCTCCTCCCCCTATGACCCTCCTCCAAGCCTCAGTTAGGATACTGTGCCCGGACGAGCGTACACAATAAGGAAGGATTTTGAATCCCGGGTAAGACTCATACCAGCCACACCAATCACACCGTACAACCTGTGATCTGAACCTAGTTAACAGTATGACAAACGTAGGAGCCTCTGAACAGACGGCTCACAACAATAACAACCCGATTTTTTTGTAACAATAACTATGTACAAGTATTGCAGACAATCCGCACTTGGGATGGGCGCCCAGCATCCACTACGGACTACGAGAAATAGATTTATCGGTAAGTAAAATCTTATTTTCTCTGACGTCCTAGTGGATGCTGGGACTCCGTCAGGACCATGGGGATTATACCAAAGCTCCCAAACGGGCGGGAGAGTGCGGATGACTCTGCAGCACCGAATGAGAGAACTCCAGGTCCTCTTTAGCCAGGGTATCAAATTTGTAGAATTTTACAAACGTGTTCTCCCCCGACCACGTAGCTGCTCGGCAGAGTTGTAATGCCGAGACCCCTCGGGCAGCCGCCCAAGATGAGCCCACCTTCCTTGTGGAATGGGCCTTGATAGATTTAGGCTGTGGCAGGCCTGCCACAGAATGTGCAAGTTGAATTGTGCTACAAATCCAACGAGCAATCGTCTGCTTAGAAGCAGGAGCACCCAGCTTGTTGGGTGCATACAGTATAAACAGCGAGTCAGATTTTCTGACTCCAGCCGTCCTTGAAATATATATTTTCAATGCCCTGACAACGTCCAGCAACTTGGAATCCTCCAAATCGCTAGTAGCCGCAGGCACCACAATAGGCTGGTTCAGGTGAAACGCTGAAACCACCTTAGGCAGAAACTGAGGACGCGTCCGCAGTTCTGCCCTGTCCGAATGGAAAATCAGATATGGGCTTTTATACGATAAAGCCGCCAATTCTGACACTCTCCTGGCTGAAGCCAGGGCCAGTAGCATGGTTACTTTCCATGTAAGATATTTCAAATCCACCGATTTGAGTGGCTCAAACCAATGGGATTTGAGAAAATCCAAAACTACATTAAGATCCCACGGAGCCACTGGGGGCACAACCGGGGGCTGTATATGTAGTACTCCTTTTACAAAAGTCTGGACTTCAGGAACTGAAGCCAATTCTTTCTGGAAGAAAATCGACAGGGCCGAAATTTGAACCTTAATGGACCCTAATTTGAGGCCCATAGACAATCCTGTTTGCAGGAAATGTAGGAATCGACCCAGTTGAAATTCCTCCGTCGGGGCCTTCCTGGCCTCACACCACGCAACATATTTTCTCCAAATGCGGTGATAATGTTGTGCAGTCACCTCCTTCCTGGCATTTACCAGGGTAGGGATGACCTCTTCCGGAATGCCTTTTTCCCTTAGAATTTGGCGTTCAACCGCCATGCCGTCAAACGCAGCCGCGGTAAGTCTTGGAATAGACACGGTCCCTGCTGAAGCAGGTCCCGTCTTAGAGGTAGAGGCCACGGATCTTCCGTGAGCATCTCCTGAAGTTCCGGGTACCAAGTTCTTCTTGGCCAATCCGGAGCCACGAGTATCGTTCTTACTCCCCTTTGCCGTATAATTCTCAGTACTTTTGGTATGAGAGGCAGAGGAGGAAACACATACACTGACTGGAACACCCACGGTGTTACCAGAGCGTCCACAGCTATTGCCTGAGGGTCTCTTGACCTGGCGCAATACCTGTCCAGTTTTTTTGTTGAGGCGGGACGCCATCATATCCACCTTTGGTTTTTCCCAACGGTTCACAATCATATGGAAGACTTCTGGATGAAGTCCCCACTCTCCCGGGTGTAGATCGTGTCTGCTGAGGAAGTCCGCTTCCCAGTTGTCCACTCCCGGAATGAACACTGCTGACAGTGCTATCACATGATCTTCCGCCCAGCGAAGAATCCTTGCAGCTTCTGCCATTGCCCTCCTGCTTCTTGTGCCGCCCTGTCTGTTTACGTGGGCGACTGCCGTGATGTTGTCCGACTGGATCAACACCGGCTGACCCTGAAGCAGGGGTTTTGCCAGGCTTAGAGCATTGTAAATCGCTCTTAGCTCCAGTATATTTATGTGAAGAGACATCTCCAGGCTTGACCACACTCCCTGGAAGTTTCTTCCCTGTGTGACCGCTCCCCAGCCTCTCAGACTGGCATCCGTGGTCACCAGGACCCAGTCCTGTATGCCGAATCTGCGGCCCTCTAACAGATGAGCACTCTGCAACCACCACAGAAGAGACACCCTTGTCCGTGGAGACAAAGTTATCCGCTGATGCATCTGCAGATGCGATCCGGACCATTTGTCCAGCAGATCCCACTGAACAGTTCGTGCGTGGAATCTGCCGAATGGAATCGCTTCGTAAGAAGCTACCATTTTTCCCAGGACTCTTGTGCATTGATGCACAGACACTTTTCCTGGTTTTAGGAGGTTCCTGACAAGTTCGGATAACTCCCTGGCTTTCTCCTCCGGAAGAAACACCTTTTTCTGAACCGTGTCCAGAATCATTCCCAGGAACAGCAGACGTGTCGTCGGGGTCAATTGAGATTTTGGAAAATTCAGAATCCACCCGTGCTGTTGCAGCACTACTTGGGTTAGTGCTACTACGTCCTCCAGCTGTTCTCTGGACCTTGCCCTTATCAGGAGATCGTCCAAGTAAGGGATAATTAATACGCCTTTTCTTCGCAGAAGAAACATCATTTCGGCCATTACCTTGGTAAAGACCCGAGGTGCCGTGGACAATCCAAACGGCAGCGTCTGAAACTGATAATGACAGTTTTGCACCACGAACCTGAGGTACCCTTGATGTGAAGGGCAAATTGGGACATGCAGGTAAGCATCCTTGATGTCCAGGGACACCATAAAGTCCCCTTCTTCCAGATTCGCTATCACTGCTCTGAGTGACTCCATCTTGAACTTGAATTTTTGTATGTACAGGTTCAAAGATTTCAGATTTAGAATAGGTCTTACCGAGCCGTCCGGCTTCGGTACCACAAATAGTGTGGAATAATACCCCTTTCCCTGTTGTAGGAGGGGTACCTTGACTATCACCTGCTGAGAATACAGCTTGTGAATGGCTTCCAATACCGTCGCCCTGTCTGAGGGAGACGTTGGCAGAGCAGACTTTAGGAACCGGCGAGGGGGAGACTTCTCGAATTCCAACCTGTAACCCTGAGATACTACCTGCAGGATCCAGGGGTCCACCTGTGAGTGAGCCCACTGTGCGCTGAAATTCTTGAGTCGACCCCCCACCGCCCCTGAGTCCGCTTGTAAAGCCCCAACGTCATGCTGAGGGCTTTGCAGAAGCCGGGGAGGGCTTCTGCTCCTGGGAGGGAGCTGCTTGGTGCACTCTCTTACCCTTTCCTTTGCCTCGGGGCAGATATGACTGTCCTTTTGCCCGCTTGTTCTTATAGGAACGAAAGGACTGCGGCTGAAAAGACGGTGTCTTTTTCTGTTGGGAGGGGACCTGAGGTAAAAAGGTGGATTTCCCGGCTGTTGCCGTGGCCACCAAATCCGATAGACCGACCCCAAATAATTCCTCCCCTTTATACGGCAATACTTCCATATGCCGTTTGGAATCCGCATCACCTGACCACTGTCGCGTCCATAAACTTCTTCTGGCAGATATGGACATCGCACTTACTCTCGATGCCAGAGTGCAAATATCCCTCTGAGCATCTCGCATATAAAGAAAAGCATCCTTTAATTGCTCTATAGTCAATAAAATACTGTCCCTATCCAGGGTATCAATATTTTCAGTCAGGGAATCCGACCAAACCACCCCAGCACTGCACATCCATGCTGAGGCGATGGCTGGTCGCAGTATAACACCAGTATGAGTGTATATACTTTTCAGGGTAGTTTCCAGCCTCCTATCAGCTGGATCCTTGAGGGCGGCCGTTTCAGGAGACGGTAACGCCACTTGTTTTGATAAGCGTGTGAGTGCCTTATCCACCCTAGGGGGTGTTTCCCAGCGCGCCCTAACCTCTGGCGGGAAAGGATATAATGCCAATAACTTCTTTGAAATTAGCAGTTTTCTATCGGGGTTAACCCACGCTTCATCACACACTTCATTCAATTCCTCTGATTCAGGAAAAACTACAGGTAGTTTTTTCAGACCCCACATAATACCCCTTTTTGTGGTACTTGCAGTATCAGAGATATGCAAAGCCTCCTTCATTGCCGTGATCATATAACGTGTGGCCCTACTGGAAAATACGTTTGTTTCTTCACCGTCGACACTAGATTCGGTGTCCGTGTCTGTGTCGACCGACTGAGGTAAAGGGCGTTTTACAGCCCCTGACGGTGTCTGAGACGCCTGGACAGGTACTAACTGGTTTGCCGGCCGTCTCATGTCGTCAACTGATTTTTGTAACGTGCTGACATTATCACGTAATTCCATAAACAAAGCCATCCATTCCGGTGTCGACTCCCTAGGGGGTGACATCACCATTACCGGCAATTGCTCCGCCTCCACACCAACATCGTCCTCATACATGTCGACACACACGTACCGACACACAGCAGACACACAGGGAATGCTCTTATCGAAGACAGGACCCCACTAGCCCTTTGGGGAGACAGAGGGAGAGTTTGCCAGCACACACCCAAGCGCTATCAATATATAGGAACAACCCTACAGAAGTGTTGTTTCCTTTATAGCAGCTTAATATATCAATATCGCCAAAAAAGTGCCCCCCCTCTCTGTTTTTTTACCCTGTTTCTGTAGTGCAGTGCAGGGGAGAGTCCTGGGAGCCTTCCTCGCAGCGGAGCTGTGCAGGAAAATGGCGCTGTGTGCTGAGGAGATAGGCCCCGCCCCCTATTTCGGCGGGCTCTTCTCCCGGTGTTTGTGAGACCTGGCAGGGGTTAAATACATCCATATAGCCCCAGGGGCTATATGTGATGTATTTTTAGCCAGAACAAGGTATTATCATTGCTGCCCAGGGCGCCCCCCCCCCGGCGCCCTGCACCCTCAGTGACCGCTGGTGTGAAGTGTGCTGACAACAATGGCGCACAGCTGCAGTGCTGTGCGCTACCTCATGAAGACTGAAAAGTCTTCTGCCGCCGGTTTCTGGACCTCTTCACTTTTCGGCATCTGCAAGGGGGTCGGCGGCGCGGCTCCGGGACCGGACTCCATGGCTGGGCCTGTGTTCGATCCCTCTGGAGCTAATGGTGTCCAGTAGCCTAAGAAGCCAATCCATCCTGCACGCAGGTGAGTTCACTTCTTCTCCCCTAAGTCCCTCGTTGCAGTGAGCCTGTTGCCAGCAGGACTCACTGAAAATAAAAAACCTAATAACTTTTTCTAAGCAGCTCTTTAGGAGAGCCACCTAGATTGCACCCTGCTCGGACGGGCACAAAAACCTAACTGAGGCTTGGAGGAGGGTCATAGGGGGAGGAGCCAGTGCACACCACCTAGTCCTAAAGCTTTTATTTTTGTGCCCTGTCTCCTGCGGAGCCGCTAATCCCCATGGTCCTGACGGAGTCCCAGCATCCACTAGGACGTCAGAGAAAATAATTTTTCAATGAGTGCCCCCAAAAAAGAGAATCATCATGTGTAGCCTGTGCAGTTGATGATTTATTTACAATCGGTATATCAGCTTGTTTTATTGGAGAAGCTGTTGGGGATACCGTAGGTAGAGAGCTGCATGTATGGGTTAATAGTGAACCCTATTCCTGGTAGGAAGTAACCTTTCAGCTATACTGGACAAGATCTGTGCAAACATCGCCCAAGGGGGATCTATCTGTACTTGACGTAGATCAAGGATCTGCCTTGTATTATGCTGAAAAGCAAATCATTTTACACATAAACCATCCTGTACCAGATCAGAGAGAATAACACAGTTTTTGCAAGACAACATGATATCAGTGTTGGTGTTACTGTAAGTGTAACTGTAAGTGTAACTCGTCACTTTTGCCGCTCTTAGATGATAAATAACTAGCACTTTCACAGTGTTCTACACAATTTGTGACTGTAACCACTTTATCGTTCTAAAGTGATATCAATCTGACCCTTACCCATGCACCAGAAGACCAACTGACAAACATATATAAAAGTCAGCAATCACACTAGCAGTCAGTCACATGTTATATATTAGTCATATGAGCACATAATCAACTACGAACACATTTTAAAGTATGTAGGAGTACATATTACTGAATTCTGTTTTATACAGATCTCTTCAGACGCAATGCGAAGAAAACCACAGTAATGTACACAGACTCATATGCAACAGGCACTTAAATTTAACTATTCATACTGACAAAAGTAGATAAAAATTTAGTGCTGTATAACCCATACTCAGTAGAGTGGGATACAGGGAGACTCACCTCACTTCCAAGATCGATCAATACGTTAGCGAACGCTGAGTGGATCCAGACGCTACTAGTGTACACCGCCGCTCCGGGAACTTTTAGTGAACACAGACGCACTGTGCATACAGACGCACTGACCATACAGACGCCTGTATTGCGACCGGGTCTCCTCGCGGTAGCGCTTAGTGAACACAGACGCAGCGGCCTATGCTGCGATCGAGACCCCTCATGGTAGTGTCTGAGACGGAAAAGAGGCAACAGTTCATGGCGGGAGACTTGCGGAAACTGGTCATGAACTGGGGGGAGGGGCGACAAGGAGAGCGTCTAACTCCCCACTGCTGACATCATCTCTAGGGATCGCAGCCTCATACTAATCCTGGTGCCTTATGATCCCTAAAGCCTAACGCTGGAGCACCCATGGTGGCAGCGCGTCAGCTACTGTTTGGTAATCTCCTTCCAATACAGTGCGGCTGTGTCCGTATTCCCCGAGTACGGGGGACTGATGCCTTACCTTCTCCCCGTGCTCCGGCCACAGCCTGATAACGTCTGCTGGACCGGCTAGTATATCCGACACAGACGCCCGCCGTGACAGCACTGTACTCATGGGTAAGCGTTGTTGCGACCTGGCGGAGAGTTGTTGGAGCGACTCTTTCCAATATGCGTATAAGACACTGTTAAGAAAGATCACTCATAAACATAGTAAGACTATAAAAATAAAATAAGAAAGCTTAGGGCTGCCATAGAACAGCAGCCCTCTGACTATGGTCCGTCTCCTGCCGCACCAAACAAAAAACTGATTTGCCTGAGCCAGTGGGCGGGGATATATGGACGGGCCAATTGCATCCTGGGAGGCCTGAAAGCTTGTGATCGTTTGGTGCCAATCCGCTGTTGCTCCATCATATCCCATTGTTATCCTGTGGATAACCTGTGGACCCTGCCGGAGAAATTGTTAAAAGCAACAATTTTCTTTTAGTCTTCTACAGACAATCTTCTTAAAATGACTAAACCCATTTCTCATTTATTTAATGGGATTGCTTCTACTATAATACTGTAGGGTTTTTTCAACACCTAAATAAATGTAATCATTAATTTTTAGAATAATTGATTTTATTTGATAGTGTACTGGATCAAATGTTGTTTAATTGTATTTGATTTACATAGAGTAATCACGTGAAAACATGAGATGTGCATTTTTTTTAAACCACTGTGGCAAGCTATGAAACGTAATTTTGCAATTCTCTTTACCCATTGGTTTGTGTCGCCAGACTATTAATGAATGATGATGCTTTACATTTTTTAAGTGTCAAAAACTACCACGGCAACAACAGGGCCAGCAACAGAAATCATGGGGCCTGTTATACCCATTTTTTTTTAGGGGAACTCCATTCCCAGTTCCCTGGCAGGTACAAGACAGTCAATTGATCAGTCCCATATATCCTTCCAACCCCACAGTGTCCCTACAGCCACAGATCGTCCATATTGGCCTGCATGTACAGCCGACGGGGGACCAGCGATGAACGAGCGCAGGGCCGCGCATCGTTCATCGCTGGAGCCTCCACACTGCACGATATGAACGTTATCTCGTTCATTAATGAACGAGATCGTTCATATCCTGCAGTCATGTCGGCCAGTGTGTAGGGCCCATCAGAGTGTGCTTTCACCCCGCTCTTCTCCTTGCTCCATGGGATCAAAAGCGGGCTCCTGCAACTGTAAGTGTTTGATGGGCATTATAAGAGACATGTTGAAGGGGGGGGGGAATCGATCTACATTACATTACAAGGGACATATGAGGAAGTACTACTTCCTCTAAACCCATGCATTTCTTTTATATGATAGTCAGACCCACTGATGTACTGTGAGTTTCAGGTAAGATTATTCATTTTTACCATTATAATGCTAACAATTTATGTCAGATGAGCTTATTTATATAATGAACGAGGCTGACTGTTACACATAGCCATGTCCAGTGTTAGAAAGTTGATTTTAAATAATATAGTATAATATATTATGGGAACAGATCATTAATGTTTATAAGGAAGTTTGCGCTAATGCAATTAGTTTTATTTGTCACAAATAAAAAACAAAACTGTATGTGCTTTTTAAAAGGAAGTGATGCACCCTCTCGCCAAAATCTTTAACAATATAATATAAAGTATGTTATATTTTATGCGTGTAAGTCAGAAATCTTCTTTTCTTGTTCTTTGCATTTTTCACTCACAAGACGACTTATTGTAATAAAGTATAAAATGATAAATATTACAAAAGAACATTCGAAAGAGAAATTAGTGGTCTTTTACAGTCTTCAATAGAGATCTTGTCCTTCGGTATTTAAACAGACCCATGGAATGCAGACAGCTGTTGCCATCTGGCTTTGGCATTAAATAGCTTTACAAGGTTAAGGACCTCCTTGAAAGTGAAGCATAGACAACTCAGAACTACATCTCCTTTGAAGAGTTACTGAATATGCAGCATCCTGCTGACTGTGTAAAAAGACAGGCTGCGCAGTTGCCACATTTCCCCGTTTAAAAATGGTATTTCAGTCAACCTATAAACTCTTACAATTGTGCGACAAATAAAAATAGTCTCTTATCTGAGTCTCTTCTACTGCTTACAACACGTTTTTGAGATTGTACAATAAGTAAAATCCAAAGCATTATCTTCATGTCTTATCTAATCCAAGTAGTGATCCACATGTTCCTTGCATTAAGTTTCCCTTGTCTGGAGTTATAGACCACCAGTGGCCATAAAATTAACATCTCCACTTTCAATGTTGAGAAATCAAGGTACTGTACCCACTAGAGATTTGGTAATACAGATATATTTCACAAGGGCAATCTCTAAGCAAACAGCTCAGGGGTGAATTTAACCAGGATAAAAATAAAAGTTTGTTCTCACTGCTAGCATACAACACGTAAAATTAACACACTGGGGTTATTCATGTTCCGGATTATACTGCACTTTGTGCCTTGTGTGAGAGTAGACAGGATAAAAGTCAAGGAAAGCAATAAACCATTGAAGAGTCAAGGAAAGCTTTTCAATCCCTGGCATTTTTTAACAGACAAGACGGGGAATTCGACTTGCTGATCAGCGTGCTTCTGACGGAAACGGGGCCAAATCCAACAGGTTTTGGCCCAGTTTCCGACCATCTCAATCCGACTTTAAAAAAAGTCAGAAGTAGATGAGGGTGCGGAGAGCAGCGGGGCGACGGGGAGGAGCAGCGGCTACAGCAGCGTAGCCGAAGGATGGGGCACCACCGCCGCTCACGGCACCCCCGCCGCTCACGGTAGCGTCCTTCCGGCTCCAGCAAGCGAGGTCCCGCTTGCTGGAGCCGGGTGGACGCTGCTGTGATGTCTGGCGGCGGTGCCCCATCCTACGGCTACGCTGCTGTAGCCGCTGTTCTCCCCCGTCTCCCCCTCTCCGCACCTTCATCTCAATCCAAATTTTTTTAAAGTCGGATTTAGATGGTCATTGAATAGGTCCTGTCGGATCCATTCCGACAAATTCATGTCGGAATGGATCCGACTTGAATTAAATATACCCCTGTGTCTTATGCTGAATTGGTTCTGTACAATTGTGTTAGATTAGGTCGACAGTGTCTAAGTCGACCACTATTGGTCGACAGTAAGTAGGTCAACATGGATTCTAGGTCGACATGAGGTTTTTTTTTTAAAATTGGTGTCGTTTTCTTCGTAGACTGAGGGGGAATCCCAATTAGTGCACCGTGTCCCCTTGTATGGCTCGCTGCGCTCGCCATGCTTCGGGCAAGGTTACCGTTCCCAATTGTAGTCCATGTGGATCGGAAAGTATGAAAAAGTTCAAAAAATTTGGAAAACTCATGTCGACCTAGAGTCCCTGTCGACCTAGAAACCATGTCGACCTACTGTCGACCAATAGTGGTCGACCTAGAGACCGGATCGCATAATTGTCATGACTATCTTCCTTGTAAATGCCACATTCTTCTGTCTGCCATGCAATTCAGCTGAAATTGTATGCATTAATTTTTGTTTTGCCTATCTGTAATTGTCAAGTATGTTATTCTATTGTCATGTACACCTCTGTCTATCATTTACTGTTTGATATTATAGTAATGCTTAGATTCCGGTTTTGTATTTAGCCTGCCTTGCACTTACTACTCTGTAATTGTATTTTTAGATTTACTCCTTGTATGGCGCCTCATGAATAAAAGGATGCACAGACAGTAATGCTAGTAAACCTCCTAGCTGTATTCATAAAGGAAGAAGGAGTGGGAACAATTTGTGGAAGGCAGTTAACAGAAAACTGTAGCAGTCAAGACATATACATGAGTGATCCAAGACCTTTGTGGCATTGTGTTTAAAAGGTTACCCATGCACAGATTTCTGAAAATGTACATAAACAACTATCCCTGAGATGGATAAATATAAACTGACTAGGTGACTCATCGCGCCCTACGGGCGCTCTTCACACCGTTGCAAGGGGCTACGCCCCCTTAACCCCTGCACACCTTGCTTGCATGCAATATTTGTATTATATGGAGTATTACTTGCATTCCTACTTTTGAAAGTGGTTAAATATTGCACAACGAAAGGGGACCAGATGAAGGGGACGTAGCCCCTTGGGATGGGGAGGGGCGGGTGAGTGGGTGCTGTGGATGGGTGAGGGGGTCCGGATGCGCTGTGAGGGGCGGGGGTGCCACGGGTGGGGGAGGGGCAGGTGCGGGGATGTTTGCGGATGGGGCAGGGGTTCCGGATACGCTGCAAGTGGGGGAGGGGCAGGTGCGGCGGATGGGGGAGGGGGTCCAAAGGTGCCATGAGTGGTGGAGAAGGGGGTGCCACAGGTGGGGTAGTGGGTCCGGAACGGTCACGGGTGGGTAAGGGAGTGCTACAGATGGGAATGGGGTCCTTGGGCGCTGCAGGTGATTGAGGGGCGGTTGCGGGGGTGCCGTGGTAGGGGGAGGGGTGGGTGCGGTGGCTGGGGAAGGGGGTCCGAGAGAGCTGCATGTGGGGGGAGGGGCAGTTGCGGGGGTGCCACGGATGGGGGTCCGTGGGCGCTGCAGGTGGGGGAGGGGCAGTTGCGGGGGTGCAGCGGGTGGGGGAGGGGCATGTGCGGGGTGCTGCGGGTGGGGGAGGGGCGAGTGCGAATTAGATGCCCTGTGGAGACATCCCCCAGCCCAAGTGACCGGGCACCACCATTGTCCACAGCAGAATGGCACCAAATATGGAGGAAGCTACATAGAAGGTGTGACCCTCCCTGCACCCAGTGCTGCAATGTGTGCAATGAGCAGTGAGGGGAGTGCTGCGTGACTGGTGGGCAAGGCGTGAGCTGGCAGTGAGGGAGTAGGGCAGGGCCTGTGTGACATCTCCACCTCCTCTGCTGCTGCTGTGTTTTCTTCACCCCACGACACGCCTCCTCACCCCTCTGCGGACGCAGGAGTGGGGGGCTCTGACGGGGAACCTGCTGCACCAGAAGAAGGCGTGGATGGGCTCTGCAAAGGTCAGGGGCTACACCGTCACTTCTGCAGCAGGTGTGCGGGAGCCGGAACCTCTGTGGGCGTACAGGGTTTACAGGCCAGCGAGGGGGACTGCTGCTGTGCATTGCTCTGTAGCACGCTGAGCGGATGGCGGTGGAACGCTGTGATTGTGCTGCGACTGTCACGCTGCACCGCCGTTGTTGCTGCTGCTATCTCCGTCGCGGGGGTGAGGGCGGGTACAAAGCGGGGTTCACTGCCAGGGGACGGAGCGCACAGGCATCTTACTGGACTCTCCGGCGCCTGGCAGTGTAGTGTCCAGCAGCGTCTCCCTGTGCGAGCGGGGACACAGGTGCTAGTTGCACTGGCGGACAATCACAGCGCACCCTTCAGCCATGTGTCCAATAGCTGGCAGCTGGGGGTAGTGCTTGTACGGAGCTTTAACCTGCTGCTGCTGTCTCTCCTGCGCTCACTATATATTTGGGCAGATTTGTGACTCGACTCCGCCCAGCGTTAGCAAATGAGTCACAAAGTCACAGATCTGGGCAAATACAGGTTGAGTATCCCTTATCCAAAATGCTTGGGACCAGAAGTATTTTGGATATCGGATTTTTCCGTATTATGGAATAATTGCATACCATAATGAGATGTCATGGTGATGGGACCCAAGTCTAAGCACAGAATACATTTATGTTTCATATACACCTTATACACACAGCCTGAAGGTAATTTTAGCCAATATTTTTAATAACTTTGTGCATTAAACAAAGTGTGTGTACATTCACACAAATCATTTTTGTTTCATAATACACCTTACACACGCAGCCTGAAGGTCATTTAATACAATATTTTAATAACTTTATGTATTAAACGAAGTTTGTGTACATTGAGCCATCAGAAAACAAAGGTTTCACTATCTCACTCAAAAAATTCCGTATTTCGGAATATTTCGTATTTCAGAATAATTGGATATGGGATACTCAACCTGTATACAGGAGATACTGGAGGAAAATGCAGCTGGATGGTAGCAGTCTGGTCTATCACAGCGGTGGGGAACCTTTGGCCCTCCAGCTGTTGTTGAACTACAAATACCAGCATGCCCTGCTACAGTTTTGCTATTTGGCCATGCTAAAACTACTGCAGGGCATGCTGGGATGTGTAGTTCAACAACAGTGCAGAAGGTTCCCTACCACAGGTCTATAGGACACATCAAGGAGAATATCATAGCTAGATAGCTAGATAGATAGATAGATAGATAGATAGATAGATAGATAGAAGAGAGAGAGAGAGAGAGAGAGAGAGAGAGATGTTGTAAAGGTGAAAATTGCAGTTTAATCCAAGATTAAATATTTGCATTGAAAGAAGAAAAAATATCTATAAGCAGTAAGCATTGGCTGTACTATATAATTGTTGATTAAACCAATATAGGTTATTTCTAATGAAAATGTATTGCGGCAGTCATCATCCCCTCTTCCCCTTCCCACCAATTTCCAGAACTTTGATGGAAAAAAATCACTGCAATTCATGGAGTTCACTGCTGCCAGCACTTGAATATTTCAACATCAGTAACACTGATAGGAATGATCTCCAAGTCTGTCCATTTAGCACCTCCTGCCACAGTGCAATTTACCCGTAAACAGTTACCAAGTATCAATAGGGGACAAGAAGATGTAACAATGACAACTTCCCCCAATCTGCAAAGGTACCTAGAGTAAAATCCCTTAATCTGTTAATTGGGTAGAGGAGACATATATGCAATAAAAAAAACATTAAAAAAAACCCAACAACATGTGGAATAATCTTCAAACAGAAATTTCACTGGCTTCATTAAGAAACATACTGGTGTCTAAATATACCGGGGTCTATCTGTTGGAAAAATTTGATATGCTTTGCACGCAGAGAAAAACATGTTTTACAGAGAAAGTTTAAGAGAGAAGGGGGCCTCTTTATTAGGCTTCGATCAGGCCCACTCCTCTCTGGCAGTGCAGTAGACTCTGGCTTATGCTTTAACTTATTACATTTGAAATTGTAACAAACAGAGGCCCAGATTTATCAAGCCTTGGAAAATGATAAATTGCACGGAGATAAAGTACCAGCCAATCAGCTCCTGTCATTTTTCAATCACAGCCTGTAACATCACAGTTAAGAGCTGGTTGGTTGGTACTTTATCACCGTGCAATTTATCACCCTCCAAGGCTTGATAAATCTGGGTCTAAGAGACTTCAGACACTGCCAGTCTGAATCAGGTCTCACCCCTTGTAAAACTCCTACAGAAGCTGAAGGAGGATATGAAAGTCAACAATTTGGCTAAGTATGTTGTCCTTCTATATGAGATTCTTCTCTTTGCCAGAACACCAAGGGTTACTGCATATTTAAATTGGATCATTACATTTTGGCAAATATGCTTGAACCCAAGTTTAAATCATGTGTAATGTCTTTCTTTCCATATATAGAAAAGATAATCTAATACATGCCCTTTCAATTCTGGAAGGAAAAAAGGGCAAGTTTGAGACACTTATACAAGCTAGTTGTGGTGTACTTAAGCTATCCACCCTCTAGTGTGCACTCTAAAATTTGAGAGTAACAGACGAAAAAAGTTGGGTCCCAAAAATGCAGAAATACTGGTGTTCATAAAATACAGTAATACATGTATGAGGAATACAGTGGCTGCAAATTGCAAACTGAAATCTGTAATGATGGTTACCAGTGGGGACAAACTAATATTGTGTGATGATCAATTTATTTAACATTTGAATTTATGTGTTTTGGACACCCTGCCAACATATCAGTTGTACGCCATGCAGACTTTCTCTTCACACAGATTCACTTCTGGGTGCCTTTCCATTGTGTTTCTTATTTTGACAAGGGACTTTTTTCTTACTGTCATGATGTACCATTCAGTATAATGCTTAAATACTTTGTCTTTCTGTTCCCCAAACATTTCACTTCTGAGCATGACTCACCGCGTTGTTTCTCATTTTGTCAAGTGACCTTTTTTCTTACTGCTAAGTCACAAACGCTGTATAAAGATTACATTTACAATAACATACTATACATCATCTTTTTCACACAAATTCCCTTCTGGGTAAGGTCCATCTTGTTACTTCTCCTTTGTCAAGGGACCCTCTTGTTCATCATTCTTTTAATATTGCTGCTAACTCTTATATCACACATGCCGCATAATAATGAGGAAGACTTTTTTTTTTTTTTTTTTTTACTACATTTCCCTTCTGGGCAAGAACTACAGTATCTTGTTGTTTCTCATCCTATCAAGGGACCTACTTTCTTCATCATTTTCATACTACTGCTGCTGCTATCCCTTTTTATGGCACATGTGCTTTTTAATATTTGGAAAAACATACATTACCTTTTTTGCACCATTTCACTACTGGGCTAGCCCCAATTTGTTGTTGTTCACTCTGTCAATAGTCAGCCAACAAAGTGCGCTGTTAGCAATAGAAATGATCATTGCACAGAGAATGAGGATCCCAGCCACCCCCTCCACCTCGATCCTGGGCTACACTGCACTGGAGGCAAGCACTGCAGACTCACAGTATCGCATTCTCCTACCTGGAGCCTACCAAATGGTAAGGGGCCCACTTATCAAAGAGTTTAGCTATTTAAAACTTGTTGCGTATGATAATTGGTGCACCAGCCAATCAGCTCCCAACTGTCATGTGTTTGAAAAATGACATTGGGAGCTGATTGGCTGGAGCACCATTTATCATACGCTGTTTTTAATAGCTAAAACTTGTTGATGAGGTTGCCCCTAAATGAGATGCTGGTTGGGAGGTGCAGGATGGGGTACTGCTCACCTCCTATGATAGGATTCAGTCTGCCCCCTACCTCGATACCCCATAATGCTGCCCGGCTTTCAAAAAGTACTGGGGAGACCACTGTAAACCACAGAAAATGAAAAAAAAAAAAATTATCTTGTTTTTATTTTAAGTGGAAGAGTGAATGACATCAGGAGACCGGATCCTGTGAAGAAGCAGTTAGGACACAAAGAGACAGAGGTAGATGCTGGTGAACATGGAGAGGGCCCCAAGTGCGTCAGGGGACCAAATGAGCAAATCGATAGTTTCAGTAGAGATCAAGAAAGTCCTAATGGACTGGATTACAAAGAAATATAGAATTTGACGGCAGGTAAGAACCACTTGGCCCATCTAGTCTGCCCCTTTTATTTTTACCATATTTTTTTAGCTCAAACCTTATTTCATCCTTATTTCTTTGTAAGGATATCCTTATGTCTATCCCATGCATATTTAAATTGCTCTACTGTCTTAGCCTCTACCACCGCTGATGGGAGGCTATTCCACTTGTCCACTACTCTTTCTGTGAAGTAATTTTTCCTCAAATTTCCCCTAAACCTCCCCTCCCCCCCTCCAGTCTCAGTGCATGTTGTGTCCTATTGCTTCCCTTCATATGGAGAATGTTTCCCTCCTGGACCTTTTTAAAACTGTTGATATATTTGAAAGTTTCCTATCATGTCCCCTCTTTCCATTCTCTGTTCCAGACTATACATATTAAGGTTTTTTTTTAGTCTTTCTGTGTATGTTTTGGCATGTAGGCCATAAACCATTTTAGTTGCCCTTCTTTGTACAGTCTCTAATGTATTAATAATAAGAATTTACTTACCGATAATTCTATTTCTCATAGTCCGTAGTGGATGCTGGGGACTCCGAAAGGACCATGGGGAATAGCGGCTCCGCAGGAGACTGGGCACAAAAGTAAAAGCTTTAAGACTACCTGGTGTGCACTGGCTCCTCCCCCTATGACCCTCCTCCAAGCCTCAGTTAGGATACTGTGCCCGGACGAGCGTACACAATAAGGAAGGATTTTGAATCCCGGGTAAGACTCATACCAGCCACACCAATCACACCGTACAACTTGTGATCTGAACCCAGTTAACAGCATGATAACAGAGGAGCCTCTGAAAAGATGGCTCACAACAATAATAACCCGATTTTTTGTAACAATAACTATGTACAAGTATTGCAGACAATCCGCACTTGGGATGGGCGCCCAGCATCCACTATGGACTATGAGAAATAGAATTATCGGTAAGTAAATTCTTATTTTCTCTGACGTCCTAGTGGATGCTGGGGACTCCGAAAGGACCATGGGGATTATACCAAAGCTCCCAAACGGGCGGGAGAGTGCGGATGACTCTGCAGCACCGAATGAGAGAACTCCAGGTCCTCCTCAGCCAGGGTATCAAATTTGTAGAATTTAGCAAACGTGTTTGCCCCTGACCAAGTAGCTGCTCGGCAAAGTTGTAAAGCCGAGACCCCTCGGGCAGCCGCCCAAGATGAGCCCACTTTCCGTGTGGAATGGGCTTTTACAGATTTTGGCTGTGGCAGGCCTGCCACAGAATGTGCAAGCTGAATTGTACTACAAATCCAACGAGCAATAGTCTGCTTAGAAGCAGGAGCACCCAGCTTGTTGGGTGCATACAGGATAAACAGCGAGTCAGATTTTCTGACTCCAGCCGTCCTGGAAACATATATTTTCAGGGCCCTGACTACGTCCAGCAATTTGGAATCCTCCAAGTCCCCAGTAGCCGCAGGCACCACAATAGGCTGGTTTAAGTGAAATGCTGAAACCACCTTAGGGAGAAATTGAGGACGAGTCCTCAATTCTGCCCTGTCCGTATGAAAAATTAGGTAAGGGCTTTTATAGGATAAAGCCGCCAATTCTGAGACACGCCTGGCTGAGGCCAGGGCTAACAGCATTACCACTTTCCATGTGAGATATTTTAAGTCCACAGTGGTGAGTGGTTCAAACCAATGTGATTTTAGGAACCCCAAAACTACATTGAGATCCCAAGGTGCCACTGGAGGCACAAAAGGAGGCTGTATATGCAGTACCCCCTTGACAAACGTCTGAACTTCAGGAACTGAAGCTAGTTCTTTTTGGAAGAATATTGACAGGGCCGAAATTTGAACCTTAATGGACCCTAATTTTAGGCCCATAGACAGTCCTGTTTGCAGGAAATGCAGGAAACGACCCAGTTGAAATTCCTCTGTAGGGGCCTTCCTGGCCTCACACCACGCAACATATTTACGCCAAATACGGTGATAATGTTGCACAGTTACATCCTTCCTGGCTTTGATCAGGGTAGGGATGACTTCATCCGGAATGCCTTTTTCCTTCAGGATCCGGTGTTCAACCGCCATGCCGTCAAACGCAGCCGCGGTAAGTCTTGGAACAGACATGGTCCCTGCTGGAGCAGGTCCTTTCTTAGAGGTAGAGGCCACGGGTCTTCCGTGAGCATCTCTTGAAGTTCCGTGTACCAAGTACTTCTTGGCCAATCCGGAGCCACGAGTATAGTCCTTACTCCTCTCCTTCTTATGATTCTCAGTACCTTGGGTATGAGAGGCAGAGGAGGGAACACATACACTGACTGGTACACCCACGGTGTTACCAGAGCGTCCACAGCTATTGCCTGAGGGTCCCTTGACCTGGCGCAATATCTGTCCAGTTTTTTGTTGAGGCGGGACGCCATCATGTCCACCTTTGGTTTTTCCCAACGGTTCACAATTATGTGGAAGACTTCTGGGTGAAGTCCCCACTCCCCCGGGTGGAGATCGTGTCTGCTGAGGAAGTCTGCTTCCCAGTTGTCCACTCCCGGAATGAACACTGCTGACAGTGCTATCACATGATTTTCCGCCCAGCGAAGAATCCTTGCAACTTCCGTCATTGCCCTCCTGCTTCTTGTGCCGCCCTGTCTGTTTACGTGGGCGACTGCCGTGATGTTGTCCGACTGGATCAGCACCGGCTGACCCTGAAGCAGAGGCCTTGCCTGACTTAGGGCATTGTAAATGGCCCTTAGTTCCAGGATATTTATGTGAAGTGACGTTTCCATGCTTGACCACAAGCCCTGGAAATTTCTTCCCTGTGTGACTGCTCCCCAGCCTCTCAGGCTGGCATCCGTGGTCACCAGGACCCAGTCCTGAATGCCGAATCTGCGGCCCTCTAGAAGATGAGCACTCTGCAACCACCACAGGAGAGACACCCTTGTCCTTGGAGACAGGGTTATCCGCTGATGCATTTGAAGATGCGATCCAGACCATTTGTCCAGCAGATCCCACTGAAAAGTTCTTGCGTGGAATCTGCCGAATGGAATCGCTTCGTAAGAAGCCACCATTTTTCCCAGGACCCTTGTGCATTGATGCACCGACACTTGGCCTGGTTTTAGGAGGTTCCTGACTAGGTCGGATAACTCCCTGGCTTTCTCCTCCGGGAGAAACACCTTTTTCTGTACTGTGTCCAGAATCATCCCTAGGAACAGCAGACGTGTCGTCGGAATCAGCTGCGATTTTGGAATATTTAGAATCCATCCGTGCTATCGTAGTACTACTTGAGATAGTGCTACTCCGACCTCTAACTGTTCTCTGGACCTTGCCCTTATCAGGAGATCGTCCAAGTAAGGGATAATTAAGACGCCTTTTCTTCGAAGAAGAATCATCATTTCGGCCATTACCTTGGTAAAGACCCGGGGTGCCGTGGACAATCCAAACGGCAGCGTCTGAAACGGATAGTGACAATTCTGTACCACAAACCTGAGGTACCCTTGGTGAGAAGGGCAAATTGGGACATGGAGGTAAGCATCCTTGATGTCCAGAGACACCATATAGTCCCCTTCTTCCAGGTTCGCTATCACTGCTCTGAGTGATTCCATCTTGAATTTGAACCTTTGTATGTAAGTGTTCAAGGATTTCAGATTTAAAATAGGTCTCACCGAGCCGTCCGGCTTCGGTACCACAAACAGCGTGGAATAATACCCCTTTCCCTGTTGTAGGAGGGGTACCTTGATTATCACCTGCTGGGAATACAGCTTGTGAATGGCTTCCAATACCGCCTCCCTGTCGGGGGGAGACGTTGGTAAAGCAGACTTCAGGAACCGGCGAGGGGGAGACGTCTCAAATTCCAATTTGTACCCCTGAGATACTACCTGCAGGATCCAGGGGTCCACTTGCGAGTGAGCCCACTGCGCGCTGAAATTCTTGAGACGGGCCCCCACCGTGCCTGAGTCCGCTTGTAAGGCCCCAGCGTCATGCTGAGGACTTGGCAGAAGCGGGCGAGGGCTTCTGTTCCTGGGAAGAGGCTGTCTGCTGCAGTCTTTTTCCCCTTCCTCTGCCCCGGGGCAGATACGAGTGGCCTTTTGCCCGCTTGCCCTTATGGGGACGAAAGGACTGAGCCTGAAAAGACGGTGTCTTTTTCTGCTGAGAGGTGACCTGGGGTAAAAAGGTGGATTTCCCAGCCGTTGCCGTGGCCACCAGGTCCGATAGACCGACCCCAAATAACTCCTCCCCTTTATACGGCAATACTTCCATATGCCGTTTGGAATCCGCATCACCTGACCACTGTCGCGTCCATAACCCTCTTCTGGCAGAAATGGACAGCGCACTTACTCTTGATGCCAGAGTGCAAATATCCCTCTGTGCATCTCTCATATACAGAAATGCATCCTTTAAATGCTCTATAGTCAATAATATATTGTCCCTGTCCAGGGTATCAATATTTTCAGTCAGGGAATCCGACCAAGCCACCCCAGCACTGCACATCCAGGCTGAGGCGATTGCTGGTCGCAGTATAATACCAGTATGTGTGTATATACTTTTTAGGATATTTTCCAGCTTCCTATCAGCTGGTTCCTTGAGGGCGGCCGTATCAGGAGACGGTAACGCCACTTGTTTTGATAAGCGTGTGAGCGCCTTATCTACCCTAGGGGGTGTTTCCCAACGCGCCCTAACCTCTGGCGGGAAAGGGTATAATGCCAATAATTTTTTAGAAATTAGCAGTTTTTCATCGGGGGAAACCCACGCTTCATCACACACCTCATTTAATTCATCTGATTCAGGAAAAACTACGGGTAGTTTTTTCACACCCCACATAATACCCTTTTTTGTGGTACTTGTAGTATCAGAAATGTTCAAAACCTCCTTCATTGCCGTGATTATGTAACGTGTGGCCCTACTGAAAAATACGTTTGTTTCCTCACCGTCGACACTGGAGTCAGTGTCCGTGTCTGGGTCTGTGTCGACCACCTGAGGTAACGGGCGCTTTAGAGCCCCTGACGGTGTTTGAGACGCCTGTACAGGTATTAACTGATTTGCCGGCTGTCTCATGTCGTCAACAGTCTTTTGTAAAGTGCTGACACTATCACGTAATTCCTTCCATAAGACCATCCAGTCAGGTGTCGACTCCCTAGGGGGTGACATCACTAATACAGGCAATTGCTCCGCCTCCATACCATTTTCCTCCTCATACATGTCGACACAACGTACCGACACACAGCACACACACAGGGAATGCTCTGATAGAGGACAGGACCCCACTAGCCCTTTGGGGAGACAGAGGGAGAGTTTGCCAGCACACACCAGAGCGCTATATATATATATATATATATACAGGGATAACCTTATATAAGTGTTTTTCCCTTATATAGCTGCTATATAGATTTATCTGCCAAATTAGTGCCCCCCCTCTCTTGTTTTACCCTGTTTCTGTAGTGCAGGACTGCAGGGGAGAGTCAGGGAGCTTCCCTCCAACGGAGCTGTGAGGAAAAATGGCGCCAGTGTGCGGAGGAGATAGGCTCCGCCCCCTTCTCGGCGGCCGTTCTCCCGCTTTTTTATGGAAAAACAGGCATGAGTTAAATGCATCCATATAGCCCAGGAGCTATATGTGATGCATTTTTTGCCCCCTAAGGTGTTTATATTGCGTCTCAGGGCGCCCCCACCCAGCGCCCTGCACCCTCAGTGACCGGAGTGTGAAGTGTGCTGAGAGCAATGGCGCACAGCTGCGGTGCTGTGCGCTACCTTATTGAAGACAGGACGTCTTCTGCCGCCGATTTTTCCGGACCTCTTCTGCTCTTCTGGCTCTGTAAGGGGGACGGCGGCGCGGCTCTGGGACCCATCCATGGCTGGGCCTGTGATAGTCCCTCTGGAGCTAATGTCCAGTAGCCTAAGAAGCCCAATCCACTCTGCACGCAGGTGAGTTCGCTTCTTCTCCCCTTAGTCCCTCGATGCAGTGAGCCTGTTGCCAGCAGGTCTCACTGAAAATAAAAAACCTAAAACTAAACTTTTTTCTAAGCAGCTCAGGAGAGCCACCTAAACTGCACCCTTCTCGTTCAGGCACAAAAATATAACTGAGGCTTGGAGGAGGGTCATAGGGGGAGGAGCCAGTGCACACCAGGTAGTCTTAAAGCTTTTACTTTTGTGCCCAGTCTCCTGCGGAGCCGCTATTCCCCATGGTCCTTTCGGAGTCCCCAGCATCCACTAGGACGTCAGAGAAATCCTTTTGAAGATATGGCCTCCACAATTGAACACTGTATTCTAGATGTGGCTGTTCCAATGACCTATACAGTGGGATTATTATTTCTTACTTCATGCTGCTGCTTCCTCTCCAAATGCAACCAAGCATCTGACTTGCCTTCCTCATTGCTTTGTTACATTGCTTACCTGCTTTTAAGTCACCTGAAATAGTGACTCCTAGATCCCTTTCCTCCTCAGTAGTTTCCAGTATAGTGCTATTAATAATATATTTAGCCTTTGGATATTTGAGACCCAAGTGCATGGTTTTGCATTTTTTGGCATTAAACTGTAATTGCCACACTCCTGACCATTCCTCTAGTGTACCTAGATCCTCAATCATTTGTTTTACCCCTCCTGGTGTGTCTACCCTGTTGCATACCTTTGTATCATCTGCAAAGAGGCATGCTTTCCCTTTAATGCCATTTGCAATGTCACCAATGAAGATATTAAAAAGCACTGGTCCAAGAACAGTTCCCTGTGGTACACCTCTGCATGCACTCCATTTACCACAATTTTCTGTTTTCTATCCTGCAACCAAGATCTTATCCATTCAATAATCCTAGTATCCAATCCCAAGCTTTCAAGTTTATTTAGCAGTCTGCGATGTGGAACAGTGTCAAAAGCCTTACTAAAATCTAGATAAACTATATCCACGGCTCCACCTTTATCCACCACTTTAGTCACACAGTCAAAAAAGTCAATAAGATTTGTTTGACATGATCTCCCCCCAGTGAATCCATGCTGTTTGGGATACTGTAAATTGCTGGATTTAAGATAATCTACAACTCTTTCTTTTAAGAGTGTTTCCATCAATTTCCCTACTACTGATGTAAGACTCACTGGTCTGTAGTTTGCCTCTTCCTTGCTTCCATGTTTGTGCAGTGGGACTACGTTCGCTCTTTTCCAGTCCTCTGGAATTACTCCTGTAGCTAATGACTGGTTGAATAATTCTGTCAATATTGCTACCAGCACCTCTTTAAGTTCTTTTAGTATCCTTGGATGTATCCCATCTGGCCCCATAGATTTGTCTACTTTCAGCTTTGAGAGTTCTGTTAGGACCTTCTCCTCTGTAAATGTACATGTTTCGTTTTCCTGACTATCCCTGCAACTTAACTGTGGCCCCTTCCCCTCTCTTTCAGTAGTGAATACTGAGCAAAAATAATTAAGATGATCTGCTATTACATTGTCTCCTTCAACAAGACTCCCAGGGGTATATGCAATTAGCGGCGAATCGCGGCAATTTTTCGGCCGTTTTTTAATTCTACACAATTCGACCGTCTTCCGGCAAGTGGGTGCCGAAATTCAACATATTCAATAAAAAACGGATTCAACAGTCCCGCTGTCGAAAAACGGCCGATTTGACGGATTTTGATCCGATTTTTAAAAACCGGTAAAAAAAACCCGAAAAAAAATTGCGTGGGATCCCCCCTCCAAAGCATAACCAGCCTCGGGCTCTTCGAGCCGGTCCTGGTTCTAAAAATCCGGGGGGGAAACTGACAGGGGATCCCCCGTATTTTTAAAACCAGCACCGGGCTCTGCGCCTGGTGCTGGTGCAAAAAATACGGGGGACAAAAATAGTAGGGGTCCCCCGTATTTTTTACACCAGCATCGGGCTCCACTAGCTGGACAGATAATGCCACAGCCGGGGGTCACTTTTATACAGCGCCCTGCGGCCGTGGCATTAAATATCCAACTAGTCACCCCTGGCCGGGGTACCCTGGGGGAGTGGGGACCCCTTCAATCAAGGGGTCCCCCCCCAGCCACCCAAGTGCCAGGGGTGAAGCCCGAGGCTGTCCCCCCCCATCCAAGGGCTGCGGATGGGGGGCTGCTAGCCTTGAGAAAAGTGTAAGAATATTGTTTTTTCCAGTAGTACTACAAGTCCCAGCAAGCCTCCCCCGCATCTGGTACTTGCAGAGCCCGATGCTGGTTTTAAAAATACGGGGGATCCCCTGTCAGTTCCCCCCCCTGGATTTTTAGAACCAGGACCGGCTCGAAGAGCCCGAGGCTGGTTATGCTTAGGAGAAGGGACCCCACGCCATTTTTTTTCGGGTTTTACCATTCCATTTTAAAAAAATATATATATTTTTTTTTTTTAATATATAAATAATACTTGTGCCTCCAAAATAGACAAACCAAGTACCTAATCCCTTCTAATATAAATAGATATGCTATTACCAATAAAAAAAACACCAAAAAATACATGTTTTCAATTTTTTTTATTAGATTCCGCCACCAAAGTGTGGCGGATTGAAAATGACGAATTTACTGTCTAAAACCACTGTTGTCGAATTTCCAAACTTCAATTGAATATACTTTTGGCGAATTGACGCATTTGTACCATTGCAGAAATGTCGAATTTGACAAATGTCAAATTTCAAAAAGTCGAATTTTGAAAGTCCGTTTTTTTGACGGAAAGTACTGAACTGCATTGTCGAATTATTTTTTTTGGCGAAAAAGTTCAGTTTTTCGACAATTTCGGGAATTCGACCGCAATTGCATATTATTATTATCCTTTATTTATATTGCGCCACAAGGGTTCCGCAGCACCCAATTACAGAGTACATATGCACATAATCAAAACAGGAAAACAGTGACACAGTTGAAAACAATATAGGACAAGTACAGGGCAACTAAGCATAACTACACCAGTAAACATAGAGATAAGTTCCAGGTGGCCAAAAACTGCGGGATATGGGCAGTTGAGGATTATTAAAGTAAGAAAAGTATAAGCACATGAGGGAAGAGGGCCCTACTCGTGAGAGCTTACATTCTAAGGGGAGGGGTAGACAGACAGGGGTGACACAGATGGGGTACATCTGTATATATACATATCTATATATATCTGTGCATATATCCCCCAGTCTCTGTCTTTAGTTTTATTATTCCGCCTTTGGTTTTTCTCCTTTCGTTTATATACCTAAAAAAAGTTTTGCCTCCTTTATTCTCCTCAGCTTGTGCTTTTGCACTTCTGATTACCTTCTTAGGGGTATATTCAATTGAAGTCGAAAACTGCCGTCTGTCGAAAAGACGGCAGTTTTCGACTTTTTAAGGTCGAATTCTGATTCGACCTATTCAATATTTTCCTAAATTTTTCGACAAGTCGATGAATTCGACTTGTGGAAAAGCACGTGGATCGGCGTAATAGCTGCTGATCCACGTGCTTGTGTCGAAAACAGGGCCAAAACCGATAGGTTTTGGCCCCCTTTTCGAGCATCTCAGTCTGACAGTCCCCGCAACTCGCCCCCCTTCTCCTCCTCTGCGTCCCATCTAAATTCAACTTGAAAAAGTCGAATTAAGATGGGATTGAATAGGGGTTGTCGGATTACAGATGGTGTAATGGTTAGCATTACTGCCTCACAGCACTGAGGTCATGGGTTTGATTCCCACCATGGCCCTAACTGTTCGGAGTTTGTATATTCTCCCCTTACTTGCGTGGGTTTCCTCCGGGTACTCCGGTTTCCTCCCACGATCCAAAAATATACTGGTAGGTTAATTGGATCCCAACAAAATTAACCCTAGCGTGAATGTGTGTGTGTATATGTGGTAGGGAATATTGAGTGTAAGCTCCACTGGGGCAGGGACTGATGATGTGAATGGCCAAGTATTCTCTGTAAAGCGCAGCGGAATATGTGTGCACTATATAAATAACTGGTAATAATAATAAATAAGATATATCTCTGTCTAATAAGATATATCTATTTGACTAGGATTGAAATAGGGCACTTTTCAGTACCAGGGAAGTCATTTGTGATTCCACAAAAACAGAGAAAATCTATAGAGACAAACTATGCAATATAGTAAACAATGTTTCATGGGGCATAGTATGCATTTAGTTCACATTCTAAACGAACACACACACAAAACAGGTATATTTTCAGCATAATTTAACAGAAGAACATGTGCACATAATTCTGCCAGTTAGCCTTTTTGGTGTCAGAGGATAACATTTCATAAATATTTATTTTATTTATTTATAGTTTCGTATACAGTGCTTCATATTCCATTGCGCTTTACAATTGGAAAAAACAGTGGAAAGACAAACTGTGTAATAATAGACAGACAGAGGTAGGAAGACCCTGCTCACAAGCTTACAATCTATAGGGAATTAGGAAGGATACACAATGATAGGCACTATCAATAGCATAGCGGTCCCACCAGATTGCAAAGACAGTCCTAATATGATGTAATTAGATATGAATGCTTCGGAGGTCATATGGGCGATTAAGAAATGTAATAAGCTTGCCTGAAGAGGTGAGTTTTTCAGAGTCTTATCGTGAGTGGGAGGGCATTCCATAGGGTGGGTGCTGCCCGAAGAAAGTCCTGCAATTATGAATGGGAGCGAGTGATCTATGCAGAAGAGAGACGCAGATCTTGTGCAGAGCAGAGAAGTCAAGTTGGAGATATTTTGAGATATGTTGGTGTAGTTTGGTTAATAGCTATATATGGGAGTAGAAGTATTTTAAATGGAATACGGTAGAATATGGGCAACCAATGGAGGACTGAGAGTGGATCGGCAGACGATGAACGTCTTGCTAGGAAGATTAGCCTTGCAGCTTTTTTCAAAATGGATTGTAGTCGTGAGTGTTTTGTCTTAGGAAGACTAGTAAAGGAGACTATTGCAATAATCAATGCGGGAGATAAGGAGAGCATGGATTCCAGTTTTTGCAGTGTCCTGTTTAAGATATGGTCGTATATTGGATATGTTTTTAGATGCATGTAACGTGATTTAGAGACAGACTGAATGTGTGACACAAATGACAGTTCAGAGTCAAGGATGACACAGACAGTGAGCTTGTGGAATAGGGTAGATTGTCAAGAGTTATGGAGATATGAGGTTGGTTACTACTCTTGGCTGGTGGGAATATCATTTATTCTGTTTTGGAAATGTTGAGTTTGAGGTGGAGAGATGACATCCAAGATGAAATGGCAAAAATGCATAAAATGCATTCAGTGACAAGGACCAATACAGATGGTGACAAATCTGGGGAGGATACATAGATGTGAGTATCATCAGCGTATAAATGATACTGAAATCGGAAGGAACTGAATAGTTTACCAAGAGATGAGGTATATATTGAGAAAAACAAAGGATATAAGTAGTAAAGAGAAGGTGAAATCAGAAGTGAACACTGAAATAGCGATTAGATATGTTGGGTGAGAACCAAGAAACGGCGGTGTCCTGAAGACCTAGAGACTGTCAAAAGCAGCAGAGAGATCTAGAATAACAATAAGTGAGTAATGGCCTTTAGATTTAGTAGTGACCAGATCATTCACTACTTTAATCAGCACTGTCTCTGAGGAGTGTTGAGAACGAAAGCCTGACTGAAGTAGGTCCAATAAGGTGTGGGAGTTAAGAAAGTGTGTGAGGCGAGTGTAGGCCAGACTCTCAAGTAGCTTGGAAGGGCATGGTAGCTGACAGATGGGACGGTAGTTAGAAAGAGTGCTTGGGTCAGAATTGTGTTTTTTCAGAATGGGGGTAACAATAGTTAAAGCATAACTACAAATTACACAAAAATGTATATAAAAAGTGAAAATAAGAATTTACTCACCGGTAATTCTATTTCTCGTAGTCCGTAGTGGATGCTGGGAACTCCGTAAGGACCATGGGGAATAGACGGCTCCGCAGGAGACTGGGCACATCTAAAGAAAGATTTAGGACTATCTGGTGTGCACTGGCTCCTCCCCCTATGACCCTCCTCCAAGCCTCAGTTAGGACACTGTGCCCGGAAGAGCTGACACAATAAGGAAGGATTTTGAATCCCGGGTAAGACTCATACCAGCCACACCAATCACACGTATAACTCGTGATAGGAACCCCGGTTAACAGTATGATAACAAAAGGAGCCTCTGAACAGATGGCTCGCAATAATAACCCGATTTGTGTAACAATAACTATTTACAAGTATTGCAGACAATCCGCACTTGGGATGGGCGCCCAGCATCCACTACGGACTGCGAGAAATAGAATTACCGGTGAGTAAATTCTTATTTTCTCTGACGTCCTAGTGGATGCTGGGAACTCCGTAAGGACCATGGGGATTATACCAAAGCTCCCAAACGGGCGGGAGAGTGCGGACGACTCTGCAACACCGAATGAGAGAACTCCAGGTCCTCCTCAGCCAGGGTATCAAATTTGTAGAATTTAGCAAACGTGTTTGCCCCTGACCAAGTAGCAGCTCGGCAAAGTTGTAAAGCCGAGACCCCTCGGGCAGCCGCCCAAGATGAGCCCACCTTCCTTGTGGAATGGGCTTTTACAGATTTAGGCTGCGGTAGTCCCAACGCAGAATGCGCCAGCTGAATAGTGCTACAAATCCAGCGCGCGATAGTCTGCTTAGAAGCAGGAGCACCCAGTTTGTTGGGTGCATACAGGATAAACAGCGAGTCAGTTTTCCTGACTCCCGCCGTCCTGGAAACATAAATTTTCAGCGCCCTGACTACGTCCAGTAACTTGGAATCCTCCAAGTTCCCAGCAGCCGCAGGCACCACAATAGACTGGTTCAAGTGAAAACGCTGATACCACCTTCGGGAGAAACTGAGGACGAGTCCTCAATACTGCCCTATCCATATGGAAAATCAGATAAGGGCTTTTATAGGACAAAGCCGCCAATTCTGACACACGCCTGGCCGAAGCCAGGGCCAACAGCATGACCACTTTCCACGTGAGATATTTCACATCCACAGTCTTAAGTGGTTCAAACCAATGTGATTTCAGGAACTCCAAAACCACATTGAGATCCCAAGGTGCCACTGGGGGCACAAAAGGAGGCTGAATATGCAGAACTCCCTTGACAAAAGTCTGAACTTCAGGCAGGGAAGCTAGTTCTTTCTGGAAGAAAATCGACAGGGCCGAAATCTGAACCTTAATGGACCCCAATTTGAGGCCCAACGTCACCCTTGCTTGTAGGAAATGCAGGAATCGACCCAGTTGAAATTCCTCCGTTGGGCCTTCCTGGCCTCACACCATGCAACATATTTTCGCCAATGCAGTGATAATGTTTTGCGGTGACATCCTTCCTGGCTTTGATCAGGGTAGGGATGACTTCCTCCAGAATGCCCTTTTCCTTCAGGATCCGGTGTTCAACCGCCATGCCGTCAAACGCAGCCGCGGTAAGTCTTGGAACAGACAGGGCCCCTGCTGCAGCAGGTCCTGTCTGAGCGGCAGAGGCCAAGGGTCCTCTGAAAGCATCTCTTGAAGTTCCGGGTACCAAGCTCTTCTTGGCCAATCCGGAACCACGAGTATAGTTTTCACTCCTCGCCTTCGTATTACCTTGGGAATGAGAGGCAGAGGAGGAAACACATAAACCGACTGGTACACCCACGGTGTTACTAGAGCGTCCACAGCGATCGCCTGAAGGTCCCTTGACCTGGCGCAATATCTTTTTAGCTTTTTGTGTCCACCTGTGGTCTTTCCCACCGGTTTACCAGTATTTGGAAGACTTCTGGATAAAGTCCCCATTCTCCCGGGTGGAGGTCGTGCCTGCTGAGGAAGTCTGCTTCCCAGTTGTCCACTCCCGGAATGAACACTGCTGTCGGTGCTAACACATGATTGTCCGCCCATCAGAGAATCCTTGTGGCTTCTGCCATTGCCCTCCTGCTTCTTGTGCCGCCCTGTGTTTACATGGGCGACCGCCGTGATGTTGTCTGATTGGATCAGTACCGGCTGGTTCTGAAGCAGGGGCCTTGCTTGGCTTAGGGCATTGTAAATGGCCCTTAGCTCCAGAATATTTATGTGAAGCGAAATCTCTTGATTTGACCACAGTCCTTGGAAATTTCTTCCCTGTGTGACTGCCCCCCAGCCCCGAAGGCTGGCATCCGTGGTCACTAGGACCCAGTCCTGTATTCCGAATCTGCGGCCCTCTAGTAGATGAGCCCTCTGCAGCCACCACAGCAGCGACACCCTGGTCCTTGCCGACAGGGTTATCCGCTGTTGCATCTGGAGATGGGACCCGGACCATTTGTCCAACAGGTCCCACTGGAAAGTCCTTGCGTGGAACCTTCCAAATGGAATTGCTTCGTACGAAGCTACCATTTTTCCCAGGACTCGCGTGCATTGATGTACCGACACCTGTCCCGGTTTTAGGAGGTCTCTGACTAGAGATGACAACTCCTCGGCTTTTTCCACTGGAAGAAACACTTTTTTCTGGTCTGTGTCCAGAATCATTCCCAGGAACAGAAGACGTGTCGTCGGGACCAGCTGTGACTTTGGAATATTGAGAATCCAGCCGTGCTGTTGTAGCACTTCCCGAGAAAGTGCTACCCCCTCTACCAACTGTTCCTTGGACCTCGCCTTTATCAGGAGATCGTCCAAGTACGGGATAATTAAAACTCCCTTCTTGCGAAGGAGTATCATCATTTCGGCCATTACCCTGGTAAAGACCCTCGGTGCCGTGGATACCCCAAACGGCAGCGTCTGGACTGATAGTGACAGTCCTGTACCACAAATCTGAGGTACTCCTGGTGAGGGGGGTAAATGGGGACATGTAGGTACGCATCCTTGATGTCCAGGGAGACCATGTAATCCCCCTCGTCCAGGCTCGCAATAACCGCCCTGAGCGATTCCATCTTGAACTTGAACCTTTTGATATAAGTGTTCAAGGATTTTAAATTTAAGATGGGCCTCACCGAACCATCCGGTTTCGGTACCACAAACATTGTGGAATAGTAACCCTTTCCTTGCTGAAGGAGGGGTACCTAGACAATCACTTGCTGTGAATACAGTTTCTGGATAGCCACCAACACTGCCTCCCTGACAGAAGAAGGAGTTGCTGGTAAGGCAGATTTTAGAAAACGGCGGGGGGGGGGGGGGGGGGGGGACGTCTCGAATTCCAGCTTGTACCCCTGAGATACTACTTTAAGGATCCAGGGATCCACCTGTGAGAGAGCCCACTGTGTGCTGAAATTTCTGAGACGGGCCCCCACCGTACCCGGGTCCGCCTGTGAAGCCCCAGCGTCATGCTGTGGACTTACCGGACGCGGGGGAGGACTTTTGCTCTTGGAAACTGGCTGTATGCTGCAGCTTTTTCCCTCTACCTTTGCCTCTCGGCAGAAGGGATGCGCCTCGAGCCCTCTTGTGTTTATTGGGCTGAAAGGACTGTACTTGATAATACGGTGCTTTCTTTTGCTGTGGGGTAGCCTGTGGCAAAATGTCGATTTCCCAGCCGTAGCTGTGGAAACGAGGTCTGAAAGACCATCCCCAACAGTTCCACCCCTCAGCAAAATATTGTCCCTATCCAGGGTATCAATATTATCCGACAGGGAATCTGACCACGCAGCAGCAGCACTGCACATCCATGCTGATGCAATCGCTGGTCGTAATATAATGCCCGTGTGTGTATATATAGCTTTTAGGGTAGCTTCCTGCCTTCTATCAGCAGGATCCTTTAGGGCGGCCGTATCCGGAGACGGTAGTGCCACCTGTTTTGATAAACGTGTAAGCGCTTTATCTACCCTAGGGGATGTTTCCCAACGTGACCTATCCTCTGGCGGGAAAGGGTACGCTGCCAATAACCGTTTAGAAATTATCAAATTTCTTATCGGGGGAAGTCCAGGCTTCCTCACACACCTCATTTAATTCCTCAGATGCAGGAAAAACTACTGGTAGTTTTTTCTCACCGAACATAATACCCTTTTTTGTGGTACCTGGGGTACTATCAGAAATGTGTAATACATTTTTCATTGCCTCAATCATGTAACGGGTGGACCTATTGGAGGGTACACTAGTCTCATCGTCGTCGACACTGGAGTCGGTATCAGTGTCGACATCTGTGTCTGTCATCTGAGGTAGCGGGCGTTTTAAAGCCCCTGATGACATTTGAGACGCTGGAACAGTCACAAGCTGAGTAGCCGGCTGTCCTATGTCGTCAAACCTTTTATGTAAGGAGCTGACACTGTCACGTAATTCCTTCCATAAGTCCATCCACACAGGTGTCGACCCCTCAGGGGGTGACAACACATTTACAGGCATTTGCTCTGCCTCCACATCATTTTCCTCATCATACATGTCGACACAGCGGTACCGACACACAGCACACACACAGGGAATGCTCTGACAGAGGACAGGACCCCACAAAGCCCTTTGGGGAGACAGAGGGAGAGTATGCCAGCACACACCAGAGCGCTATATACCACAGGGATATCACCTATAAAGAGTGTTTTCCCCATATAGCTGCATATATATATTATACTGCGCCTAAATTTGTGCCCCCCCTCTCTTTTTTACCCTTTCTGTAGTGCAGGACTGCAGGGAAGAGCCAGGGAGCGATCCTTCCAGCGAAGCTGTGAGGGAAAATGGCGCCAGTGTGCTGAGGGAGATGGCTCCGCCCCTTTTTCGGCGGGCTTTCTCCCGCTATTTTAATATTTCTGTCAGGGGTTAATATACACCTATATAGCCTCTGGGGCTATATATGGTGTCAGTTTGCCAGCCAAGGTGTTATTTATTGCTGCTCAGGGCGGCGCCGGCGCCCCCCCCCCCCCCCCCCCCCAGCGCCCTGCACCCATCGGTGACCGAAGTGTGTGGTGTGCATGAGGAGCAATGGCGCACAGCTGCAGTGCTGTGCGCTACCTTGGAGAAGACAGAAGTCTTCAGCCGCCGATTTTCCGGACCTTCTTGCTTCTGGCTCTGTAAGGGGGACGGCGGCGCGGCTCCGGGAACGGACGACGAGGTCGGGTCCTGTGGTCGATCCCTCTGGAACTAATGGTGTCCAGTAGCCTAAGAAGCCCAAGCTACCACCACTTAGGTAGGTTCGCTTCTTCTCCCCTTAGTCCCTCGGTGCAGTGAGCCTGTTGCCAGCAGGTCTCACTGTAAAATAAAAAACCTAAATTATACTTTCTTTCTAGGAGCTCAGGAGAGCCCCTAGTGTGCATCCAGCTCGGCCGGGCACAGAAATCTAACTGGGGCTTGGAGGAGGGCCATAGGGGGAGGAGCCAGTGCACACCAGATAGTCCTAAATCTTTCTTTAGATGTGCCCAGTCTCCTGCGGAGCCGTCTATTCCCCGTGCGCTACCTTGGAGAAGACAGAAGTCTTCAGCCGCCGATTTTCCGGACCTTCTTGCTTCTGGCTCTGTAAGGGGGACGGCGGCGCGGCTCCGGGAACGGACGACGAGGTCGGGTCCTGTGGTCGATCCCTCTGGAACTAATGGTGTCCAGTAGCCTAAGAAGCCCAAGCTACCACCACTTAGGTAGGTTCGCTTCTTCTCCCCTTAGTCCCTCGGTGCAGTGAGCCTGTTGCCAGCAGGTCTCACTGTAAAATAAAAAACCTAAATTATACTTTCTTTCTAGGAGCTCAGGAGAGCCCCTAGTGTGCATCCAGCTCGGCCGGGCACAGAAATCTAACTGGGGCTTGGAGGAGGGCCATAGGGGGAGGAGCCAGTGCACACCAGATAGTCCTAAATCTTTCTTTAGATGTGCCCAGTCTCCTGCGGAGCCGTCTATTCCCCGTGCGCTACCTTGGAGAAGACAGAAGTCTTCAGCCGCCGATTTTCCGGACCTTCTTGCTTCTGGCTCTGTAAGGGGGACGGCGGCGCGGCTCCGGGAACGGACGACGAGGTCGGGTCCTGTGGTCGATCCCTCTGGAACTAATGGTGTCCAGTAGCCTAAGAAGCCCAAGCTACCACCACTTAGGTAGGTTCGCTTCTTCTCCCCTTAGTCCCTCGGTGCAGTGAGCCTGTTGCCAGCAGGTCTCACTGTAAAATAAAAAACCTAAATTATACTTTCTTTCTAGGAGCTCAGGAGAGCCCCTAGTGTGCATCCAGCTCGGCCGGGCACAGAAATCTAACTGGGGCTTGGAGGAGGGCCATAGGGGGAGGAGCCAGTGCACACCAGATAGTCCTAAATCTTTCTTTAGATGTGCCCAGTCTCCTGCGGAGCCGTCTATTCCCCATGGTCCTTACTGAGTTCCCAGCATCCACTAGGACGTCAGAGAAATAATCCTGTTAAAAGGATTAACTTTAGAATATGGTTTAATTGGAAAATGTAAATCCAAATAAAGGTCATCACTCATTTCCTATACAAAGGAGAAAACTGAAATGTACTAGGCCTAACTTTTTGACAGACATTAGGCCCTCAATACTATACACTGGCATTGAAAAAACAGTATCTGTTAAAAAGATATACAGATAAACATGCACTAGTCAATGTGACTTCCCTGGAGCACAGTATACTATACACTCAACATGCACTTTTATATAATCCATATAATCAACCCAAATCTAAATCTCTCTGCACATGGTACATCTTCCCCACCTGCAGTGTAACATGGGTTTGCACAATTGCTAACTTTTTTGGTTTGCTAACAGGAACTAATTCAGATCCGAGGGCAAAAGCAAAATCTTTCTCTAATGGGCAAAACCATGTGCACTGCAGGTAGGGCAGATATAACATGTGCAATTAGGTTTGGGTAGGTTATTTTGTTTCTGTGCAGGGTAAATACTGGCTGCTTTATTTTTACACTGCAATTTAGATTTCAGTTTGAACACACCCCACCCAAATCTAATCTCTTTGCACATGTTATATCTGTCCCACCTGCAGTGCACATGGTTTTGCCCATTAGAGAGAAAAAATTGCAGACAGGTCTGAATTAGGCCCACAATACATGAAAAATAAATTGCACATAACCAATAACACTTCAGCATATTTATGCTGCAAAAAAATCGTATGATATTATGAGATAATTGAAAATCAATATATTTAACGCGTATAGATTTCCAGAGTGTAAACAATGAACATATATGGAAGCTGTTGAAGTGGTACAACAGATTGTTGACAAATGCAATATTCCCTGCTTATTGTCTTTAGTGCAACACTATGGGGTATATTCAATTAGGGTCGAAAGCTGCAGTCTGTCGAAAAGACGGCAGTTTGAGACTTTTTAAGGTCGAATCGTGATTCGACCTATTCAGTCCCGCTATTTTTATTCGACAAGTCGGGGAATTCGACTTGTGGAATAGTACGTGAATCGGTGGTATAGCTGCTGATTCACGTACTTTTTAGGGAAACGGGGCCAAATTCGACACAGCATTTCGCCCCGTTTCCGATCAGCTTAGTCCGACATAAAAAAAACGTCAGACTGAGATGAGGGACCAAGGAGGAGGAGAGGGGAGAGAGACGCGGGCATACAGGGGAGAGAAGCGCTACAGCACAGCGCTGCAGCAGGATGTGTCACAGCCACGCCACTCATGGCAGCGTCCACCCGACACCAGCAAGTGAGGTCACGCTTGCTGGAGCCGGGTGGACACTTCCGTGAGGTCTAGCGGCTGTGAGACATCCTTCTGCAACGCTGCTGTAGCGCTGCTCTCCCCAGTCTGCCCGCGGCTCTCCGCTCACAGGTCTCATGTCAATTCGACTTTTTTTAAAGTCGAATTGAGATGGGATTGAATAGGGGTTGTCGGATCCATTCCGACAAATGCATGTTGGAATGGATCCGACCCTAATTGAATAAACCCCTATGACAGTTCGGTAATACAACATTTCTATTCACTTGATTGGTTCACTGCTTAGGATATAATGTTATTCAAACCTCTAGCTGGAAATAAGGTGATATCAACGCACTAAAGTTTTACATGTCTCAGGACCATATGAAAATAAAAACTGGACTGCCTTCTTGGATCAACAGCCCTCTCTTCTAGTACGCATAGAGAAATGTTCTAGAACATCTATAATAACTATTTTTTGCCTGATCACAGAGTTTTGATGGACCTCTCTGATGCAGGGAGTTGCCCAAGTGTAAATGCGCCCAATACCTCTTTTGTGCACTGTGTATGTGGGACTGCCCACTCATGTCTGGTTTTCAGTATCATGTTATTCGATTTGCCACCACCTACCTACTTATCTCTTACTATCATCAGAATGTGCAAATCTTTGCATTACCCCTCCATTCATTGTACTGTTTTAAGACCGTAAAAGATGCTGTTAATTGTTTTGGCAGTGGCTTGGAAATGCGTATTACCTATATGGACTAGGCTTTTCATAAATAAATAAATAAATAAATAAATAAAATACATACACACTGAAAAATGTTATCCTGAGAAGGGAAGGGTATGTAGATTCGCTATCTGTGGATCTTAAAATACAACTTTACAAATGTTTTCACACTAATCAATGGTATAAAACCAGCTATTGGGGTATCATCCAATCAACCAGGTTAACTACCTACTGTGGTATCATTGGTTCAGACTGTATGTTTTTGGGGAAAATGTTAACCATGCCCCAATGGAGCTGAACAAATTGAATTGGCCTTATGTTGATTAGCTATTTAAATTGGAAACTTATTGTACTTCTTCATCATGACAACATAGCATTAATTCAATTAGGACAAAACAGCAGAACGGAAAATTGCAACTGGTGGTCATGCTGATCCAAGAGGACATGTACACCACCTTTGAGTTCCATCAACATGATATTTAAAATGAACCGTGATAGCATTTTATCATCCTCAATGAAAAACAGACCAAAAGGGAAAAATAACTCCTGCTAGGAGGGCCCATGCACAGACAGTTGCTCATAAATGCCAATTGAACAAATACATATGTTGCCTCTGAATTCGTTTTGCATTTATTCTGATCTCTCAGAGGACCATAAATTCTACATGCCCTGAATACCACACATCCTACAGTTTCGTCACATAGCTAAATTGCTAGAATTTTATTTTGTGTCTTATTTGTTTAAGAACAAAGCAGATGTATACTTGCCAACCCTGCTTTAACGATCCAGCCTCATTCGTGCTGACCTAGCTGGCCCACCCTCCATGTACCAATTGCATTGCTCAATACATTTGCAATATTTACTCCATTTAATGTTATCCATAACTAAGGCTGGACACAGAGGGCCTGAGTCTGGGAAGGACGTATCTGTTAAAACGGATGCAGATTCAGTTTTTGAGACAACTGGACATTGTGTCACATGATGTGTCAAATGCCAAAGTAGGTTTCTAGGCAGGAAGCATCAAGGAGCACAGAGCGGCTTTAATGATGGGAGTGTTGTGGGTGTGCATATACAGTTGATCTCCATGGGAGACGTGCATATGGGTAAGGGGTGGATCTCTTGCACGAGGCTGGTGTAACTGCCAGTACTAATTGTGAGAGCTGCATCAGCAGATTCTAGAACAGTGAAAGGGATACACTTTCAAATGCCCAGATTTGTGACATTATTCAACAGACTGTGACATTAGCATATGAAAGCGAGTACAACGTTGTCACTATAGGTAAAAGCAGCAGCAAAAGCGTGGGTCTCAGAATCAGGCCCAGAAAGCGTAGCACACCCTCAGTGAAATTACTGTAGTCCAATCTTTGCAACTATGACATAGAGAGAAAAAAAAATAAGAATTTACTTACCGATAATTCTATTTCTCATAGTCCGTAGTGGATGCTGGGAACTCCGTAAGGACCATGGGGAATAGCGGCTCCGCAGGAGACTGGGCACAAAAAGTAAAAGCTTTAGACTAGCTGGTGTGCACTGGCTCCTCCCCCTATGACCCTCCTCCAAGCCTCAGTTAAGATACTGTGCCCGGACGAGCGTACATAATAAGGAAGGATCTTGAATCCCGGGTAAGACTCATACCAGCCACACCAATCACACCGTACAACTCGTGATCTGAACCCAGTTAACAGTATGATAACCGTAGGAGCCTCTGAAAAGATGGCTTCCAACAATAAACAACCCGATTTGTTTGTAACAATAACTATATACAAGTATTGCAGACAATCCGCACTTGGGATGGGCGCCCAGCATCCACTATGGACTATGAGAAATAGAATTATCGGTAAGTAAATTCTTATTTTCTCTGACGTCCTAGTGGATGCTGGGAACTCCGTAAGGACCATGGGGATTATACCAAAGCTCCCAAACGGGCGGGAGAGTGCGGATGACTCTGCAGCACCGAATGAGAGAACTCCAGGTCCTCCTCAGCCAGGGTATCAAATTTGTAGAATTTAGCAAACGTGTTTGCCCCTGACCAAGTAGCTGCTCGGCAAAGTTGTAAAGCCGAGACCCCTCGGGCAGCCGCCCAAGATGAGCCCACCTTCCTTGTGGAATGGGCTTTTACAGATTTTGGCTGTGGCAGGCCTGCCACAGAATGTGCAAGTTGAATTGTACTACAAATCCAACGAGCAATCGTCTGCTTAGAAGCAGGAGCACCCAGCTTGTTGGGTGCATACAGTATAAACAGCGAGTCAGATTTTCTGACTCCAGCCGTCCTGGAAACATATATTTTCAGGGCCCTGACTACGTCCAGCAACTTGGAGTCCTCCAAGTCCCTAGTAGCCACAGGTACCACAATAGGTTGATTCATGTGAAACGCTGAAACCACCTTAGGGAGAAATTGAGGACGAGTCCTCAATTCCGCCCTATCCGAATGAAATATCAGGCAAGGGCTTTTATAGGATAAAGCCGCCAATTCTGATACGCGCCTGGCTGAAGCCAGGGCCAACAGCATTACCACTTTCCATGTGAGATATTTCAAATCCACTGTGGCAAGTGGTTCAAACCAATGTGATTTTAGGAACCCTAAAACTACATTGAGATCCCAAGGTGCCACTGGAGGCACAAAAGGAGGCTGTATATGCAGTACCCCTTTGACAAACGTCTGAACTTCAGGCACTGAAGCCAGTTCTTTCTGGAAGAAGATCGACAGGGCCGAAATTTGAACCTTAATGGATCCTAATTTTAGGCCCATAGACAATCCTGCTTGCAGGAAATGTAGGAAACGACCCAGTTGAAATTCCTCCGTAGGGGCCTTCTTGGCCTCACACCACGCAACATATTTTCGCCAAATGCGATGATAATGTTTTGCAGTTACATCCTTCCTGGCCTTGATCAGGGTAGGGATGACTTCATCTGGAATGCCTTTTTCCTTCAGGATCCGGCGTTCAACCGCCATGCCGTCAAACGCAGCCGCGGTAAGTCTTGGAACAGACAAGGTCCCTGCTGGAGCAGGTCCTTCCTTAGAGGTAGAGGCCACGGGTCCTCCGTGAGCATCTCTTGCAGCTCCGGGTACCAAGTTCTTCTTGGCCAATCCGGAGCCACGAGTATCGTTCTTACTCCTCTCCTTCTTATGATTCTCAGTACTTTTGGTATGAGAGGAAGAGGAGGGAACACATATACCGACTGGAACACCCACGGAGTTACCAGAGCGTCCACCGCTATTGCCAGAGGGTCCCTTGACCTGGCGCAATATCTGTCCAGTTTCTTGTTGAGACGGGACGCCAATCATGTCCACCTTTGGTTTTTCCCAACGGTTTACAATCACTTGGAAGACTTCTGGATGAAGTCCCCACTCCCCCGGGTGGAGGTCGTGTCTGCTGAGGAAGTCTGCTTCCCAGTTGTCCACTCCCGGAATGTACACTGCTGACAGTGCTATCACATGATTTTCCGCCTAGCGGAGAATCCTTGCAGCTTCTGCCATTGCCCTCCTGCTTCTTGTGCCGCCCTGTCTGTTTACGTGGGCGACAGCCGTGATGTTGTCCGACTGGATCAATACCGGTTGACCCTGAAGCAGAGGCCTTGCTTGACTTAGGGCATTGTAAATGGCCTTTAGCTCTAGGATATTTATGTGAAGAGACGTTTCCATGCTTGACCACAAGCCCTGGAAATTTCTTCCCTGTGTGACTGCTCCCCAGCCTCTCAGGCTGGCATCCGTGGTTACCAGCATCCAATCCTGAATGCCGAATCTGCGGCCCTCTACAAGATGAGCCTTCTGTAACCACCACAGGAGAGATACCCTTGTCCTTGGAGATAGGGTTATCCGCTGATGCATCTGAAGATGCGATCCGGACCATTTGTCCAGCAGATCCCACTGAAAAGTTCTTGCATGGAATCTTCCGAATGGAATCGCTTCGTAAGAAGCCACCATTTTTCCCAGGACTCTCGTGCACTGATGCACTGACACTTGTCCTGGTTTTAGGAGGTTCCTGACTAGCTCGGATAACTCCCTGGCCTTCTCCTCCGGGAGAAACACCTTTTTCTGGACTGTGTCCAGAATCATCCCTAGGAACAGTAGACGTGTTGTTGGAATCAGCTGTGATTTTGGGATATTTAGAATCCACCCGTGCTGACGTAGCACTACCTGAGATAGTGCTACTCCGACCTCTAACTGTTCCCTGGACCTTGCCCTTATCAGGAGATCGTCCAAGTAAGGGATAATTAATACGCCTTTTCTTCGAAGAAGAATCATCATTTCGGCCATTACCTTGGTAAAGACCCGTGGTGCCGTGGACAATCCAAACGGCAGCGTCTGAAACTGATAATGACAGTTTTGTATCACAAACCTGAGGTACCCTTGGTGAGAAGGGTAGATTGGGACATGGAGATAAGCATCCTTGATGTCTAGAGATACCATATAGTCCCCTTCTTCCAGGTTCGCTATCACTGCTCTGAGTGACTCCATCTTGAATTTGAACCTTTTTATGCAAGTGTTCAAAGATTTTAGATTTAAAATTGGTCTCACCGAGCCGTCCGGCTTCGGTACCACAAACAGCGTGGAATAATACCCCTTTCCCTGTTGTAGGAGGGGTACCTTGATTATCACCTGCTGGGAATACAGCTTGTGAATAGCTTCCAATACCGCCTCCCTGTCGAAGGGAGACGTTGGTAGAGCAGACTTCAGGAACCGGCGAGGGGGAGACATCTCGAATTCCAATTTTTACCCCTGTGATACTACCTGCAGGATCCAGGGGTCCACTTGCGAGTGAGCCCACTGCGCGCTGAAATTCTTGAGACGGCCCCCCACCGTGCCCGAGTCTGCTTGCAGAGCCCCAGCGTCATGCTGAGGACTTGGCAGAAGCGGGGGAGGGCTTCTGCTCCTGGGAAGAGGCTGCATGGTGCAGTCTTTTTCCCCTTCCTCTGCCCCGGGGCAGGAACGAGCGGCCTTTTTCCCTCTTGCCCTTATAGGGACGAAAGGACTGGGTTTGAAAAGACGGTGTCTTTTTCTGCTGAGAGGTGACCTGGGGTAAAAAGGTGGATTTTCCAGCCGTTGCTGTGGCCACCAGGTCCGATAGACCGACCCCAAATAACTCCTCCCCTTTATACGGCAATACTTCCATATGTCGTTTGGAATCCGCATCACCTGACCACTGTCGCGTCCATAACGTTCTTCTGGCAGAAATGGACATCGCACTTACTCTAGATGCCAGGGTGCAAATATCCCTCTGTGCATCTCGCATATATAGTAATGCATCCTTCAAATGCTCTATAGTTAATAATATACTGTCCCTATCCAGGGTATCAATATTTTCAGTCAGGGAATCCGACCAAGCCACTCCAGCGCTGCACATCCAGGCTGAGGCGATCGCTGGTCGCAGTATAACACCGGTATGTGTGTATATACCTTTTAAGATATTTTCCAGCCTTCTATCAGCTGGTTCCTTGAGAGCGGCCGTATCAGGAGACGGTAACGCCACTTGTTTTGATAAGCGTGTGAGCGCCTTATCTACCCTAGGGGGTGTTTTCCAACGTGCCCTAACCTCTGGCGGGAAAGGGTATAGTGCCAATAATTTATTAGAAATCAGCAGTTTTTTATCGGGGGAAACCCACGCTTTATCACACACCTCATTTAATTCATCTGACTCAGGAAAAACCACTGGTAGTTTTTTCACACCCCACATAATACCCTTTTTTGTGGTACTTGTAGTGTCAGAAATGTTCAATGCCTCCTTCATTGCCGTGATCATGTAACGTGTGGCCCTACTGGACATTACGTTTGTCTCGTCACCGTCGACACTGGATTCAGTATCCGTGTCAGGGTCTGTGTCGACCATCTGAGGTAACGGGCGTTTTAGCGCCCCTGACGGTGTCTGAGACGCCTGAACAGGCACTAATTGATTTGTCGGCTGTCTCATGTCGTCAACAGTTTTTTGCAAAGTGCTGACATTGTCACGTAATTCTTTAATTACTACCATCCAGTCAGGTGTCGACTCCCTAGGGGGTGACATCACTAACACAGGCAATTGCTCTGCTTCCACATCATTTTCCTCCTCATACATGTCGACACAATCGTACCGACACCCAGCACACACACAGGGAATGCTCTGATAGAGGACAGGAACCCACTAGCCCTTTGGGGAGACAGAGGGAGAGTTTGCCAGCACACACCAGAGCGCTATATATATACAGGGATAACCTTATATAAGTGTTACTCCCTGTTATAGCTGCTGTATTTATATATTAGCTGCCAATAGTGCCCCCCTCTCTGTTTTACCCTGTTTCTGTAGTGCAGGACTGCAGGGGAGAGTCAGGGAGCCGTCCTTCCAGCGGAGTTGTGAAAGAAAATGCCGCTTGTGTGCTGAGGAGAAAGGCTCCGCCCCCTTCACGGCGGCCTTTTCTCCCGCTTTTTTCAGGAAACTGGCAGGGGATAAATGCATCCATATAGCCCAGGAGCTATATGTGATGCATTTTTTTTAGCCATATAAGGTTTTTATATCGTTTTTATTGCGTCTCAGGGCGCTCCCCCCCAGCGCCCTGCACCCTCAGTGACCGGAGTGTGAAGTGTGCTGAGAGCAATGGCGCACAGCTGCAGTGCTGTGCGCTACCTTATTTGAAGACAGGAACGTCTTCTGTCGCCGCTTTCTCCGGACCTCTTCGCTCTTCTGGCTCTGTAAGGGGGCCGGCGGCGCGGCTCCGGGACCCATCCAGGCTGAACCTGTGATCGTCCCTCTGGAGCTAATGTCCAGTAGCCAAGAAGCCCAATCCACTCTGCAGTCAGGTGAGTTCGCTTCTTCTCCCCTTAGTCCCACGATGCACTGAGCCTGTTGCCAGCAGGACTCACTGAAAATAAAAAACCTATTTAAACTTTTACTTCTAAGCAGCTCAGGAGAGCCACCTAGCTTGCACCCTTCTCGTTCGGGCACAAAAATCTAACTGAGGCTTGGAGGAGGGTCATAGGGGGAGGAGCCAGTGCACACCAGCTAGTCTAAAGCTTTTACTTTTTGTGCCCAGTCTCCTGCGGAGCCGCTATTCCCCATGGTCCTTACGGAGTTCCCAGCATCCACTAGGACGTCAGAGAAAAAGAAAGAAAATAACCATTCACTTAAACCTGATCTATTGTTTTATGGTGTTAGTCTATCTTTGTTTATAGACAATAAAAAAGGCACTTATACAGTGCTGCACATAACCCATCTTATCACTTGTAGCTTTGAATTCCTCCAAAGCCTACTCTATGTTTTACTGGTAAGAAATCACATCTGCCCAAATTATTAACTCTGGAATGTTTTCTCCAGCTTTATGAAGTATGACAGGATGTGCTTACAGCGAATGCTAGGTAGATGAACCCTTAGAGATTTCCTGGTTTATTCTATTTTAACATCACGCAACATATAAATGGGTTCACATATATTCAGTGTGCAAATTGCTAGTTATAAACAGTTATGGAAACTAAAAAGAATTTATAGTATGTATACTAGACCACAGCAAACGTTTCCTAAAACAGTCTCTATAAATCATTAATAACTGGCATCTATCAAGGTCAAATAAATAGATAAATAAGGATTAAAAAACAGCAAGGTATTAAGCATTATATGTTATAAGACCTTTGACTTGACTTTCCAAGGAGAAAAATACTGGGTATCCGGTCTCTAGGTCGACCACTACTGGTCGACAGGGTTTCTAGGTTGACATGTTCTAGGTTGACATACATTTTTCACAATTTTTTTTCTTTTTTTTAACTTTTTCATACTTTACGATCCACGTTGACTACAATTGGGAATGGTAAAATGTGTAGAGCGCAGTGGTAGCGGAGTGAGGCACCTTGGGGACACAGTGCACTAATTGGGGTTCCCGGTCACTCTACGAAGAAGACACCCAAAAAATTAAAAAACCTCATGTTGACCTTGCTCATGCAGACCTAATGCTTGTGTCAACCTATTTTGGATGATGACCAATAGTGGTCGACCTAGACACTGTCGAACTAAATGTGGTCGACCATATGAACCACACCCAAAATACTGCACATTCATAAAGCACAAGGCACACTTTCATTGCCTTCTAAACTCACTGCTAACCAAATAACTAAACATATGTTTATATCCCTACTTACCAATAAAAAAAAACTAGAGTATTATTTATAGTATTATTTATAGAATAGGTAAAATCCATCAATCTTGTAACATGTAAAATCAAACATATTGGCAGTAAATTTTGTGTATTTTGGAATAAATATACATTGTATGAAGTATATGGTTGTTGAACACAAGCTGTTTATTGTATCTAGGACAGAGTATCTGTACTAATTACACATTGTAAATACTTCTAGTAGTGATCACAATTTTTAATTTCCTGCCCAGGTAAACAGTAAAGAAACATTTTACAGGGAGCAAGAGATTTCTAGCTTATCTACATTAGACCACTTGAGTTTAAAGAAGAGAAAAACTTGCAAATATAACACTAGCTACAAGCATTAAGTTTATTGTCATTTGTCTCATATGGAGATTACGCTTGTAGTTAGTGTGCTCGGGGATGTAGTCAAAATGTCGTGTTATGATGTTGACATTGTTAAAATGTCGACCTTAAACATGACGACAAGTACCGAATGTCGACGTGGAACACAAACATTCTGCACGAACTGGAAGCAGAGGGTTAGATACTAGGAGAAGGAATAGTCTATGGAGGGGAGCTTAGGGTTAGAAACCAAGGGGAGGTGTAATACTCATCACCAGAAGTGCTGCTTGATCCCCTGGAAGTCCTCATCAGTTGACCAACGGACCTGGAAAGGCATTGCTGGAGATGCCAGACTCACCGACCAGGTAAGTCACCACTAGACCACCAGGGTAAGTTTGTCAACATTCTAATCATGTCCACATTCCATGATATGATGAATTTGATATGGCAATGTTGACTATGGGGTCTATTCAATTAGTGTCGGATCCTCGCAGTATTCAATTGCGGGAATTTCCGACAGGTTTTTGCCCGTTTTCCACAATGCCGATCCAACTTTTTAAGTCGAATTGGCATTGTCAAAAACAAGCCAAAAACCTGTCTGAAACGACCACAAATTCGACAAAATATGTGGATCCGTGGCTAATCCGCAAATCCACATGTTTTCCGACAAGTTGGAAAAACGACACTGGACTTGAATAGGTCGAATCCAGATTCGACCTAAAAAAAAGTCGGAAAATGGCATTTTTCCAACTTGTCGGGAATTTTACGACAATAATTGAATAGACTCTTATGTGAGCATGTCAACATTATTAACATGTTAATATGTTGAATGTCGACAAAATATACCACAACCTGTGCTTGTAATAAGAACCTCACTGTGTTAGGATGTTAAGGGGTTTTGGTTATGTGTCCTGACAAAGTAAGTGTTTCTGCAGGTAAAAGGCCTGTTGGTCAGATCTGTTCATTCTGCTGCTTTTTGAGAGATTATTGGTGGGTTTATGCAGCATTTTCATAAATATATAATTTCCTTCAGGTTTAAGAGTACGGTTTTGTTTCTAGCTCTACTTTTTGGAGTACATTATAGAAATGTATAATAAAATAACCTTGACATGGCAAAGAACAAAGCACAACACAGAATATCAAGATTCTGAAGTCCTTGTCAGTCTAATGTACATGAAATAACTGAAGTGCCAAAGCTTTTAAGGAAACTTGCTACACCCTGTAAAGGAATGTTCACACCCAGTCTCAGTTATTTCCATGTATAAAAAGAGGTCGTTATCAGGATCTGTATTTTAGTCTGATCAGAATATTTTTAGCAGATTGTTTAAAGTCATGGGAGATATTTCTGCTTAATACTTTTAAAAGGCTGCAAAAGGGTGTTACAGCAAGAAGACCAACCAGAAATTGCAATCTCCATATTACACAGATTCACACCATCCATCTTATTTATTGTGCACAGTTGAAGGACACAGGCCTACACCTAGGTTTGCAAAGCTAAAAGTTTTAATCTCCTAGCACTTTACACTTAGATGCAGAGAGCAAAAGAGTGAGCGGCGTACACACAGAGGCCGAGGGAGCGACGCAAACACAGAGGCTGAGGGAGTGACGCACACACAGACAGAGAAAGGGAGTGATGAAGACAGAGAGAGTGAGGGAGTGATGCAGACAAAAGGAAAATAAGGCACACTGATAGTTACATTTATCAAATGAATGTGTGTCACATATTCATACACAGAAAACAATCTCTTTGCGGCGCCTTCACCATCTTAACCTTGGCAACAGAAAATTGGTACATACCTGTCTCCCATCTTGGCCTACATTTGTTTGGCCACGAACTACAGTTCTTATGTTGTCATCCAAACGCCTGAAGAAAAATATACATTTATCATATTAAATTTGTATGTAAAATAAAGTATTTTCTGGCATTTACTGTTAGTTTGTAAAGATTTGCTCCACGTTTCCCTCCATGTGTATGTGGAAATAGTAATACTAAATGGCAGAGACACTTGGCGATGAAAAAAAGACACAAAAAAGATGCTTGCGTGTACCAATGTTTTAATGTAGAAGCTTCTATAATCAGCTTCTTGTGTATTTTTTTCAATCCTGAATCTGGCGTAAAAAGCAGGCTTTACTGCAATTTTTTGCCTGGTGTTTTTTTCAGGCAATTCAATTCAAGCCCGTCTATCGCTTGAAAACAATACATTTATGGGATAAGTTCCCGAACCTATGTTTTCGCGATCGCAGGCGCAAATAAACAGCACTGTATTTTGAAATGGAGGATGCTTTTATCTGAAAAAGATTATTGGCGAGAGCTCTTTGTTTTAAATTAATGTGTGTGTGTGTGTGTGTGTGTGTGTGTGTGTGTGTGTGTGTGTGTGTGTGTGTGTGTGTGTGTGTGTGTACACACATAATATATATATATATTATTTATATATATTATTTATATCTTGCTCAAAAAAATAAAGGGAACACTTAAACAACACAATGTAACTCCAAGTCAATCACACTTCTGTGAAATCAAACTGTCCACTTAGGAAGCTACACTGATTGACAATCAATTTCACATGCTGTTGTGCAAATGGAATAGACAACAGGTGGAAATTATAGTCAATTAGCAAGACACCCCCAATAAAGGAGTTGTTCTGCAGGTGGTGACCACAGACCACTTCTCAGCTCCTATGCTTTCTGGCTGATGTTTTGGCCACTTTTGGAAGCTGGCGGTGCTTTCGCTCTAGTGGTAGCATTAGACTGAGTCTACAACCCACACAAGTGGCTCAGGTAGTGCAGCTCATCCAGGATGGCACATCAATGTGAGCTGTGGCAAGAAGGTTTGCTGTGTCTATCAGCGTAGTGTCCAGAGCATGGAGGCGCTACCAGGAGACAGGCCAGTACATCAGGAGACGTGGAGGAGGCCGTAGGAGGGCAACAACCTAGCAGCAGGACCGCTACCTCCGCCTTTGTGCAAGGAGGAACAGGAGGAGCACTGCCAGAGCCCTGCAAAATGACCTCCAGCAAGCCACAAATGTGCATGCGTCTACTCAAACGATCAGAAACAGACTCCATGAGGGTGGTATGAGGGCCCGACGTCCACAGGTGGGGGTTGTGCTTACAGCCCAACACCGTGCAGGACGTTTGGCATTTGCCAGAGAACACCAAGATTGGCAAATTCGCCACTGGCGCCCTGTGCTCTTCACAGATGAAAGCAGGTTCTCACTGAGCACATGTGACAGAGTCTGGAGACGCCAAGGAGAATGTTCTGCTGCCTGCAACATCCTCCAGCATGACCGGTTTGGCAGTGGGTCAGTAATGGTGTGGTGTGGCATTTCTTCGGGGGGCTGCACAGTCCTCCATGTGCTCGCCAGAGGTAGCCTGACTGCCATTAGGTACCAAGATGAGATCCTCAGACCCCTTGTGAGACCATATGCTGGTGCGGGTGGCCTTGGGTTCCTCCTAATGCAAGACAATGCTAGACCTCATGTGGCTGGAGTGTGTCAGCAGTTCCTGCAAGACAAAGGCCTTAATGCTTTGGGCTGGCCCGCCCGTTCCCCAGACCTGAGTCCAATTGAGCACATCTGGGACATCATGTCTCGCTGCATCCACCAACGCCACGTTGCACCACAGACTGTCCAGGAGTTGGCGAATGCTTTAGTCCAGGTCTGGGAGATCCCTCAGGAGACCATCCGCCACCTCATCAGGAGCATGCCCAGGCGTTGTAGGGAGGTCATACAGGCACGTGGAGGCCACACACACTACTGAGCCTCAATTTGACTTGTTTTAAGGGCATTACATCAAAGTTGGATCAGCCTTTAGTGTGTTTTTCCACTTTAATTTTGAGTGTGACTCCAAATCCAGACCTCCATGGGTTAATAAATTTGATTTCCATTGATAATTTTTGTGTGATTTTGTTGTCAGCACATTCAACTATGTAAAGAACAAAGTATTTAATAAGAATATTTCATTCATTCAGATCTGGGAAGTGTTATTTTAGTGTTCCCTTTATTTTTTTGAGCAGTGTGTATAATATATATATATATATATATATATATGTATATGTATATATATATACACATACATACATATACACACACACACACACACATACATTGCTCAAAAAATATATACATACATACACACACTGCTCAAAAAAATAAAGGGAACACTAAAATAACACATCCATGGAGGTCTGGATTTGGAGTCACACTCAAAATTAAAGTGAAAAAACACACTACAGGCTGATCCAACTTTGATGTAATGTCCTTAAAACAAGTCAAAATGAGGCTCAGTAGTGTGTGTGGCCTCCACGTGCCTGTATGAACTCCCTACAATGCCTGGGCATGCTCCTGATGAGGTGGCGGATGGTCTCCTGAGGGATCTCCTCCCAGACCTGGACTAAAGCATTCGCCAACTCCGGGACAGTCTGCGGTGCAACGTGGCGTTGGTGGATGGAGCGAGACATGATGTCCCAGATGTGCTCAATTGGATTCAGGTCCTGCACGGTGTTGGGCTGTAAGCACAACCCCCACCTGTGGGCGTCAGGCCCTCATACCACCCTCATGGAGTCTGTTTCTGATCGTTTGAGTAGACACATGCACATTTGTGGCTTGCTGGAGGTCATTTTGCAGGGCTCTGGCAGTGTTCCTCCTTGCACAAAGGCGGAGGTAGCGGTCCTGCTGCTGGGTTGTTGCCCTCCTACGGCCTCTTCCACATCTCCTGATGTACTGGCCTGTCATCCTGGATGAGCTGCACTACCTGAGCCACTTGTGTGGGTTGTAGACTCAGTCTCATGCTACCACTAGAGTGAAAGCACCGCCAGCTTTCAAAAGTGACCAAAACATCAGCCAGAATGCATAGGAGCTGAGAAGTGGTCTGTGGTCACCACCTGCAGAACAACTCCTTTATTGGGGGTGTCTTGCTAATGGACTATAATTCCCACCTGTTGTCTATTCCATTTGCACAACAGCATGTGAAAATAAGATTTTACTCACCGGTAAATCTATTTCTCGTAGTCCGTAGTGGATGCTGGTACTCCGTAAGGACCATGGGGAATAGACGGCTCCGCAGGAGACTGGGCACAACTAAAGAAAGCTTTAGGACTACCTGGTGTGCACTGGCTCCTCCCACTATGACCCTCCTCCAGACCTCAGTTAGGATACTGTGCCCGGAAGAGATGACACAATAAGGAAGGATTTTGAATCCCGGGTAAGACTCATACCAGCCACACCAATCACACCGTATAACTCGTGATACTATACCCAGTTAACAGTATGAAATATAACTGAGCCTCTCAACAGATGGCTCAACAATAACCCTTTAGTTAGGCAATAACTATATACAAGTATTGCAGACAATCCGCACTTGGGATGGGCGCCCAGCATCCACTACGGACTACGAGAAATAGATTTACCGGTGAGTAAAATCTTATTTTCTCTGACGTCCTAAGTGGATGCTGGGACTCCGTAAGGACCATGGGGATTATACCAAAGCTCCCAAACGGGCGGGAGAGTGCGGATGACTCTGCAGCACCGAATGAGCAAACTCTAGGTCCTCCTCAGCCAGGGTATCAAACTTGTAGACTCTTGCAAAAGTGTTTGAACCCGACCAAGTAACCGCTCGGCAAATTTGTAAAGCCGAGACCCCTCGGGCAGCCGCCCAAGAAGAGCCCACTTTCCTCGTGGAATGGGCTTTTACAGATTTAGGGTGCGGCAGTCCAGCCGCAGAATGTGCAAGTTGAATCGTGCTACAGATCCAGCGAGCAATAGTCTGCTTAGAAGCAGGAGCACCCAGCTTGTTGGGTGCATACAAGATAAATAGCGAGTCAGTTTTCCTGACTCCAGCCGTCCTGGAAACATATATTTTCCAGGGCCCTGACTACGTCCAGTAACTTGGAATCCTACAAGTCCCAAGTAGCCGCAGGCACCACAATAGGTTGGTTCACATGAAAACTGATACCACCTTAGGAAGTAATTGGGAACGAGTCCTCAATTCCGCCCTATCCATATAAAAAAATTAGATAAGGGCTTTTGCATGATAAAGCCGCTAATTCTGATACATGCCTGGCCGACGCCAAGGCCAACAGCATGACCACTTTCCACGCGAGGTATTTTAGCTCCACGGATTTAAGTGGCTCAACCCAATGCGACTTCAGGAAATCCAACACCACGTTGAGATCCCACGGTGCCACTGGAGGCACAAACGGGTGCTGACTATGCAGCACTCCCTTAACAAAAGTCTGAACTTCAGGCAGTGAAGTCAGTTCTATTTTGGAAGAAAATCGATAGAGCCGAAATCTGGACCTTAATGGAACCCAATTTTAGGCCCATAGTCACCCCTGACTGTAGGAAGAGCAGAAATCGACCTAGCTGAAATTCCTCCGTTGGGGCCTTCCTGGCCTCACAGCACGCAACATATTTCCGCCATATGCGGTGATAATGGTTTGCGTTCACTTCTTTCCTAGCTTTAATTAGCGTAGGGATAACTTCCTCCGGAATGCCCTTTTCCTTCAGGATCCGGCGCTCAACCGCCATGCCGTCAAACGCAGCCGCGGTAAGTCTTGGAACAGACAGGGCCCCTGCTGCAGCAGGTCCTGTCTGAGCGGCAGAGGCCATGGGTTCTCTGAGATCATTTCTTGGAGTTCTGGGTACCAAGCTCTTCTTGGCCAATCCGGAACAATGAGTATAGTTCTTACTCCTCTCCTTCTTATTATTCTCATTACCCTGGGTATGAGAGGCAGAGAAGGGAACACATACACCGACTGGTACACCCACGGTGTTACCAGAGCGTCCACAGCTATCGCCTGAGGGTCCCTTGACCTGGCGCAATATCTTTTTAGCTTTTTGTTGAGGCGGGATGCCATCATGTCCACCTGTGGTCTTTCCCAACGGTGTACAATCATTTGGAAGACTTCTGGATGAAGTCCCCACTCTCCCGGGTGGAGGTCGTGTCTGCTGAGAAAGTCTGCTTCCCATTTGTCCACTCCGGGAATGAACACTGCTGACAGTGCTAACACATGATTTTCCGCCCATCGGAGAATCCTTGTGGCTTCTGCCATCGCCATCCTGCTTCTTGTGCCGCCCTGTCGGTTTACATGAGCGACCGCCGTGATGTTGTCTGACTGGATCAGCACCGGCCGGTGTTGAAGCAGGGTCTAGCCTGACTTAGGGCATTGTAAATGGCCCTTAGTTCCAGAATATTTTTGTGTAGGGAAGTCTCCTGACTTGTCCATAGTCCTTGGAAGTTTCTTCCCTGTGTGACTGCCCCCCAGCCTCGAAGGCTGGCATCCGTGGTCACCAGGACCCAGTCCTGTATGCCGAATCTGCGGCCCTCTAGAAGATGAGCACTCTGCAGCCACCACCACAGCGACACCCTGGCCCTTGGAGACAGGGTTATCCGCCGATGCATCTGAAGATGCGACCCGGACCACTTGTCCAACAGATCCCACTGGAAGATCGTTGCATGGGACCTGGCGAATGGAATTTCTTCGTAAGAAGCTACCATCTTTCCCATGGCTCGCGTGCATTGATGCACCGACACCTGTATTTGTATTAGGAGGTCTCTGTCTAGAGACGACAACTCCTTGGACTTCTCCTCCGGGAGAAACCCTTTTTATCCTGTTCTGTGTCCAGAACCATACCCAGGAACAGTAGACGCGTCGTAGGAACCAGCTGCGACTTTGGAATATTCAGAATCCAGCCGTGCTGTTGTAGCACTTCCCGAGATAGTGCTACTCCGACGAACAACTGCTCCCTGGACCTCGCCTTTATAAGGAGATCGTCCAAGTATGGGATAATTATTTCGGCCATTACCTTGGTAAATACCCTCGGTGCCGGGGACAGACCAACGGCAACGTCTGGAATTGGTAATGACAATCCTGTACCACAATTTTGAGGTACTCCTGGTGAGGAGGGTAAATAGGGACATGCAGGTAAGCATCCTTGATGTCCAGTGATACCATGAAATTCTCCAGGCTTGCAATAATCGCCCTGAGCGATTCCATTTTGAACTTGAACCTTCGTATATAAGTGTTCAAGGATTTCAATTTTAGAATGGGTCTCACCGAACCGTCTGGTTTCGGTACCACAAACATTTTGGAATGGTAACCCCGGCCTTGTTGAAGGAGGGGTACCTTGATTTCACCTGCTGGAAGTACAGCTTGTGAATTGCCGCCAGTACTACCTCCCTTTCTCCGAGGGCAGCAGGCAAGGCTGATGTGAGGTAACGGCGAGGGGGAGTCGCCTCGAACTCCAGCTTGTATCCCTGTGATACTACTTGCAGAACCTAGGGATCCACCTGTGGGCAAGCCCACTGGTCCCTGAAGTTCCCGAGACGCGCCCCCACCGCACCTGTCTCCACCTGTGGAGCCCCAGCGTCATGCGGTGGACTCAGAGGAAGCGGGGGAAGATTTTTGATCCTGGGAACTGGCTGTCTGGTGCAGCTTTTTCCTTCTTCCCTTATCTCTGTGCAGAAAGGAAGCACCTTTGACCCGCTTGCTTTTCTGAAGCCGAAAGGACTGTACCTGAAAATACGGTGCTTTCTTAGGCTGTGAGGAAACCTGAGGTAAAAGTTTTTCTTCCCAGCTGTTGCTGTGGATACGAGGTCCCAGAGACCATCCCCAAACAATTCCTCACCCTTATTAGGCTGAATCTCCATGTGCCTTTTAAAGGTAGCATCACCTGTCCACTGCCGGGTCTCTAATACCCTCCTGGCAGAATGGACATAGCATTAATTCTGGATGCCAGCCGGCAAATATCCCTCTGTGCATCCCTCATATATAAGACAACGTCTTTAATATGCTCTATGTTAGCAAAATAATATCCCTGTCTAGGGTATTAATATTATCTGACAGGGTATCAGACCACGCTGCAGCAGCACTATTTATGCTGAGGCAATTGCAGGTCTCAGTATAGTACCTGAGTGTGTATATACAGACTTCAGGATAGCCTCCTGCTTTTTATCAGCAGGCTTCTTCAAAGTGGCCGTATCCCAAGACGGCAGAGCCACCTTTTTTGACAAACGTGTGAGCGCCTTATCCACCCTAGGGGATATCTCCCAACGTGACCTATCCTCTGGCGGGAAAGGGTACGCCAGCAGTAACTTTTTAGAAATTACCAGTTTCTTATCGGGGGAACCCACGCTCTTTACACACTTCATTCACTCATCTGATGGGGGAACAAAACACTGGCTGCTTTTTCTCCCCAAAAATAAAACCCCTTTTATGTGGTACTTGGGTTCATGTCAGAAATGCGTAACACATTTTTCATTGCCGAGATCATGTAACGGATGTTCCTAGTGGATTGTGTATATGTCTCAACCTCGTCGACACTGGAGTCAGACTCCGTGTCGACATCTGTGTCTGCCATCTGAGGTAACGGGCGTTTTTTTGAGCCCCTGATGGCCTTTGAGGCCGGCTGAGAAGCCGGCTGTCCCACAGCTGTTACGTCATCCAGCCTTTTATGTAAGGAGTTGACATTGTCGGTTAATACCTTCCACCTATCCATCCACTCTGGTGTCGGCCCCACAGGGGGCGACATCCCATTTATCGGCCTCTGCTCCGCCTCCACGTAACCTTCCTCATCCAACATGTCGACACAGCCGTACCGACACACCGCACACACACAGGGAATGCTCTGACTGAGGACAGGACCCCACAAAGTCCTTTGGGGAGACAGAGAGAGAGTATGCCAGCACACACCAGAGCGCTATATAATGCAGGGATTAACACTATAACGGAGTGAATTTTTCCCCCAATAGCTGCTTGTATACACATATTGCGCCTAAATTTAGTGCCCCCCCTCTCTTTTTAACCCTTTGAGCCTGAAAACTACAGGGGAGAGCCTGGGGAGCTGTCTTCCAGCTGCACTGTGAAGAAAAAATGGCGCCAGTGTGCTGAGGGAGATAGCCCCGCCCCTTTTCCGGCTGACTTCTCCCGCTTTTTCTGGAATTCTGGCAGGGGTATTTTTACACCTATATAGCCTTCCTGACTATATATGGTGTAGATTTGCCAGCCAAGGTGTATTATTTTGCCCTCAGGGCGCCCCTTCCCCCCAGCGCCCTGCACCCATCAGTGACCGGAGTGTGAGGTGTGCATGAGGAGCAATGGCGCACAGCTGCAGTGCTGTGCGCTACCTTGTTGAAGACAGAAGTCTTCTGCCGCCGATTTTCCGGAACACTTCTTGCTTCTGGCTCTGTAAGGGGGCCGGCGGCGCGGCTCCGGGACCGAACATCGAGGTCAGGTCGTGTGGTCGATCCCTCTGGAGCTAATGGTGTCCAGTAGCCTAAGAAGCCCAAGCTACCACCAGTTAGGTAGGTTCGCTTCTTCTCCCCTTAGTCCCTCGCTGCAGTGAGTCTGTTGCCAGCAGATCTCACTGTAAAATAAAAAACCTAAAATATACTTTCTTTCTAGGAGCTCAGGAGAGCCCCTAGTGTGCATCCAGCTCAACCGGGCACAAGATTTTAACTGAGGTCTGGAGGAGGGTCATAGTGGGAGGAGCCAGTGCACACCAGGTAGTCCTAAAGCTTTCTTTAGTTGTGCCCAGTCTCCTGCGGAGCCGCTATTCCCCATGGTCCTTACGGAGTCCCAGCATCCACTTAGGACGTCAGAGAAATTGATTGTCAATCAGTGTTGCTTCCTAAGTGGACAGTTTGATTTCACAGAAGTGTGATTGATTTGGAGTTACACAGTGTTGTTTAAGTGTTCCCTTTTTTTTTTGAGCAGTGTGTGTGTGTATGTATGTGTGTGTGTATGTGTGTATGTATGTGTGTGTGTGTATGTGTGTATGTATGTGTGTGTGTGTATGTGTGTGTATGTGTGTATGTATATATATATATATATATATATATATATATATATATATATATATATATATATATATATATATATATATACATACATACATACACACACACACAGGTTGAGTCTCCCTTATCCAAAATGCTTGGGACCAGAGGTATTTTGGATATCGGAATTTTCCGTATTTTGGAATAATTGCATACCATAATGAGATATCATGGTGATGGGACCCAAATATAAGCACAGAATGCATTTATGTTACATAAACACCTTATACACACAGCCGGAAGGTAATTTTAGCCAATATTTTTTGTAACTTTGTGCATTGAACAAAGTGTATCTACATCCACACAATTCATTTATGTTTCATATACACCTTATACACACAGCCTGAAGGTCATTTAATACAATATTTTTAATAACTTTGTGTATTAAATAAAGTTTGTGTACATTGAGCCATCAGAAAACAAAGGTTTCACTATCTCACTCTCACTCAAAAAATTCCGTATTTCGGAATATTTGGATATGGGATACTCAACCCGTATATATATATATATATATAGGCAAAAGAAAGAGGCGGCACTCCCAGCACTTTTCAATGGTGAAAAAATACTTTATAGTGACACACGACGTTTCGGGGGGTCTCACCCCGTCATCAGGATAAAAGTGCAATGTACAGAGAAAAATATTTATACTTACCCGCTGTCCTTGTCACGCCTGACGCCGGCTGC